>NC_143485.1:3542179-4182724 GCF_027475165.1 Benincasa hispida | reverse complement strand
TTTTGCGCCTATGCGTACCAAATGTTGTTCACCAGCGCATACTGTCACAATGCCATGGCTCGCCATATGGAGGACACTTTAGAGGCCAACGCACAGCAGCAAAGGTGTTACAAAGTGGATATATTTGGCAAACTTTATTCAAGGACGCAAGAGACTATGCAATGAAATGCAACCGGTTCCAACGCACGGGAAACATTTCATGGAAGAATGCGATGTTCATGAATATCATCTTAGAATTAGAACTATTCGACGTCTGGGGCATAGACTTTATAGGACCATTTCCACCATCAAATGGCCACAAATACATTCTATTAGCCGTCGACTACGTTTCCAAATGGGTAGAAGCGGTATCGTGTGTCGCAAGCGATGCGGCGGTAGTCTCCAAGTTCTTAAGGAAGAATATTTTTACTCGTTTTAGAACTCCACGTACCATAATAAATGATGAAGGCTCTCACTTTGTTAATCACATCATCAACAAATTGCTGCTCAAGTATAATATCTTTTATAAGGTGGCCACTGCATATCATTCACAAAAAAATGGTCAAGCTAAAGTCTCCAATAGGGAAATCAAGCTGATATTAGAGAAGGTGGTGAAGCCTTCACGCAAAGATTGAGCAATGAAGCTGGACGATGCCTTGTGGGCATACAGGACCGCCTATAAGACACCTATAGGCATGTCTCCGTATGCGCTGGTGTTTGGAAAGGCATGCCACTTACCAATTGAGTTGGAGCATAAAGCGATGTGGGTAGTGAAAAAACTCAATTTTGATCTAAAGGCCGCAGGGGAGGCAAGGAAACTTCAGTTGTCGATCTTGATGAATGAAGGATTCTAGCATATGAGAATGCCAAAATTTACAAGGAGCGTGCAAAACGTTGGCATGACAAATAATTATGCGAGAAGAATCTCCAAGTTGGACAGAAGGTTTTATTATTCAATTCGCGGCTACGACTCTTTCCAGGTAAATAAAAGTCACGCTGGTCCGAACCCTTTATAATCAAAGAAGTATTCCTGCATGGTGCGGTCGAATTGACTAATTAAGAAGGGACTCACGCATTCAAGGTCAACGGGCAAAGAGACAAGATTTATCACGGAGGTGACTTTCATCGAGAAAATACCTTTGTAGACCTGAGGAATCCTGAACGAAGAAAAATTGAGTGGTCTCTACGTTTTTATGCGACAGAAATTCATCAGGGACGCAATTCTTTTGGAGTATCCTTTTCCTATCTTTGATTCATGAACTCACTCTACCTTTTTATATCCGTTATCATTTCTATATCCTTTTTACTCCTTGCACTAAAAAAAATTGTTAACTCTTTCTTTTATTTGACCCTCTCGATGTTTTTTTGCAATGATCGTGGTGAACGATTGCGGGGGAGCTACACGATAATTGAAAGACGCGACTAGTTCAGACAACCACCACAATTGAAGAAATCGACTCACCGCAAAGAAAGATGCGATCACAAATGATGTGGGCAACAGAGAAAATTTGGGGGTTGTATCTATCCTTGACTTTGTTTATTCCAAATTTTGCACTCTCGCATCTATTGTTAACTTTGATAATTTTATCATCGCATCCTCATTAGTCAGTGCAATCATTAAATATGGATTACTTTAGTAAATCACCACATTGTTTTTCTATGCCAGTTATGATTCCAATAATGAAACGCATGCCGCTATTTATCATTGCATGTACTCAAATCAACTTAATTTTAGGACAGTCAATTCATGAAATATTTCTAGAAGTTAGTGGTCCACCAGCTTTCTTTAAAACTGAATATTACGAAACCTCTAGCATCACATGAATTCTTTCAATCTTTCACCAATGAGGACATTGCTACATTCAAATTTGGGGGTGTGGTATTTATCTTCAATTTTTCTATTTTTAGGCATTCCAAAAAAAAATCATAATGTTGTGATCGGATCCTACTCGTAATTGGATGTCCGCATGACACCCGTGGGGACAAGCCAAAATGAAGGTAGGAATCGTGATCAACGCATAAATAAAATGATCGCAACTCCGCTGCCAAATAGGCATGAGTTTAGTCAGAGGAAGAGTACCTTACTCGTAGTTGGATGTCCACATGATACTTGTGGGGGCAAGCCAAAACGAAGGCTAGGCACTCGAGTCAGTGCAAGGTCATAAAAAGAATATCTAAATTACGCAAGGATAAAAAAATCATTTGAATACACCCTAGTTGAAAAAAAGGTTTTTTTGAAATAAATCATGCGATGCCCTGGAAACAAATAAAATCTTTTTTAAGGTTAAACTTGCGGTCCCTAAATTTTAGAAATATTTTAAGAAAAGATCACGATATGAATTAAGGAGATTTTGGTTCATAAGATTTGAATAAGGCACCTCGAGAAATCTAGGAAAGAAAATGGCGGCTGACTCTCTAAAGGAAATCTTTAGTTTATGCTTGAGAATAAACATGGTTTTAAATTTGGAGGTGTGATAATGGGCAAAAATGCACGTTATTACAACGCAAAGATGTGAAACAATGTAGGATTGCGACGGTAAAAATATGTAAAATTGTGTCCAAAAGCAACGAGTTGAGAACATTGTGATCGCATGCGCCCATCACATTAAAGCAGCTAATTTTTGTATTTTGTGTAGGAAAATGCGTTGGGCAAGGCAGAATTGCGATCCAAGGAATTCAGAGTCTGAGTGCATTAGAAGATTGCAACCGCAAAGCTTGCGATCGTATGCGTTCGCGAAAATCTGCTCAAGAAGGTGGCCATATAGTGATGGCGCATCAAGGTGAAAGCTTAATAAATCATGATGGGACAGAAAGTTGATGACGGTTGAATCCGAATTTAGTTGACAAGTCGTTAACGACACACTGTAGCAAGTACACTCAACTTTTCGATGACAATTAATCGGCGCATCAGACAGAGATTTAATAACATCCCATCATTGCAATCATTTGAGAGAAAAACTCTTCACCTTGAAGCTCTATAAATACCGAAGGCCACCTTCGTTAAAGAAGTTCGACTCTAGTTCAGCTATTCAAAATTTGGGAGTTCTTCTTCGCCATATACATAGATAGTCGTAGTCTGTACTTTTCATACTTAGAAGGTGGAGGCGAACGAAGAGAGAAGATGCCGAAAGATCGTCCTAGTCAGCTTGGAAGAGTGTCGGGAAGCATTGAGAACGGAGAGAGAGCCGACTCTTGCGGAAGCAAGAACATTCTTTTGGGCAAAGTAGAGAAAAACACAGTGTAAAAGCCTTGGGAAGCAAGACATTGCTACCAGGCTCTCTATCCCTATTTTCCATTGTCATTCTGTATTCTAATCTTATTTATAAAATGGAATTTGCATCTCTACATCTGTTCACTCTCTTTACATTGCAAATGAGTAACTAAAATGTAGAATGGGTTGAGAAGCACTTAGCTAGCATAACCTGAGGTATTCACTTTATGCGAGCATTTTGTTTTATATATATGTCATTCGTCCTTTAAAGATGCTTAGGAGGGTGGTCTAAGGATAGAATCTAGGCTTGAAAAAGTCAGATTAGAATCTAGGCTTGGTAGAGTCAGATTAGAACCGCATAAGCAAGAGATAGAAACTTAGGAATAAGTTATGTTTGCTATTAACGCATCGCATGCACCCTAGAGGTAGGATATGATAATATGCAGTCACCTTGTATATGTTTGCATCATTCATCATCGCATAGACGAGAATAGAGACCTAGGAATAAGTCCTATCGACATCATCGTATACATCGCATGCGTCATAGAAATAGAAGCTATGGCATTTGCATTGGAAGATGAATCGCTGTTGTGTATGTAGGATGATCGCATAGCTTGAACGCAATCTTAGGAAGTGCTAGCTAAATCCCTTCTCAACCTGTTCCCCGCATACTCATTGTAACTTCGTTGTATTAACTCTTTTCTCAATTCTACCGCGTAGGATTTATATTTTAAACAAACATACCAACCAACTCATTGTTTTATTTGTCACCGCGAAGGAATCAGAAATTACTGTCGCATACTGTCTCCATAGTCCCTGTGTTTTACCCTGGGCTTACCAGGAAACCTAGTAGGATTTATACTTGGATTTTGCTAGGAAAACTTGCATGCACAACGCACATCACCATCGCAATATACACCATTATTTCATCATATTCGCAACGCATCATCTACCATTTGTAGTAGTTCACAACACTTGCAAACCTCTACAAAGCGGGTTGTATCCGTATCACCATGATCAGGAATCCCTCCTTAATCTGTATACTATAAATCTATTTAGGTTATCACTTAAGGCATAATCCACTTGTATATCTCATATACATGCTTAAGTTTACATACAATAACCATGGAGCTTTGTTTATTGGATATGAGTAAATGCCAGATAAAATAACTCTTATTTTATTCATAACAATATGTATAAAATACAAACAATAAGACTCCAGGAGAATTAGGACACCAATCTCAACAGAGAATTTAACTAATCTAATCCTAAAAAGAAAATAAAAGATAACACTGCGATGAGAACAAGCCAAGACATGCCATAGGGTTATGGTCTCATTGGCGGATAAGCTAGAATGATTGTTTATCCCTTAGATTGATTTTATACAAATTACAGACTTTAGAGTCTTTAATCTAGGTATCTTCCTTCGAGCGTTACCCTTTCTAACACCTACTTATCAACTCACTTTCATGCAATTGATTAATTAAGTGCAATATTAAAATTCTCTATTTTTTAACCTTATTAATCTCCTATCACCTTCGTGCATATTCAATTAACAATTTAACATGCTTGATCTAACCCAATATCCTCTCCCTTAAGCAAGGAAACAAGTATACAACATTCAAACATTGGCCACATGTCTAAAAGCATAAGAAATAGACATGCTAAAATAATTATGCAATCAATCAATTCCAAGAAACAACCAATTTAGTTTAAAAACAATCCAACAACAAGAACCATAAACCCTAGAACTACAAATTAGGTACTCATGGATACAATATAATTTAGGCCATTCATGATATACTTAAATTCAAAGAAACAAAAAATTAAAAAGGGAAGAAGATGCAGGCCCGATTCTTGATTGTTATCCTCAAATCCAGCATCACACTCTAACAATCTGTTCAATTCTCCACTCTCTTCAAGCTCTAACTTATTGTCTATGCCCAGTGATGACATGCAGAAATGCATGTCATCTTAAGCCTTCTACTTAGAATTATGAAGGTCGTTAGGCAGAATATGCGGCAATCATGATAGAAATTCACGAGAAAGTGAGCTTGCGACGATTAGCATGTTGAATCTCAACTAACCCATTAATTTGCGTTATTATGCGTTCAATGTTCTATTTTTGTAGCTAATGTAGGAAATGAACACAAACGCAGAAATCGGACCACCGCATAGACGATCGTATGCGGAGAAACACTCTATCGTAAAGGCAAACGCATCGATCAACGCATGGATGTTGCGGTAATCAACCATATGCATCCATCGCATGTAAAGTTGCGGTATTAAGTGAATGCGGCCATTGAATGATTAAGGCTACGCGACAACGCATTCTAAGGGATTAATGCAAGATTGGTGGAATGAACGCATCAACGAATCTACCTCAAGAAAAACCAAAAGATGATGTTAACATTTCACCTACCACACCGTTAGTGGCAGAGGTTCAGAAAGGACTAACACACCGAACGTCAGACTCATAGCAGTCCAATTAATGCTGTTAGCAACCTAAGCTCTATAAATAGAAGCCGATGAGCTGAAATTCAAGTTATCCAGGAATGATCTTTGTGATCCAGGGATTTTCCCCGCGATCCAGACAAACGCGTGAGAAGAAGGCTGAGAGTTCTTCACCTCCTTCATCCATTCCGAGTGACGACCGGAGCTAGATCTAGAGAGAGTCAGCTCCTCGGCCCATCCATGGCACCACCGGCAGTCTTAACGCACATCCACTGGAGCAAATTTTTGCTTCCAGCCGGTCATTTCCTTTTCCTTTCTTTTCTCATATTGTATTGTATGAAATTTTGGAATTAAGGAATTAATACAATTTGTTTTCAATGCATTTCTTTGTTCCTTCGACTCCATCTCCATATTCTTTGCTTAGCATCTTTACTTTCATCGCAACACTTAGTGAAATTGTTTGGTCATGTGGATTAGGGATATGAAGCATGTAGCAACCCACCGAGAGGTGTGCGTTGCGTGAGTGTGTGGGTAATCTTATTTGCTTAGTGTGAAGCTGCTGCAACGCCTGTCTATAAGCTAACGCATTGCTTGTTTATGAGTAAAGTCAGCAATAATCAACTGCCTGGGAGGGTAAGTGGTTGGACGCATTAAGCAATATATGCATTGTTCACTAGGGATAGTAAGAATCTTGCGTCAACCAAGTTCATGTGATTGTCTTGTATTATGTATGCTTCATTCATCCATTAAGGATACTCGGGAGGGTAGTCTAAGGACAGGATCTAGGCTTGGGAAGGTCAGGTCAGAATCTAGGCTCGGGAGAGTCAGATTAGAACACATAATACAAGAGATAGGAGCTTAAGAATAAGCATTGTTTTCTATTAACCCATCGCATGCATCCTAGAGATAGGATACGATTGTGTGCGGTCACCGCAGCATTGTGTGCATTTTGCATCACCGCATAGTAAAAGAGTAGAGACTTAGGAATAAGCTCTATGGACACTTTTGCATTCAACACATGCGTCCTAGACTTAGGAGGACCGTATTTGCATTGGAAAATGATTTGCCATGCATGAGTGTAGCATGATCGCATTGGCTTGCGTTGACTAGGGTTGCCCACACATTTCCGCATTTTATCTATTTTCCCACACATTTATTTCATGTCAAGGTTTGTCGTATCTCTACCTTTCATGCATATTCTCATTGCGTTGTCTGTTAGATAGGAGTAGAAGTAGGATTAACTTAGCAACATCCCTTCCATTCTTTTATTCAAAACGCTGCATGCACATTAGCACATACATATAGCTACAAGTCCCTGTGTCCGACCTCGGATTATCCGAGAAACTTGCATTCGCGTTATACTTGGCGTGAGCGCAAGAAAACTTATGACAGGGTGCACGGTCATCGCATACATTCATTAACGCATTATCAGTCCAATGTATGACCATCGATGCATGACTATCAAGCATATCTTAGGAACATGCATCGCATATCGAGTCCACGAGATTTTGGTTGTCGAGTAGAATTGACTTCTAAATTTTCGCCATCAAGTTTTTGGCGCCTAAATGTTTGTTAAGTTTTGTGTCTCTACGAGCAAACTTTTTATCTTGGGAGTATTGCAGCTTGTGCGACCAGGTTGCAAACAATAGTGAAGTGTAGACGATGCGCTGAAAGCCAATGTTGATCCCAAGGTAGAAGGGCAATCAAGTGTCCATGGGGCCTTTGACGAAGTCCCAAAATAAATCCTAAAACCAGCCTCTCCTCTACAGTTAGCAGAAAGCAATATTTATAACAATTGTCGCAGCATCAAAACACTTGGAAGCAGCATTGCAACGCTGTCTCATTTGATGGAGTGATGCGCATTGCAAGCTCAAAGATAGCGTTGTAACACTCTCCTGGTTTTTTGCCTCTCAGGTCTTTAGCGTAAGGAGGTAATGTTGCAACGCTACGTGTTACACTGCCCTATTTTTTACACCTCACAATTTCTTCCACTTTTCTCCTTACCCTAGGACAAAGTTCTAACCTTCCTTGGGGGTACTTTGGTCATTTTATCCTTGCAATTGCTTATTCCGATCCAATTATTTGATTTTATACAATTAAACATAAAGAAAGCATCAAAAATCACAAATCAAGCATAAAACTAAGTAAATTCTAAGTCTAAAAACTGCACTTTTGGAGTGCGTTTCAAAATGACCATAGCTCTAACTCAATTTTGAGTGAGTTGTGAACTTCTGTATATGAGAGCAATCCTTTGATTTGTATAGGTGAGAGTGACCTGTGTAGCCGACTCAATAAGCCTACCATTTTGGAGATTTGTCCAAATAGGGAGCTGGGAATATAACTACACAAGATGGAGTTCACTTCTTCCCACATTTAGGGTAAGTAGATGAATTGCTCCCTTAACTGTTAACTCCAAGTCTTAGAAAAGGGGTCTCCCTCTCATTGGCCTGAGAGAGATTTGTCAGGTTGTTTATTAGAGAATCAGTGGAACTTAAGTAATAAGAAATAATTACAGGAGTAAAACGATAATTTAACCCAATTGTAATTACGTGTAATTAATGAATGGTCGACTTATTGGTAATGGTTATATCCATGGACATAGAAATATTCTAAAGTGTGAATAGTGCAACTACTGGCATATAGTGGAGTGACTCACAGTCCATTAGGTCCCTTTGCTAGCTCACAAGCTCACAGTCCATTAAAATAAATTGAATTGTTCAAATTATATTACAGAATGTGTAAATTAATTGTATAAAATACAAATAATATAATGTATATGGATACATTATAATATAAATTTAATTCTGAATCTAATAATGAGATTAAAAACTAGACCATGTAATAATATAAGAAAGATAAATATATGAATGAGACTCAAATATTAATTATATGAATGAAAATCATATAAAAACATATGTTAAAACTAATATGAATAAAATTCGTATTAAAACTATAGGTTATATGAGAGAGGTTTATTTGAATATTATTCAAATAAGACTTTATTTAAATATGAAATATTTAAATATATTTATATTTTTAATTATTTATTTAATTAAATAATTAAATTTTCTTAATTAAATTAAATAAGATTTAATTTATTAGTTAAAATTTGAAATTTGAAAATTATATTAACTCCCCATCACAGGAGAGATATTGTTTAAAGTGGATGGGGAGTTATTGTAACTCCCCTCCTCCCCTCTCTCTCTTTCACTTAGAATGCAAAAGTGTTTTTCATTCTATGCGAGGGAATTGAGATTTCTCTCTATAATATTTTTCCCTCAAGATTTCTTATTCTCTCTAAGAATATAGAGAATAAAATTCTATGTAATTTACTACCCTTTCCTTATTCGAAAAAGATTTTGGATCACACAATCCACATCCTTAACTGAGAATAGTAAATCCTAAGATAGTCCAATGGTGGTGTTCATTGTCTAATTCGTGGGAATTCGTGCAAAGAAGAAATAATTTCAAGACGGTTTTCAAGGGTTAGTTTTTCCTCTCTCTGTATTTACATTTTATGTTTAACGTGTTTAATTATTATAGTGTATGCTTATCCTGTATTGTACTTCTCTGTAAGTATTTCTCTATTTCTTCTTGGATTCCAAATGTTTTTATTTTTAAAATCAATGGTACCGGCATTCATGATAGTACCAAAATATGCTATTTTCCTCTCCATAATTCTAGGTTGTTACCATGTTTATTGTGTTTATTTAATGATTTTGTAAGTATTGAGCATCTTGGAAATAGAATCAGTTGATACAAGCTATTTGGGGTTAATTTGGAGTAATTAGGAGCTAATTTGAGTAACCAGGCTTTAAAGGGACGTGAATGGATGAAAATATCGCCGAACGGAGCATTGCGCACACGTTTGTCATAATGTTCGTAGCGTTGCAATGCTACATTCAGTGTTGCAACACTACCCTGTTTCGCCCAAAATAGGCAGCTACTGCCTCATAGCATTGTAGTGCTGCAACGCTGAATGTAGCGTTGCAACGCTACGAACATTATGACAAACGTGTGCGCAAGGCAGCGTTGTGACGCTGCGACCAACCCCTATATAAATATTTCTTCCCTTTAGGTCAGAGATATCCGCCCACCTTCAGCCTCCAGCCAAATTTTCCCTCTCTTTTCTCTTCCACTTTGTATTTTGGGCGTTTCTTTAGTAATTTATTGAATAATGTTGGATTGTAGCTTCTCATCCTCTATGGAAAGGTAAGATTTTGATTTCTTAGCTATTTTGTAGGAATTCGATTTAATTTTGTGAGATTTTAATTTATTGATGTATACAACTTGTCCATGGGTTTTAATCCAAATTTATATTTATGAATTGCATGATTTTAATTATTGATTGACGCTCAATAATTTTGTTGTGTGATTCTAATGCTTTGTGATTATCTTGTAATATTTTACACATATTTATAGGTTAATCCCATTGGAAGCAATAGGTTAGTTAGGCAAAAAAGGACAACTCCTAGCAACCTAGAGAAAAACTATATTGATTGTTTAATTAGAGGTTGGATGTTAAACACCCATCTTAGCGTAATCCCTAGAACTTAATGCGGTTCATTAATTTGTATGGAGCAAATTCGTTTTCTGTGCATTTTGATTAATTAGGTAATTAGGACCATTGGTTGGGATTCCAATCAATTGGGCTAAGCATACATAAGATGTTTAAGTCATAAATTGGGTCAATGATCTAAATTACATTGGGTAAATCTATTCCTCTAAGCTAAGATATTTCGATTAATTGCGTTTCTACCTTTTATCTTTTTGCACTTTATTTCATGCATTTTCAATTACCAATCCACTACCCCCTCTCCCCGACTTTAACTGAAAACGAATTTCGATGAACTAATCTTCCGCGCTTCCCTAAGGTTCGACCTCGAACTTGCCTCTTGTACTACCACTTAGTATAAGTAATTAGTTCGGTGATTTATAAATATTATTTACGTAGCTGCAGGTTTATGGGCGACGGTCAACTCGATCCTACCAATTCACGCACTTTTGCATTATGTATATACACGGTTGTTCTGTCTAGGTCACTATAATACGCACTTTTGCATTATATATATACACGGTTGTTCTGTCTAGGTCACTATAATATGACCTTAAGCCACATGATGCCTCTTTTGAGAGATATGATCTCTTTCTAAATTCTTCTCTCTAGAGAATTGAGAATTCTCTCTAGAAACCTCTCAATTACCAATCCCCTTGTGGACTATATTTCAAGAGGCTTCTACAAGTTTTGGTTCTATTTTCGTGTCATAATAAGGGAGATCTTGTGGTTGAAATTGGACCTCATTAGAGTTGGAGAAACAAGATTAAAGATCCACCAGACAATTCTCCATTATATGTAAGTTCTCTTAACCCTTTATCCTTTTGTTTAATTCTAAAAAAAAAAAAAAAAATAGTCGTTTTATCTATTTATACTGAGGTTTGAAGCAATTGTTTTCACTGTAACATATTGCTTCCAAAATGAGATGATATAAAGATAAATAGGTGTAAAGTGATTATGTGTTGCATCATCTAAATTGATACCACTGTGTGAAAACATTTTGATTGAGAGTTTATTTAGTTTGTTTCAGATTCAAGGAATGTTCGATTAGCTTTGATTACAGATGAATTCAATACATTCAGAAGTATAAGTTTACCTACAATATGTGGCCTATGTTCTTGTTCCATACAAGCACCACCTTGGAAGTGCATGTAAATTGGTATACAGAAAGCAGCCATTGTATCTGCTCATCCATTAGCTACTACAACTAATGATCACTATTGGCTTTAACAACTTCTTTGTGATCTTCATATCCCTCTGACTATTCCTCTTACATTATGGTGTAATAACGTTTCAAAGTTTTCACTTGCAAACAATTCACTATTCAACCTTGGACAAAACACATTGAGATTTACCACTATTTTATTTGAGAAAATGTTATTTGCAAGTACATTTCTTCTTGTTCCATGTCCTTCAAAGACCAAATTGTTGATTTACTTAGCTAACTGTTATCATCTTAGTTGTTGTTTTCATTTTGGTTTAAACTTCTGACTTCTTAAATTTTTAATTTGAGTGGCATACTAAGCTATGATCCACCCATGATTCTTGCCATATTTATGCTTGGGTTATAAATATTTTAACTGTAAATTTGGCTAAAGATTTTCCTCTACTTTAGCAAATTTATGACTGCAATTAATGTACCTAAAAAGGCCATGTATTGTGTGGGAATGTATGAAGAGAAAATTATATTCAATTTTGTCTATCTTTTATATATTATTTGATGGCTAAAGACTCGTCGAATGTCTTAGTATCAAAATGATATTTGTAATTATCGATTCTATACTACCTATATTACAGAGTAGTATAAGTGGCAAGACCAGATCGAACCATAGGGAAGCACGGAGACTAGTTCCTTAAAGCCCATTTTTTGCTAAAGAGATAAATGGTCGGGGATTTGTATGTGAATTTGAGAATCAAAGGATAAACAAGCTAAGAAAAGCGGTTGTTCCTTTGAAGTTGTAAAATGACAAGATGCGTTTAATTATATAAATGAAATCCCCCAATTCATATTTATGGTCTTAGGATATTACTCAAGCTAAGAAAAGTGGTTGTTCCTTTGAAGTTATAAAATGATAAGATGCATTTAATTACAGAAATGGAATCCCCCAATTCATATTTATGGTCCTAGGATATTACTCGATCAATCTTGATCACATGGCCTACATAAGTAGAAATGTAGACATCAAGCATCCTAAACTATTAATTGAAACATGCATCCTAATTAAACTATGTGCTGATTAATTAAGAATGAAACACATTATTCAAAGATTAATAAACACATGCATTAGGTTCGAGGACTAAATCATAACGATTAATCAATCGATTTCTTTTTATCTCTAAGTCACTTAAACCAATTATATGATATTTCCGATAAAGCCTGACGAAAGACCATGCACCCAAGATGTGACCCTTGTTACTTTAGAAATTAACAAGCAATAATTGCAGATTACAAGTTAATTTCTAGCAATTAGCATGCTTAACGATTTAGATTGTTAGTCTTAAACATTCAACATACTAAAGAATTCAAGCAAGAGATAGAATGTATCCAGAGATAGAAATATATATAAATATAAAGCACAATCCTCACATAAACAAAAATTGAGTTCATCCAAATCCATAAACTAAACAAAGCTAGTCAAGTTTACATACCATAGTCGCATTCGAGGCTTGCAAACATCGAGCCAATCTTACAAATTAAAAGAAACAACCTAAAAACTAAGAAATGAGATAAGAAAATGAAGAAGAACTCAGAAAAAGACCCATAGCTTGGAATGGGAGACTCCTTTTCAATCCTAGCATAATTTGCCTAAAAAATAAAGTGTGTATATAAAGAAATCGAAGAAGCATAGGGGCATTGAAGGCCCCTCACAGTGTCATACTGCATCGCCTTGGAGCGCTGCATCGTGTGCATCCTCACGTGTGTGCATCTGGTGGAGAGTGTTGCCGCACCCACCAGTGCCATAGCACTTGCCTAATAGAATGCCTCTGTGAATGGAACTGCAAACGCTGCACACCATTACTCCCTAGGCATCAAATGGTAGATTCTTGAAGAAATTCGTTGAATCTAGTTCTTACAACTTCATTACAATTATGCTATAGAGCCATATAATTCTGCATACAAAAATCTAACAAATTTGAGGCATCAACTCATTTCTATCAATTTTTATTGAAATTAACAGCAAAAATATTCAAGAACAATCAACTATACAAGATGAAAATACAAGAAAAAACCTCAAGAATTTACTAGCCTAACAATTTCCCCAAGAAAGAAGATTACCTAGGCATCAAGTGGTAGATTCTTGAAGAAATCTGTTGAATCTTACAAGAAATTGATACAAGAATTGAAGAAATTTCATAAATTTCCTCCAAATCATATAAATGGGTCTCTCCTTCGTTCTCAAATGAATTTCGTGGAAAACTAACTTTTAATGGCTGCAGGTCGTAGCGTAGCAAACCTGAGACGACGCTGGTTCGACACTCACTTGTGCAAAAGTGCGTGCATTTTTTTTTTATTTTTCTGTCAATATTTGTAGCGTCGCAATGTTGAAGGAAAGCATTGCGATACTGCCCTATTTCTTAGCTACTACTGTTCAGCGTCAAGGTAGCATTGGGCATAGGCTTAGGGTGAGCATTGCGATGCTCCGAATCCAAAGTGAGGTGCGTAGATTTGCTTTAACTGAGGAGCAAAATGGTAATTTGCTAGGGTTTCTTCTCCTTAATTGATTCTTTGCTCATTTTAGCTCCTTTTAGCTTCAAATTTCTTCTAAGGACTCCAAAATGTGTCGGGATTGGATCTTACCTATAAAATTGACATATAAAGAAAATTAATAGCATATAAAGCAAAATGTAGTTCTTTTCAAAACCTATCAAAATACCCCCAACTTAGCTCTTAATCATCCCGAGCAAGTAAAATTAGGAATATACATTCAGCCAAGCAAAATATGAACCACTTATTTGTTTATTCATTCATTTTTTCATTCAAATTGTTTATATGCTCACTTGACTTATAAAAATATTTCATTCTTAACTCCTTTCTCAACAATCTAGGAAGTATTGATACAAATGAGCATTTAGAAAGTTAAAATTTACTAACAAAGAATTGAAACTTATTTTTTAAAAGAAAACTCTTTTTCTAGCAAAATCATAAAAAAAAAAAAAAAAAAAAAAGGATTGCAAAACTTTAGTTTATTTAAGAGACGAAGGCTAATGGAAAGGTGATATCTAACTCTCAATTCCTCTTCGCTCTACATTTTCCCGGTTATCGATCTAAGATATACCTAACTTGCGTTGGAGAGAGGCACTTCTAAGACAAGGGTTCCTTTATACTCACGCACACAAATCTTAATTGGCATATCTTTTACCTAGAGGGATAGCTTTCACACTCCAATAGTTGGGAACCTATCACTCTTTTCTCGTAGGCCCTAACTAGACAAAATGGAGGTAGGGTTGGCAACGGGGCCAGGGCGGGGCGGGGGAGGGTCCTCTGTCCCCGGCCCCATGGGGGAAATCCCCCCCATCCCCGCCCCTGTACCCACCATTTGAAGGCGGGGACAGGGGCAGGGATTTCCCATCGGGGAAATGGGTCCCTGCGGGCCCCATTCTTCGTTTCCCTGCGGGGATTCCCCTACTAATTCCTCGCGAGAAATCCCTTATTAGATCCCCGCGAGGATTTCCCATTTTTTTCTTTTAATTTTTTAAGTTTGGTCTTGACTTTTGGGCTTAAATTTAGAATTTATATATATTCAATATTGGGCTTACAACACTATAAGTCTATAGTATACATTATAAACATACATATAAATAAGTTATTTTATATATTATAGATATATATTTATAAAATATTAAAAATATAACTATATAAAATCGGGGTCGGGGCGAGGATACCATCCCGTCCTTGCCCCGGATGGGGTCCAAAAAAATTCCCCAGTTTGACCCCATCCCCGATCAAACTGGGGATTCTTCGCCCGACCTGCAGGGAATTTTGCCAACCCTAAATGGAGGTAGTTCTTTTTACCTCTATCCATGCACACACACATTAGTGAAAGTTATGTTATTTTGTAAGCTTGCATTATTTTTTGTAATAATTTTTTTTATGCTAGCAACTTTTTCTTTTCTCTCTTTTTCTTTTAGTATGCCCTATTTTATCCTCTTTGTCTAGACTTACTTCTAAAACAAGTTGGTTGTTCTCAAGACCAAAAGTTGTCCTATCAGGGTGACAAAGAAAATCAAGTAGACATTACATTTCTAAATGTTTAAGATTCTAAATAAACATAAAAAAACAAAGCATTCAGTTTTTTATGAAATTAAAAGGGAAAGAATTTTTCTTTGAAAATGGTTTCAAAATTTTGTTTGAAAATTTTAAAATGTCTAAAATTTTGCCTATATCTTTACTAAAAAGAGTGTGTCATAAAAATTTCATCATAAGAAAAAAATGACTGTGTAAAAATAAATTGAGAATATAAACAAAATGAATGTGATTCTTTTATTTTGTATTTTCATGCATTCAATCAATCATGCATTTATTCATTTATAGCAAAATGAATAAAGAGACATTTTATACATCTAGAAGTCATGGAGTATTTAACAGAAATCATGAAGAATCATTTTTAATATGAAAGACATATTTCAACAAGAAGTCAAAAATTCACAATCTTGAAATAACAGAACCATCATCAAGATATTAGTGTCATAAACATATAGTTAATATATAAAAATATAAAAATGACAAAATCTAACTCTAACCCGAGCTCAAATGCTCAAGGGTTCTAGACATGCATTTATATCATTTTTATAGAGAAAATTTTTTAATAAGGTCATTTTTCTATTATTCCAAAAGAAACTTAATAAAAAAAAAAGTAAAAAAAGCCGTGCAATGTTTCCACCCCAACTTAAAATTGAACATTACCTTCAATGTTTAAAATATGCATATAAGTTCAAGAACAAAAAGTAAGGGATGTAGAGAGAAATTTTCCTAGTTTTTGTGATTGATTATCCTTTTGCTTGAGAGAATTCCTTTTTTTTGTTTTTGTTTGAGTTTTCTTTTTTCTTGAGTTTACCTACAAAGAAAGAGGAAAGTATGCTAAGAAATACAAAAATAATAAGGCAAAAGAAAATGAAAAAAATGAAAATGAAAAGAAAGAAAAAATTCATTCTCTTTTACAAATTTTTAGCGTCGCTTGCTCGACGTTCGTGAAAAGGGGAATCATATGTACGAGGGATTAGTCAAACACAAGTCCAATTGAACTTGGTTTACATGCTCTTTGTTGTAGACTTTAAGCTTATGCCCATTCACCTTGAAAATTTTTCCTGTTTCAAAACTTTTAATTTCAACTGCACTATAAGAGAATGTTGGGATTGGTATCCTAATTCTCCTGGAGTCTCGTTGTTTTGTAAAGATACAAATTGTTTGATGAATAAAATAATTATTATTTAATTCTGGCATTTACTCATATCCAATAAACAAAGCTTCATGGTTATCTTATGTGAATTTAAGCATGTATATGTGATATACAAGTGGATCATGCCTTAAATGATAACCTAAATAGGTCTGTAGTATAAGGATTAAGGTGGGATACCTAATCCTAGTGACACTACGGATACGACCCGCTTTGAAGAGGTTTGTAAGTGTTGTAAACTACTACAGATGGTAGATCCTAACCATTCATATGGAGACGTGCGAGCAGGGATGTCCTATACAAAGAGTTTGTATAAGACTTGGACCACAAGATGACTAGACTCTGTATATAACGCCATTGATACTAGAGACTTACATCTCACTTAAACGACTATAGGTGACACAACCTCAATCCTGAGTGTTTTAGGAACTCCTGTCTTTGAGGGCGGTCCTTTGATTAGTATGGGTGAGAGTGGCCAGATTGCCAACTCAACACGCCTACCTTTGTGGGGACTTGTCTGATCTGGTAGCTGAGAACTCAATCCACAAGATGGAATTCACTCCTTTGCCGAAGCAGGGATAAGTAGAGAGATTGCTCCCTTAAAGACTGATTCCGAGGCTTCAACATAGTGGCCATAACTTGTCTTTGGAAGAAAGGACTCAATCATAGTAGAACTATGACTTATGTTTATTAGAGAGATCAGTGGTACTTAAAAAATTAGATATAACTACAGGGGCATAATAGTTGTAGGTCGAGTTGTACGTACGAGTGATCTGTAAAGGTTTGTCGCACTTTTGATTGGTTAAGATGGACACATAATATATCTATGGTAAGGAGAGTTTAATTGTCGGTCTTTAGTGGAGTGTCTGGTAGTTAACAGATGGTGAATCCTATGACTAAAGAGTTTATTTAGTTATTCACGCATTGTTGAAACTTCGAGCTACAAGTCTATAAGGTCCCCTTGGTAGCCCAATGGATTCAGTTGAGGATCAGTTCTTGACGTTGATTGTAAATGTTCAAATTGACAAGAGGTACTTCGATTATATATGATATGATCAGTATGGTGTATGAGATACATCTAGTGGAGGATTAATGTATGTGAGATTTACATTAAGTACCATGGAAAAGAAAAAGAACTATGGTTTATATGTTTCATGAGATGAGATATTAAAACTATAGGTTATAGATATAGTATGATAGATTGGTTATCAATAATATTTATAATAATATTAATTATTGGATAATTAAATCTTTTTCTCTAATAACCAATTGTGTGGGAGGTTATTGGTGGTTCTTGGTAACCGTTAGATAAAAGGGAAATTATTTTCCTAATTTTAGTAAGTTTTTTGTCAAAATTGATTTTGAGATTTCTTTCTCGCAAAAAGAATCTCACGGAACTTTTCAAGTAAATACATCTTAATTCTTCCAATTGTTGTAATTCTAGAAGTCTTTCCTTTCCATATATCCCAAATTACACTATTTTCCCGCCCAATACACCTTGCGTTCAACCTCAACGAGAAGATGGCATGCCTTGCCATATACAATTGTGTACGGGGTTATTCCAATAGGTGTCTTAAAAGTTGTTCTATAAGTCCAAAGCGCATGATTAAGACGTGAGCTCCAATCCTTTCTTTTTAGGTTGATCGTCTTTTCAAGAATGTTTTTTACTTCTCGATTGAAAATTTTGGCTTGGCCATTTGTTTAAGAATGATATGGGGTTGCAACTTGGTGGTGCATTCTGTACTTCCTCAATAATGCCTCTATGGTTCTACTACAAAAATGTGTTCCTTGATCGCTTATAATGACCCTAGGAATTCCAAATCTACAAAAGATGTTATTTTTGAGAAATCTTGAAACAGTAGAAGCGTCATTAGTCTTAATGGGGATTGCCTCAGCCCACTTTGAAACATAATCTACTGCAAGTAAAATGTACAAATATCCAAATGAAGAAGAAAATGGGCCCATAAAATCTAAGTCCCAAACCTCAAATACTTCACATACAATAATGAAGTTAAGTAGCATTTCGTTTCTTTTTTATAAAGATCCAGATTTTTTACACTTATTACAAGATTTGAAAAATACATAAGAGTCAGCAACTAAAGAATCCCAAAATAGTCCTAAGTCTAAAATTTTTCTAGCAGTTCTTTTTGGACTAAAATGACCTCTACATGCGCGCTAGTGAAAAAAGGACGAAGCAGACTGAAACTCTTCATCAGGGACACATCTCCTAATTATTTGATCTTAACAGAATTTCCATAGATAAGAAGGATCACATACAAAGTATTTAGAGCCACTTTTGATTTTAAAAGGAAACTTACCAGTCACAAGGTAATTCACCATGTCGGAATACCACGGTAGGAAAGTAGATACCTTGAAGATACCTTGAAAAAATGTTCATTAGAAAAGTCTTCTCTGATTGGAATTGACTCATTTCTTGCAAAATTCGGCTTAGGTGGTTGACTACTAAACTCTTCGATCCTTTTCTATCTTTGATGGTCAATTTAAATTCTTGCAAAAGAATGATCCACCTTACAAGTTTGGGTTTGGATTCTTTCTTTGTCATGAAGTATCTGATGGTGGCATGGTCAGTGTAAACAATGATTGGAAAACCAAGAATATAAAATCTAAACTTATCTAATGAAGAAAATAAGCTCAAACATTCAACATATTCAACAACCATTCACATTTCTTTAGCTTTTTAGAGATTGTTATTGTAACTATTTATATCAGAAAATAGTTTAAGTATTCATTATTTACAAATTTCGTAGCATACAATTACAATAGCTTCAACAAAACTTGAAATCTATAAAAAGAAAGGTTGTGACTTAGCTCTCAAATAAAGATCTCTTCTCATTCCCATGGATGTAGGCATCATTTGCTGAACCACGTATATCGTTGTGTAGCGCTCTTCTTCATTCTTTCTTCTACAAAATTGCATGCTTTTGATCATCGATCGTTTACTCAAGCAGTCGCACAAAACAAACAAAAAAATTGGGGTTAGAAGAAGCTTTGTAAAAATCGAAAGAGAGAACGAGAGAGGGAGAGAGAGAAAAGAAATTAATTCTGAAAAAATCATCCCATCAGAATAATTTTTCTTTCACTTCCATCAGGAAAGGGTTAGTGGAGCAAACCACGTGGAGCACATCAACCGGAAGTTCGTGGACAAATGATAGCCAAGTATTCTACCAAACCAAATTCTTTTGAGGCAAAATATTTGGACTCACGAAATTGGATCGGCAAGAAGGGCCATATTATTCATTATTTGGGCTCATTTAATATTCATTTAACAAGAAGCAGGCCCAACAAAGTGGTATCAAAGTAAAAGACTTACAATATTGCAATTCTTGAAGATTCAAGATTCAAGCTTTTCATCCAAAGATGTCAGTAGCAAGATTCGAAGTGGAGAAATTCGATGGCAAATGAGATTTTGGCCCGTGGAAGGCCAAAATCAAGGCGATTCTCAGTCAGCAGAAAGCTCACAAAGCCCTCCTTGACCCATAACTCAGATGATAATAAGTCTAAACAAAAAATAAAATGTAAGTATTGCAAAAAGAAAAAACATTTAATCAAAGACTGTTTTATCCTAAAATGAAAGAATCAAGAGAAAGAAAAGAACTCAAAAGGCAAACAACCCGAAGCATCTATTGTAGAAGGCTCCTTTATCTACTCAGATGCTTTAGCCTCAACTTTAGACAAATTCAACCATGTAAATCCTCTAGGAAAACATGATTGGGTCCTAGATTCTGGTTGCACCTACCACATGATCTCAACGAGACCTTGGTTCAACACCTTTAAAGAAATTGAAGGAGAAATGGTGTATATGGGAAACCAAGACTGTAGGATAGAAGGCATTGGTTTTATTTCCATGAAACTTAAGGATGGAACTATTAAACTTCTTAGGAATGTGAGATATGTTCCACTACTTAAGAGAAATCTAATCTCCTTAGGTATGCTTGATGCAATTGGGTGTGAGTACAAGGGTGAAGGAGGAACCCTTGAGGTGCCAAAGGATTCTAAGGTGATATTAGTTGGGGAAAAGATAAATGACTTATTTGTGGTCAAAGGAGTTGAAATGATGACAAGGGCATATATTGCCACCACAAATAAGATCACAGAGGCTGATATATGGCACAAAAGATTATCTCACATTAGTGTTAAAGGCCTAGAAGTCCTATCTAAACAAGGGATTCTACCTAAATGTCTCTCAGAAAATCTAACCTTTAGTTAACACTGTGTTTTAAGAAAAGCCACAAGACAAAGTTTCACTAAAGCACAACACACCACAAAAGCTATCCTATATTATATACACTCTGACCTATAGGGTCCAGCTCCTACACCTAGCCAAGTGGCTCAAAGAATTTACTTTCTTTTACTGATGACTTCTCTAGAAAAAGTTGGATCTACTTCCTTAAAACTAAAGACCAAGTGTTTGATAGATTTAAGGAATGGAAACTCATGATAGAGAAGCAAACTTCTAAAGAAATTAAATACCTAAGAACTGACAATGGACTGAAATTTTGTAATGAAGAGTTTAATAAATTATGTAAAGAAACAGGAATAACTAGGCATAGGACTGTTGGATTCACTCCTCAACAGAACGGAGTAGCTAAAAGACTAAATAGAACAGTCATGGAAAGGGTTAGATTCTTCTCTCAGATGCAATCCTTAGTGAAAAATATTGGGCTGAGGCAGCAAGCTACACTCTGTACATCTTAAATAGGTGTCCTCATTCCTCCCTAAACTTTTTAACTCCTGAAGAATAATGGACCACACATCCACCTAACCTAGAAAATCTAAGGGTATTTGGATGCGTTGGCTAAATTCACCAAAATCAGGGGAAACTAAAGTCTAAGTAGTAAAGTGTATGTTTTTTGGGTTCTCAGAAGGTGTCAAAGGCTTTAAGATGTGGAATCCTATTGAGAAAAGGTTTGTCATAAGTAGGGATGTCACTTTCAGAGAAAATGAGATGTTTATGCATAAAGAAAAGACAACTTATGAAGTTCCTAATAGCCCTAATACTGCTAGGATTGAAGTGGAGACACCTAAAGATTCTTCTACTAGCCATAACCCTCCTATTGAAACTAAAGAAGAAGAAAAGGAAATCTCAAATGAGAATACTGGGAATACTGAAGTTGTACCCGATCTAAGTCAGTATTCTTTGGCTAGGGATAGACAAAGAAGAGTGATAATTCCTCTAGCTAGGTATATTGAAACTAATTACATGAACCTAGTCCTAAATGCCACAATAACTTCTAATGACCAAGAACCAGCCACTTTTAAAGAGGCAATAAACTGTCCTAATGCTAGGTCTTGGATTCAAGCTATGTGTGAAGAAATGGAATCACTCACTGTCAATAATACTTGGACCCTAACCCCTCTTCCTAAAGGACGTAAACCTATAGCCTCTAAATGGATATATAAACTAAATGAGGGTTCTGAAGGATCTCATACCGAGAGTTCCATGAGCGTTTTCAGATTGCTCCGATCTCACCGTGACCGAAATACAAAAGATATACATTCAACACATACAGTTATGCACATACATCTAATTATCGTCATGCTCAGAACAAAAAGAATAACAGAGAAAGGATTCCATACGAGTTGAACACTGTCTTCGAACTTTAGAACCCCAAGCAGTGTGTCACTCCAATAGATCTACCAACACCAGTGGGTATGTCTACTACAATCGTACGGTCAGCATGAAAACGAACGCTGCAGCGAGGACGACACCACCACTAATGAACCCCAGGTATCCTCGGCGTGAAAACTCAAAGAGTGGGCTTTGGTGAGTTTGGTAGAGGACGGAGGACAACGAGTCATGTATACAATAAGCAAGTGGGACATATAACAGTGCTATCGTATAGCGAAAATGCTTATCGTATAGAAGAGTTACACAATCGTGTAGGAAAAGCTGAACGATCGTTTAGGGAATACGTATATGATCGTTTAGAGAAATCGTGAGGTAGACGATCGTTTAAACGAAAGAGCTACTATCGTATAGGCTCTCGCGATCGTGTTCACGAATTCTTTTGGCGGTAAAAAATATCGTATAGGCTCTCGCGATCGGATTTACCCATTGACTATCTGGAACTGGGTGTATTATTCTGACTTCATATAGTTTGATGATTTCCTTATGAACTATCTCCTTCATTGTA
The DNA here is from genome assembly GCF_027475165.1 of Benincasa hispida. NCBI lineage: Eukaryota > Viridiplantae > Streptophyta > Magnoliopsida > Cucurbitales > Cucurbitaceae > Benincasa > Benincasa hispida. The sequence continues at coordinate 4,159,975 of NC_143485.1, read as the reverse complement.
GGATTAAGGCTTAGGGTGAGTGTTGCGACGCTCCGACTTCGAAGTGAGCCATGTAGATTTGCTTCAACTAAGGGGGGAAATAGTAATTTGTTAGGGTTTCTTCTCCTTAATTGATTCTTTGCTCATTTTAACTGTTTTTAGCTCCAAATTTCTTCTAAGGACTCCAAAATGTGTCGGGATTGAATTTTACCTATAAAATTGACATATAGAGCAAATTAATAGCATAAAATCAAGGGATTTATGTACTAAAATGTAGTTTTTTTAAGACCTATCATGCGGGCTTGGTACAACCTCTCTTAAAAGTGTGCTTCACCTAAGAGATGGAGCATGTGAACAATATTCTTGAAGTTATAGTTCTAGAAGAATGTTTCTTATTTTCGAAAAACTGTAGTCTTCAAGGAACACTTAGTCTTCAAGAGCTTAAGAAGTTTTCTGATAATTGGTAAATTTTCTCTAAGTTCTCTCTAGAACGGTTAATTCTTTTACTAACAAAATGAGGAATAACTCCTTTATTTATGACATTATTGGATTCTGCGATTTTTAAATTGGAACACATGTTTTTTTTTGTTTTGAATACAACAATTGTGGGGTGGAGGATTGAACCTCCAATCTCTAGGAACCAAGCATATGTCAATTCCACTAAGGTAAGCTCATTTTGACAATAGGAACGCATGTTAATTCATAATTAGTCCCAAATTCCATAATTTGTAATTTTATTGCTGATTTAAAAAATCAATTTATGATTTGCCAAATTTTTTTGTTCAACTGTTGTAACACTATGTATCGCTTAATCTACTTTCTTCCATAAATTTTGAAACATTCTGTATTAAATTATAATAACTATTTCAGTTGTTTTGCCATTATTTTTGTTAATTAATTATCAAAATTTTGATAGACAAATTTTTTTTGTTCACTCATATGGCTCAATAAATGTCCTAATGCATAAGTATTTGAAGGAAATGTGGAGTTATCATCCGTTTCAAATATTTATTAAATAATATAATTAAATATTAAAAACTAAAATAAAAATTCCAAATTTGGGGAAAAAAATAAGAGATTTAAAACCACTTCAAAAATAAAGGAAAGAACTAATAATTTGGTTCTTGCCTCATTTATCAATGTCATCCACATGTGAAAGTGACCAAACAACCACTAAATCAGACATATTCGACAAAATTTTGAAAATATAATTTATTCGACGAGATAGATTATATCGATTTAAATCTTAAATTAATAATTATATGAAATTTAAATTCATTACAACCCTTCAGATTGAGTTGAAAAATTATTGTAAAATATATATAATTATTTCAATTAAATTTCTAAATTAATATATTATTAAATCACCGATTGATATGAGATATATGAATGATCAGACGACTTGCTCTAATATTATGTTAAATCACGGATTGATCCAAGAGCTTCACTTGATGGGTGAAGGTAAATCTAAATTGAGAACCTAGATAAAATGCTTTAATACTAGATTAAATCACCGAATTGCTTTAATACTTCTTCAAATGTTGAATTAATAAAATGGACTATTATTATTGATGCAATGACAATTTTTAAAGGAAGTTTAAATTGAAAACCTAGATTGATTTGTTTGTGAAATTTAAGAGGTTTAATTGATAAATTATGAGTGTCACGTGATGTTTCAATAATGTAATGGAGGGTGTAAATTATCACTTATAAAAATTCTTGAAATTGGTAAAATTATTGGTTTAGTATTTAGATTGATACAATGCCGGAAAGTTTTTAGGGTTGTAAATTGATATTTTCCTCAATTTTTAATACTACTTCTATTCATTGTTTGCTATAAAAGAACAAAGTTAAAATTTGTAAAAATTTAGTCTCTAAACTTTGATTTCTAAAGATTTAGCCTATTTATCTTTAAATTTATAATAATTTAGTCATTTAACTTGCATGTATCGATTAAGGGTCCCATTTCATAACCATTTGGTTTTTTGTTTTTTGTTTTTTGTTTTTGAAAATTAAGTCTAAGACATTACTTTGATCTCCAAATTTGTTCTTTTGTTATTCACTTTTTACCAATGGTTTAAAAAACCAAGCCAAAATTAGAAAACTAAAAAAAAAAGTTGCTTTTTAAAAACTTGTTTTTGTTTTGGAATTTGGCTAAGAATTCAACTATTGTACTTAAAAAATATGCAAAACATTATAAGAAATGGAAAGAAAATAGGCTTAATTTTCAAAAAATCAAAATTCAAAACAAATTACTACCAAATAGGGCCTAAATGTTTATATTTTCAAATTTGTAAACATTTAGTCTTTATATGTTTAAATTTGTAACACTTTGGTCTCGATCTTGAAAAATCTTATCCAACTTAATTATCAATTTTGACTATGACTTAGTGTTTTATAATTTATTAAAAAAAACTTGACCCTCAATTAGTTTATCACCTATGTATCAGAAATTTTATTAAATCTTAGTAGCATTTTTCACCACAAGAATTAAATCGGCGACCCTAAAGTATCAAACATTGTAAAGTATAAACACAGAAAATTTAAAAATATTTCTAAATTAAATATTTTTTTACTAAAAAATATGCCTAAATTATGTGAGACCTAATACTAATTATTATTTAATGACGTATTACATATAATAAAAAACTATTTCATTACTTTATAAGTTCAATCAATATATGAGTGAGGCTTTAATAGTTCATATTCTAGATATAATGTTTGATACCGTTGAATATAACCTATGAAGCACAGATAAATATATAGTTACATAATATGGATACGATCGAATACGGTAATTCGTCAATTTCTAAAAAAATAAGATATGGATACATCTAAAGATGCGTCATTTTTTTTATATATTTTTTAATATATATTTCTAAAAAACGAGGATACTGATACGTTAAAAATACATTTTTTTTCTTTAAAAAAATCTAGGATATAGATAAATTTAGCATACATGTTAATAACAATAGCACAAAATAGAATACAAACACTGAAATACAATACAAAAAAAAGTAACATCTAAGATGTTGAAGTACAATAGTTAATAAAATGCAATAGAAAAGTGACTCATATTGCAAAGAATAAGAAGAAGAAGAAAATTAGAGAAAAAAGTATGAAAATAAACGAAGAAGTTATTGTTGAAGATATTCAAATGGTTTATATTTTGGTGAACTTTGTGGGGATTCAAATGTGAAGATGGAGATTAGATTATTTTAGTCTAGAATTTGGTCTGTTATTTTTTTTTTCTTTTAGTTTTGGATTCGAATAGTGAGTTTTTTAAATAGGTTGTCTAATTTTAGATTGAGAAATATTAGATGAGTTACTTACTTTTTTTCTTTAAAAAAAAATACACATAGAAATAGATACGTCAAATCACGTGGCAGATATGTATATGGAAAGTATCTAAAAATATAGATACGTCAAATCACATATCATATATATATATCTGGAAAGTATTTAAAAATATCAATATCCAATATGTATCTGATACTAATTCTTTATCTCACATGAAAAATCATTGTTGCATAGAATATAACGATTCTTTTAGTTCGTCTAACTTCGAAAAGAAGAAGGATAGAATGTTAAATCAATCTATAGTACTAGAAATTTCCACAATATATTCTCATAGCCATACACGTGGACTACGTCATTACACAAAAAGTCAGGTGGAAATTGACGTGTCAAAATTATAAACCACACAAATCTTATATTTTTTAAAAAAAAAAAGAAAAAAGGAAAAATGGGCTGCAAAATGACACGTATGCCCAAATCCGCGGCAATACCTTCTCCATATGCTTCACCAAACCCCCTGCCGCCCCCACCCAACCCTTATATTTTAATGCTCTTATCTCTCAAATATATATATATATATATATATATATATAAATATTATGAGAGTTTCTATAATTTAAAATGGATTGAATTTTTAGTTATTTAATTTTAATCAAGAAACTTTCAATAAATCTTAAATTTAGTCTATTTTTATTGAAATTAGTTAAATAATAAAATATATTATATGAATACATTTTCAAAATTTATAGTATTAGAGAATTAAATTTTTTGTAAAAAAAATCAACAATATACTAGTAATAGAGACTAAATTCAAGAATCATTGAAAGTGTAAAAACTAAAATTGGACTAAAAATTAGAATTGAACAAATTTAAAAGTACGAAGATCAAAATAATATTTTAATCATATATATGGATTTGAACTAATGACATATAACATTTCAATTTGATTAACTTTATTAAAAAAGTTGTAAAATTATTGTATTAAAAACATTATCAATTTAATATATAGTACGTATTAATGATTGAGGTCGGTTAGTTCAAATATTTCTATCCTTTATCATACTAAACAAACATTACCGTCACCATTTTATTTATTAATAACTAACATATATTCTTATTATAATAATTATTTTTTTATGGTTCACATCTAAAAAGAAATTAAAACATTATGATCGACAATTTTATTATTGGGTTTACAGTTAAATCGATGGTCGAGCTCTAAGTAATTAGATTTTGCCAAATAGATTCTTAAAGTTGGTATAATGTATGTTTTCAAGTTGGTAATGACAACGATTTGAAAATAATAGAAAATGAAATGTTGTCTGTAGGGTTTTCAATATCCAACTAGTTGAAGATGAGCAATAAACAGAGTGGGGTGGTTGACACAATATTATATATATTACAAATCTTTTTAGCCACTTAAATGAAAAATTTTAGGATGTATTTGAAATAATATTTTTTAAAAAATTAAGGACATATTTTGTTTATCAAGAGTTCGTGGATGTTTGAAAAAAAAAAAAATATCAATTTCATAACTTATTAATTCCTTATATTATAGGACTCGACGACTAAATGACTTTACAAGTAAAACAACTCTTCAAACTAAACAACTTCATTCGTATCAAATGTATCTAAATGTTTTGAGTAGAGATGTCTACAGGGCGGGACAGGGTTGGGGATTCCATTCCCCATCCCCGTCCCCGCTTCCCATTTCATTGCGAAATTCTCCATGGATCGAGGTGGGGATTCCCCGCGGGAAATTCTTGGGGATCGGGTTCCAGTGGGGAACTTTTTTCCGTTGTTTTTTTTTTTTTTTTTTGTAAAAAACCAATTAATTTAGACCACTAATGTGAACACATTTTAATTAAATAATTAATTTTATCACTCAATTGTTTATTATGGTTAGTTTTATATGACAATTTGAATTTAAAGATAAATTACTCAAATTTTGGCTTAAAAAAGATAATTATTTTTTAGTAGAAAGAAATAAATATAAATCAAATTATTCACATATATGATCTAAATTGGAACCTTCAATTTAAATATATTCATTATCTTTCCCAATAAATAATCAAAATTTAAATTTAAATGTAATATTTATATAATAATAATAATAACATAACATTAGATAACTATACTAAATAAATATGTAGAAGCTAATCGGGGCAGGGACGGGAAATAGGGTCAGGGGCAGGGACGAGAATGCATTCCCCATCCTCTTCCCCGTTTAGCTCACGGGGAATTTTTCTCCCCACTCCTTCCCCCATTCCCCATCTAATCAAGAAATCCTCATCTCAAATGGGGTGAGGTCCTGCGATGCTTCATTTTCGTGAGAAAATTGGACATCTCTAGTTTTGAGTGAAAAAAGAAGAATAATAATAATAATATTTATAAACACTTGAAGTTATTCCAAATTGATTTTTAGTTGTATAGCATGATATCGTTTGTTACACCATGAGAAATAATATTGAAATTTGGGACAAATTGTGAAATTTTGGTGACGTGTAGGATTATTTTTATTTTATTATTTTTTAGTTCAACAATACGTTAGATAAGTGATTCGAATCTTTGACTTTTTGGTTAATGATATATACATTAGGTTAGATTTACGAATGTTCATTGTGATCTTAATATTTTTAAGATGAAAATAGAAGAGATAAATAAAAATTGAGTGAGAAAAAATAGAAAATGGATTAAAAATGAGAGAACAAAAACTATATTTTAATTATGGTTAAATTAAAATTTTGGTCTATACAGTTTTAAAAGTTAGAATTTAGTCCTTATGATATGACAAAACCTCATAAATAATCTTTATAGTTTGATAAAATTCTCCTAATAGTCTCTTCCGTATGGACTAATTTATGACGAGTTTATCAAACTATAAAGACTGAATTTTAATTATAAACTATAAGGACTAAATTCTAACTTTCTTCGAACTATAGGGATCCAATTTCAAATTTAACCTTTAATTAATCGTTCCGTGTAATTATCCAAATCTAATCCTACCTAGCATATATAGTTTTCTAACTATTTGAATATTTTTGTGGGGCGAGATAAAAACCTAATCTCTCGACGAGTTACATATGTCTAAATCAGTTCAATCATGCTTAGATATGGGTTATATAACATATCTTGTAGCTATTGTATCCTTCCACCTACTAATTTTATTCTCCATGGCATAAAATTGTTCCATATATGGTATACAACATTGCAATTAATCCTAATAAAAGTATTCAAATAGTTGCCTTAATATTTAATTTATTTTGTAAAAAAATATTTAATTTATAAAATGGATACCTAAAATTCAAATATAGAAATCTCTTTCTCTGTTTACATTTTTGTTTTCCAATATAAGATAGGAGGGTGGTTGGAATCAACTAAACATCAAGTGGGAAAGGGTTAGTTTGAATTTGACCTCTAAATATTCTTTAAAAATAATTAGGAAAGAGTGCAAAAGTGGAGAAAAAAAGATAATTTTTAGACTTCATATTTGTCAGCAAAAGAATTGATTGGAACAAAAATTACCAAATTAATGTGTTTAACAATGGGTTGGTGAGCTGATCTGACAACAAACATGCATCATAAAATATTATTTTCTTAAACCAATCTAATTATTTAATTTTACACATTTGAAATGGTTTTCTTGTTCTTGAATTAAAACTAATGACTATATGTTCAAATTTTAAATTTGTAGCTATTGATGAATTCTAACATGAGAAATTCAAGCTCATTTTAAAATAATCACTATATTTTGGTTTTATGCTATTTTTAATAATGGTAATAAAGGGCAAAATCATCTAAAATATTTGCAAATATAAAAGAATATTATAAAAATATTATAGATATGGACAAGTCGGCTTTTTCAGTATTGTTTAAATTTTTCTTAATTTCCATTTTACCCTTATCATAATCTATTAATGATAAACTGGTATTCACATGTGATGTCATTCTATCAGTGATAGACCGTAAGAAGATATTAAAGTCTATCACTAATAAACTATGATATTCCCTTATCATTTTATGCAAGTATATCATTCTATGAATGATAGACTTCTATCATGTTACTAGTTGACTTGTCATGTAGTTGTATCACTAATAGAAGTTTATTAATAATAGATGTTTAATACTTATTGATTTGTCATGTAAATGTATTAGTAATGGTTAGAAAGAAAATTCATAATACATGTGAGATTGAAGTATACCACCAGCGATAGAGTTCTATTATTGATAAAATTGATTGCTAATAAATACTTTAAGCACAACTGTTTAGTTTATCTCTTATACAAGTCTATTACTAATAGATTATACATTTTGGTGTGATTGAAGTATATTAAAAATCTTTTATCATAACACAAGTATGACAAGCCTATTAGTGATAAGTTAGTTTTAGTGGAGCACAAAAAGCGTTACTGAAAGCCCAAAAATGACACTAGGGATATTAGCAACACGTAGAAGTGTGTCACTGGAAATGTCATTGTTTTCGTATAGCTAAAGGTTTTAGTGACTCGTTTAGCGCGCGTTGCTAAAAGTAACCTTTTACTGACGCATAGACGTCATTAAATATTAACTTTTAGCAACACATTATTTGTCACTATTTGTCTTATACAGTGACGCTGACATTTTGTCACTGAAAGTTATGTTTTAGCAATATATAATACTGTTGCTAAATGTGGATCAATGGTCATTGCAAGTATCTTTTGCAGTATACTTAAGTGTCAGTAAAATGAATAATTTGTGTCACTATAATTGGATGCTTTTTTTAAAATACAATTTATTGACGTTATAGAAAATGTTGGTAAAAGTATTTTATTAATTAAAAAATAATACATAATTTAATATATAAACCCGTTATAAAATTTAAAACATAATAATCTTTGGAGCAAATCAAGAATCAATTAATCAATTTATATTTAAACCAAAAGTTATAATTGAAGATACATATTCCCAATATCTCAGACTATCATTGAAACAAAATGAAATAGTACTAATTTGGCTATAAGTTATGTCAACCAAGTTCGACAATAGGAACAACTTTAGTATCAACACTAGCTATCACAAGTTTTCATTATAAAAATTCCAATTGAAAATCTTTGAAGCATTGCAATGTCATTGTGAAACAAAAGTATAAAATACCAACACCAATTCTATCCATTCCTATCTCCAAACTGAACTTAAACATCTTGTACAGGAGACCATCGAGACATCAAAGCTGACAAACAAAGAAGTGAAATATGTAAAGTACATGAGGATAAAGAATTGATGGATGACCTCTAAATGTCATACTAAAAGGAACCACTCAATACGATTCCGGGGGGTAGAACACTATAACCCAAATAAAAAAACTCACGCTAGATGGATGACTTCTTAGTGTCATACTAAAAGGGACCAAACAAAGTAACTATCTGATTGGGGGGGGGGGGGGAAATAGACCATCACGTCAAAAAATGATGGTGGAAAGATTTTTTCCAACTTACATAAGATGACAACTATATCAACTTTCATTTTATCTAATTTTGATATGTTCAAAGTCTTCTTACGTAAAGAATGGAAGAAATTTGACAACTCTGATATAGTTGTAGAAATATCCTTACGTAGATATGGTTGAATACCAATTAGGAGAAGTCTTTATAATAAAACATGACAACCATGACTTTTCAAATCAGAGATTTTTCCCTCCTTCACATTAACAAACCGAGATATGATGGAAGCAAAACTATCGGGAAACTTCACAGATTTCAAGAATGTACAAAAGTTTACTTTTTCAGCAGCAGTTAATGTGTAGGATGCATGAGGCTTGACATGCCTATTTTCAATTTCTTGTATGTGAAGCTCCTTTCTTATTTTCAAGTTAGCTAAATCCTCACGAGCTTTAATGGTGTCTTTAGTCTTCCCATCAATATTCAATATTGTACCCACCAAATTATCACATATGTTTTTCTCGATATGCTACGTCAAGTTTATGACGTAGTTTAAGATTTTGCCAATAAGGAAGATGGAAAAAATGCTTCTTTTAGTCCAATTGTGCTCACTAATTACCCATTTTCATTTCACATCTCGCCTTATAGGATTCTTGCTCAACATAGGAATACTTATTGAATTCAATTGATTTATAATATCTTGTCTGGATAATATATTTGGAGCTACTCGCATTTCTTGTTTCTCATCATGTTGCCTACTTTTACGCCATGAATGTGTTAAAAGTGTAGATATCGACGATGTCTCATATAAAAAATGTTACTCTTTAGTCTCATTGAGCTTGTATTAACATTGCAAACTGGACATGCTTTATAACCTTTTGTCCTCCAACCAGATAAATCATCATAAGCTAGAAAATCATTGATTGTCCACAATAGTGTAACATGAAGTTGGAAGAAAGAAGAACTAAAACTATCATATGTTTGAACACCATTAACCCACGACTCATTTAGCTCATCTACCAGTGGTTGTAGGTAAATATTAATTTCTTTTCTAGGATACCTTGAACCAAGGATCAGTAGAGATAGAAACATAAATGGTACTTTTATACATTTCTAAGAGGGCACGTTGTATGGAATGAGCATAACTGGCCACATGCCATATGATCTTTCATGTTTCCAAATGGGTTAAAACCATATGAAGAAAGTGCTAATATAAAATTACGAGTATCCGAAGCAAAACAAGGGTACTGGCCATCAAAATATTTCCCACCCTCAGCATCAGTAGGATGTCAAAGTATTCCTTCAATTTTACACCTCTTATCTTTGACATATCCTCAGCAATATGTTTTCAAAGAAATATCCTTTGCAACCTTGTCTTTAGTGGAAAATATCTCTACACTTTATGTGGAATTTGTTTCCACTTTCTATCATTCAATTTGTATCTTGACTTTTCACAATGTGGACAATTGTCAAGAGATGCATATTCTTTCCAAAATAAAGCGCAATCAAACTTACACATGTGAATTGATTTATAACTCATACCTAGGTCACGTAGTCTTTTCTTGGCCTTATAATATGAAGTAGGTAGCTTTACACCATCTAGAAAGACTTCGTTTAATAATTCAAGCAACATATCAAATGATTTATCGCGCCAACGATTAAGCACCTTAATGTGCATAGTTTCACTAAAAAATTAAACCAAGTAAACTTTAAACATCTTGGATATAACTCCTCTTCTACTTCATGAAACATTCCATTTGTTTTATGTGACTCATCTTGCTCATTGATTCTCTTATAGTTTCTTTAAAATTTGGCCCATGTCATCCACAGTATCTCTAACTCTAATGTTTTCTCTAAGATTTCCATCATCTTCTCTACTTTCAACTAAATTTGGAAATACTGAACCTAGAAACCTTGAATTAAATCTTAAAAATGGAGAAAGATCAACATTATCCTCATGGAATATCCATCGGTTATAAGTCAGAGACATATCATATTTATATAAATGGCGTTCCACGACTTTTAATTTATTCCAACTGACATTCACATAGTTTGAACAAGGACATCTTGTTTTTCCTTCTTCGTCTAAATAATTTTTCGTGACTTCGATAAACTATCAATACCATTAGAATATTGACTAGACATTCGACCTCTTACATTCATCCAACTTCGATCCATAACAAGTAAAAATTAAAGTACCTAAGTTAGAAATCAAAGTGTTAGAGTCTAAGTCATATGTAAATTGCAAAATAGGCGATCAAAATAGTATTAAAGTTACATTACTAGATATTCCAATACAACGTTAAATTATTAATAACATTCAATTTTAAATTGATAAGTTGGGATATATAGTAACTTTTCTAGTCGAAGCTAAAATCACTTACTACAAATCATTTAAACCATCCTATATTATATTTAAAGTGAGGAGGAGAGACCTAAATAGAGTTGTTGCACTACCAGTAAAAAACTACTTTACCAAATTTTCTATTTTCCATGAAACTAATATAAGGAAAGATTGAAAACTATCCCTAAGTTCTTAAACTTAACTTCACTTTTAGGGATTTTATGCAAAGGTTCTCAATTCTTTATCATCTTATCTTCAATATACAAGAACGATTTCTCAACAAATAAAGAAACTAACAGGCATTAATCTAAATAGCCAAACCCATATGTTCTTGAAATTAGAAATTAAAACTTGTTGAGTTCCTAAATTAAGTTCTTGATGGAAAATTGATTGGCTAAATATACTAACAAAATACATACTAATTGATGAAAATTGCACATAAAAATAACTTGGAAATGAGTGAGTTCTCTGAAAATAAGTTGTTTCTAGTTTGTCGAAAGGTAGAAACCTATAGAAAAGATGTTTTTAGTGTACTAATTGATGGAAATTTCACATAAAAGTACCTGAAAATGAGTGATTCTCTAAAAATAAGTGCCTTGTGATAAGATGAAGGTGGGAATCATTAAAGAGTTGCATGAGTTTTGAAATCGGGGTTAAATATGTACTAATTGATATAAATTTCATACAGAAATCACTTTGAAAATGAATGGGTTCTCTTTGAAACAAATACCTCGTAGGTTTATTTCAACCCCTTCGTCGGCCGTGATGCGTGAGTTACGAAATGAGTGGATTTAACAGCACGTTCGTTCACCGGCGGTCAGTTTGTAGCAGGGAGGCTATTCGTCGACGCTCGGTTCATAGCAAGTGTCTATTTGCCAATAGTATATTGGCAGTAAGGTGCTCCGTTTGAGCCAAGGAGTTCCATTTTCGCATAGCAAGCCATTCATCCCATGGGTTCGCAATAGGTTCTTCGCGGCAGTGAGCAGCAGCGGCCGTTGTCGATGGTGAGGAGAAACCTCCGTTCGTCCCAACGGTGATGCGTGAGTTAAAAAGGAGGGAAGAATAGAGGGGAGAAGGGAAGGGAATGAGTGTCGAAAGATTGGGGGGAAAGAAGGGAGGGAAAAAACCACAAATTTTTACCTTTTTTTTTTTTTTTTTTTTAATAATAATATATATATTTAGTGACATCTTAATGTGTTGCTAAAAGGTTTTAATGTTTAGTAGCGCTAGTGGGTGGGTTACTAATTCTTTTAGTGATGCAAATTTAAGATATGTTGCTAATAATGAATATTTTATGACATTTTTGCAAAACATTGCTATAAATTGACCTTTAGTGATAAAAATTTGCACGTGTTGCTCAAAATTTATCACTAAAACTCCCTTTTCTTGTAATGGGTCCATCACTCGTGGACTTCAATCACAAAACATGTAGTCTATTTGTAATAGACTGCTATTACTGATGGATTATACATTTCGTGATTAAGTCTATCAAAGGTAGACTTTTATCACAGTACAAATATTAGAAGTTTATTAGTGATACCAGGCTACATATTTTGTGATTGAATTTATGAATGATAGAATTTTATCGCTTGTCTTTTACTAGGAAAGGAAATAACATACTCTATTAGTGATAGATTGATGTTCACATGTGATATCAATCTATCGATAATAGATCTCAGGCAGATATTAAAGTCTATCATTGATAGACTATGCAATACTCTTTTCATTTTATATACTGATAGAATTTTATAAAATTCATGATAGTTATTACTTGTCATGTAAATATATTGGTGATAGAAGTCGATTAATGTGAAATTTCTATAAGTGATACCTCTATATAGAAATCAACTAATATCAAGTTAGAATTGTTGCCTATTATTACATACTTATATATATAATAATAGAAGTCTATTAGTGATAGTTACTAATAGAATTCTATAAAAAGTAAAAATCTATTACTGCTATTTTGATATATACTTCTATTTTTATGTAATTGCAGGAGTCTATTTTGTTGAAAATAGCAGGGCCCTCAGAACGATGAGTTGTAAACCGTTAAGGCATGACAGTCAAGTGAAGAGCAAAACCTGCAAAACAGAAACTCATTATAGGCTGAGTCGCAGAGCCGCGAAACGGAGCTCGCTCTCTTTAAGACGTTTCACGGCTCTGCTCAAGTGTGCAAGCAGGTCTGAAAATTGTCACGTCGTTCCCAGGATAAAACAGCCAAATGAAAACCGATCAAAAATGCATCGTTACCGATCGGAACGTACACCCTTTCTAAACTCACTGCTCGGAAAGCTAAGATGGAGGAGGAGAGGAAAATGAAGTGAGAATTGAGAAAATGAATTATGTGTGTCACGAACTGTGCATCGATGGACCATTTTAAAAGTAATTAATGGACCGTTTTAAAAATAATCACACACACGCTCGCCTCGCATGAGTGGTGCGCATGCAAGATGTTCACCGAATCTACATTGGTCTATCTCCTCACTCCCTTTATAAATGATTACTCCTATTATTACATGATATTGATATTGATACACAACTGGAAAAAAAAAAAGAAAAAAAGAAGAAACTAACAAAATAAATAAATAAATAAATAAAATAAAATAAAACAATCATGGACAAAAATGAACCAAAAGAAGAAATTGGAAATAAGTAGAAAGAAATTATGAAAAAGAAGAAATAACAATCATGGAAGAAAAATTACTTACTATGACTACTGAAAATCACAATCTTTACGAACGCACAAGAATCATAGAAATTTAGGGATGAACATATAAGAATCATAAAGATTTGGTTGAAGAAAAAGAAAGTATCTAATTTTGTAGGTTCTGAAACTATATTAGATAATATGGAGTTTCATCTCAAAATTAATTGATGATGAGATGAGTAATTAATCTATCTTATAAACATTATGAGGTACTTTAACTTTTACAATATGGAATTGCATCGTTTTCATATTGATAGAATGAAAATAATTATACCCTTCCTTTTGTATATTTGTTATCAGCTTTGGCTCAACTTAATTTTTTTTAATGGTTAACATACCTTTTTGTTTATGAAAAATAGTTAATATATATTTTTAGTCTTCATAGACCGTGAATTTATTGTAATGATTGAATTAATTTAGCAATTGAAACTTATATAGAGGTAATATGGTAATTTGACCTATCTATAATATGAGTGATTTGTGAAGAGTCGACTTCTTGTTGATTGGTTATATCTATGAACATATAAATATATCTACCGTACAAAGAATGCAACGGTGGGTCTTTAGAGCACTGACCTGCAGTTAATAAATATCTATTAATTTAATTAAAGAGTTTAATTAACTAATCTCTTATTATTAGAGCTTTTAATTCATAGGTCCATTACGTCCCCTTGCTATTTCACTAAAAATAAAATAAGAATTATCTAATTTTGGATTAATTTAAATTATTCAAATTATTTAAGTGAATTAATTATATGAGATATAATTACTATAACGTATATAGATACATTATGATATAAAATTTATTTTGGATCAGATTCAAAATTATACTTTATTATACGAGAAAATAATGAATTCAAATATTAAATAATATAAATAAAATTTATATTACAACTATGAGTTAAATTTAATATGAATGAGATTCATATTAAACTATATATTCGAATTAATATAAATAAATAAAATTTTAAACTAAGTTGGACCATTTCAAGATTTTAGATCGTGTACCTCGGTGATATTTACCAACTTCATTTACTAATCCTCATGTAAAAGTTTTTTCACTCAACTTTTGATTAAAAAAAAAAAAAACAAAAAAAAACAGAGATGTTTTATTTATTATAATTTTAAATTATAATCGAGATTTTTTTAAAAAAATTAAAACATAAAGATGAAGGTCTCGTTTGGTAACCATTTTGTTTTTAGTTTTTTTTTTAATTTTGAAAATTAAGTCTATAGACACTATTTCTACTTCCAAATTTCTTTTTTTGTTATCTACTTTTTTTTTAATTCAATGATTTAAAAAACCAAGCCCAGGTTAAAAACTAAAAAGGAAATATATATATATAATTTTTAAAAATTTATTTTTATTTTTGGAATTTGATTAAGAATTTAATTATTATATTTAATAAATATGTAAATCATTATAAAAAAATAATAAAAAATAAATTTAATTTTTAAATACAAAAAACAAAAAACAAAATAATTATTAAACAGACCTAAAACAGTTGCTAATTCACATATTGTTGAACTCTATCAAGCAAATATTTACAAGTCAGATTAAGAGAACAGCAACCAAAGTAGCTAAAGTTTTGTTTCTTTGTTTTTTTTTTTTTTAATAAAAATTTATGAACTAAAGTTTATAATGTTATAATCCTTGTTCAATTATTGCAAAATTGTAGTGCTATTTTTTGTTATTATTTTTCTCGAACAATATAAAAATGCCAATTCTTTTTAACACCTGCATTTTTTTCATATTATAATTACTTTTTCTTTAGTATATTATGATCGATTTTTTCTCATCTAGAAATTAGTATAAGCTCAATAAGTTAAATTGATATATAGCTCCAAAATTTAGAGTAAAACTGACTTCCTAATATTTTAAACGTATTTTTAAAAATATAAATATTTTTTAATATTTTTTTAAGTAAATAAAATATAGAAAAAGATATATACCATTTTTTAATATATTTATTAGTATTCAACGTCAAAAGTACAACTAAATAAAAAAAAAATTAAGATAGTCAAAATAAATTTATCTTGACGTTAAGTGACATGAATTTTTTTCTTTAAAATCGAAAATTCGATAAACCATCTCGTAATTATGGTAAAAAAAAGATAAAGTCTTAAAAGTCTGTGCTAAAAATTAGAAAATAATCCATAAATCAAACACTTTCGAAATGAGTAAAAAATTAAATTGAATATAAAAATCTTTTGAGGAAGAATTTGAAACATGAGAATGCACCAACTTAATTAAGCCGTCAAAATTATTATTTATAGTGCGAATTTCTTGACCGCCGCCACTTTGACTTTGGATTCGTCATACTGCGGCTGAACCGCACGTCCATATTTTGACCATTTTTCAGTTAATTTAGTGAATAATTCAAATGGTGGATTTTTATTTTTAAAATTTATGTTTAATTGCTCATAATTATGTAATCATGTTTCCATTTTTCTTAAATATTTACTCGAATTTATTGAGATATTTTATGCAAAAAAATTATATTTTAATTTTTGAAAACATTAGTAAAAGATGGATAACATAACATAAAATTTATGCGTGGAAGAAGAGTTTATAAACTTAATTTAAAAACTAAACTAAAAAAATCAAATAGTTATCAAACCAGACCAATGTATCTTTTAATTCGTAGCGAAAGCATATTTACTAGGTTGGCTTTTCTTTTCATTTCTTTTTAGTTTTGAAGACGTATATTTCAAGTATATTTTTATAAAGAACTGTACAGAGGTATAAATACTGTACTAACACCCTAAGAATAGAGACTAATCATATTCTAAAGACTCTCCAAATAAGACTAAGTACAAGGAGACCTAGTATACATTCACACCTTCCCTCAATTTCAAGGTGGTAAGGTTGGAATCAACTTGAGTTTGTTAAGTAGTTGGAGAAAACGACCAGAAGGTAAAGCTTTGGTGAGAATGTCGGCAGGTTGCTTAGCGGTGGAAACAGAGCGTAAAATCAGAATTTCGCTCAGGAGATGATGACGAACAAAGTGAAAATCATTCTCAATATGCTTGGTGCGTTCATGAAAAACATCATTGTGAGCAATTTGGATGACACTACGATTGTCATAGTGAAGTATAGTGGCAAACAACTGAGGGACTCCCATATCAACAAGAAGCCAACAAAGCCACAAGAGTTCTAACGTAGAATCAACCAGAGCACGATATTCAGACTTCGTACTAGAACGGGAAACAACACTCTATTTCTTATTGCGCTAAGAAATGAGAGAATCACTGAAGTAGAAACAATAACCGGAGGTAGAACCCGGTCAGTAGGATCACCAGCTCAATAAACATCAGACTAGCCTGATAAAACCAGGAAAGACTGGGAAGAAAACTAAAGTTCATACCGCAAAGTACCTTTGACATAACGGAGGATACGAAGAACAGTGGTAAAATGAATGTCCGAGGGGTAGCCATGAACTAACTAACAATGTGAATAGCATATGCAATGTCAAGACAAGTGACTGTCAGATAAATAAGGCTGCCAACAAGCTAATGATAGAGATTGACATCCTCAAGTGGAATTCCATCAAATGAAGTCAAACGAATATTGGGATCAAGTGATGTTGGAGTTCTAGCAGAGTCAGTAATACTGAAGTCCACCAAAAGATCCGAGACATACTTTACTTGAGACAACGAATAACTAGCAAAGCTCAACGACACTTCAAGACCAAAAAAGTAACTAAGTGAACCTAAGTACTTCATCTCAACGTGTTCACCAAGATAGTGTTGTAGATTAGAGATAGCTTAAGGATCATTCCCAGTAATAATCATATCATCAACATATAGGAGAAGAAGAACAATACCATGAGTTATCTGCCAGGTAAATAGTGTCGTGTCATGAGAACTAGACGTATATCCAAGATGAATGATAGTGGAACTAAAAGTTACAAAAACTAAGCTCGAGGGGTTTGCTTTAAACCATACAATGCTCGTCGAAGAAGGCATACCTTCTGGGATGGAAAAGAGACACCTAGGGGAAGTTGCATGTATAATTCCTCAGATAAGGCCCCATTAAGGAAGGCGTTCTTGACATCTATTTGAAAAAGTGGCCACTGTTTAGCTGCAACAACTGCAAAGAGACATCGAATAGATGTCATTCGTGCCACAGGTGCAAAGGTCTCTTCGTAATTGATCCCATAATCTTGAGAATATCATTTTGCTACCACCGATCCTTATAACGCTCAATAGAACCATCAGAATGAGTCTTGATCTTGTAGACCCACTTACAACCAATGAGTTTCTTGATCTTGTAGACCCACTTATTCTTCTCTCATAGTTTGTTGCCACAAAGGATTAATATTTGCTACACGAAAAGAGGTAGGCTCAACCAAGAAAATGATAGGAGAAAAACAGTGAAAATCTCGAAGGTGAGTAGGAGGTGCCCTTACCCTAGTGGAACGTCAAACAGAAGAAGCAGAGTCATGAACAGGTCCAGATTCCATAGGTGACATAGAAGGCTAATCAAGGTTAACAGAGACAGACACAGACTATTCAAGCTCAGAATCATTAGAAGATGCAGAAGAAGGGAAAGGATCAAACGAATCGTTAGAAACCTAAGGAAGAGGACTCAAAATAGAATCATGACAGGTTGAGAAGCTAGAGAACATAGTGTGCTCCCAAAAAATGACATGGCGAGAGATACGCAATCTGTTCGAAAAAGGGTCCCAACAACGGAAATCTTTATGTTAAGTTCCATAGCCAAAATGCAACAGAGACGCACACGTGGTTCTAATTTGGTATGTTCATGAGGGTAAAGAAGTACAAAACATGTACAATCAAAGACCTTGAGGTCAGAGTAATCAGGAAAAGTACCATATAAGCGTTCAAATGGAAAAGCATTTTGAAGAACAGGTGAAAGAAGACGATTGATTGTGTAGATAGAAGTAAGAGCAACTTCACCCCAAAACTTTGTAGGGCAGAAGGCAGATAGAAGTTGAGCCCAGACGGAGTCTAGGATGTGACGATGTTTCTGCTCCGCTCGCCCATTTTATTAAGAAGTATGAGGACAAAAGTGCTAAATAAGAGTGCCTTGTTGGGTGGAAATGGAAAGGAGGTTGAAGTCCTTATATCTAAGGCTACATAGAACCTTGATTGTGTGAGAAAACTAAGGGTGAACCATATTAGCAAAATCAATATATATTTGAGATGGGGAAGAGCGGTGTTTAAGGAAATATATCTGGTGACGGGAAATTAAAAGTCAATTTTACTCGACAACTAAAATCCCTTGGACACAATATGCGATGCATGTTCTTAAGATAGGTGTTGATAGTCATGCGTCGATGGTCATGTGTTGGAATGATAATGCGTTAACGAATGTATTCGATGACCATACGTCCTGTCACAAGTTTTCTTGCGTTCACGCTAAGTATAACGTGAACGCAAGTTTCTTGGGTGATCCGAGGTCGAACTCAGGGACTTGTAACAAAATGAATGCGGTAATATGCATGCGACGGTTTAAATAAAAGAATGTTGGAGGGGTTGCTAAGTTAATCCTACTCCTACTCCTATCTAACAGACAACGCAATGAGAATATGCATGAGAGGTAGAGCACGACACTCTTGACATGAAACAAATGAATGGAAAAATAGATAAAATGTGGAGATGTATTTATTGCAACCCTTAAGAGTGACCACAAGGGCAACCTTAGTCAACGAAATCCATACAATCATGCTACACACACGTGAACCTAACTCTAGAAGGTATGTGGTGGATCTGCGATAGTGCCGAAAAGCCTATGCCTGCCTAGACCTCCATAACCCGCTCACTAGCTCTCGCCGCATGAGCGTGCTAGCCA
Source organism: Benincasa hispida (assembly GCF_027475165.1). Classification (NCBI taxonomy): domain Eukaryota; kingdom Viridiplantae; phylum Streptophyta; class Magnoliopsida; order Cucurbitales; family Cucurbitaceae; genus Benincasa; species Benincasa hispida. Next base: position 4,140,410 of record NC_143485.1, on the reverse strand, counting down.
CATACCACCTAATCCTACTTCCTGGACACATGCAATATCCTATCTGTAGGGTGCATACGCTGTGTGATAGCAAATGGAGCTTATCTCTAAGTTCCCCGTTCTTCCCTATGCGTTCCAATCCGCTTTCTCGAGTCTTAGATTTGGATTTTAGACTAATTTCTCAAGTATGCCTAAATGATGAATAATGCGCTCATAGGACAAGGTAACCGCATGAACTTGGCTGACCTAAGATTATTCCTATCTCTAGTGAACAATGACTTACATTGCTTAATGCGATCAACCACTTACCCTCTCGGGCAGTTAGTTGTTGCTGACTTTACTCATAGACAAGCTTTGCATTAGCCTATAGACAAGCGTTGTCGCAGCTCCACACTAAGCAAATAAGGTTACTCTCACACTCACGCAACGCACACCTCTCGGTAGGTTGCTACATGCTTCATATCCATAATCCACATGACTAAGTATGCGAAACCCAAGTAATCTCACTAAGTGTTGCAATGAAAGTAAAGATGCTAAGCAAAAAAGATGGAGATGGAGTTGAAAGAAATAGAGAAATGCATTGAAAACAAATTGTATTAATTCCTTAATCACAAAATGTCATACAATACAATATAAGAAAAAAACAGGAAAATGAAATGACCGGCTAGAAGCAAAGACTTGCTTCCAGCGGATGTGCGTAAAGGCTGTCGGTGGAGCCATGGATGAGCGGTGGAGCTGACTCTCTTGAGATCTAGCTCCGGTCGAAGGCTCTGGTCATCACTCAGAATGGATGAAGGAGGTGAAGAACTCTCAAGCGTCTTCTTATGTATTTTGTCTGGATCACAGGGAAAACCCTGAGTTGCAGGGGTAATCCCCAGACATGTTGAATTTCTGCTCATCGGCTTCTATTTATAGAGCTTGGATCGCCGACAGCATTAATGGACTACTCTGAGTATGAAATTCGATGCGTTAATCCTTTTCTGAACCTCTGCAGCTAACAGCGTGGTAGGTGAAATATCAACATCATCTTTTGATTCTCACAAGGTAGATGCGTTGATGCGTTCATTCCACTAACCTTGCGTTGATCTCTTTATCATGCGTTATCGCGTAGCAGCAATCATTCAGTGACCGCATTCGCTTAATACTGCAACTCTACATGATGACCACAATCGCTTGATGAATGCAACTCCCATTCGATGGACGCATACGACTAATTACCGCAACATCCATGTGTTGCTTGATGCGTTCGCCTTTGCGATGGAGTGTTTCTCCGCATGTGGTCGTCTATGCGGTGGTCCGGTTTCCATGTTTGCATCCATTTCTTGTATTAGCTACAAAAATAGGACATTGAACGCATAATAACGTATAATAACGGATTAGCCGAGATTCATCATGCTGATCGACGCAAGCTCCTTTTCTCATGAATTCCTATCATGATTGCCGCATATTCTTCTTAACAACCTTCATAATTCTAAGTAAAAGACCTAATATGACATGCATTTCTGCATGTCATCACACCCCTAAACTTAAAATCATGCTTGTCCTCAAGCATGCGTTATACTCAAGAAATTCTAACTCACCTTCTTGCTTTCCTTTACGATGACCAACTTCTCAAAATATAATTTACACACACCTCTGACCATCACCGTAATGCTCTCCTCCCCTTTGGCTGCTTATTCAAAAAGATATTTTCCAAGTTTATTTCCAGCAAGCCTTTGCTCAAAAACCTTTTACTCATTCACCGCAAATTTGTGTTTAGCTTTTGAGAATGCGTTCGTTCAAAACAATTAAAAAATTTGCGATGACTTATTCAAATGCGATGTTGAACCTGGTTACGCCCTTCGTTTTGGCTTATCCTCACGTGTGTCATGCGGGTATCCAACTTTGGTTGCATTCCATATTCAACTCAACTCTTTCCTTGCTTGATTGGGCTTGCGCCCGACGGAGGAGTTGCGCTAATGCGCTGATCTGGTGACTTGCCTTTGTTTTGACTTGCCCTCACGTGTGTCATGCGGACATCCAACTTCGAGCAAGTGCCTTTCACAGCTTAACTCTTATCAACATGGGTTTCCCCATTGCATTGATAGTGGAGTTATTATTCTCAAAAACTCGCTTCACTTTTTTTTTTTTCAAATGATCGCAATGCAATGAACACAATTCTCCGAGACCGCTGCTACCCCCAAACTTAGAGATTGGCAGCATTCTCATTGGAAAGCTAAAAACAAAATTACAAGAATATGGTAATAAATGTTTGAGCAGAGGTTTGCACAAAATAAAATGTAAGATTTTCAAACTTTGAAGAAGTTAAAAAGTATAGAGTGCCTTGCGTTGATTAGTTAGAAGATGCGGTGAATTATACGTACCATCATAGAAACATCGCAAAACAACGCAATCGAGAAAGAAAGAATTTCAAAAGGATAATGCATACAAGATAACAGGAAAAGACCTTAGGTAGAACAATGCATGCAATCATGCGTTGGAATTCACGCGATTGAAGCCATGCGTTGAAGGATGAAAGGAATTCTTCCGTTGTAATGCGAACCGAGGAGACTTATTGTTGCACTACAAGAGCAAATGTACCACACCCAAGGAAGCAACCATATATCCAAAATAACAATGAAAATAAAAATAACCTATACTAAGAAAGCAAGTTAAAGATAGAGTAGAAGGCGTCCCTGGAAAAATTGGAGTGTTGTCACTGCAAGAAGTCTTCCATGCAGGAGATTGCTCTCAACTAATCGGGTCAAGTTGCCTTGACCATTGGAACTTCGGCAATTGTTGGGCGCATGCGGTCGTCATGTGCTTAGTACCTTCAGTTCTTTTGCAAATGATTGCCCTTCTACTTTGGGGTCAACACTGGTTTTCAGCGCATCGCCTACACTTCAATATTGTTTACAACCTGGTCACACAAGCTGCAATACTCCTAAGATAAAAAGTTTGCTTGCAGAGACACAAAACTTAACAAACAATTAGCTGCCAAGTCCCCGGCAACGACACCAAAAACTTAGTGATGCAAAATTAAAAGTCAATTTTACTCCACAACTAAAATCCCTAAGACACAATATGCGATGCATGTTCTTAAGATATACGTTGATAGTCATGTGTCGATGGTCATGCGTTGGAATGATAATGCATTAACGAATGTATGCGATGACCATGTGTCCTGTCACAAGTTTTCTTGCGTTCACATCAAGTATAATGCGTACGCAAGTTTCTCAGGTGATCCGAGGTCAAACTCAGGGACTTGTAGACAAATGAATATGGTAATGTGCATGCAGTGGTTTAAATAAAAAAATATTAGAGGGGTTGCTAAGTTAATCCTACTTCTACTTCTATCTAATAGACAACGCAATGAGAATATGCATGAGAGGTAGAGACACAACACTCTAGACATGAAACAAATGAATGGAAAAATAGATAAAATGCGGAGATGTCTTCATTGCAACCCTTAAGAGTAATCGCAAGGGCAACCTTAGTCAACGCAAGCCATGCAATCATGCTACACACACATGAACCTAACTCTAGGATGCATGCAGTGGATCTGCGATAGTGCCGAGAAGCCTATGCCAGCCTAGACCTTTATAACCCGCTCATTAGCTCTTGTCGCATGAGCCTGCTAGCCGCATACCACCTTATCCTACTTCCTGGACGCATGCAATATCCTATCTGTAGGGCGCATACACTGTGTGATAGCAAACAGAGCTTATCTCTAACTTCCCCGTTCTTGCCTATGCATTCCAATCCGCTCTCTTGAGTCTTAGATTTGGGTTTTAGACTACTATCTCAAGTATGCGTAAATGATGAATGATGCACTTATTGGACAAGGTAACCGCATGAACTTGGCTGACCTAAGATTATTCGTATCTCTAGTGAACAATGACTTACATTGCTTAATGCGACCAACCACTTACCCTCTCGGATAGTTAGTTGTTGCTTACTTTACTCATAGACAAGCTTTGTGTTAGCCTATAGACAGGCATTGCCGTAGCTTCACACTAAGATAATAAGGTTACTCTCACACTCACGCAACGTACACCTCTCGGTGGATTGCTACATGCTTCATATCCATAATCCACATGACTAAGTATGTGATACCCAAACAATCTCACTAAGTGTTGCAATGAAAGTAAAGATGCTAAGCAAAGAAGATGGAAATAGAGTCGAAGGAAACAGAGAAATGCATTGAAAATAAATTGTATTAAATCCTTAATCACAAAATGTCATACAATACAATATAAAAAAAAAAAGGAAAATGAAATGACCGGCTGGAAGCAAAGACTTGCTTCCAACGGATGTGCGTCAAGGCTGCCGGTGGTGCCATGGATGGGCAGTGGAGCTGACTCTCTCGACATCTAGCTCCGGTCGAAAGCTCCGATTGTCACTCGAAATGGATGAAGGAAATGAAGAACTCTCAAGTGTCTTCTCACACATTTTGTCTGGATCGCAGGGAAAACCTTGGGTTGCAGGGGTAATCCCTAGACCAGTTGAATTTCTGCTCATCGGCTTCTATTTATAAAGCTTGGATCGCCGACAGCATTAATGGACTTCTCTGAGTCTGACATTCGGCGCGTTAGTCCTTTTCTGAACCTCTATAGCTAACGGCGTGGTAGGTGAAATGTCACATCATCTTTTGATTTTCCCAAGGTATATGCATTGATGCGTTCATTCCACAACGTTATCGCATAGCCGCAATCATTTAGTGACCGCATTCGCTTAATACCGCAACTCTACACGATGACCGCAATCGCTTGACGAGCGTAACTCTCATACGATGGACGCATACGGCTGATTACCACAACATCCATACGTTGATCGACGCATTCGCCTTTGCAATGGAGTGTTTCTTCATATGCAGTTGTCTATGCGATGGTCCGATTTCCACGTTTGCGTCCACTTCCTGTATTAGCTAAAAAAATAGAACATTGAACGCATAATAACAGGTTAGCCAAGATTCATCATGCTAATCGATGCAAGCTCCTTTTCTCATGAATTCCTAGCATGAATGCCGCATATTCTACTTAATAACCTTTATAATTCTAGGTAAAAGACCTAAAATGACATGCATATTCAGGTAAACTGTGAGTAATCATCAATGAATAAAACAAAGTAGCGATAACCATTGACAGTGGACATAGGAGCGGATCCCCAAATATAGAGTGAATTAAGTCAAAAGAACTATCACTTATAGAACTAGACTGGGAAAAAGACAATGCGGGTTGTTTTGAAAGTTTGCAATTTAAACAGTCAAAAGATACAAACTTGGAGACATTATTCAAATTGTGACTAGATATTGGATGACGCAGTTTTTCAGAAAAGCATGACCGAGACGGAGATGCCACTGATAAATAGCAGAGTCGGTGACAGGGGAAAAAAGAGAACAAACAGGAAGCCAAAGAGATGTGATCTCAAACAATCTTCCCACTTTGCAGCCGTACCAATTGTCTGTCCCGTCCAGAATCCTGAACCTAATATCAAATGGAAGAAAAAGACACGGTTAAACCAAGGTCATATAATTGCTCGATGGAGACAAGATTAAAGAACATATTTGGAACACAATAAGTATTGGAAAGCTGTAACAGAGAAGTGTCAACGGAGCCAACATGAGATATGGTCATACAATTACCATCAATAGCATAAATGAGAGGAAGAGATTTGGTAGGAGTAGGTGCAGTCAGAAGAGAAAAATTAGACGTCATATAGTTGTAACAAGAGAAATCAAGAAGCCATCTATTACTTAGGGAAACCGCAAGCGCAGAGGAATTGGATAATATCACCTATTTAAGCAAGTCTTGTAGGTCACTCAGTTGAAAAGTAGACGGGGAAGGTTTAAAGTTAGCAGAAGAGGTAGCAACAATAGTAGAAGCAGAGATAAGACTGGGTTTAAAAGATCGAGAATTGGAAGTATGTCCCGGTGGTCGCAGTGGTTTTGTAGGATAATTGTTTAGAATATGTCCGCTTTTGTAACAGTATCTGCACTCGACTTTTGGATAGTCAGCAAACTTGTGCCCAGTAAGCTTACAATTTTTACAAAAGGAAGCTCCAGAAGTACCAGACATATGAACGCTAATGAGTACAAACTCCAATTTTCGAGAAGAAGTGATGCTAAGACATTTTTCTTCAAACAAAATTTCCTTAATTGTTGCATTTAGAGACAAAAGGGGACTACGATGGAGCAAAGCAGCATGAATCGACTCATTATCTGGACAAAGCCCCATAAGAACTTTAATAAAGCGTAGGTGATCAGTACTAATTTTAGCTTAATCTAATTGTGTCCAGACTGGCTGAAGTGAAGCCAAGTAGTCATTAACAGATTGCCTCATCTCTTGGGTAAGATTAATTAGAGTGTTGTGCAGTTGATAGTAGTGAGCTAAGCCAATGGACTGAAACCAGGTAGATAGAAGATCCCACAAACTCTTGGCATCATCAAACACATCAAACTGAACGTGAATGGTCGGTATAAATGTATTTCCAAGATAAGTGATGATCTGATGGTTTTTACTGTCCAATCCTCTAATCGATCGATGAATTTAGTATCATCCTTAGTGGATATCTTGACTGGTTAAGAAATATCACCAGTGGCAATGCACCATAATTTACGTCCAATTAGAAAACTCTTCATTTGATTGGCCCAAGTAATGTAATTGATCCCATCAAGAATAGTACTAATGGGGCGAAATACATGATCTTTTTTCATGTGACTTGGCAGCTTGGGAAGAGAAGAAATTAGTTTAACTGTTTGGCTTGACTGAAAATGACTCAGTGGCTTGGCTTTGACGGAATCGGCTCGACTCAGTCAACATAGATTAGCTCAGTCAACATAGATCGACTCAGCTCGGCTCGACAGATCGACTCAGCTTGTCTTAATCGAATTGGCTCGGTTTGGCCTAATTGAATCGGCTCGGCTCGACCTAATCGGATCGGCTTGACTCGCGTAAAATCTAAAGCACATCGTATCTGGAAGATTTGACCAGATCTTGACCGGATATGGAATTTCGGAGCTGGAAGGCTTGACCGGACAGGCGAGCTTCGAGTAGATTGATTACGCAGGCGACGGCGACGGCGATTTGCACAGGGCTTTACTGGACGAACGAAGAGCTTCGAATAGAGGAATCGATCGAGCGAGGAGCTTTGGACAGGTGAGCGGTTTGGAAATAAAGGAGCGTCCATGATGAAATTTTGACCGAAGCGATTTGCGCAGGCGAGGACCTTTGAACATGCGAGCAGTTTGTGCAGGCGATGGATTGACTGGAGCTGGAGTTTCAGATTGCACAGGCGGTAGATTTGACCAGATCTGAAACAGAGGAGCGTCGAAGCTTGACAGACTGGCAGGTAAACTCGCGTCGAAGCTTGATCGAACTGGTGAAACAAAGAGGAGTCGATGCTCAACGAATCTAGAAGTGCACAGAAATGAGCTGACTCGCCAGATTTAAGGAGACGTCCATTAGAAAAATTGAAGCCGGATATCTTTGAAGCGAGGGGGAGTTATGGAAGAAAGAGCTCTGATACCAAGTTGAAGACGTATATTTCAAGTGTATTTCTACAAGGAACTTTATAGGGGTATAAATATTGTACTAGCACCCTAAGAATAGAGCCTAACCATATCCTAAAGACCGTCCAAATAAGATTAAGTACAAGGAGACCTAGTATACATTTACAAAACCAATACGATATATAAGAGATCGAATCATTAATCTTTACAACGGTATTTACTATTTTATGCAATGAGATATATTTGAATTGTTTAGTTGTATTGTTATTAAATAGGTTGTTCAATTTACAAATGTTACTTTTGGTCAAATGATACATAACCTAATAGGTTGGTGTTGAGATTTGTGTTTTAGAACCTCATAATTAATGTGTGATTTGTAAATTATTTAACTACTTCATTCTTAATATTATATTTAGAAATCAAGATTATTAGTGTAATCTTGAATATTGTTTAGTAACATATAGGTGAATCATATTCAATAAAGATTGTAAAGAGTGTATAGAATATGGATAGGATTGTTTTATCCACGTGACACTATGGATGATGACACTTTGTAATTGTTGCAAAGGATTTGGTTTAAATCGTTCATGTGGAGACATTCAAGTAAGGGTATCATATATAATGAATTTGTATAAGATTCAACAGCAAAATTTTTAATCTATTTTTCTCTTACTTTTTTTTTATATAAATTTCTATTTTCTCTTTCAAATTTCTCAGGTTGCATGAATTGGTTGATCATGAGGGGACGTGACCGTTGGAGTCGACCTATCCACAGACCAGCACAATATTTTTTACTTTTTCTTAGGCAAGTTTGCATAGAGAAAAGTTCCTAAATCAACCTTTGAAGATCAAAAATATATTTTTTTTCCAATTTTGCATTCGACAAACTAACAACAAAATAAATCAAGCCTACAACATAAAGTTCTAGATCTGACTACTTTTAGTTATTAACAGTCGGATTCTACTACCATTTGGTTCTTAGTTTCTGAAATTTTATGTATTGATTTCATTCAAATAAGTTCTTATATCCTTGGAAAAAATGTAAAATGTTGAAAGCAGGATTTAAAAAGTCAATGTCGATTGAAATATTGAGATTTTAATTTTATGGTAATGTCGATGTCGATGAATATTTTTGGAAAAATTATAAAAAAAATGAAAAAAAATTAAATTAGCAAGTAAACATTTTTTTTAATTTCTAAACAAGTTAACATGTTTATTATTTATATAATAATTATATAAGTGACATTTTGTTGCTTATATTTTATGTTTCATGAATTTTTCTACAATACATAGGAAATGTCAATTCATCCTTCATGACAATGTTGAATCCATGGAAACATGGTAATATCGATGGAAATATCAACATGTTGATGAAAATTTAATACTATGATTAAAAGTAATTAATAATATGATGATGTAATGTCAAACAAATATCAGTTGAGTTTAAGAATATGATCTTTTAATTTGGTGAAATAGCCATTTCAACGATAACAAAATTAAAAAAAAAAATTGCTTGTTTAATTTAGGATTGGTTTCAAATATAGAAAAATGAGTCAACTTATTTACAAATATAGTAAAATGTCTTTGTCTAGCCCCTGAATGGGAAGAAGTGTTTCTAGCTGCAAGTCATTGATGATCGAGTCACACAACTTGCAAATTCCATGCAGAAACCAAAGAGTACACCAAAGTTGTTCATCGCCAATACTACTGAGGTTGACTTCCTTGAGAAATGCTATCCATTCAGCAATAATGAGGATGCGTACCCCTGCCCTGCTAAGAACAAGTATGTCCGGTTAAATATGAACCCGAGCTTCATCTCGAAAAGCCTCGATGATAGAGTTAGAGGATAAGCCTCATCCTATACTTCCCTCTGACATCTCTATAATTTTTTAATATAGCACATCTTATTCTCAAGATTCTATCGAGTCTTTAAATTTTGTTGAGTCAATTGAGTCTTTCTCTTTATTTTCTTTTCCAAAAACGAAAAAAAATACAAAAAAATATCGAACCATGAAAGAAGAAAGCCATGTCTTTAGATCCCTTGAGTACTTTAAAAGCTTTCTTACCTTAGTGGAATTCAAGAAAGAAATAGGACGAGAAATATAAGAATTTTTGCGTAGCTTGATAGGAAAATAACGTCAAGCAATCAATTGTAAAAATTTGCATATCTTGGAGGAAGCCAAGTAAATTTTTATATTTTTCTTTATTACTTTCTAGCTTAGCTTCTTGTTTCTCTTTTGTAGGTTCCTCCTTGACCTTAGAAGAGAAAGAGGATATGTGAAAAGGTGAACGATGTCAAGAGGGAAGAGAATCTCTAAGGAGTTTTATGGGCTTTTAGGTTTTTTGGAAGAGAGAGAAATTGATAGGAGAAAAGAGAAAAGGTCTATTCTTTTTCAGTAGATTTCTTGTAGAGAGATCGTTCTGTAATCTCTCTGGCCATCCAATTTTATAAAGAATGCTCAATTCTCACAACCACCTCCCTTACACGTAGTGAGTTGAATGAAACTAGGGGAGGGAAGTTATTTCCCTTTCACTAATTCCAAAATTAAAATTAAAAAAAAATAAAAATAATTTAAATTTAAATAAGACTATTATATATATATATAAATTACATGATATAAAACATATAACCTATGGTTTAATATTGTATTAAATACAATATAACCTATATTTTTGCTTCTCTCATCAATGGTATTTAATATAAATCTCATTTATATTAAATTTAATTATATGAATCAAATTCATCCAATTAATATTTGAATCATATTCAAATATTTATTTCCTCTCAAATAAACTTTATCTTATAATGTATCTTATACATTATAGTAATTATATCAAATATAATTAAATTAAATTAATTATATCACATATAATTAATTCCTTTATTGAATTTGAACAATTTAAATTAATCCAAAATTAGTTCTCATTTAATCCCTATTGAGCTACAGAGAGGACGACATGAACCTGTAGCTTGAAGTTCCAATGGTACTTGAATAATTAATTAAAAATAATTAATTAAACTCCTTTAGTTATATTATTCAACATCCATCAACTATCGAGCACTTCATTAAAGACTGACAGTTGCACTCTTCACACTATAGATATATTTATCGTAAACAATCAATAATGTGATGACCCTTTACAAATTGCTCGTAAGTTCAACTAGACCAAAATAGCTATTTTGCCCCTATAATTACATCTAACCCCTTAAGTATCACTGATTCTTTTAATGAACAATAAGTCATAGTCCAACAATGACCAAACCCCTCTCAGGCCAGGAGACGGTGTGGTGCCACATTATTCAAGTCTTGAAATAATCCCTTAAGGGTGCAATTTATCTACTTACCCCGACGTTGGGGAAGAAGTAAATTCCATATTGTGTAGCTGCATTGCCAGCTTCCCCAATAAGATGAATCCCCAAAATGGTAGGCCTATTAAGTCAGCGATCTGGCCACTCTCACCTATACAAGTCAAAGGACTGCCTTCATAGGCAGACGTTCACAACTCACTTAGGTTTCAAGTCATGTCACCTATGGTCATCCTGATGAAATGTAAATCTTTATTATGAACGGCGTTATATAATGAGACTAGTCATTTTATAGTCCAATCTTATATAAACTCCTTTGTATAGAATACCTCCGTTCATATGACTTCACATGAATTATCAGGATCAGATCATTTGTAGCACTTTACACTAATTGTAACATCAACAAAGTGGGTCGTACTTGTAGTGTCACAAGGATAAAATATTCAGCCTTATCCATCTACTATAAACCATTTAGGTTATCACTTAAACATGATCCACCTATATGTTTCTACATACATGTTTAAGCTACAGACAGATGATAACCTTGGATGTTAGTTTATTCGTTTGTGGGTTTAAAGATACTAAATGTCAAATAAAGCATCTTATATTTTATTAAATAAATAAATATTTGTACAATACAATTACAAACTACAGAGCCCTGCGAGATTTAGGGCATCAACCTCAACAATCTCCTACTTGTCCTAACGCTAGTGAGGTGTATAATATAAGAGTCATAATAATATACAAGTAGACAAATCAATAAACTAGAGCATAACACGAGCCCAGTAAAAGATCTCCCACTTGCCTTAGACTATATGTGGTCTGTCCCGTAGACCCATACTCTGTAGATGACCCCGAAACACCTTAGCCGCGAGGGGCCTTTGTAAATGAATTAGCAACGTTGTGCTCCGAAGCTATCTGTGTGACGATCACGTCCCCTCGATGCACAATCTCTCGGATGAGATGATACTTTCGCTCTATATACTTCCCGCGCTTGTGACTCTGAGGCTCTCGGGAATTAGCCACAACACCACTATTAATATAATAAACGGTGATGGGCTTTGACATGTCTGGAACCATTTCTAGATCAATCAAAAATATCCTGAGACACACAACTTCCTTAGCAGCTTCATAAGTCGCTACGTAACCAGCCTCCATGGTGGAGTCAACAATGCACAGTTGCTTGGTGCTCCTCCAGACTACTGCTTCTTCGTTAAGAGTAAACACTGATCCTAATGTGGATTTTTGAGAATCCTTATCACTTTGGAAATCATAGTTCGTGTATCTTGTAAGGATCAAATCCTTAACCATACATGAGCATGTAGTCCCTCATTTTTCGTAGATAATTGAGGATGTTCTTAACGGCGGTCCAGTGATCATATCCTTTATTAGATTAATATCTACTGACTATCCTCACCGCATAGCAGATGTCATGTCTAATACATAACACAGCATACATCAGGCTGCCAACAGTCGATGCATAGAGGATCCATCTTATTTCCTCAACCTCTTGAGGTGTCTTAGGACACTGTTCCTTACACAATATAACTCCATGCCTGAAAGGGAGTAAATTCCTCTTGGAGTTCTACATCGAAAATTTGACAAGTATTTTGTTAATATACGACGCGTAAGACAAGGCTAGCATTTTGTTTTTTTTTTTTTTTTTTTATCTCTAAAGATTTGAATGCCCAAAACAAACTTCTCCTCTCCCAAATCTTTTCACTAGCCAATTCTTAATTTCAGTCAGTAGACCTACATCATTCCTAATGAGTAGGATATCGTCTATATATAGCACTAGAAAAGCTAGTGAGCTGTCGATGATTCTCTTGTAAACACAAGGCTCATCAACATTCTAATCAAAGCCATAAAATTTGATTGCAGTATCAAATCTTCTATTCTAGGATCGAGAAGCTTACTTCAATCCATAAATGGACCGATTAAGCTTGCAAACCTTTTGCTCTTGACCTTGGATTATGAATCCCTCGGGTTGCTCCATATAAATGGTCTCCTCAAGATTACCATTCAGAAAGGCAGTCTTGATGTCTATTTTCTAGATCCTACATCATATATGAGACAATGGATAGGAGGATCCAGATAGACTTCAACATGGCAACCGGTAAGAAAGTCTCCTCATAGTCAACTCCCTAAACTTGGGTATAATCCTTTGCCATAAGTCTAGCCTTGAAGGTTTGTACCTTCCCATCAAAGCCTCATTTTCTTTTGTAGATCCATTTTCAACCTATATGTTTTACGTAAAAAATTTGACAAGTATTTTGTTAATATACGACGCCTAAGAAAAGGCTAGCATTTTGTTTGTTTTTTTTTTATCTCTAGAGATTTGAATGCCCAAAACAAACTTTTCCTCTCCCAAATCTTTCATTTGGAATTGGGTCGCTAGCCAATTCTTAATTTCAGTCAGTAGACCTACATCATTCCTAATGAGTAGGATATCGTCTATATATAGCACTAGCATAGCTAGTGAACTATCGATGATTCTCTTGTAAACACAAGGCTCATCAACATTCTAATCAAAGCCATAAAATTTGATTGCAGTATTAAATCTTCTATTCTAAGATCGGGAAGCTTACTTCAATCCATAAATGGACCGATTAAGCTTGCAAACCTTTTGCTCTTGACCTTGGATTATGAATCCCTCGGGTTGCTCTATATAAATGGTCTCCTCAAGATTACCATTCAGAAAGGCAATCTTGATGTCTATTTTCTAGATCCTATATCATAATATGAGGCAATGGATAGGAGGATCCAGATAGACTTCAACATGGCAATCGGTAAGAAAGTCTCCTCATAGTCAACTCCCTAAACTTGGGTATAATCCTTTGCCACAAGTTTAGCCTTGAAGGTTTGTACCTTCCCATCAAAGCATCATTTTCTTTTGTAGATCCATTTTCAACCAATATGTTTTATCCCATTAGGTTGATCTATAAGATCCCAGATAGAATTGAAGATATAGACTCCATTTAGAGATCCATAGCTTTGATATTCATCTTTCTCAACATCCTCCATTGCCTTATTATAAGACAATGGATCCTCATCATTTTCGTTAGCTACCATAACTAGGATTTTTGTTAAACCCATGTAACGGACAGGCGGTTTCGCAACCTTCCCATTTTTTCCAGGTTTCCTCAACACTTGAGGTGGACATGACCTACTAGATGAACAACCTTCAACTACTCTTGTTGAGGTGTTGGGTTCTTCAATAACTCTTGTTGAAGGTTCAGTAGTTTCCTTGGAAAGTTCATTCAACATAATCATACTACGGGGCTTATGTTCCCTAGTCTGGTCCTCCTTTAGAAATGTAGAATTTGTCGGCACAAACACTTTATTTTCTTTAGGATTGTAAAAATAACCACATCTTGTTCCTTTAGGGTACCTACAGATAGGCACAATTTTAAACAAGGTTCTAGTTTCTTAGGATTTTCTTAAAGCACATGTGCTGGGCAGCCCCAGATCTTGAAATGGCGTAAAATACCTTTACAACCATTCTATAATTTCGAAGGTGTTCTAGTAACACTCTTGGATAAAACACGGTTCAAAATATATGTTGCAGTCTGTACTGCAGAATCCCAAAATGAGTCTGGTAGGGATGCATAATTGATCATAGACCAAATGATGTCGAACAGGGTTTGATTTCTCCTTTATGATACACCATTTTGTGAGGTGTACCAGCTACTGAGAGTCGTGATACAATTACTTGTTCTATCAAATAGTTTTGGAATGTAAGATCCAAAAACTCTCCACCTCGATCAGATTGAAATGTTTTAATCATTTTATTTAATACATTTTCAACTTTGGCCTTAAACTCTTTGAACTTTTCAAATGCTTCAAACTTTTGTTGCATTAAATAAACATACCCATTTCTTGAGTAATCACTAGTAAAAGTGATAAAATATTCAAACCTTCCTCTTTCTTTCACATTCATAGGACCACAGAGGTCTGAATATACAAGCACTAATGATTCTTTGGTCTTATGACCTTTTCCAGTAAAAGATCTTTTAGTCATTTTGCCTTCAAGGCATGACTCACACAAGTAAAAAAATTTCTTCTAACTTACTTAGAAGTCCATTCTTCACCAATCTCTCAATCTTATTCAGATTTATGTGTCCTATTCTTAGGTACCAAAGACGAGCATTTTCTTTAGGAGAAATTTTAAGTCTTTTATTTTGATTTACCGTAGTTTTAAATATTTCAGTGTTAAGAAGGGCTTTAGTTGCTAATGGTCTTAGCACATACAAATTATCTTCAAGATTAGCACAACAAATTAATACTCCATTCTTGTAAAAAAAACACTTTATTTACTTGAAAGTTAAGAGAATATTATTATTCAAGAAGACATTTTACAGAAGTCAGATTCCTTTTCAAGCCTGAAACCACATATACATTATCTAATAGAATATAAGATTTCTATAAGCAGAGTCTAAGCCCTCCCATTGCCATATCTGAGATAACAAGCCTAGTTCCAACACGCATCGTCATCTCCCCAGCTTCCAGTTGCCACTAGAAACTAATTCCCTGAAATGAAAAACAAACATGATTAGTGGCACCTGAATCAATTATCCAGGCTGAATCATCATTTTCTACTAAACAAGTCTCCAATACAAGTAAATCAAATTTACCTTGCATGGCCTTCTTCTTTTCTACCAATTATTTGGGACAGTTCCTCTTCTAATGTCTCTCATGGTTGCAACGGAAATAGATTCCCTTTGCAGCCTTGGTCTTCTTACCCTTCAGGGCAGCAGCTGGTGGGTTAGCGCCCTTTCCACCTTTCTTCTTCTTCCACTTTTTGGTGCCGAAAGAAGAAGGCACAAACTTAGTTATAGAGGACGATCCTTTGTAGAACTTCTTTGAGAATGAGACAATATTTTCCTCTCCTTTTTGTTCCTTTCTTTTCATCAAGGATTGAAAAATCTGAAGCTCATTGAGCAAGGTGGCCAGGTTGTAGTCAATTCTGTTCATAATAACATTGCTACGAAACTGTAGGAAACTTTCAAGTAAAGATTCCAAAATGAAGCTAACGTGACTGGCTTCATCAATGACAGATCTATTCATCTCCACCACGTTGAAGTGGACAATCATATTGATAACATGTTCTCTAACAGATGCCTTCTCTTATATACGGGCATTGAAGATGTGTTTTAAAGCATCATGCCTGAGTGGTGCAGACGGTTGTCCGAACATCCCCCGTAGGGACTCCATGATCTCATAAGCAGTGATCATAGGCTCATGCTTCTTGGCCAAGACTTTAGAAAGGCTAGCCAAGATATACACTCGGGCCTTTTCATTTTCCCTTATCCAGCACTTGTATGCCTCTCGAACATTTCGAACGACATTTTGAGCAGAAATAGGAGGAAAATCCTTCATAAGGACAAAACGCAGGTCATTAATGATCGGTATTATGTTGATTGTGTTTTTCCATGTTGTATAATTTTTGCCGGTAAGTTTGTCGGCAGCGAGTAAGCTAAGCGTCACATAAGTCATAATTTTAGTTTGCTGAAACCATACAATTTATTTATATTAGTAATCTATGCATTAACCCATTTGCAAAAACCCAATCAAATTTAGCAAAATAATCTAATGCACACTAAGTGACATCTATTTCGCAGTGATGTTTCAGTGAGACAAGATAAAAGCCACCATAGGATGATCAGGTATCCTTTCACTGAAATGAGACTATCTCAATCAATAGAAAGAACAACTCCTTTTTACTGTAACTATCAATCACCATCGTTCGGTCCAGAAATTGTTAAACTCACTTAACATTTCTCGTAAGTGTAACCCCTCATTTTAGATTCTAGAGTTCCACCTCAATGAGTCAACCGTAGGAAAAAATAGATTGAGGCAAAAACTAAAGTAATCCTATCAATTTCTGGAGTTTTGAGGTAAAGAATCATGAAAATGCCAAGAGGGACACAAGCAAAGGTGCCTCAAGGACGAGCATGAAACTTTACTACAAACTAATGGGTGAGATCGTGGGATGTGTTGAAACACATCTCGCTCCCACTTACTATAAACACTCTCTTGATTCACCTTGTCATTGACCTATACAAACACCATCCGTAGGGGGACACAAGCAAAGGTGCCTCGAGGCCAAGTATAGATTTCACGGTGTGAACTTTTATAGAGATACATGAAAAGATAAAATGAAATATCATATACCTCTTTTTTTTTTCACTAAGTGTTATACCTAGGGTTATTTATCTTAGGAAAATCCGACTACTGATTTTTAGCTAAGTGTTTGTTTAATTTTCCCAAAAGTAACACTTACTTTGGATGGTTAAACAACTTTCATTAATGTTTATTATACACTTTAATAAACCTCAATCAACCATTGCATGCTTGTAACAAATCCATCTAATTCACCTTTCTAGGTAAGTTCCCAAGTAGGGTTGTTATGTTTCCATCAAATTAAATACCCCAACTTAGACAGAACTGACCTTAGACAAAAGGTCCTTTATAGATAAATTTGTTACAAATTTAATCTTTTAATTAAGAATCAATTTAATCATATTAAACTAATTAAAAAATTAAACTTAATTTCTAATCTTATTAGAAAAGTGAACTTAGGTCTATATGAATCATGTTTTAAAACTCTTTTAAAAAATGATTTTAACCTAAGGTTTGTATGCAATTATGAATTATTTATTTTAATTTCTAAATTCATTTAATTATAGCTTTTATTAAATAAATGAAATAAATTAAAATCATACAATTACATTCATTGACATACTTAGTAAATTATAACAATTATAAATTACCTAAGGTAGTATCATGCTTCAAGCAATTTCATTTAATTAATAACCATATATAACATTTATATAATAAGGTAATGAAATAATTAATAACATCCATCCATCCATACATAAAACTATATATTATAATACTTATAATATAAAGGATGCACGACTATGTTATTAATGCATGCAACATATACTATAACACTATATTATATGATGCATGAGTATGCTATAAAAATTAAATCATGCAACTATATATATTATAACATTTATAATATAAATAATGATGCATGAATAATGTATAACTTATGGTGGGATTTTCACCATATGACATATATTACAACATATATAATATTAAAATAAATCATACATCAAATGCATATTTGCTTGTATTTCCACTCTTGGTTGTAATTGTTCTTCGCGGGCTTTTAGGTTCTCGAGTTAGGGTTTTTCCCTGCTTTGATATGGTTTCACTTTTATTACGCGGATGTTTTTGTGTTGTTTCTGCACTACGCTCGCAAATTTTGATATGGGTTCTCGTTATTTTTACCTGCATCATCGAAAATATTGGAGTATGATATTTGTTAATTGTCGTCTTCAGTTTGATTATTGTTAATTTTATTTAATATTACCTGTTTTGATTTGGTCGGTTAACTGTCATGAGTTTTTTATCAGTGTTCGATTACGAAAAAGACTCATGCCTAAGTAGATTGTGTCAAGAGATTTTGTTGACGATTGTTAATATCAATTGTTTTGTTTGAGCCTTATTTTTCTAATAAATTTGAACTGTTTTGTGTTTATATCTTGTTTTCTCTCTACACAGAGGTGTGGGATTAACAATGTTATGTTTAATTAGTGAAGAAGTCAGGGGTCGGTTGAAGAGAGAAGTTTTTCATTTATCCTTTGGGTTTTCCTTCTCTGTCCCTGTATGATTGGAATGTTATGTTTTGTTTTTGTTTCAAGGGTTGTCTTGCAAATCGGATATTTGGTTTCATTGTGGTTCACTTGACTGTGGTTTTTTCCCCTTTCTCATTCTTACAATTGTCTCAGGTACTTAAAAACTTGGACACAATTAGACACAATATTCTCTCTGTAAATTAGCTATTTCAGATGTGTTAAAATCAATATGGCTTCTTTAAGTGTCAAAACTATTTGAAGGACTAAACTGTCAAATTCCAACCACTTTACGAGAAATTCACAAAAGAGAAAACCTTGTTTAGATCAATCAATTAATAAGGTTATCCATCTACCCACTCATCCTTGTGTAGTCTTGTAGACTTTATATCTCGTTTTTTTGTTTTTAAGACAAATGCAAATATAGACATTAGATCCAATGTATTAGTAAATATAACATAATGTTAAAAAAATTGCAAATATGGTCAAATTTAAATTGATAGACCATATTATTGATAGAGTCTATCAGTCATAGACCATATCACTAGTAAGAGTCTATCAACGATAGAAGTCTATTGCTGATAGACTTGTCTATATTTAAAATTTTTCACTTGGTTATTATTCTTAAAAAGGCTACCAATTGTAATTACCCTTGTTTTTAGTTCTTGATAGATTTTATTTTTCTTCAATTTCTTCCTTTAATTTCTAAAGTTTGGAATTTTTTTGGAGTTGTTTAGAATAGATTCGAAGTGCCTGAATTTTAAGTTATTCTGTTAAGTTCTAATGATTTATGAATATATGCCGTGACTGTGTCCTTTGGAATGAACATTGGACGTAACTTGAAGCTCATGAAGCAAGACAATAGTTACATTGAATTAGAGGAGGATCTTAATCCCTCTTTTTTGTTGTTATGCTTTCAAACGTAGATTCATTTCGGGCTTCTTGAGAGCTTCTGTTGATAATTTCTTGTTTTATTGTTTCTATTTTCAGCCTCAACTAGAGTATAAAAATTACATTATGAGGAAATCCAATAGGTACGAACCATCATGCAGTGTGTGTTCATCTTTCTAGATCTTGTGTACATGTTCTTTATGCCACTCTCGTTTTTTCTTTAAGTTTTAGGACTTTGTAGGTGCTAAAAGCGACGAGTTCAAGGTGGACTACGTTATTCTTGTGGAGGTAGGAGCATAGTGAGCGAGATTTGACTAGGATTACTTCATATGGGATTGATAGGTGTAGTTTTTTTTATTGTTCATAGAAGGGATGAGGGTTGACTGTACAATAGAAAATATGTACATATGGGGTTGATAGTTGTTATACTTTTGAAATTGTTCATATGGGATTGATTATAATGTTAGAATTGTTCATTTGGGGTTTTCCATATCCTTTTAACTTAGAAATGCTTCACAAGGTTGTAATATTGACAATGTTAAAGAAGTGAAATTTTGATAAAGATATTAGTGAAAATTCGGTTGATATATAATATTTAAAATGTGTGTATTATTTATTTGATTGATGATCGAATGTATGTCATATATATACTAAATGTGGTTGTTGGATCAAAATACAAGAGCAATTATAGGTACAAACATCAACATTATAGATTTTTCTAAAAAAATCACAAGCAGGCTTGACATGTTTAACAAGTCAAGAACTCCCATATTCTTGACATTTCTAACATGTCAAATAAGATAAATTTTGACCTTTTTCATTTTCAAGTTAAAAAATTTCTTGACGTTTTTCTCTTGTCAAGAATGCTCATATTCTTCACATTTCAAACATATCGAGTATCAGTGTTTCTTGAAATTTTCTAAATGTCAAGTGCCACTTTTCTTGACGTTTTAAAATCAACATTCTTGACACTGGCTTCCTTGACGTTTTTAAAAAGTCAAGAAAAGTCATTCTTGACATTTAAAAAACGTCAAGAAACACTGTTTTTGTAGTAGTGGATAAAGAAAGCAGTAAATTTTATTACCTGGCTCTCTCCAGGAAGGACAAATTTTTAACATCTGTTGCTCAACGTAACCTATCCCCTTTCAAGGCATATAGAAATTCTTGTATTTCTCTCCTCCCTTCTTAGATGAGTTGATATAGCCCGGTAAGGCTATAAGGCTCTTCATCTTTTGAAGAGAGCTAGACCAGTCCAATTTGGTGTTTTTCATATTAGTAAATAAAAGGGAAAAAGAAAGAATCAAAAGACTCAAGCGACCCAAAAGAGTCGAAATAAAGAAAAGACTCGATAAACTCTTAAGAAAAAGAATAACAAAACTAAAAAATAAATGATATACCACAGGGTGAACGAGATCTTTCAACGTCAAAATCCATCACATGGAGATAGACGGTTTTAGGCTTAGGTTCTTCATTGTCCTCATAAATTGGCTCTAGACATGGCATGCTATCTTCCAGCTCATCTTCAATGTCGACATAGGTTACCTTATCGTGGCTTGCCTCGATAGTGTTATAGGATGTGAGTGGCAGGGATTCGCGTCCTCTCTCAACTAAATTAGAAGATTGAATGATTGAGTCTCTTGAACTCTGAATATCAGTTCCAACCTTAGTCTGAAAACTAAAGCTCTCCTACTAGAGGTTGTGGATCTCCTGCTAAAACATAAGATTGTTATCAGAAAGCTTTCTTATCACATCTTCTAATGACATACCTGAGTCAGTGGTGTGAGCTTGCATCGATATGTTGGACGTGTCAGGGTAAAGATCGTAGTGGCACTGGTCCCATCCTAGGTTTCCATAACCATAGGACTCCTCCAATTTAGGCCGATGGAAATCTTCATCTATATAACTAGGATAGCTTCCCATGGAGTAATCTCATGGCATAAAGCTCCACTGCAAACTTGGGCATGCTTTCTCAGGGTGATTAATCTTATATGCTTGCACCTATTGCGGTTTACCTACAACCAATCGAATAACCAAAGAAGTTAACTCAGAAAGTTGACCTTGAAGGTCACTAACCTCGTCATTAGGTCCGATGCTCCAGTCGATTGTCCCCATCCGTGTTGATGACATCCTACCATGCTTAGAATATTGACACAAAAAGGAAAACAAGTCAAAAGAAAAAGAATGCTCTAACTATAAATTTAACTAACGAAATGTAAATGTTTCCTTGGCAACGGCACCATTTTTTATCACGTCTTTTTGGTGTCGCTCCCAAAAGACTTAAAATCAAAAGAAAATTTATAATACTGAACTACTCCTATCACTATAATGACGTAACAATAGTGGAAAGTGCAGGTCGATCTGCAGGGCAGATCTATTTGTTTTGTTAAGCCAATTTTCTAACTAGAGCGGTAATAGGAGGTTTTGATGTGAAAATGATAAACCTGCAAGAAATTAAAATAAAAGAAGATAAATGTAAATTAAGGATAGGAATTATCTAGTTTCAAGAGCGAAAGAGATCCAATGTAATTTCAATCATCGAAATCCAAGAATTTTGGATTTTAATGCCAGTTGAAAAAGTGAAATCGAATGCATAATCTCAGTTTAAAAAAAAATGAATCCTTAATGTTGACTTTTAACCAACATTGAAGATGGACTACAATGTCGGTTTAAAACCGACATTAAAGGCCTCTCATTTATTTTTATTTTTTTAACTTTATTAAAAAATATCCTCTTCATTTCATATCAAATCTTCTCTCTCATTTCACTTCTCTCTTACCAAACCCTCTCTTATCAAACCCTTTCTTCTCCTTAGCTTGGTCGTGCGAATCACTTCTGATCTTCGTCGTCATCGGTGTTGATTGGATCTCCGTCGTCGTGGGCATTCTTCCAGTGGTGAGTCATCGTCGTGGTTGTGATCCGGTGGTTTTTCATCTTCGTGGACGTTCTTCCGATTGTTCTACTAGTTGTTCTTCCGGTGGGTCAGCTCGCTGTTCGTCCAGCTTGTTCCGGTCATAGAGGCAGGTCACTAGCGTGGATTTATAGATTTAGTTGTGGGTTTTCCCGATCCGGTCGTCTATTTGCCCGATCTACTTGTGGGTCTTCCGATTTGGTCATCAGCATTGTACTTTTGTCAAAACTGCTGTCTCAACTTTGTTCACAAGGTCGGTGCTCATCGGCGTTCCAATCTTCGAGCTCTAGTTCAGATCTCTTCAAGTTTATAGGTTGTTTAAGTCATTTGCTTGGAAAGGTAAAATTTTATTTTCATATGAATTTTCAATTTAGTAATTTAAAGTTATCACATTCATTTTATTTTTATGTTAATAATTAAGCTTATTGAAATTTTGAAATGTTAGAATTAAATTACTTGAAGAATATATGCTTGGTTGGTAGTCTTGCTTGGTGTAGTTTAAGTGTATATCAAAATCTTTTTGTTTCAAGTATATATAAACTAATTTAGTCTTATTTGGTTGATTAGTAAGTTTATCGATTTAAATTAAATCTTTTATTCTAATATGTTTATGCTAATTCAATATGTATGTTCATGTAGAATATATCGAGTGATCCTTCTTATCGGGCGACTTTATGGAAAGAAGCACGAAAAGGAAAAAATAATGAATACTTTGATGAAGACACTCGGGAATGTGCCAATCGAATTGTAAGTTTATATTGTGCAAGGTTTAAGATGACATATACATAATGTCTGAAACTTGTGAAAACATAAATATTGTGTGAAAATTATAATATGTTTTACAGGATAAATTAGCTAAAGTCTATGAAGGTGAAAATGTTTTGACCAAAGCATTGCGTACATATGAACATTGGGGACGTGTTAGAGGAGTGGGTGATTTTTTTTCCCATTCCCAATATTTTAAATCAGTAAAACCAAAGTCCACAATAAGCCAAGAAATTGAAGGAGACTAATGAAAAAAATGTTCGACGTGTTAAAGTGTCAAGAGAAAAGACTCATAGGAAACAATCTCATCAAACCAAATCATCTGTTGGAAGTGTCGCACTTAGCGTATCTGAAGAAGATGATACTGAGAAGATGCCTAAAGAAGATTTGAAGGTAATTTATTTGTTGTGACTTTTAAATTTTAATCATATTGTGCTTAACCATGCATGACATTAGTTCTTTTAAATTTGTTAAGGGGATACCATGCCACTTGGCTATAGGAACTCTAGATAATATTGTTGCAGTAGCCACAACGTTTGATGATGATCAGTCATGCTTAACAGTTAAAGTACTGATTGACATTGTCATGGGAGAAGATTTGCCAATACCAATTCCTGTGATGGGAAAAATAGTCTTTAAATCAAACAATGGGCAACTTCATAACATGGCCTCGTGAATTTGTAATTATTGTTGACAAGAAAAAAGTATGTCTCTTTTTCAGTATATGAGTTTGGTTATTTATTATTTTTCATACTTTGAATTTTTGTAACTTTGGTTATGTTAGGACCATTCGACAATTAAGAGTGACGCCTAATCCTCCAAATATACGAACACCAATGGCACCATTAAACTCTTGAACGGACATGTCATACACAATATGAACAATGTAGACATGATCCATATCAATCTGAACGAGCATATATTTGGAAGAGGCAAATTTCTTTATATAGGCCACGATAATCTTATCCAATATTGCAATATGGTTGAAATTGGTTACATGTGTATTTTGACATACATTGCATAAGTATTACTCATCTAAATTCACAATCTTCATATATATTTTGTTTCATGTTTAAATAATAACTTTTACTTTGTTTAGGCATCTTTGGGATGAATGTGGCCGTGATATTACGAAGAAGTTTTTTATAATTGATCGAGCAAAAATATCGCCACATGTGAAGTCTCTAGATCTTTGATCTAGAAATTTAGCCAACCAACTAGAATTGGCTAATTTGGACCAATTAGTTCTTATTCCTTACAACACAGGATAAGTAAATACAAGTTCTTTAGTTATTTTTAATTTTTATTATACGTGAACTAATATTTCAAAATTGTTGTTTATTATAGTTATCATTGGATATTGATTGGAATCAATCTACAAATTGTGTTTATGTTTTGGACTCTATTCGAAGTAAGATTTAAGAGGATTTTCATGGAGTTATAAATATGTAAGTGTAACTGAACTTTCTTAGCTCTTAATTGAAATATTTATGTTTAACTAATGTTTCCAAATTATTTAGTGGATTGAGAGCATGGCAAACCAAGCACGATCTCCAACACCATCGGTCTTCTCCAAAATGGAAACCTGTAAAGATAAATTTATATTCATTTTTTAACAATTTATGTTCATTCAAACATAAGAATAATTATTTTTAACTTCTTTATATGCAGTGCCCCCATCAATTAGATTCTGTAAGATCCAGGTACTATGTGCAAAAGTATATACACAAAATAGTGCACAATCCTACTACTCCCATTACTAGCCTTGTATGTAAATTATTTATTTTTTATATACTAGCTTTAATTTAATAAATTATGTAAATTTATGTTGAGTTTATCTTTTTTTTTTTCCTTTCTTTTTATAGTTCAATACAAAAAATGCATATACCCAAGGAGAGATTGACGTAATTCAAACCCAATGGACAAGTTTTGTTGGCCAATTTATCTAAGGATGTACTTATTTTTTTTCCCCTTCCAATAGAATGTAAATGCTAGCTCAGAATGAATCTTGACGAGTTTTGAGTAAAATATGCAAGTTTAGAATGAATCCGAAGTACTAATCATTGGTTTGTAGATAGACGAATTATTATCTAACCATTATCTGTTTATTGGAAGATTTATGTATAAATTTTTTTGTTTATGGGGTATTTGGTGTAAGTATTCATGGAAGTACTAATTGATATTTGTGAATGGGAGAAATGATTATTAATATTATAGAGGTGGTCGATAATTATAATTATTGTTCTATGAAAGTGTGTTATCGATATAAAAATGTTGGTTAGTGTGTTTATTTCATATTTATGAGTACTTATAGAATGGATTGAAAATATTAATTCTTGTTTGTTGATAAATTATTATGAAATGTGCTTCATTGCAGGTAACTTAGTATTTAGTTTTGTACTAGAGTATATTGTCCTGTCTATTGTTATATTTCAGGTTTGAGTTCAGTGAATTCATAGGTGGAAGACAAATATTGTTGGCTTGCCATGCAGAATATAACAAGCACGTATTACAATGAATATTTTTTTTATATTTTTTAAGAAAAAACAATGAAGGACATTTCCTGACCCAACACGAGACATATACTGTCGTTTTTAACTTTTTTACTGACATTAAAAATGGATTCGACAACGAAATTTTAAAAAATGGACAATAATTGAAAAAAAAAAGGGACATGGATTCTGAGCTTCAATGTCGGTTTAAAACCGACATTAGAAGGCTTTAATATTGGCTAACAACCGACATTAAAGGGATTTAATGTCGGTTGCCAACCGATATTGAAGATAGTGTTCTTAAAGCCCTTTAATGTCGGTTGCCTTTAATGTCGGATTTAAACCGACATTGTACACCCTTTTCAATGTCGGTTTAAAAGACAACCGACATTAAAGGGCTTTAATAACACTATCTTTAATGTCGGTTTTCAACCAAAATTAAAGCCCATAATTCTTGTAGTGTGAGTTCCACGTGAAAGAGCTTCAATCTTCAAGTAGATCACTACCAAGATCTTCTCTACTATTCTCTTGCAAGGATTGTATGGTGGAAACACTAAACTGAGCTGGATGTATATAACATTTGAAGAGGGTTTGGAGGTTTCTGTAGAATTCTTTTAAGATGTTCTTATAAGCATGAATCCATTATTCAGCTTAGCACTTCAATTTATGAGCTTTTATCATGCAAATTCATGGCTTGCATGAAGGCCAACTCCTACTTCATGGAGAAAATGGAATTGAGTGAATAAGGTGGTTAAAATCATAGTGGAGATTTCCAACTTTTAGAAATATCCATTTTGATTTTGATTTTCAAAAATATTTTTCAAAAATGTTTTCCAAAATCATTTTCTAAATTAAACTTATTTAATTTGATTTATTAGTTTTATAAAAATTAATTTAATTAATTAATTTTTAAATAAAACTAATTAATTAAACCTTTTAATTAATTTTTGTAATTTAATATCTAATATTAAAATTCATAAAAAACCAATTCCATCATAATGAAATTAATATTATACAATTAATATTTAAATCATATTTTAAACATTAATTGTTTCCCCAATTTCGTTTAATTTTGATAAAATTAAACATTTTAATTATATCGAGTAAAATAATTAGAAACCCTAATTGAATTTGAACATTTCAAATTCTAAACACCAATTTCAAATCTTATAAAGATTACTCAATTTACTAATCCAATTACGAGCTGGTAGATGGACATTATGAACCTACAGATCATGGGCTCCAACAATCCGAAACTAATTGGCTAAACACTTTACACTGAATTAACCCTCATTCATTGACTACTGGGTCACTCCACTAAAGCCAGAATTGCACTCCCCTCACTGTAGATATATTATGTCCACTCGATATAACCATGATTAGTTAGTTAACCCTTCACAGGTTGTTCATAATAGCGGTTGGGTCAAATGGTTGTTTTACCCCCGAGATTACCTCTTGTTCCTTAAATCTCACTGATCCTCTAATGAACAATTGGTTTATGATCTGATCAACAAACCGAGTCTCTCTCAGGCCAATGAGAGGGTGGGACTTCTTATTCAAGACCTAGAGTCAGCACTTAAGGGAATAATCTCTCTACTATTCCTGAAAGCGAGTAGGAGTGAATTTCATTTTGCACTCTATGTCCCCAGCTATCTACCCAGTCTCACCCCTGAAATGGAGGTTTATTAAGTCGGCGTTGTTGAGCCAATCCTCACCTATGCAAATCTAAGGATAATCCCGAATAAATAGGAATTCATAGTTAGTTCAGGATTAAGGTCAAGTTACCTAGGTCATCATTTTGAAATAGTCAGTCTTAAACAGTAAATTGCATTATAAAGTAAGAGTAACTAATTTTGTGATTCAATCTTGTGCAAGCTCATTGCACAGGACGCCCCCATTTCTTATGTCATAACATGTATGATTTAGGATCACTTTGTCTGAAACACTTTACAATCCTTGTAATAACTACAGAGTGGGTTACATCCGATAGTGTTACTCGAAGAAGGCACCCAACCTTATTCATATACTATAGACCATTTTGACTCTTTACTCGAACCTGATCCACTTTTATGTCTCCACGAAAAGTTCAAGTATTAATAGTCACGAATCTTTTAGTTTATTGGATTTATTTCTAAAATGAAATAAGCAACTCATATATTCAATGACAGTTTATTGAATTTTTAGAATAAGTTTTTATTATTTACAAACCACGAGTTTTAGGACATAAAACCCAACATTTAAGATAGTCAGTTTTAATAGTAAACGATTGTTATAAAGAAAAATGACTATTTCGAGGTTTGGTCTAATGCAAGCTCATTGCACAGGATGCCCCTACTCACATGTCTCTACACGAATGATTTTTGGATTACAGCATTTCTATCAGTATACAAAATGGGCCACATCTAATAGTGTCATCAGGATGAGGTACCCAATCTCATCTATATACTTATAGATCATTTTAGCTACATACTAAAACTTGATCCATTTTTATGTCACCACATAAAGTTAAAGCAGTCAGGTTATAGCCATGGATTCGTTTATTAGATTTTCATAGAAGGAAGCAATATCAATAGTAATTTATTGAATAAAAAACTCAACAATATTTTTATTGATAAATAGAATATGTTAACAACATTTACGAACTACGAGTTTAGGTCATTCCCAACAATCTCCCACTTTACAATGTTGAGAAATAAATATAGAAAAAAACTAGGGCTTCCAAAATACCCTTTGACATTCTCCCACTTGTCTAGATTATGTTGCTCATAGTCCTAGTCCAACCAGGTGGCCCTCAAACACTTTAGTCGAGAGGGCCTTTGTAAACGGATCAGCAAGGTTATCTTCTGAGCTATCTGCATGACTATCACGTCTCCTCGGTGTACAATCTCTCTGATGAGATGGTACTTTCTTTCGATATATTTTCCATGTTTGTGATTTCTAGGTTCCTTGGAATTAGCAACTGCACCACTATTTTCACAATACAGAGTAATGGGTAGGTGCAGATTTGGAACAGCTTCCAAATCTGTCAGGAACTTGCGAAGCCACACTGTTTCTTTAGTTGCTTCGGATGTAGCTACATATTCCGCTTCTATCGTGGAATCAACTATACAACTTTGTTTAATGACTCTCTAAACTATAGCTCCTCTGTTAAGAGTGAAAACTAATCCAGAGGTAGATTTCCTGGAATCTACGTCAGTCTGAAAATCAAAATCAGTGTATCCTGTTAGAATCAAATCCTTAGGTCTATACACAAGCGTATAGTTCCTCATTCCCCTGAGATACTTGAGGATGTTTTTTACAGTCGTTCAATGACTGTGACTTGGGTTAGATTGGAACCTGTTGACGATTCCGACTACTGATGTATATAGAATTCTTTTCATTTCCTCAACTTCTTGAGGTGTCTTAGGAGACTGCTACTTTGACAGATGAATTCCATGTCTAAAAGGTAACATACCCTTTTTGGAATTTTGCATGTTATATCTTGACACCATTTTGTCAATATAAGATGCCTGAGATAGTGTTAAGGTTCTATTCTTTCGACATCGAAAAATCTGAATCCCAAGAACATATTGAGCATCTCTCAAATCTTTCATTTGGAATTGTGATGTGAACCATCTCTTTACGTCAGCAAAGTAACTTGTCTCATTCCTAATGAGCAAGAACTTATCAACATAAAAGACCAAGAATGCTAAAATT
Source organism: Benincasa hispida (assembly GCF_027475165.1). NCBI lineage: Eukaryota > Viridiplantae > Streptophyta > Magnoliopsida > Cucurbitales > Cucurbitaceae > Benincasa > Benincasa hispida. The sequence continues at coordinate 4,111,237 of NC_143485.1, read as the reverse complement.
TTGTTGACCATCATTTTGTATACACAAGGTTCGTCAACATTCTGTTCAAAGTCATAAGATTTAATCGTAGTGTCAAATCTTATATTCCAGGATCTAGAAGCTTGCTTCAACCCATAAATGGATTTCTTAAGCTTACAAAACTTTTGTTCTTGACCCTATTTAATGAACCCTTCTGGTTGAGACATAAAAATACTTTCATCAAGATGGCCATTCAAAAAAGCTATCTTGACATCCATTTTTCATATCTCATAGTCATAATATGCAGAAATGGATAAAAGTATTCTTATTGATTTGATCATGGCAACAGTTGAAAAGGTATCTTCATAGTCAACCCCCTCCCTTTGGGAAAAATCTTTTGCTACAAGTCTAGCATTATAGGTTTGTACCTTGCTAGTTTGGTCTCTTTTCCTCTTGTAGATCCATTTACAACCTGTAGGTTTAACCTTATGTGGTTGATCTACAAGATCCCAGACAAAATTGAATTACATGGACTCCATTTCTATTTCCATGGCTTTTATCCATTGTTCCCTATCAATATCTTTCATTATTTTTTTAAAGGTCAATGGATCCTCTAGACCATTATAGAGTATGATGTCTTAAGTTTCTGTTAAACCCATGTAGAGTACAGGTTGATGAACAATCCTCCCACTACGTCGAGGCATTCTCAACTCTTGAGAAGAATGTGATGGAGCAACAACCGTTATTGATGGACTAGCTTCATCAACAACTTTTGTTGATTTATCTGTAGTACCTCTGGTCATTTCTTTCAATATTAGTTTACTGCGAGGTTGATGACTTCTAATATGATCTTCTTCCAAGAATGTAGCACTTGTCGAAACAAATAGTTTATCTTCTTGGGGATCAAAGAACAATCCTCCTTTTGTTTCTTTTAGGTATCCGACAAAGAGGCATAATTTTGAACGTCGTTCCAATTTCTTAGGGTTTTTTACTAACACGTGTGTCGGAAATCCCCAAAATTAAAAGTAACGTAAACTACCTTTACGTTCTTTCCATAACTCATACAGTGTTTCAGAAAAGCTTTTTGAAGGAACCGTGTTCAAAATATATACCGCATTCTGAACTGCATACCCCCAAAAGGATTGAGGTAACTGAGCAAAACTCATGATGGATTGAACCATGTCTGATAAGGTCGGTTTCACCTTTCTACAACACCGTTCTGTTATGGTGTTCCAGGTGCTGTGAGTTGGGATTGAATTCCATGATCTACAAAATAGTCCTGGAATTGTAAATCCATATACTCACTACATCAATCTGATCGAAATGTTCTAATTCTTTTACCTAATAAGTTTTCTGTTTTGGTCTTGAATTCTCTTAACTTTTCAATAGTTTCAGACTTATGACTTATTAAATAAATATAGTCATATCTAGAATAGTCATCAATTAATAGAGTATTCATATCCCCCTCGTGCTCTTACGTTCATCGAACTACAAAGGTCTGAATATATAAGTTCAAGGGGTTTTTTTTGGCACGAAGACCTTTTCCAGTAAAATATCTTTTAGTCATTTTTCCCTCAAGACATAACTCACAAGGAGGTAAACAACTGTCTTCTAGCTTATTTAGATGACCGTTTTTAACTAATCTCTCAATCTTGTCGAGATTTATGTGACCAAGTCTGAGATGCCAAAGATAGGTGTTAAGAGAAATCTTCCGTATTTTATTTTGAGTTTCAGCCGTTTTAAATATCTCTATATTTAAAATGGCTTTTGCTTTAGTTGATTTTAACACATACAAGTTATTCTATGGTTTAGGAGAATAAATATGAACACCTCTTGAAAAAACGAACACTTCATTAATTTCAAAATATACTTTATACATATTTTCAAGTAGACAAGAAATGGAGATTAAGTTTCTTTTCATCTTTAGTACATAATATACATTTCTTAACAAGACAAAAGAATCTCCAAAAAAACAACTTGACATCTCCCACTACTTCTACTGAAATGATTTCCCCTATTCCCACCTTGAAAGTCATTTCATACTATGAGAGTTGTTTCCAAGAACTAGTTTCCTGTAGAAAAGTGCAAACATGGTTAGCAGCTTCTGAATCTAATATCCAGGTCGAGTGACAATTTTTCACTAAACATGTTTCAAAAATAAGTAAATTTGATTTACCTTGGTTTGCCTTTTCCGCTTTCTTCTCAGCCAAATACTTCGGGCAGTTTCGTTTCCAGTGTCCCTCTTCTCCACAATGGAAACATTTTTCTTTGGAAGCCTTGTTTTTCTTTGCAGTGGGTTGTTTATTCCCTTTTCCCTTCTTCTTCATCTGTACATTTTCGTCTTTAGATAAAGAAGGGACAAACTTCTTTTTGTCAGCGGGTTTCGTTCCTGACGAAGAACCCTTTAGAAATTTCTTTTGTCATGAAACAACATTTTCTTCACTTTCTTTCAATTTCATCATTGACTGATAAGTATGTAGTTCATTCAATAAAGTACGCAAATTGTAACTTATCTTATTCATTACGGCATTACTACGAAAACTTAGGTAGCTCTTTGGAAGAGACTCTAATATCATACTGACTTGACTAGTTTCGTCTATAGTAGCCCCATGAGCTTGAGTGACATCAAAATGAACCATCATGTCTTGGGCATGTTCCCGGACATTGGTTCCATCTTTCATTCTCAAGTTATAAAACATATTTTATAGCCTTATGTCGAATAGAAGATGACAGTTTCTCGAACATATCCTATAATGACGCCATAATTTCATCGGCTATGGGCATGGGTTCATGTTTCTTGTTGAGCACATCAGATATGCTTGCTAAGATATAGGCTCTAGCCTTTTCATTCCCCCTCACCCACCTATCATATGCATCTCAAACACTTCGGTTTGCCATCGAACTGGGAATAGGAAGACATTCCTCCGTTAACACAAACCTCAGATCATCAACTACTAATATCGTGTTTAAATTTGAGTTCCAGTTGGAATAAACCTTCTTCGTTAAATTTGTCAGAAGCTAGAAGTTGTATGATTGAGTTTGGCATGCTGAAAAATAAACAAATTCTATTATTAAAGTGCACCTAAATCCAATTTTTAGCAAAAACTAATAAAGTACCCATAGATCTTTATTTATTTGCACGATACTATAGTGATTTAGAATAAGTGTTACCTAAGGCAGCCAAATATCCCTTCACTAAAGCAAGACATTCTTGACTAAATACTGTCTCTAAAATAACTCATATTCTGATAGCCATTTAACTACCGTTTATCGGTCAAGAACACACTAACACTTAGTAATTCTGTAAGTGTGACCCGCCATTTTCAGATCTTATAGAATGGTATGAACATGCCCCCGAATTGGAAGACATTGTGTAAGATGGAACTATAAGACCCTATTTATTTCTGAAGCTTGGGTGGTTCAAAATCCTATATTACAACCCTCCGAAAGGATCGCTGCTATTAACGACTAGCTAATGCCACCTAAAAACGACAGAAGGCACAATATAGAAATCTCACGGTTCAACCTAATGAAGGAGACCGTAGGATACGTTGATACATTTCCTTCCCCCACTTACTATGAACTACTTCCCTCATTCACCTTGTTATTGACCCATGCAAACACTTTCTGAATAGAGCAGTCGAGGTAAAATCGACACGAAGCCGAACATGGATCTCAAGGTGTGAACTCTTGAGGACGTGAGAGTTAAAAATGATATATCATATATTTTGTTAATCTTCAACTAAAGTGTTCTAAATGTTTTGGCCATTCTTTAACTTAGGTTTGTTACGACTAATTTTAAACAACCTAATTTTATTTGTTTATTATCCAAGTGTATTGTTTACATCTGGATTTAAAAACTATGATGACTAGGTTAAAACTAATTTTATACCTCACACCGCTTACACATGCTCATAAAACTGGTTATCAATTCTCATTATTTCAGTCAAAATCCCCAGGTAGGAGATGTTATGTAAACCGTCAACTTAAGTACCCCCAGCCTTAGACAGGATTGTGAACTGATTGAGTTTGTAAAAAAATTATAAGATAACGACCTATTTTAACTATTAAAACAAGTTGTTAACCTAAATGAGCATGTTTTTTATCTTTGTTATGGATTTTAATGTCTAATTCAATTTTTATAACAACTTCCAAAAAATAGACATGCTAAACATCCATAACATACATGGAAGGCATTCAACTTTTAACATAACCTTTATATCAAAACTATTGAAATCTTATACATGTATACTATACATTATAACAATTTTATAACATACTTCAATGTATGTAACATGCTTCCTATGGTGGGATTTTTATTTCCACGTGGCATACTTTATGCATATACAAAAAATATCTAATTATAACATACATAAAATGCATAAATAATTAAACACAAAACTGATATGGTTTTTTATTTTGGCATTTTTCAAGCAAATAAAAGCCTAGCTATTACATAAAATAGCAAAATCGGGTTCAAAAAACTTCTGGACCGCTCAGACCGACTTGAACCGGGCAAAACTCATCGAGTATCAGTAAGCAACCAGCATCGAGTATGCTAATGTGCATCGAGTATGACATCGAGCATCATCAAACATCAAATATTTCATAGAAATACCATCGAGTAAATGTCATCGACCATCAAGTGGGACATCATGCATCGAGTATCGAGTATTTCATGAAGTATCGACTAAATTCAACGATTACCATCAAGCATGGCATCGAGCATCGAGTATTTCATGAAATATCATCGAGTAAATGCATCGAATACCATCGAGTATGGCATCCTGCATCGAGTATTTCATGAAATATCATCGAGAATGCCATCGAGTATCCCATCGAGCATCGAGTATCTGGCAGAAACTCCAATTTCCAATTCCTGCTGCTTCGACCTTCTTCATTTCTTTCTTCAATTACATCCTAATTGCAACTCTAATGACTCCAAACGAATTACAGACTGTTAAACACATATTAAGATCCATCAAACAAGAGCCAATTACAATAGTTAAAACATAATTGAAAAGATTCAAATGCCAAAAAACTAAAAAATCATATCAGTTCACCATTTCCATACAGTTCATGAAGAACGCCCACCAACTCAAATTAACAACAATTGAGTGCGTAAATCATACTCTGATACAATTGTAGAGTATATTAACGTGCATCGAAGAAGAAAAAGAATCAATAAGCACTCTAATTATGCTTAATTTGAGTTTAAAACATGCTTCAAAATAACTTTTACAAAAGAAAGTTTGCTGAATACAATACCTTTGATGAATCCTCTACAGTACCAACTGAGTTCCACATGAAAGGGCTTCAACCTCAAGTAGACCCACCCAAGATCTTCTCTACTATTCTCTTACAATGATTGTGTGGTGGAAACACTAAATTAAGTTAGATGTATATAAGATGTGAAAGGGGTTTGGAGGTTTCTACAGAATTCTTTTAAGAGTTCTTGTAAGCATGAATCCATTATTCAGCTCAACACTTCAATTTATAAAGCTTTCATCATGCAAATTCATGGCTTACATAAAGGTCAGCTCCTACTTCATGGAGAAAACGGAATTGAGTGAATAAGGTGGTTAAAATCATAGTGGAGATTTCCAAATTTTGATTTTGATTTTCAAAAAGATTTTTAAAAAATGATTTCGAAAATCATTTTCTAAATTAAACTTTTTAAATATGATTTATAGTTTTATAAAAATTGATTTAATTAATTAATTTTTAAATAAAACTAATTAATGAAACCTTTTAATTAATTTTGTTAATTTAATATCTAATATTAAATTAATAAAAAAAAACCAATTCCATCATTATGAAATTAATATTATACAATTAATCTTTAAATCATATTTTAAACATTAATCGTTTCTCCAATTTCGTTTAATTTCGATAAAATTAAATATTTTAATTGTATCAAATACAATAAATAGAAATCCTAATTGAATTCGAACATTTCAAATTCTAAACCCTTATTTCAAATCTTATCAAGATTACTCTATTTACTAATCCAAATTACGAGCTAGTAGAGGGACCTTATGAACCTATAGATCATTACTCCAATGACTTGTAATTAATTGGTTGAACTCTTTAAACCGAATTAATCACTATTCGTTAACTACCAAGACATTCCATTATAGCTCGATAGTTACACTCTTCTCACTGTAGATATATTTATGTCCATTTTAACCATAATTGGTAAGTCAATCCTTCATAGGTCGTTTGTATTTACAGCTAGGTCAAAGATTACTGTTTTACCCCTGTAAATACATCTTGCTTCTTAAGCTCCCACTGATCCTCCATTGAATAATTCATTTATAGTCCAACTTATAAATCATAACCCTCTCATTCATGAGAGGGTAAGGCCCCGTTGTTCAAGACAAGGCATCAACGCTTAAAAGAACAACCCATCTACAAACCCTAAATCGAGTAGGAGTGAATTCCATATTACAAAGCTATGTCCCACGCTATCTATCCAATCTTATCCCCAAAATGAGTGGCTTATTTAGCAGTGTTGTTGGACTACTCTCAACTATGCATATCAAAGGATAATCTCGAATAAACAGGAGTTCATAGTTAGCTCAGGATTAAGATCGAGTTACCCTAGGTCATTGAGTTTGAGATAGTCAGTTTTAACAGTAAATGGTTGTTATAAAGAAAAGTGACTATTTTGAGGTCCGGTCTTATGCAAACTCATTGCACAGGATGCTCTCACTCACATATCCCTACATGAATGATTTTTGGATTACATCATTTGTATCAATATATAAAATGGGCCGCATCTAATAATGTCACCAAGATGAGGTACCCAATCTCATCCGTATATTTATAGACCATTTTGGCTATATATTAAAACTTGATCCATTTTTGTATCACCACATAAAATTAAAATATTCATGTTATAGCCATGGATTCATTTATTGGATTTTCATAGAAGGATTTAATATCAATAGTAATTTATTGAATAAAATATTCGACAACATTTTTATTTAAAAATAGAATATTTTAACAACATTTACGAACTGCGAGATTTAGCCATTCCCAATATATTTGATACAAGAGATGTCTCCTTATTTTGAAATATAATCTCTTCTTATTTTATGCGGTCTAAATTTTTTTCTTTTTCAAATATAGATTCATTTTATTTAGAACAATCTTTCGACTTATTCAAATAGTTTATAAAACATATATAAAACAAGTTGAACGCACGGTTAAACTTTACTTAGTTCATGTTAGTTGCAATGTTTCTTAACCAATCAGGAAATTAGTTGCTCATGGTAGAAGATAGAGAGATGGATAAACAAAATATTATAGATGCATTCATATTGATAAAAGAAGTTTTTCAATGTTTTACACAATATAAATAACAGCAGCAGCTGAGAAAAAGAGACAGAAATGGATTATAAAACCATGGGGTGCAATTCCTTGCTCCTTCTGGCTCTGTAAATGACTTCGTCGTAAGATTGTGCTGAAGGTGATGTTTCCTCTTTGTTTTTCTGGAAGAAATCTTGAGCTTTCGCTCAAGGGTTCACGAGGGCTAAAAGGGAAGTGTTTATGAAGTAAGAAATTATGTAGAGTTTCCTCCAATGTCTTCGCTATACTTTTTGGGATGGAAATCTCATTGAGTATTCATAGGCATCAAGGAACACTTATTCCTCCACTAATGATTGTACTAACAGGATGCATTAATTTCCATACCCTAATGTGCCGTCTGCTTCGCATCAAAAGTTCATTGGCTCTTCCATGAAGCTTTCTTGTCAGCTACCAACTTGGTCTCTGATTTGACCTCCACCGCCCATGTATCATGCCACCTTTTATCACATAAGGCTGTATTTTCAACTATGTGATTCCAATGTTGGCGTTAGGAATTCCTTTGTGGTGATACCTTGTGATCGCATAAATAGATTTCCTACACCAAAAAAGCAAGATTTTTATATCATTCGTGGATTGTGAGATTTTGTACACATGTGATCGCATGATATAACTAATTTCATGAATTTCTTACCAAGTTGTCGCATTTCTAAGTTTTTTTCCTAATTGTTTTAGATAAATGAGGTAAAATAACTTGTATTTTTACAAGTTATCAATAGCATACTCTTGATTTATGATTTATTTAAGAAATCTTGGAGTCTCCCATATTTTGAGCATATAGTCACTTTAATTTAGAACCTTTAACTGAAATATGAGTTAATTTGAGTCAACTTGGTTGTCACCTCAAAAGGCCCCACTGGTTAAAGAGTATCTTTCATGATGATTGGTAATGTGCTACAAAGGAAGAGAAAGAGTTATATTTTCCTATTTGAAAATAATTAAGCTCAATGAATTAGAATAGAAGAATATCTTCTAAAGAATAAATAAACTTATAATATGTATGCATGGACATGAGTAAAAAGAGCTACCTTTGTTATGATTAGTCAGGACACCCACGAGAAAAAAGTGGGTATGGTTCAATACAGTAGATGTGTGAAAGCTAATACCCCTAGGTAAAAAAATCCAAGTTTAGAGTACCTTCAAGAATGTTTTTGTAGGCACCTTAGTTTATATATTACCGTCTTGAGTTTTTTTTTTTTTTTTTATTGCTTGATGATTGGTGTATAAGCTAGAGTAGGGAAAAATCTTATGAAACTCAATCAAGTCTAATGTCAGTTCTTGAATTTTAAATTAAATGTGACTCATACGCACACATATGGGGGATGATAAGATTTGGCCTTGAAACAAGATGTACTCGAATATTTCTGCTTATGGATCTAGCATGTAATTCTTACTATTAAGGCTTGAATCATTTGTATGTATTTAAAATCCTCTCTATGATCTTATTCTATTCTTGCTCGAGACTAGCAAAATTTTAAGTTTAGGGTAATAAAATGCACTCAAAATGTACAGTGAGATACCACTCTGAAAGAGCTAAAATTCTAACCTTGTGTCAGGACCTACGGGCCAAGGGACAGTCTCAGGTAGAATGATTTTTAATTTGATTTTACAAGATTTGATGTATTTCTAGTGATTTCCAGGGTTTATATTCAAGATTTAAATTCAGAGTCAAAATGAGCTAAAAAGGACCTAAATATGTACATAGAGGACAAACACTAGCAATGGATCAAAGAAAGTGTAGAAAATATAAGAAAAATATTTTTTTTTTCAAAAAAAAAAACCCCTAAACCAGGGTAGCATCGTGGTGCTAGGACAACACTGCTCTAAACGCAAATACCCGAGAACAAGAAATTTTGACATACTGAGTAGCGTCGCAGCACTGTGTATGAGTGCCACAGCGCTAGGCGAGCACTACTACGATAGAGGAGTGTGTGCGGGGCTTTCACGTGGAGAGTGTCGTGACGCCAACTTTTCCAAAGTGAAAGATTTTTGTCTTCTAGGGAAGTTCTTGTGCACCAAGTTTCGAGGGTTCTCAATCATTCAAGGACAAAAAATACAAAGGAATACACAGAGAATATCAAGAAATTAAAGAGTCTTAAAGTGAATTTTAGTCTTAAACACAATAAAGTGATTGAAGGCTCAATTGGAGGTTGTTCGAAGATTCATGGTGCAAATGAAGGAGTTCGTTGTTGCCGTTGATGCCCTAAATCTCATAGGGTCCTATGGTTTATAATTGTAATGTAAAAACATTTTATTTATGTAATAAAATATTTGATGTTTTATTTCAAAATTAGTTACATTAACCACAAACCAATAAAATAATATTCAGGGTTATCTTATAGCTTAAGCATGTATGTAGAGACATACGGGTAGATCATGTTTCAATGATAACCTAAATGATCTGTAGTAGATGGATAAGGCTAGATACCTTATCTTGATGACACTATGAGTATGACCCATATTATAGATTTTACAAATGTTGTAAAGTGCTACAAATGATCTGATCCTGATCATTCATGTAAAGACCTGTGAGTGGGGATATTCTATGCAAGGAGTTTGTATAAGATCGGACCACGAAATGTTTAGTCTCATTATATAACCCATTCATAATAAAGACTTACATTTCATCAAGATGGCCATAGGTAACATGACCTAAATCCTAAGTGAATTGTGAATTCCTGTCTATGAGGGTGATCCTTTGATTTGTATGAGTGAGAGTGGTCAGATCGCTGACTCAACAAACCTACCATTTTGGGGATTCGTCTAATTGGGGAGCTGAAAATAAAGCTACACGAAAAGGAATTCACTCCTTCCCCGAGGTCGAGGCAAATAGATAAATTGCTCCCTTAAAGGCTAATTCTAGGGTTTGAACAATGTGGCACCACACCCTATCCTGGTCCGAGAGGGGTTTAATCATAGTTGAACTATGACCTATTGTTCATTAGAGGGATTAGTGGTACTTAAGAAGTTAGATGTAATGGGCAAAACGGTAATTTTGGCCCAACTGTACATACGAGCATGTTGTGAAGGGTCGTGATACTGTTGATTGGTTATATCCAATGGACACAAAAATATATCTATACTGCGAAGAGTGTAGCTGTCAGTCTTTAAGGGAGTGGCAGACAGTTAACGGATGGTGATAATTTAATTAAAGAGTTTACTTAATTATTCATGTACGATTGGAGCTTCAAGCTACAGGTCCATGAGGTCCCCTGGGTAGCTTAACGGGATTTAATGAGAATAAGTTTTTGGATGAATTTGAATTGTTCAAATTAATTAAGAAAATTAATCATAAATGATATAATTATTAAATTTTAATTATATGTGATATAATTACTATATGTATTTGATACATTATAATATTAAGTATTTATGAGAGAAAGTAAATATTTGAATATGATTCAAATATTAATTATATGAGTTGGATTCATATGAATCCAATTCATATAATTAAATTTAATGTAAATATGATTTATATTAAAAGTCATTGGTGAGAGAAAATTGAAACTATAAGTTATATTGTAGTTGATATAATATAAAAATTATAGGTTATATGTTATATGTGATATAACATATAGTTATGTATATATGTATAATAAATTGTTATATTAATTAATTAATTTAAATTATTTTTTAAAATTAATTATTTTATATTTGAATTATTGGGAGGGAATTAACTTCCCTCCCCAATTTTCTCTTCACCCACTTATCACGTGGGTGATTGATAGAAGGAGATGGAAATCCTCTTCTTCTCCTTCTTACGCCATTTTTTTTTTTATATACATAATAGTTATATATTTTTTTCTCAAAAAATATCCTCTCTCTTCTCTCAATTACTTTCTTTCCCTTCCTATTTCTAAAATAGTTAAAGCATACTCCTCCAGGGTTCTTGGAGAATACCAAAGTCATTCTCGTGATCGTGCCTAATTGGCCATTTCACATTTCGTCATTTGCACAGAGAAGAAGGATACGTGAAGAAAGTCTTCAAAGGTAAGGGTTTTCTGAAACCCTAATTAATTCTTCTTAATTACTTATCAGCATGTTGTATTGTTTTTAATTAAATATATGATCTATATATTTTTCTGTAAATTTATCAATTCTGAAAAATTGGGTTTGGGATGTTCCATCGTTTCCGCTCAAGGAACCCTTCAAAGGGATTCTTCACTCGTAACAAGTCTTAATCGAAGGATTTCTTCACGATAATGGAGTCCTTCTTTCCCTTATTTTTCTTTATCTTTTCATGGTTGTTGCAATGTATGAAAGTATGATCGTAGCATCACTGTGTGACTAAATATTCTAGTTCTAGAGTTTTGATGAACTTATTTATGAATTTATGGTAATGCAATAGTCTTTTCTGTGGATGTTTGTTTTTTTAATGCTTTTCAATATTATTGTGCTTGAATACATCAATTGGTCTTAGATGTATGTTAGGTTGAATGTCAATTAGAAAAGATTATATATTTAACCAGATCTATAATATTGAATTGTTAGCTTAACCCTTTCATGAAAATAATTAGGTTGTTAATAAAAGTTTATCATGACTACTCTTAATGTCATGCTTCTTCTTGATTTCAAGTAATTAATTATCAATTTTGCTTGCAACAAAATAGATTGTTATTGAAGGTAATGAACTTGAAAATGGTTTCGAGAATTAAGCATATCATTGAGATAATATCCATGGAAACCCTTTTGCATGACTTAATGAAATAATAAGAAATGCAATACCCTAGAACGCCTTTGTCTCTTGAGTTTCAAAGTTATATGTGCTTGCTTTATCTTATTTCAAAAATAAAAAAAAACCATCACCCGAAGTTCAATCTTTAAATAAAATCAATATGATTCTTGAATAGTTAAGGTAATTTGACAACTTTATTTCCTAAGGATGATACTCGGTCTCTTGACCATTTTACTTTACTATAACTTGATAAGATACGGTTGTGCTAACCACAATATGGCACATCAAGTCTCCTTGATGCGAAAGTTGAGGGAAGACCATTGGAAGGCTGAATCCATCCCATAGACGTGATCGAATGCCAAATAACTTCTTCTTTTCCTTTTGTATTCTTGAATTATTTCTATATTTTTGTATTCTATTAACATTGAAAATGTGCTAATTTAACTATCTTAATTCGAGCTCATTCTAGGATTTTAAACATTTGCTCTATGATGTTGTAGGTATTGAGCAATTAAGAGATAGAATTGACCATTAGAGCCGAAATAGGATGAAAACGAACCAAAACGGAGGTCTGATGCATCAACCATGAAGAGAAAAAGCAAAATGATAGATTTTCTCTAAGGTGCCTGACGCAACAGTGCTCGCGTTGTGCTGTGCCTGGTGCAATTTCCAACAGCTCTACCTGGCGCAGCCATACACTTCAACAGTAGTGGCTAACGTGGTGGTGTTGTCTCTAAGCACCACGACGCCAACACTTTATGTATATATGGGGTTAATGCCCTAAATCTCGTAGGGTTATGTAGTTTGTAAACATCTATATGAACAAACGCTTGTGATGTAATAAAATGAGATATTTTCTTCACTATTGTCTATGAAATATAGGATATTTTAGTTGCATTAACCCAAACCAATAAACTAAGATCCCTAGTTATCGTTGTAACTTAAGCATGTATGTGGAGACATATAAGTGGATCGTGTCTTAAGTGATAACCTAAATGGTCTGTAGTATATGGATAAAGGAGGGAAACTTTATCCTTGTGATACTACAGATACAGCCTACTTTGTAGATGTTACAAGTGATCTAAAGTGCTATAGATGGTTTGATCCTGATCATTCATGTAGAGACATGCGAGCGAAGAAGTGTGTATAAGACCGAACCACGAAATGTTTAGTCTCGTTATATAACGCCATTCATGAAAGAGACTTTCATTTCACTAGGATGACCATAGGTAACATGACCTTAATCCTGAGTGAGTTGGGAACTCCTGTCTATGAGGGCGGTTCTTTGATTTGCATGGGTACAAGTGGCCAGATTGTCAACTCAAACCTACCACTTTAGGGATTCATCTGATTGGGGAGCTAGGAACTCAACTACATAAGATGGAATTCACTTCTTCCCTGAAGCAGGGGTAAGTAGATAGATTGCTCCCTTAAGTGCTGATTCTGGGGCTTGAATGATGTGGTGCGACACATTTTCTCATGGCCAGAGAGGTGTTCACTATAGGACTATGATGTATTGTTTATTAGAGGAATCAGTGATATTTTAAGAGTAAAATGTAACCACAAAGGTAAAATGGTAAATTGGCCCAGTTGTACTTACGAGCGATCTATGAAGGGTTATCGTACTGTTGATTGGTTATATCCAATGGACATAGAAATATATTTGTAGTGAGAAGAGTGCAGCTGTCAGTCTTTACTGAAGTGCCCGGTAGTTAACAGATGGTGGATTTCATGATTAAAGAATTAAGTCAGTTACTCACGTACTGTTGGAGCTTCAAGCTACAGGTCCATAAGGTGGTTGCTCAATGGATTCAAGTTGAGGATCAGTTTTTGGGTTAGTCTGAAGTGTTCAAGTTAATAAGAAGGAATTTGATTATATATGATATAATTAAATTGGTTCAATTCTATGTGATATAATTGATTTGATGTATAAGATACATTGATTGGATGAATTTGATATAAATATGATTTATATTAAATACAGGAGAAAAAAATATGGTTTAAAAATTACATATGATGTGATAATAAAACAATAGGTTATAAATATAATATGATAAGTTGGTTATTATATTCATATATAATAATAAAACAATTATATGATAATTGTGGGTGGTTATTTGGTTTTTCCTTTAACCGTGCATGAAGTGGGAGGTTATGTTCAGTTTTTGATAACTGAAGAATAAAATGAAAAGTGTTTTCATTTTACAAATAGATCGCTTCATTTAGTGAATCACTAATCGTTTACTCACGAGAGACTACATGATAGCCCTCTAATGAGAGACTAAACGAACATGTAAAGCGAGAGACTAAACGATCATGTAAAGCAAGAGACTAAACGATCATGTAAACGATTGAGCGAGAGACTAAATGATCGAGCGAGATTTCCTAGACGATTATCTAGGCGATTCTCACGCAAGTGAGATTTACTAAATGATCAAGTACTCTCAATCTATGCGATAGACAGAACTTTTCTCTCACTTACTTGATCATGTATTCGATTGCTTTCTTCCTCCTTCCCTCTACTAAATTCACACAGAGCCCACAGCTCTTGGATTCTCACTCTGAGAATACCAAGGTTGTCGAGTGGTAGTGTCGAAGGGTTCTTGTTCGAGGAGCAGACTGTTCGTGATCTGAACGACAGCGAGAGATTGACTAGACGATTGTGACAACAGTGAGAGATTGCTGTTCAATTGCTTACAAGAGCGAGAGATTGTTGTCCAATTGTCCACAAAATTGAGATATTTATAGAAGAAAAGTTCTTGAAAAGTATATCTCTCAATTCCTTTTGTATTTGATTAAGAAAGCATATTGTAATTTTGTTTAAGATGCATAACTGTTCAGTAAGTTTGTGAATGCCTTTATTCTTTCACAATAGACTTGGAAAGATCTTGCTTCTGCTCACTGGTTCTCTTGAATAAGAGATCCTTCAATATATATATATATATATGTTTTGCTCGATTTTAGGTCATTTGAATAGGGCTTCTAGTTCCCATTCTGATTTTCTCCTCTTCTCTTCTCCTTTCATTCATTTTTCTTATTTCTTGGGCATTGTTTATGATTTTGAAGGTTATCTTAAACCAGTTTCATGGCTAAAGTAAGTTGCTAGCTTAGATTTAGGTAAAACCCATGGATTGATTGCGAGGATCCATATTTCTCTTTAAGTAGCTCTTGAATGTATTAAAATTTTTATGCTTAGATGTATAAAAGGCTTGATCAACCATCATTCATTCTTTTTTAAGCTAGAGAAAGATGTACCTATGCATATTAATCTCATTAGGGCAAAAGTCCAAAGCATGCCTTGTTATTAATTTTAAGTTGTTTAGAATAACTCTTTTTCATATTGCACGACTAGGATAATTCAAGAATATAATTGATTAGTAACTTAGGCTATCCATGTTATCAATTGTCTTACTTGAACCCATTATGCTTAATGCAATTTTTTTCTTGTTATGGATGTTATGAAACCCAAACAACGAAACAATTAGTCTAATTAAGAAATTAATTAAAGTAGATGTGAGGTTTTCATGGACGCTATTGAACCCAATAAATCGTGCATCTATCTTGATTAAGTAATCAGTTGGTAATTAGGGCGCTTGCCTTGGCTATCTAAGCAAGTTGACTAAGTATATTAAATCGAGAGAGATAATCCTTAATAAACCTATGATCAATCAAACATTGGGTGGATCCTAAGTCCTGAGCTAGGCATTTTTACTTTTCTCACACTTTAATTTTCTGCACTTTACTTTTATGCATTTTATTTTCCTCGCATCGACATTAAAACCATTCCACAACCTCTTCGATACCCCTTTAGCTAGAAATCCTAATTAGTTTGAAGCTATATTTGCACTTCCCTGCGAATCAACCCGGACTTGCCACTATTACTACACTTTTGTAGTAGTAGTATAGTTCGGTAATTATAAATTTATTTGATTATTAGGAGTTTGCATGCACGAAAAAATCTCTAATATAACATTTTAATTATGGTTTTATCTATAGATGCCATGTTAGGCTGAATTCTCATAGTTATAGGAGTAGATGAATTCTTTGGCTTAATTGTTGAACACCTTGCTTCTTGAATGTTAATTTGCATTTACACTTTCTAGCATGATCGTTTTTAATGCTTTTGAATATTTTATCAATATTTCAATGATTTTATGATTTGAATCTTGCTTGAGAGAGTAAGCTTTATATTAGATCGTGCATGCTATACTATCGTTTGAAACATTAGCGTAGTATGGAGATTGTTGATAAAGAGTCTTAATACTTTATTTAATTATCTAGTTTCAAGAGATTAGTAATTAGTAATTAAGTGAAAGAAAAGATTGATCTTGAGAGGGACAATCTGTATAAAAAAACTTCTAAATCTAGGTATTGTGGTAATTGGTTTAAGAGTTAAAGCAATTATGATGATAATGCCTTTGATGAAATATATTCTCTAAAACATCTCTTTGTTGATAATCTTCATATTTGATCACTTTTATTGCTTTCTTAGCTTAATTTATTTTAATTTACATCACGATTTAGTCTCTAAATAAAATTGAAATGATCTCTAAACTAGCTAAAAGATTATCAATTTGATTTCATGATGATGATACTCGATCAAGGCCATTTTAACTATTATTACTCGACGTATGTGCTTGCACGTATCAGCCCCCCAAGGTCCTCTTAGCTACTTCCAAGCTACCATATGTGAGTTATCTCTCAGCTTTCTCATGGATCCTCTTAACTATTTCTGACCTCTTTATGGGTCCTTTAAGCTCCCTCTTGAGTTCTCTGACCTACCTCTAAGCTTTTGCATGGATTCTTTGAACCACCTCTCAGTTCCCTCATGGCTCCGGCCCATCCATTCCGATTGATCTTCTAAGGCCATGGGTGGCTAATGGTTGGGTGTGCCCCATTGGCTTTGGTCTATCATCTCAAGCCTTTGTCTCTATCCTTGAACCTCTTATCTCTCTAGACTTTTAGATTCGGCATATCTTTGTAAGCTTATCCATAACATAAATTAATTCATTAATGACATATCTAAAGTAGTCAAAATTATAAAAAACATATCTTGCATTTTTATTTCAATTTATTTTTTCACGATTCACCCATTGTATAGTCATACATAAATCTTGAAAAATAACATTTATTGGATGAGAAATTTGGGTCAATGATAAATTGTCAAATCATTATTTTTAAATTAATGAAAAAAGTTATTTAACTTGGAACCAATTACAGATTAGTATATTTCCATAAATTAACTCAAATAACATTAAATTGGTAAATCAATAAATATCATTTGCCTATTTTATGGCCCCTTTGAGTTCAATTCATTCTTGAATTAGTCCAAAAAAATTCAGTCATATTTGCATGATTATATAAGTTAATTCAATCGAATCGTGTCACGTGCATTGAGTACACATGAATCAATCCAATCAAATTATGCTATGTGTATTTGATTACATAATTTAGTCAAATCAGATTGTGCCATATGGTGATTAGATCAAAATCAAATACGGCCAATCCCATCTAATTTCTAGGGGTAAATATTATGAGCTTGGAGAATTCAGAGAAAACTCCCAGAGACCGACCGATAAATCGAGACCAATGGGCAAGCTAGAAGCTTGATCCAAACAGATGAAAGAAGTCAAAAACTCATTCAAGTCGATCAACAAGTTAGAGGTAGACTCCAGTGAATCAACAAGTTAAAGACAATCCAAGAAGATTAATTTCCTTTGCTTTTAAAAATGCTCTTTAAACCGTGTAAATTGAACCGAAATCATTTTAAGACTTTTCTCTCTTCAATTGTCCTCCCCTAAATTGAATTAAAAAAGAAACTTATGGAAACTCAAGGAACATCGTAGGATGCAAGGCATGGCATCAAGACGCTACTTTTCAAGTTACATAAATACACCTTAGAAAACACAGAGCTGCAAAAAAAAAAAAAATCTCAAATTCATGTCAAAACACATAGGGGGCATCTAGCATACAGAGTTGAGTTGAGTTGATAATTATTATATGGGAAGTTAAATTGTGTTTGGGGTCAGAGTTGTGTTGAGTTAAGTTGGAATGTCTGTGTTTTTGGGTGTTGAGTTGAGTCAGAAAATCCTTATTTAGGATGCAAAATTGAGTTCGGGTACATGGTGCAGCTTTTCTAAACAAAATTGATTTTGTCTTGAATAATGTCAAACTATTTACAGAAATAGCAAAAAAAAACACTGATAGATACTGATAAACTTCTATCAGCATCTATTATCACTTCTAACAGATTTCTATCAATTTCTATCACGAAAATCCCCCATTTTTAAAACTAAAAAATGCTTTGTTTTTTTCCCATTCTTAAAACATAACAAATTCCTGCAGAGTAAACATATACTAAACACAAATTTAATTCCATTCTTTTAACACTTAATTCCATAACATATATGTTTTTTCATTCCTATACACCAAACATATTTCAAACAAATGAAAAAAAAAATTCACGACTACTTAGTTCTCAATCATGAATACCAAAGAAGTTTAAAAATTGAATAACATTTTGTTTTTCCTTCTTGTAAAATGTAACATAATTTCATCATACAACTTGAACAATCAATTGCATAAAAATTTTATCTATATCCCCAAAGACATGTCATATTCCAATAAAATGAACATTTTCTCTAATCCTTAATCCTTAATTTTTAACCCTCAATTAATTTTAACTCAAAACCATAAATGGTAATTTTTTTAGGGAAAAAAACTAATTCTTATCTTGTTTTTTGCCCATTTGTTAAATATAAATTTCAATTTTTATGGTTACTGATTTTTTTTTCTTTTTTGTACAAACGCTTGATTCTTTATATTTTACACTAATGCAACAAAATAATTTTTTTTGTGCAAACTCGTTTTTGCAAACATTTTTTTGTTCAAACATCTTTTATGGTTAGTTTTTATGGTTAAGTCTAATTTGCCACTTGGAAATTAAATAATAATGTCCACAAAAATGTCTATGTACATGTAAAAAAAATGCGTAGCAATGAATAACACTCCATACATAACAAATTGTTCCCATCAATTAAACGAAATTTGGACTATAAAAAGTAGGCTCCAAACTTAAAGCTAATGAACCTCAAACTAATTATTGGAGGAATTGTGCAATTAGTTTAGGCCCAACAAGTAAGATAACAAACTATAGTTAGATTAGAATGAAACTAAATGCAAATAAAATTAAAATCAAATATGCTATGATATACCTTCAAAGGTTCAGAATGAATTAGATCGAAATATTGCATTTAATGTAGATAAATTACTATTATATACATAACCAACAACCTTAAAATATTCTTTAACAGTTGTAGAACATATGAGTTGAACATACACAAAAATTAGGGATATTATTATAGGTTTATTTACATGTTTAAAAAAAATTAGGGTTGTCATTAAGGGTCTCGTTAGAGGTGGTCTTTGTCGGAGTTGGTCGTCTGAGGTGAATATTAGTGTTAGTTGACAGAGGTAGCTATCACCAGAGTTGATCATCGAAGGTGGTCTTTATCAAAGTTGCGTCGAAGGTGGTTGTCGGAGCCTGAGGTTGGTCTTCAAAGTTGATCGTCGGAGTCCCGAGTTGGTCATTGGAGTTGTCCACGCGAAGATGGTCGTCAGAGTTGCTTGTGGAAAGGTGGTCGTCAGAGTTGGTCACACGGAGTTATCGTCGGAAATGATTGTCGGAGCCCAGGTTGATCGTCAGAGTTAGTCATCAGAGTTTTCCATGCGAAGGTGGTCGTCGAACTTGTGCCAAGATGGTCATCAGAGTTGGTCGTCGGAGTTATTGTTGGAGGTAGTTGCCGGATCGCAGATTGGTCATGGGAGTTGCCCGACAAAGGTGGTCGATGGAGTATGTCGTCGGAATGTGGTAGCGGTATTCGTTGATGGTGATTGATGGGTAGAACCATTGAAAACATTAAAGGGTGGAGAGGTGAGGTGAAATGGAAGGATAGTTAGGGTGAGTTGGAGTAACTTAATAACTCAACCGACATTTAAAGTTGGTAGAGTAAATATTGAGTTGATAATTTCTACCAACTCAATTTAACTCATGTTGGTATGTCGAACACCTCAATGAAACACTAATATCAACCGAAAACAAGAGTGTTGAGACGCTAATATCAATGTCTCGACACTATGCTCACGATTAGCATGACTTGGAGTGGTTGTCTCATCCCATTTTGGTATGCTTTTCTTTTTTTCATTCCTTTTTATTCTTCATTTCTACCATTTTTTTTTTCACTTGGCTTCTTTAATTCTTGTTCGAAAGACCCAATTACTTATTATTTCAAGAAAACTAGTTTTCCTCCACATGCTCGAAATCTATAAATTAACCAAATATAAATATAAAGGCATCAACGAAATAGTTTTTAAATGAAATCTAAAGTAAGGTGTAAATTGATAAACTTACAAATGCTTAGAGTATAAATTGATACAATTATAAATTTAGGATAATTGATCCAACCTTCAAAATTTAGAGATATAAATTGATATTTACCCAAAATTTTATATTAACATACAAAGTAAAATAATAATAATAATAATAATCTTCTAAAAAGGCTTTTTTTTCACTTTCTAACTTTTTATATGATGATATTTGAATTTTAGTTTAGGGAGCCTTCCATATACTTATAAGTATGTGGTTGGAATATTCCACTTTTACTATGAAGGGATTGAATCTTTTGTGGAAGCATGTGATTCCTTTGCTAATAATTTTGTTTTAGAATTAAATCACAGAAAAGAACAAAGAGTGGATTAAACATGCAATCTTTAGAGGAGAATTACAGAGAAAAGCAACTTACCTTTGAAGACCTTTCTTCAAGGAACGATACAACAACACTTCTTAATCTTCTCCTTCGCCACGAACCGATCTCCCTTGGAATCATGAATTGGACATCATCAAAAGAGTTTCCTCACTATTCTCTGGCAAAGATAGTTGGTGGGAACCTTTTTGGAAGAAGGGAGAGTTTAAAATATAGAGAATTTTTTATTTCTCTATATTGTTAGAAAATTGAGAAACTTCTTACGAGAGAGTGGGGAAGATTTTTTTTTTTTTTTTTTTTGGTGAAAATGAACATCTCCTTGATTCAAACACTCTACATTATGTAAAGTAGAGAGACGAGAATAAATCCATCTCACCACTCTCCCACTCCTTTGCAGCTTCAGGAAAGTTTTATTTTATTTAATTTAAAATTAAAATTAAATTAAATTAAATTAATTTTAATTAAATAATCATTAATTGATCTAATAAACTATTTTACTTAATTTAATATCATATATTTAATTAAATATACATTTGAATCATATCCAAGTGTATATCTCTCTCATAACGTATTGTTTTAATATAAATTGCATTCACATTAATTTTAATACATGGTTTTAATATGAATCTCATTCATATTATTTATCCTTTGGATCTTATTGAAATGCATTATCCTCTCATGCTATATAGTTGGAGCCTTTTTAAATATAAAAAAAATTTACACTTTATAGCAAAAAATTCTAAAAGTACAAAGCAGTTTTGGAACTTTTTGCTATTATGATGTATTTATATACATTATATTAATTGTATCTTATACAATTAATGCACATTCACTTTATTTAATTTGACCAATTCAAATTCTTCCAAAACTCTTTGACCCTTGTTTTTACTCGTTAAGGAACTAGCAGGGAGACCTAATGAACCTAAAGATTAGAAGCTCCAATGATCCAGGATTAATTAATTAAACTCTTTAATTGAGTTAACCAACATTCATTAACTATGGGTCACTCCACTAAAGACTCATAGTTGCATTCTTTGTACTATAGAATATTTTTGTATCTAAAGATATAACTGTTACAAGAACGTCAATCATTCACGAGTTGTTCAGAATACAGTGGGTTAAATTACCATTTTACCCCTGTAATTACCTCTTGCTCTTTAAGTTTCATTAATCCTCTAATGAACAACCGTTTTATGGTCCTACCATAAACAAAATCCCTCTCTAGTCAATGAGAGAGAGGAGACCCATTGTTCAAGACCTAGAATAAGAACTTAAGGGAATAACTCCTTTACTTTACCCTAAAGTTGGGAAGGAGTGAGTTCTATCTTGTATAGTTATATTCCTAGCTCCCTACTCAGTCTTATCCCTAAAATGGTAGGCTTATTTGTTGGGAATGATGCCCTAAACTCTCGTGTTCTGTAGTTTGTAAATACAGTTATGAACAAATGCTTGTGATGTATAATATATGATATTTTCTTCACGTATTGTCTATGAACATTTGATGTTTTATTTGCTTTACAACAAACTAATAAACTAAAATCTCTAGTTGTTGTTTGTAACTTAAGTATATATGTGGAGACATACAAGTGGATCATGTCTCAAGTGATAATCAAAATGGTCTGGAGTATATGGATATAGGAGGGAAACCTTATCCTGGTAACGCTACGGATGCAGCCCGCTTTGTAAAATAGTTACAAGTGTTATGACTTTCTACAGATGATCTGATCCTGACCAGACTACGAAGTGTTAACATCTCGTTATATAACGTCGTTCATGACAGAGACTTCACTTCACTAGGATGACCATATGTAACATGACCTAAATCCTGAGTGAGTTGGGAGCTCATGCCTTAGATGACGGCCTTTTGATTTGTATGGGTGCGAGTGGCCAGATCATCGATCACCTACCACTTTGGGGATTCATCTGATTTAGGAGTTGGGAACTTAGCTACACAAGATGGAATTCACTCCTTCCCCGAAGTAGGGGTAAGTAGATAGATTGCTCCCTTAAGGGCTGATCCAGGGCTTTAACGATGTAGCGCCACAACCTTCTCATGGCCGAGAGGTGTCCACACATAGTAGGAATATGTTGTATTGTTCATTAGAGGGATCAGTGATACTTAAGGAGTTAGATGTAACTACAGGGGAAAAATGGTAAATTGGCCCAATTGTACTTACGAACATCTGTGAAGGGTTACCATACTGCTGATTGGTTATATTTGATAGACACATAAATATATATGTGGTAAGAAGAGTTCAGCTGTCAGTCTTTAGTGGAATGCCTAGCAGTTAACGGATGGTGAATCTTGTGGCTAAAGAGTTTAGTCAGCTATTCACGTAACATTGGAGCTTCGAGTCATAGGTTCATAAGGTCCCCTTGGTAGCTCAATAGATTCAAGTTGAGAATCAATTTTTGGGTCAGTTTGAAAGGTTCAAATTGACAAGAGGGGGTTTGATTATATATGATATGATAGAAATGGTTAATTATATATGATATGATTGACTTTACATATGAGATATATTTTTTTAAGGAAATTGATATAAACATGATTTATATCTAATGGAGGAGAAAAGAATATGGTTCATATGTTGCATTTGATGTGATATTAAACCATAGGTTAATGAATATAATATGATTATATTTATTATTTTAATTGGACAATTATAGGATAATTGTGCCAGCATTTTCTCTGTAACCGTGTGATAGTGGGAGGTTTCATTCAGTTTTCGTAACTGAAGAATAAAATGAAAATCGTTTTTTATTTTGCAAAGAGATTAGAGAATTCGCCCACGAGTTGTATACTGCCTATCGCATAGCAAACCGAGAGCCTACACGATAGCTCAAGTTTCTACACGATCGTATATGTAACGACCCGACCCTCCTAGGACTCAAGTTAGGCCGTTACTAAATACATGCATGCATGGAACTTAAAACAACATCCTTTTATAGTGAAATAAATGCTAAATAAATGAAGTAAATTCAAAAGACCTTCATTAATTTCAAATATTAAAAACAGACGATAAGATACCCATAAATCATAAATGATAATAAATAGGTCTGAAAACAAATCTTAATAGTAAGTTTCAAACATCAATACTATAAGTTGAAAAACATGAAAAGAAATCTAAATATCATGAGCTGAAGCATAGAACTGGTCCTAGTGGCTCCATCACGGATTTCGCTTGTCAATCATTGGTGCATCTCTATCTTTACCTGAAACAACGACATGAGAAAGAATGACTATTAAATACTCAATAAGTAACCCCACTACTGGGGTCAGGCTAGGCATCTATGCTCTAGATGCCCACTTCTGGTGGAACATATAAACTTCTCTGGTCCTCATTGGACACATACATACATATAAACTTCTCTGGTCCTCATTGGACACATACATACATGAAAAACATATTTTTATCCTACTGTAGTTAAGTATGCCCACTACCTCTAGTAAGTCCCGTAGGACCCACAACCTCTAGTGAATCCTGAAGGAAAGCACCACCTCTAATGAATCCCGAAGGAAACGCAACCTTTGGTGGATCTCGAAGGAAACCACCACCTCTAGTGAATCATGAAGGAAACAAAATCTTTGATGAATCCCGAAGGAAACACAACCTCTGGTGAATCCCGAAGGAAACACAACCTCTGGTGAATCCCGAAGGAAACACAACCTCTGGTGAATCCTGAAGGATAACACCATCTCTAGTGAATCTCGAAGGGAACACTATACCTAGTGGGCATCTAACTAATAAGTGAGGACACTATCACAATCTCAACATTACAAGTATCACAACATGGTTCTATAACATACATACCCATCTCAACATCATAATTCTACGGCATACATATAGATCTCAACATCATAACTCTATAACATACATATACGTCTCAACGTGTTCAGATCAAATACAACCTCATGGAATCAAATATACATCTCACGCTAGCATTCAAGTGTCTATGTGCTCAATTAATCTTTCAGATCCTCATACAAGAACATACATCGGTTATACTATACTATCAGTTTATCATGTTGTCATTCTATCATAATATCCATCTATCATGCTAGCATACATCTAGTGCTTAGCCCGTGGATAGTTTCCAGTAGTAAGATTACTTACTTCAGTCGAAAATCCACAAATAAAATCAGACTACCAAATGAAACAAGCAACTCCAAGTAACGACCCTAAATTAAGAACACAACCAAGCTTTACAATTAGTACCCAGGCTTAATTCCAACAACTCAAATTTCCATGAACCAAACAATCTTACCCACAAATTAATGAAACCACTTCCAACCCTCACTAACAGCACCCTTTTGGCTTCCAAGCTTCTCCTACAATCCCACTTTAAATCCAAACGAAGCATATCAACAATTGAACCACGACACCACGGCTAAAAGATTTAACTGAAAAACAATAGAATACTAACTCACCTAAAACTACCAGATCTGACGAAACCAAAAGACGGTGGCGGCCGCGGATGGAAAATAGAGGGTGTGGATGGAACGGATGAAAAGATCCGGCACTGACTGGACGAACGACGCGCTCGAGCAGACGAACGTGCAGCTGAACGAACGGCGCACTAGAGTGGATGGGCGTATGGCTGATCTGGCGCACGAACGGTCGACTTCAGCATTAGCAGAATCTAGCGCGACGTCAATAGGGAACGGCTGGGTGGATCTGGTGCGAGAAAATTAGCGAGCTTCATGGCTGAAGACGCAAGTAAACCGACGGGCGGTGTTGAGCGGCTGAGGGTGGCGGCGACGAAGGTTTTCATGGGGAGGGGGGGTGGGGGGTCGCACAATCAGTGAGGGGTATGAGGAAAGGAGAAAGTGTTTTCTTTTCTTTTAAAAGAAAACAAGAAATAAAATTAAATTAAATTTTAATTGATTTTTCTTTATTTTATTTTATTTCCTTTTATTCTTTCTTTCTAGATAAATCCAACCATAAATGTATAAATAAAATCTCTTCTTCTTCTTCAAAACCAAAATTCCAAAATTAAAAGTAAATTCTCCAATTTAAAATAATTCTCAATAATCAAAATTGAATTTCCAAAATTCCAAAAATGTCCTCAAATAAAAGAAATACTGAAATTATACTAATAACAAAACTCGGGGTGTTACATTATTCCCCACTTACAAAACTTTCATCTTTGAAAGTTTACTCCTGAAACAGCTCTAGGTACTGGGCTCTCATCTCATCCTCTCGCTCCCAGGTGGCTTCCTTGAACTAATGGTTCTGCCATAAAACTTTCACAAATGTTATCTCTCTTCGGCGCAATGTTTTTACCTCTCTAGCGAGAATCTCTATAGGTTTCTCCTTGTAGCTCAAGTTGTCATTCAACTGCAAGGGCTCAAAGTCAACTACATGGGACAGATCTGTCACATACTTTCTCAGTATCGAAACATGGAAGACATTATGAACTGAAGACAGTGCTAGAGGCAATGTCAATCGGTAAGCTACGGGGCCAATTCGTTCCAAGACCTCGAAAGGTCCAATGAATCTCGAACTCAATTTCCCTTTTCTGCCAAACCTCAGATTACCTTTCATAGGTGCCACTTTTAAGAACATTTTAACACCAGTCTCAGATTCCAGGTCCTTACGTCTCACATCAGCATAGCTCTTCTGTCTACTTTGAGCTGTTTGCATACAAGCCTTGATCTTCTGTATTGCCTCATTCATGATCTGCACTAGTTTAGGTCCTAGCAATTTCCTCTCTCCTACCTCATCCCAACACACAGAAGACCTGCAACTCTTTCTATATAGGGCCTCAAATGGTGACATCCCAATAGTGGACCGATAGCTGTTATTATAAGTAAACTCCATTAGATGCAAGTAAGCATCCCAGCTTTCTGAAAACTCTATGGCACAGGCACACAACATATCTTCCAATATCTGATTCAATCGCTCTGTCTGCCCATCAATCTGTGGGTGGAAAGTTGTACTGAAATCCAACCAAGTCCCTATAGCTGCCTAAAGACTCTTCCAGAAGTTAAACATGAAACGAGGGTCTCTGTCTGACAAGGCACTCCGTTCAATCGCACCACCTTCTTCATGTATATCTGTGCCCACTTATTTACTCAAAAGGTGGGCTTTCCAGGTATAAAATGTGCTAATTTAGTAAGGCTGTCTACCACAACCCAAATCATAGTGAAACCTTTGACTGTCCGTGGCAACCCCACAATGAAGTCCATAGGCACATACTCTCACTTCTATTCTGGCACACTCAAAGGCTATAACAGGCCTATTGGCTTCTGTCTTGGGGCTTTCACCCACTGGCACACCAAGCACTTACTGACGAACTCCGCAATCTCTCTTTTCATATCATTCCACCAATAATAACATTTCAAGTCCTGATACATCTTGGTGCTGCCAGGATAAATCGAGAACAAGGAACTGTGAGCCTCTGACAATAACTCATTCTTAATATCATTATCTGTTGGCACGCACAAATATCCATAATAAAGAAGACCACCTTCTGCTGATACCAAGAATTCACCATCTTGGCCTGACTCCACCCTACAAACTCTCTCCTCCAGATAAGGGTCACAACGCTGCGCATCAATAATTCTCTACCTTAGACTCGGTTGCACTGACAACTACATTAACTGTATCGTGACCTTCCCCACTGCCACTACAATCTCTGCCCGCTCTAGCTTCTTGCACAAATGAGTCTGTCTGCTAACGAGGGCTGCTGAATGAGCCACATTTCTGCTTAGGGTATCTGCCACTACATTTTTCTTTCCTGGGTGGTACAAAATTTCGCAGTCATAATCCTTCACTAGTTCTAACCACCTTCTTGACCTCATGTTCAACTCCTTCTAAGTGAAAAAGTACTTTAAAATTTTGTGGTCGGTGAAGATCTGTATCTTCTCTCCATATAAGTAGTGCCTCTAGATCTTGAGAGCGAAAACCACTGCTGCTAATTCCAAGTCGTGTGTGGGATAATTCTGTTCATGCTTCTTTAATTGACGTGAAGCGTAAGCAACTACTCTACCCTGCTGCATCAATATGCATCCCAAACCCTTATTGGACGTGTCATTGTAAATGAAAAAATCACCTGATCCATCTTGTACTATAAGAACCGGTGCTGAAACCAGTCTCTGCTTGAGATCTTGGATACTACTCTCATAAGCCTCATTCCAAATGAAAAGGGCTCCCTTGCGGGTTAACTGAGTCAATGGGGCGGTTATGCGAGAGAAGTCCTTTACAAATTGTCTATAGTAGCCTGCTAACCCCAGGAAACTGCGCACCTCACTGACTGTGGTTGGACGAGCCCAACTCCTAACCGCCTCAATCTTTGCAAGATCCATAGAGACTCCTTCCTTCGATACTACATGTCCTAGAAAGGACACATGCCTCAACCAAAAGTCACATTTAGAAAACATAGCATACAGCTTATTGGCCCTCAATGTCTCCAAAACTTTTCATAAATGCTCCTCATGTTTGGCCTCTGTCTTGGAATAAACCATGATGTCGACAATAAAACAATCACAAAGGTGCCGAGGAATTCCTTGAACACCCTATTCGTTAGATCCATGAACACAGCTAGGGCATTCGTTAGACTGAACAACATCACTATGAACTCATAATGCACATACCTCGAATGAAAAGTTGTCTTGGGTATATCACTGTTCTTTATTCTCAGCTGATGGTATCCTGACCGAAGATCAATCTTTGAGAACACCGTAGCTCTCTGCAACTAATCGAACAAGTCATTAATCCTGGAGAGTGGATATTTGTTTTTTACGGTCACCTAGTCTAACTCTCTTTAATCAATGAAAAGACATAACGATCCATCCTTCTTTTTCACAAACAAAATGGGTGCACCCCATGGTGACACACTAGGGTGTATGAAACCCTTGTCCAACAACTCCTACAACTGAACCTTAAGTTCCCTTAACTCTGCTAGTGGCATCCTGTATGGAGCTTTCGAAATAAAGGTTGTGCCTGGCTCCAACTCGATAGCAAAATCTATCTCCCACTACGGGGACAGTTTGGGAAGATTCTCTAGAAAAATGTCTAGAAAATCTCTTACTACTGGCTCTAAAGTCAAGGTGACTTCAGCCTCTCTAGTGTCAACTACGCTGGCCATAAAGCTCTAGGCTCCTTGGTGAAACACTCTACTGGCCTTCAATGCTGAAATCACTTTAGGTAAAATCATGATCTCAACCCCTCTAAACTTAAAACTGGCTCCTGTAAGAGGTTTAAAGATGACCTCCTTACAAGAACAATCTATACTGGCATGATTAGCAGCTAATCAATCCATGCCTAGTATCACACCAAAGTCATGCATATATAGAACTATCAAGGTCACATCTAATGCATGATTTGCTATCTCTACCTGACATGCCTTTATCTTTTTAGCTAATATGATCTCTCCTAATGGAGTGGAAATAGACAGTGCAAAGAGCAAAAGTTCTAACTCTAACATGGCATGCCTTACAAATACGAAGGATATAAACGAGTGCGAAGAGCCAAAGTCAAACAAACTAAAGCATGGTGCCCAAAATGGGAAGCGTACCTGTCATAACTGTGCCTGACTTCTCGACCTCGCGTGGTAAAAAACACTCTACCCTGCTGCTGCTGACGACTCGGGCCTCCCTGAAACGAGCTTACGGGATGGCCTCTTGGGTTCAAACACGTTCCTCCTTGGGCATTTCTTTGACATATGCCCCTTCTGACCACATCGAAAACAAACCAAAGAGCTGGCTAGGCAACGTCCTCAGTGATGCCTACCATAAGAAGTACAGATCGGCTTATCTTCCTTGACAGTCACAACTTGAGGGCATGGGCGAAACGAAAAAAACGATCTGATGCTGACTAGACGAACGACGCATGGATTGATTAGCTGATCTGGCGCACGAACAGGGCTGGCAGAATCTAGCGCAACATCAATCGAGAATGGCTGGGTGGATCTGGCGCGAGCGAATCAGTGGGCTTCATGGCTAAAGACGCGATCAAACCGGCGAGTGGCGCTAAATGGCTGAGGGTGGCAGCGGCAAGGGTTTTCAAGGGGGGAGGGGGGGTCGCACAATCAGTGAGGAGTGAGAAGGAAGAAAAGAGTGTTGTCTTTTCTTTTAAAAGAAAAAGAGAAATAAAATAAAATAAAATTTTAATTGATTTTTCTTTATTTTATTTTATTTTCTTTTATACTTTCCTTCTAAACACATTCAACCATAAATGTATAAATAAAATCTCTTCCTCTTCCTCTTCCTCTTCCTCTTCAAAACCAAAATTCCAAAATTAAAAGTAAAATTTTCAATTTAAAGAATTCTCAATAATCAAAATTGAATTTTCAAAACTCCAAAAATGTCCTCAAATAAAAGAAGTTACTAAAATTATACTACTAACAAAACTACGGGTGTTACAGTATACACACGCTATTCTTTCTAAATGATCGCATAGGCTTTACTAAACAATCGTCTAGCTTTTTCCTAAACGATCGCGCGCTCGAGTGTTAACTAAACGATCATCAATCATCTATACGATCGTGGCTATTTGTTAAACGATTGTGTAGTTTCTTCTAAACGATCAAGCATCGTCTATACGATATACATCATCCTTCTCTCACTTGCTTTATCGTGGTATATGATCTTTGTTTCTTCCTTCCCACTACCAAATCCAATAGAGCCCACACCTCCTGGATTCTCAGACCGAGAATACTGAGAGTTCTAAGTGGTGGTGTCCTCCCTGTTGCTGTGTTCGTGTGGAGACCATTCGTGGGTAGATGACCAGGTTATTTAGTGAATGATTGGAGTGGACTTTCCCAGCAAGAGCGAGAAGAGCATTCCTTGGAGAGAACGAGATTTTCTGTGAAGAAGAGTTCTTCAACTGGTACATGTTTCTTGTTCTCTTGTGGTTTAATTGTTCAAAGCATGCCTATAATTAGTTGTTAAAATGCATATCTATATTGTTAGATTGTAAATGCGGTAATTTTATCACAATGAGTTTGAAACGATCCGCTTTCACTCAGAGGTACTCTTGTATGAGAGTTCCTTCATTATTGAGTTGGCGACACGAGCCACTCTCACCCATACAAATCAAAGGACAAGCCCCACAGTCAGAAGTCCATAACTCATTCAGGATTGAGATTTGAAAGGATCGGATTCCACATCAGAAGCATTGTGAACATCTTACATCCCGCAAATTGATTTTTACATAAACAAAACAGTAAATTAAAATAGAATATACGTAGAACAAACATGTAAATAGCATGCTATAGGGAAAGGATAGAACTATTCTTACCTTTGTAGATTCCCAAGTTCCTAAAACGATCCTCTCAATGTTCCAACGAACAACTCCTCCGACGATCTTGAACACAAATGTTTCCTCGAACAATCTTGAACATGACCATGAAAGTAACCTTGTTTGTTATTCTCAAAGATTCCAATAGAAGGATATGTGATATCCAACTATTGGAAGAGGGTGGGGAGGAAAACTTTTCGGGAGAGTAGAGAAGGTTTCTTTTGTGGCTTAGGAAAATTGCACAATGAATGCTTGCAATTCTATTGTGTTCTACGTGTTCCTAAAAGGGCTATAAAGAAGATTTTATATAGAGAAAGGTCAACCCTTCTCTTAGCCTTTTCCAATTTTACCTTGTGCACAATTAATTAAATAAAATTTATTTAATTAATTAGTACATTATTAAATAACTATTTACACATTAAATCCAATTTAACGTGTATATATATTTAATTATCATAAACATCATATTTATAACACCTCTTTATTAATTAGTTAATTCTTTGTGAATCTAATTCACTTGAATTAATTATTTGAATCTCATTCAAATGTTTCTTTCCAACTTAATTTGATTAGATCACAGTCATAATTAATTATATATTAATCTTATTAATATACAATTTCCTCAAATTTATTTGAGCAATTCAAATCATCCCTCTTTAATATTCTTTAGTGAGCTAACAAGGGGACCTGGTGGACCTGTTGATCAGAAACTCCAACGATATGAGATTAATTGGCTAAACTCATTAACCAAGTTAATCAATATTCATTAACCGTGGGTACACTCCACTAAAGACCCACAGCTGCACTCTTCTCACTAAAGATATATTTCTATGTCCACGGATAAAGACCAATAACAGCAAGTTAGTCCTTTATGAGTGTTTGTAATTCCAACTAAGTCAAATTACTGTTTTACTCTTGGGTTACCTCTGACTCTTTAAGTACCAGTGCTCCTCTAATGAACAACCTGTTTATGGTCCAACCAATAAACAGAAATCCTTCTCGAGCCAATGAGAGGGTAGGGCCCTGTGTTCAAGTCCTGGAAACACCACTTAAGGGGACACTCATCTACTTACCCTAAAGACGCAAAGAAGTGAATTCCATCTTGTATTATTATGTTCCCAGCTCCCCACTTGGTCTTGTCCCCAAAATGGTAGGCATATTGAGTCGGCGAACTGGCCACCCTCACCATATAAATCAAAGGACAATCCCTCATGAACAGAAGTTCATAATATACTCAAGATTAAGACTAAGCTGCCTAAGTCATCCTATTGAAATAAGAATCTAACTAGTTAATGGTGCTACATCTAATGGTTACAATTTCGCAGTTCAGTCTTATGTAAACTCATTGTATATGATACCCCCACTCGCATGTCACCTACACGAATGCATTGGACCATTGAGTTCGTATCAAACACAAAGTGAGTTGTATCCATAGTGTCACCAAGATAAGGTACCCAACATTATCCTTATACTATAGACTCTTTAAGTTATATCTTGAACATTGATCCCTGTATGTCTCCACATACAGTTCAAGATTCATAAAGCAGCCTTGAATGTTAGTTTATTGGATTTAGAGTTATTAAGACAAAATAAAAAACAACACAATAACATTTATTGATTTAACATATATCTCTTTATTGATGACGGCCAATTAATAACATTTACTATCTACGAGTTTTATGGCATAAAACCCAACAAGATCGAGTTACATATGGTCATCCTATGAAATATTAATCTCTTCAGTCAATAGTGTTAGATTAATTATTTATTGATTTGGTTTTATATAAACTCTTTGCACAGGATACCCCTACTTGCATGTCTCCACATGAACAGATTGGATCAAATCGTTTGTAACGATTACAAAGTGGGTCATATTCATAGTGTTACCAGGATAAGGTACTCAATCTTATTCATATACTATAGACCATATAGATTATCACTTGAAGATGATCCACCTTATGTCAATCACATACTGTTAAATAAAATAATATTGGATTGAGTTATACAAGTCCAAATATCAAATAAAATAACCTCTTTATTTTATTAAATAATTAATTTATTTATACATTACAAACCACGGAATTTAAGGTATAAATCCAAACATATTATAGGGAAACTTGAAATGAGATATTTGGCATCATAGACAATGATGCTTTGGGTTATACCTACCACATTGTGCAGTGTGCACCAATAGAAACCAAAAAATGGCATAGTCCTCTAGGCGAATAATAAAATAGGCACCTTTGAAATATGCTTCTCAATTTAGATCTCATCTTTATCATTAAATGTCAAAACTCTCACACGTTATAATTGGATTTTTTTTATTGTGACTTAAATAATTACGACATATACTCCCACTGAGAAGTTAGCCATTCGCATTTTTACAAATATATTCATGAACTTAAAAAAAAAAGAAAAAAAAGAAAAAAAAAAAAAAAGAAAAATCGTTTTCACCTGAATATAGCGACGTAGATATGACTCATATTATTTATTATCTACAAATTGATCATTTAACCCTCACTCCATAGTTATTAAACTATATATATAACCACACTCTCATATTAATTTTCCAACGTATATCTGATCATGAACTATCATTATATATAATCTTTAAATTTTTGTTCTATTTCAATTTACTTCTAACAAGTTTAAAGAGTTTCAATTTGGTTCATATAATTTGGATACATGCCACATCTTTTTCTGAGGTGACAAAAGAAAAAATGAGATCTAACCTATAAAGAAAAATACATTTTTGGTACATAGAAAAATTTAACCACCCTACAAGAAAACGTCCATTTCCCGACGCTTAAAATCATTGGAAAATGGCAACAAACGCATTGGGAGATCCACTCCCGACAATGAACTAGTCGTCGGGAGTTTGGTCAGGATATATCCTTGGGGAGAGCATCTCCCGATGCTTCATATACTACGTCGGTATTAAGAACTTCGATGCATTTATAGGCATCGTCGGGAGTTCTAGACATTTTTGTCAAGAGATAGTCATTTTTAAAAAAATTAAAAAATTAAAAAATATTGTTGAGTTCATTTTTGTCTTTTGTCTCTTGAAGTAACTTCACGAGACGTCTTGTGAAGTTACTTCACAAGACAAACTTATAGTAGGTTGGAATGTGAAATTGAAGAAAAACTTTGTCTCGTGAAGTAACTTCACAAGACAAACTTATTACTTTACAAGACGAACGACTTACGTACGAACTCAACTTTACGAGACAAACGACTACTTTTCAACATAAAAAAATATAAGACTACTTTTCAGCATACAACATTAATCGACAATTTTCCATAAAGGTACTAATCCCAACCCACTCCACACAACATTCAAACTTCAATATTAAATTACACAAACACACATAAAAACTCCACAAAACACAATAAAACACATTAAAATCTAGTTGTGTACGAATACTAACCTGAAGTGTCACCCACACAAGATTCTGAGTCGCCTAGATATGTCTCTTGCTCCTAGAATTCGTTTTCTGCCTCATGTTTCCTATTAGTCTAGACAATAATTAAAAACGATCTAATGGCACAGTCAATATTCAAATGCCAGATAAGTATCTTCTTTATTAGTTCTGATCTAAAAGATGATCATCCATTGTGTGACTAAACTAGAACTACAAACATATGTACATATTTTTTAGAGATAAACTGAAACTTTCATGGAGGAAAAAGGAGTATCTTAAAGGCTATAGCATTGAAGTAGCAATGCAATTTTACTCACCAAAATAAGTACTCATCTTTATAATTCATCTCCAGCAGCTCATCCAAGTTAGAGTGAAAATACATCAGATATTATCAAGAAAGTTATTCCAAAGCATTGTAAAATTATTTTTTCATGGATACGAGGATTTCGATATATATTAGAAGTGAGATCTTTAAAGATCACCTCCATTTGTAACTTGGAATACAAAGTTGCTACTGCATGTTCCAAGTAGGCCATACCCTACCGAATTTTGAATGTTTAGTAATGGACAAAAGCAAGAGAAAACAGAAAGTAAAATAATACGAAGAATTCTGAATGTTTGACTCCAAGATAATTGAAATATTTGCTCTTAGTTATTAAATAGAGTAAAAAAGGATGGCGGAGATTAAAAGATATTAATAGCTGAACCGATCCATGATCCACTACGATCACTTTCTCAAAACTGGATCAAATTCTTACCACCTAGGTGCTTAAATTCAGTGGCTCGAATTTCATTGATGGTTTTTGGATCGTGAAATAGTCGTAGTCTCGACATGAACAAAGTAACAAAACCATGAAAAAATTTTCAAAAAAAAAAAAAAAAGAAAAAAAGAGGAGAAGAAACCTACAAAACAGACGATGGATGGCAAACAGTGGACGAAAAGAGGTGGACGATGGCCGAACGGATTTCCAGCAACCTCGATTTGGGGTCTCATGCGTTTGACCTGCTAGGGTTTAAAGAAGAAGAAGACAGATATGAAATCTGTTCAATTTGGGGTAGAACTCCCGACGGACAATGGTGTCCATCAGGAGTTCTCACACAACTCTCGATGCATTAATGATCTCGTCGGGAGTTTGACTAATCTCCCGACAGGAATAGGCAACCTGTCTGGAGTTTAGCCAGTCTTGACAAACCCTCACACCCAACTCCTGACCAATTGTTTTATTTTTTGGGAGTTTTTTTATATCTCCCGACGGTTATGGGAAGCGTCAAGAGATCCTTCATGGAGAATAGTCTTCTATTCCCATCTTCCGACGCCTACTTTTTATGTGTCAGGAGTTCTTACCAACTCCCGACGCCTCACTTACGGCATCAAGAGTTATGGAGCATTTCCGACACCATCCTTACGTAATCGGGAGAGATCCTCTCCTTCAACGGCCGTTTTAGACATCGAGAGAGTCTTTTTTCTTGTAGTGCCAAACTATGACCATCAAATTAAAATTTTTAAAACCTTGACAAAAAAATTTAAAAATAATGTGTGACTTATGTTTCTTTATCATAATCAAAATTAAGACAAAATCATGGTTTCTTAAATTATAGAACGGTCTAATAATTGGATAGAACTATTTTTTGTTGTAGATACTTTATTGTAATTAAAATGGAATGGTTTAAGCCAAAATTCAAATCCTTTCATTGTTCATTCATGTTGCTAAAAGATAGGTTTTTTTAATATTTTGAAGGGAAACCACACAAAATAGAAAAGCTTTCAATTTACCAAACACCCCTCATACCTATTTCTATCAAAATCATTCCTTGTTGGAAGATTGTGATGTGATTAAATGTGACAACCATATTTTTTTCCTATATTAAATTAATTCAATGTACTTTTTTTATTTTACTTTCTAAGTATTAGAAATATTTTTGATATTTCATTAATAGCATAAAATGAAAATGTAAAACTTTTTTGTGTTTCCATTGCCCCTTAGACAGAATTTATGATTAATATTTGATTGGGAAAGAACCTATTGAGAAATCTAGCAATCCTCTATTTACTTTCTATTTAATGATTATCAAATGTAGGTAAATGAGCTAACTTATTTATAAATATAGTAAAATACACTCTAGAGACAAATAGTTATCTATCATTAATACTGATAGTTACCTATCAATGTCTATCACAGATAAACATTGACATTTTGTTATATTTGAAAATATCTTATTCGATTTTTTTATTTGAAATCATTACCATTTTATTTATGATAGATATTTTTATAAAAAAGGTATACATAAAAAGATGATAATTGTGGATTTATGGGTTCTATGAGGTGATTTGTCAGCATCAGGTATCTCTTTATTACAAGAATTATTATTAATTTTATAGTTAGATTATTTAATTGTTATAATTTATTTTTTTTAAGTTACAAAATTCTCCGTCATTATAATATCTCTCAGGTTAGAGTGGGCATAGTTTAGCAATATACTTAACTTATATCTAAGGCTTAAAATATCGATGTCGATGAAAATGTCAAGATTTAAAGTGATATAGAAATATCAATAAAATATTGATGTCAAAGGATATTTTT
Organism: Benincasa hispida; assembly: GCF_027475165.1. NCBI lineage: Eukaryota > Viridiplantae > Streptophyta > Magnoliopsida > Cucurbitales > Cucurbitaceae > Benincasa > Benincasa hispida. Next base: position 4,074,223 of record NC_143485.1, on the reverse strand, counting down.
GAAAAAATTATAGAGATGAAAAATTTTATAAAAAAATGCATTTAAATTAACAAATAGAACATTTCATGTTTCTTAAACAAGTTGACATATTTGTCATTTATATATATTACCATTAATGGCATTTATTACTTAATTTCTTATGTTTCGTGAACATTTTATAATATAATGAAAATTTCAATTCATCCCTTATATCAATATCAAATCTATAAAAATATGAAATTATAGATTAAAACATCGATATGACGATGAAAATCTAATACCATGACTATCAACATGAATTAATAGTCATATATATTTACTTGAAACAATTAAGAGCATTTTCTTTCCAACGAATAAAAATCGAATAAGGTATCATAGAATTTTTAGGTAAAAATCTTTTTGAATATGATAAAATTTATGAATATGCAATAGTTAAACTTGAGGTATTAGATTGTAGCTCATTTTATATACAGTCGTAAATTTGATTTATACGTCTTAAGATTTAGGATTTGTTTGGACTGGCTTTACCTTCTGTAGGGTTGTCATGCTCTATTTATAATGGAGTTCAAGAGTATTTCTTATCCCTATAAGGTTAAATTTCTATTATGTTTACCTATTTGGAAATTGGATACTCAAAGGTTGGATTTGGGTCATTCGAGATGTTCTAAAATAGAAGGCTGATTCGGATTGGCCACTCTCGAGAGACTCATTGGTCGTGAAAGTTTAGTTGGCCTTGACCTCGACCTTCGATCAACCAATTGGGCCAATTGTTTTTCCTCTATTTGGAAGAAACTCTCTCGAGCCCACTTTCTATCGAGTTTGGGTTTGTTTTTAGGATTAGATAACTCTTCTGTTTTTACTTTATCTGGTTGAAAATCATTCCTAACAAATTCAATCAAGCCTATTGTTTTTTCTCTTGGTTCGAGGACATGTTAGTTCAAAATTAATTATTTATGAGAATACTGAATATTCAACGTATACATCATCTTATGTGTGAAGAATGTGCGTTAAAGTCCAAACTTGCCTTTGCACGTGCAAGTTCCTTCAAATTTTAAGAATATTATTTTTATTATTTTGAAGAATTTGAATTTTATCATTTCTAATTAATTTGAATTTGACTGGAATAATTGGAGTTGTAGCTTGTATCTCAGTTGAGTAGTCTAAATTTAATTGGATTTATGGTGTAATTTAATTTTCAAAATTTTGGAGGAGAAATTTTTAATTTAACTCCTCGTAATAGGCATATATACATGAAACCAAAAATTAGGTCTAAAATGTCAAACTACTCAAATTTTCGAAAAAAATGTCAAATGACTTTCTATTTATGTCATAGATAAATAAAGTTACAGTTTTGCCCTTCCTTTTTTTATTTTTTTTTCTTTGATTTCTTCTTCCCAGTTCGTTTCTTCTTCCATAGTTCGACCGATCTGGTCTTTTTTTCCTTCTTCTTTTTCACCTCTTCTTCCCCAGATCGTATCGTCTTCTTCTTTCTCAGATTGTGAGTCGTCTTCTTCTGCAGCACAACTATACTTTCTCTGCATTGCACCACACGAGCAAATCAACAAGACCAACTTCAGGTAGAGCGAACGAGAGCGAAAGGCCAAGAGGGCAAGATTGAGCGAGAGCGAGAGGCCGATTTTAAGAAATCACTTGGAGCTAGAGACCGATATTTCGTCCTATAATCCATTGACCACTTGAGAATTGTGAGAGAGCAAGAGAGCGAGAAGCCGAGAGAGCATTCTACATGCCTGAAGATTTTGTTTTAGTAATTTCATCCAATTTGACGTCAAGAAATGATCATTTGGCATTTTTTTTGAAAATTCAGGTTATTTAACATTTTGGGTCCAATTTTTGGGTCATCCGTACAAATTTTTCTATATACATACCGTGTATTTTCCTCAACAAGCTTAATCTATCTAATCAAACAAATAACTTTTTTATGGTTGAAGATTCAATTACAATTAACTGTAATGTAGTAATCTCGAAAGAAGCGCCCAAACTTATTGGCAACTTAGAACATTACTCCAATCATTTTTAAGGTCTCGTTTGATCGGTATTAGGCTTGTTTGATAACAATTTTAGCATCATTTAATAATAAGTTTTTTTTTTTTTGAAAAATGTAATTTATAAATACTACTTATATTTATGAATTTCTTTTTCACCTCATCTACTTTTTGTAAATGTTTTAAAAAACTAAATTAAATTTTGAACCTAAAAAATTTGTTTATGGGATGTGACTAAAAAACTAAACTAAGTCTTACAACTTATTTAAGAAGGATGAGAATTAAAACAAAGCACAAATTTCAAAAATCTGGCGGTGTGTTTGGAATATATTTTGAAATGTTTAATTTAAAAATTAAGTCATTCTAAAAGAAATTAAAGTATTTGGTAACCATTCAAAATAGTTTTTCAAGTGCGTTTTAATCAATTTTTATCAAAAGTGTTTAAATAATTTTTTCTCAAGTCAATCCAAACAGACTCTAAGAATAAAAACAAAATCATTATGATGGGTTTTTTATTTGCTTTCGAAATCTATATTATTTTCCTCTCAAAATTTTCAATATTGGTTTTCACCCTAAAAAAACTTTACAGAAAATACTTGAATTCTTATTCAAATTTTAAATATGAAGACAAGTTTTTGAAAACAATTTTTTTTTTTTCAAAGCTTGGCTCTAGTTATCTATGTACTTTCAAAATGATATTCTTGGTCTATGTATTTAGAGGTTCATTTTTGTTTAGATAGTAACAACATGTTCATTTGTTTTTATTAAAAGTTAAATGAAAATGAAAAAGAAGAGATCAAAATGGTCTCTTTTTTTTTCTTTTTTTTTAATATGTGAGATGAGAGAATCAAATCCTGGATTCGAGATTGAAAATACTATATCAACTTAAGTATATTTATTTTGGCTCAAAATAATCATTCTCGAAAGTAAACGAAATAAGATGTTAAATTTTATTATTATTTTTTTTAATATTTACTTTTGTTGAAGAAAAAATAAACAAAACAAAATAACATGTGTAGAGAAAAAGGAGTATTTTAAACCAAAAAAAAACATTTGTAAATCTCCTTATTACCTACCACCATGTGATGACTTTTCTTGTACACAAACGATACCAACCAACAAAAGAATATCCAAAACTCCAAAGGATAAAATAGTAATAATGACATAATAAATTCAAAGAGAGAGAGTATAGAAATTTTGAATATTACAATTTTATAAAATCTCTGTTTTTGGTGATCCAAAAAATAAGAAAACAAATCAACGGTGGATAATTAAACAATGACAAAAAAGGAAAAAAAAAATTCTAATCCTCACGAGAAGGACTCCATGGGGTCATATCCATGGGATAACTACCCAACACCCTAAGGAAAGAAGTGAATTCCTGAACCTCCGCCAGTGCGTTCTGAGCCCTAGGCTCCGCCATGGAAGCTTCAAAATCCACATAAAACAGATACTCAAAATGCTTCGCCGTTCCGGCATCGGCGCCGTCCACCACCCTAATCGGGTGGCTCCGGTGCGGCCGCGATTCGATCTTCGTCAAGCTGATATTCCTGAAAGCGAAAGCCGACAGCACCTTGAACAGAACCGACGTCCCCTTCTCATGAGCGAACACGATACTTGTCTTGAACGGCCGATCGGTTCGAGGAATGATCGGTTCCCTCGCTAACATCACAAATCTCGTCACATTACCGGAATCATCCTGGATTCCATTAGCCAAGATATCGAGACCGTAGAGCTCCGCCGCTCTGGCGCTAGCGATTGCCGCCGTATCGCGGAGGTTATTAATCGCAACGAACTCCGCAGCGCCGGCAGTATCATCGACGGCCTCGCGTGTGACGTTAAGGCCGAGTTTGGTGAGAGTGTGTTCGCATTGAGCTAGGGCTTGAGGATGAGAAATGACGCGAGTTAGATACTCTTTTCGGACTCCAGGTAGAGCAAGAAGACAGTGATGAACAGGTAATTGAACTTCTCCAACGATGTGAAGCTTATGACGGAGGAGGAGATCGTAGTTTCTATGAATGGAACCGCCAAGGGAATTCTCAACAGGGAGAACAGCGCGATCGGCGATCCAGAGCTCAACAGATTGGAAGGCGACTTCGAATTGGTCGCAAGGGATGGCGTCGCAGTTAGGGTAAGCTTTACCAGCAGCGGCTTCGGAGTAGGCGCCAGGGACGCCTTGGTAAGCGACGCGGAGGTTGGAGCCGTGCATGGGGGCGGGAGCGAGGTCGGTGATGGTGAGGGGTTTGGGTTGGGGTTTGAGAGCGGTGGAGTCAGAGAGGTTAGTGATGGGGACAAGGTTGAGATTCTCAATGGTGGAGTTGTGGCCATTGACAGAGGAGACTAAGTGATCAGAAGCAGGGGAAGATGGGTCGTCTTGGGAGAGGAGTTGGGATTGGCTGGAGAGGATGGCGCAGGAGCTTTGCCAGTCGGCGCGGGAGGGGCCAACGGCGTTGGGGTAGGTGATGGGGTCGTAGCGGTAGGCGCATTGGATGCGGAAGGAGCGGGAGGTGGGGGTGGGGAAGTGGGAAATGGGTTTGATGAAGTAATAATGGGAAGAGGAAGGGGTGAGGGATTGCAAATGCATGATGGGGATTTGGGGATTTGGGGATTTGGGTTTGTTTGAGAAATGGATGATATGGGTTTGAAGAGAAGCTGTGCTTCTGCTTCTGCTTCTGCTTCTGCTTCTGCTTCTGCTTCTGCTTTAGGTTCCTCTGTGGTGTGCTGGAAATGGAAGAGGGGGGAGCTCTGCCTGATTTGGGAATGGAAGGGGGTTGGTTGGGTTTTTATATATTGTGAAGACTGAAGAGGAAGAAAGTGGATGAAGAGGAAAGAGGAGGGGTAAGTGTTAGGAAGTTTCAGAAAATGGGATTGGAGGATGATGGGTGGGCTTGTGGATGGCTGGCTGGCTTCTTCTTACTCTCTCCTTATGTGGTAGTTTGGTCAAATCTCACACCTACCCCCTTTCTTTCTCTATTTCCTATTCTCTTGCTCTCTATTTTTCCATCTCTTTACCCAATTTCTTCTTCTTCTTACTCTTTTTTTTTACACCCAATTTACCTTTAAAATGCTAATGTGGACGGAAATGCTCAGATTTTTATTTTAGGATTAGTAAGTCTATGTTGATGTCAAATTCATGTACATTTTCAAAAATATAGACAGATTCATAGAGACCTAGACAGTGTTTGAGGCCTAAAATTGAGTTATTAAATTTGAAGTTAATATGTTGGAGTTAGAAAGTACTAATAAAATTTAAAAGGTTTAAATCTTATTTTAGTATTTGAACTCTGAGTTTGATTCTATTTTGGTTCCTAATCTTTCAAAATTGTCTTTTTTAGTCTGTGAACTTTTAAAAGGTATTTATTTTGATCCCTATTATTAAGATTTAACTATTTAAAGATGAATTCTGAAGTAAAATATCGACCACCAATGTGCCAAAATAGTGAATGGTCAAAATTCTGGATACAAAATGACTTTTGTGATCTCCAGTAAAAAATCACTTTATTATCACCTAATTCAAAATTGAAACTCTAGATTTCTTAGCATGGCTAATTTATTTGGTATCCTAATCATGCAAAAATACAAGTTATTTCATCATTATGTTTAAGAGTTAGTGGAATCTTAATAGTAGAGACCAAATTAAGTATTTTTTAAAAGTATAGGTATTAGAATAGATGAGTTTGAAATTTAGGACCAAATAAAATAAGATTCAAATTCAGGACAAAAGTATGATGGAAACCAATATAAAAAAAATGAGAAGATGGAGTTTTTTTTTTTTTTTTTTTTTTTTTTTAATAAATATGCACATTTCAATATTATTTATTATTGAATTGGATGGTTTAATACCAACTTACAAAGTTGGTGGGCCAAATGCCCCTGAATACTCTAATTAATTATTTTCATTTGATAATATGCCATTTAAACTTGTTTCATTTTGTAATTATTTGAAACTTGTTTAATTTTTTTTTTTTTTATTATTGAAAAGTAAGTTTATAAACACAACTATCATACTAACTATAAGTAACAAGTATAAATTTTAGAAATTAAAAAGGTTATATTCTAAATTTAGTTCTAAAATTTTAAGTTTGTGTTTTTTTTTTTAATCCCTAAATCTTAAGAAAAATATCTAATAGATTCTAGAAGTTTCAATTTTGAGTCTGATGAGCCTCTAAATTTTAAATATTATAGATAATAAGTTTTTAAAAATATTTAATTTTATATTTAATAGATATGGGATATATTTGAAATTTTATATAATTAAAATAATTAATTGATATATTGATTTAGTAAATATAAAAGTACGTGAATTAGAAGTTTGAAAATTTAAAGAATTTATTTGTAAAACTCAAGTTCAAAGGGTATATTAATAAAGTAATATCATAGATAAATGAAGGCATCCGAAAGATATGAAATTACGGTTAAGAAACGCTTAACAGAATTGAAAACTATTACCTATTTCGATAGGATGTACCTTTCTACCTCAATCATTGAAGATAAAATTGTTAGAAATAATACTCAAAGTTTCTACCATTTAAAATAGCATCTATTTTGGCTAATTGTTTTAATGACTCATCTCGATATTATCGCAGTCGGGATCGATACCGAGGCCAAAATAAAAATTTTAAAGTGGTCCATTTGAACCATCAATTTTTTGTTTGATGAAAATCTCGACCGACACGGAACTAAGATGAGGAATGAGATGGTCTATGGAATAGAAGTTTTAGATAGTTTCTAGGTAAGATTGGGAATTTCTTTTTGGATATTTAGGAGTTTTTATATTTTTTTGAGCCAAAAGGTAGGTGTGTGATTTTTTTTTTCAAACTAAGGAAAAGGAAATTTTTACGGATAGAAAAAATGTCAAATTATTCACAGAAATAGCAAAAAAAATATTAATAGACACTGATAAGCTTCTATCAACGTCTATTTCTATCACTGATAGACACTGATGACCTCTATAAACCTCTATGAAAGAAGATTAAAATTTTACTATCTTGTGTAATTAGTTTCTTTCATTTTTCTATTTTTGAAAATCCTTCGTAAGAAAACCTATTGTGATCTACTAGAAAACATTTTTTTAGGACAAATGACTATGGTGCTAATATTCGGTACCATACCCTCCTACGATCATGATCTAGTTATATTAGATTCTCAATTGGCTCCCAATATATTCACAATATGAAAAAAGAGATTAGATAGTGAAGAGATGCATCTCCTTTTTCTTCTATCATATAGAAATGTAAGAATAACTAACAAAAAAAAACTTTACTTTTTTTTTTCTCTCAATTTTTGTTCAATTTCAGTTGTCATTCTGGTCGAAATTTCACTAAAAAAGCCAAAAAAGTTGGTGTCTCGAATGTGCTAAAAACTTAAATCTGAAAATTTGAAGTTGTTTGGGAGTCAGTAAAGTTAAACTAGGAAGTCAATTAGTTTTTATTTTGACGACATTAAAGCCCTAACATCTTCTAGTGGCTATTAAAATAAGTTAAAATTTTTGTTTTCATCTCGATATCAATCTTGGCTAAGATAGCACTGAGGTAAATTATTAAAGCAACCGACCAAAAAGGATACTGTATTCAAAAGGTGAAAAACTTTTTTTACTATTTTTTACAACTTCCCCGTAGTACTCCAAAGTTAATTGTGTTTGCTTCAACCCTGATGTGAATGAGGAACAAAACATACTGAAAAGACTCATATTGATTTGTGGAAATAATCTTTATTCTTAAAAATAATTCAAGACAAGTAAGAATAACGTATCATAAGGGATGAAAAAAAAAATATATTGGAGTGTCGCACTATTGGACATAAAGTCAGAAGTTTAAGAATTTGTTAGACAGTTCAAAAACTTAATGAACATAAAATTGAAAGTAAAATTCTATTAGGTACTTTTTAAATTTCATATCTATTTGACTCAAACTTAAAGGTTCAGGACTAAAATTATAATTTAATAAAAAAAAAAAAAAAAAAGCTAAAAACAAACTCATTTAGGTTTAAATGGAGCTTAAATTTCAAAATTTTGAATATTATCTTTTTCTTCATCAATGTCAACTAACCAAGGTTTTGTTCTAAAATATAAATTAAATTATATATATAAAAAAAACATATTCTTCAACTTTGTCCTGTAATTAAAAATATATTATTTGTTTCAAAGTTTCTATATCATCTTTAATCTTTCGTATTTATTTTGAAATTATCCTTAATTACGAAAATATTAGACGAAAAATGAGATTGGAATGGTATAATAGTGCACTAGGACGATATGACGATTTACAATTTTATTTTAGATCACTGTCATTTAGTCTAAAGTTTCAACTCTACTCGACATTCTAAACAATTTTACTCCAATAATAATTTGAAATGTTTATAAATAGAGTTAAAGAGTACTATAACAACTACCAAAAGAATACAAGTACTCTTACTTTTTTTATATATATAAAATTTAGGATAATTGTTTTAAATGAAAAAATTACTAGAAATATTTATAAATATAGTAAAATATCACAGTTTATCGTTGATAGATAGTAATATTTTACTATATTTATAAATAAATTTACTTATTTTTAGATAGTAATATTTTACTATATTTATAAATAAATTTACTTATTTTCTTATATTTAAAAGAATAATATTAAATTTAGGTAGTTGAAAGGTGAGTTTTAATTTGAAAAGTAAAATAAAAAGATAAATTAGGTTAGTGTGAAATCACCGTGAAGCGTTGCAGATTGAATTGAACTTCAACAAAACACAAATGGTTTTTCATTTTTAAAATTTAATTATTATTATTATTTTGAAGTAAAAAAAAAAAAAAAGTTAGGTTGGTTGCTTCTAAATCATAGCTATTTAAGTACAACTTACATTATAAAATAGCTTTTTTTCATTTAATTTTGAATTAATTTTCCAATTAAATCTTTCTGTTAAAATAATAGCACCAATCTTTTAAACTTTTATATCATATTAATAAATATAAATATGTGATTACAAAAATGGAAGTTGAATTGGAGTGCTGCTTTTGATTTCAAAAGGGTTTGTGTATGTTGACTGACTCACTCAATAAAGGTGTTCTATTTTAATATATAAACCTAAACTCCAAGTTGGTTGAAAAATAGAGTTATTTATCAAATATTTTAGGGTTAAGTGGGAGCTAGTTTATTTTATTATTTTATATGACATTTTCCCTTTACTCCAAAGTTTGTGTTATTTTTCTTTTAAACCCTTTCAGGGTATGTGTACATATATATGCTTTATTTTACACCAAAGTAATCAATTGAAAGAGAGTTAAACACAGATTATTTTGATGAGAAATATCATATATGTACACATACCCTGAAATTATACCTAAAATTTAGGTAAAAAGAAAAGGTATTTTTTAAAAAAAAAAAAAGAAAAAGAAAAAAAAAAACATCAATGATTCCTCTTGGTATGATAATCACAAAGACTTCATATCCCTTTATGAAGAGGGGAGGTCATGATCAAGCTTTTCCAAGTTCTTTCACTGTCTTTTCATTTTCCCCATGAAATGATTGTCACTAGATTTTTTTGCTTATTAATTTGTGGTTGTTAATTTAACTAAATACTTCAAATTTGATTGGAAGAATCATGCTATTAAATTTTTATCGACGTGTCAAATATTTTCATCACACGTTTTTATGGGTCCAATATCGATATGAATGGTAAATCAATATTTCTATTATATTGTAGAAAAATCCACGAAACACAACAAATAAACATCTAAATGTCACTAATACTAATACAATAAATTAATAGTAGGGGGATTTTCAAAAATAGAAAAATAAGGAAAACTATTTACATCAAATAGTAAAATTTTGATCTTCTTTGATAGAGCCTGATAGAAATCTATTAGTGTCTATCTGTGATAGAAACTGATAGAAGTTTATCACTCATAGATGTTGATAGAAGTCTATCAGTGTTATTAGTATTTTTTTGCTATTTTTATAAATAGTTTGACGTTTTTTCTATTGTGAAAATTTTCCTTTACTTTATTTGAAAGTAATAAAATATTATTTTACTATTTTAATTTTTTTTTGAATTTTTTTGTTTAAATTTTTTAGAAATATTCATCAAAAATGACATTTTATCAAATTTTTATTAAAAGTTTCATAAAATAAGACTTCGATGTTCCTGTTGACATCAATATCTTGGAAAGAAGAGGCAACATAACAAAATTATATTTTATATTATCTTTCTCTCTAAGGACTAAACCTATATTGTAACTCTTTCTTCACTTAAACTTTTGATTCTATCATCACTCAACTTACAAAACACATAACTTTGTATATTTGGAAAAGAAAATGCCTAAAAGTAGAAAGAAATTAACTTATGGTTCATGCAACTTTGCTTTTGCTTTATCATTCAACAAGATTCATAAGGAGAATGAGAAAATTTTCTAGACCTAAATTTTCAATATTCAACTTATTTTTATGAGTTGAATGGTTACTAGTGAGTCAATTGAGAGTGCTTTGTAAACTTAAACACAAATAATATAAAACAAATACTTTTAGAAATGAAAACATATGTAGACCTTAAATTAAATTTGTTAGTAAAATTTGTTTCTAAGGTTGAGAGTTTCACTATTGAAAATCTTTGAATTCTTTTCGATATAAATCTTTTGAAGTTGATAACACAAATCGTAATTATTTATAGGACTTAATTAGTCCTAATTTTAATAGCTTATTGGGTCAATTTTATGTATATATTTGCGTTTATTTCCTAGAAAATCTACATTTAGAACAAATTGAGAAAATAAAGAGACTATTGGAGAAAATTCAAACAGTTGGACAAAACAGTTCAAAACAAATTGTTGAGAATGCCACATTAAGAAAAATCTAAGGATCTCATACTTCTTAAAAGATAAATGAACTACTTCTTTCATTAGTTGGTTTTGAGACGGAACTCTATACTATCAAATATTGATATAAGAGTCCATAAAGTCATTCGGTTTAATAAAAAAAATTATAATCTAATTAAGAATGAAGAACCTAAAAGAGGTACCATTTTGAGAAGGAAAGAACATGTTGAAGATCCCACATTAGAAACTATGTTTTTCTTCGAGGTCTTGCTCAAAAGTTTTTCATTTTTTAAGTCTTATTTTACCTTATGTTTTGATGGTATCTTAAAACTAAGTTCTTCTCCATATTTATTTAATAAAGTACTTTGATTGGGTTATTCACAAAAAAAATTTTTTTTATACTAATTCACCAAACCTTGAATTTTGCATGTATGAATAACGCTCATGGTCTGTCCCTAGAAAAAGTTGGGTTATTACAGGTCCGTTTGATACTCTTTTTGTTTCTTATTTTTTAAGAAATTGACATGTTTGATAATCATTCTTATTTTTTGTTTCTAAAATTTGAAAAAAATTCCTAAAAATGGGATCAAAATTAAGGAATTACAAAAATAGTTTCTTCTGTTTTGTTTCTATTTTATTTAAAGTAGTTCCTAAAATATATAAAAGTGGAGACTTGGTTAATTGGTGAGAAAGAATACTATAATTATTTTTTAACTCCATAGTCTTTGGATCAAATCTCACTTGAGACTTTTCTATTTTATTTTTCTCTATATTTTTTTTCTATTTCTTTTATTTATATTTAATTTTTTTTTTTATATTTCATTTTTCTCTATACTTTTTTTATATTTCTTTTTTTTATATTTCTTTTTTCTTTCTTTCATCTTACCTTTTTCTCTATATTTTTTAATGTTTCTTTTATTTATATTTATTTTCTTCATTATTTTTTATATCTATATGTTAATTTAATTTTGAATTTTGAATTTTCAAATATTTAGATTTATATATTATTTTGATTTTCAAATTTCAAATTTTCAATAGGGTTATTTTTATATATAGGAAAATGGACCAAAATATATACAAATATAGCAAATTTAATTTTTATTTTTGATTTTTCAAATATTTAGATTTATATACTATTTTGATTTTCAAATTTTAAAATTTCAATAAGGTTGTTTTCAAATATAGGAAAATGAACCAAAATATTTACAAATATAGCCAATTTAATTTTGAATTTTGAATTTTCAAATATTTAGATTTATATATTATTTAGATTTTCAAATTTCAAAATTTCAATAGGATTGTTATCAAATATAGGAAAATGAATCGAAATATTTACAAATATAAAATTTCACTATCTATCACGTAGACTGTGATATTTTGCTATTATTTGTAAATATTTTCAACAATTTTGTCATTTAAAATAATTTTCGTTTTCAATATGTATATATAAATATTTTTTGAATTTTGAATTTAAATTTTGCAATATGCATTATATTTTTTTAATTTATATATTTTTATTTTTCGTACATACGAAACCAATTATAATTCTACAATAATATAAATTTTATTTACTAAGATATTCATTTAGGTTCATTTTTATATTTTTACAACCACGACATTTACATAATAATATAATTGAGTAAGATCTGAGTCTACATCATTTATTATTATTATTTTTTTTTTTTAGAATAGGTGATATTATTAAACATCATTTAAAATTTAAAACAAATGACTTGAGTGGGAAATAATATTGTAAATCAAATTTTAGCAACATATGAATGATAGAAACAATCGTATTATCGATATTAATTTTACATCGGGACTTATGTGTATTCGATAGTTTAAATATTTGATAATTATTTTTTATATTTTAATGCATGCTATATATCTTTTTATTTTATATAATTAGATTATATTTGAACTATAAAATATGGAAAAAAATGTAAGGGAAAAAATACAAGAAACGAGAAACGAGAAATAGTTATCAAACAAGTTCAGTTCTTGTTTCTTTTTTTTCAAGAAACATGAAGTAGGAATAGTTATTAAACATATTCCTGTTTTTTGTTCTAAAAAAAGAGGAAACAGGAAATAAGAAACAGAGAACGAGAAACAAGAAATAGGAAATGAGAACGTTATCAAACGGGTTCTACAAATCTAGATCTTGAGGGTGAAAATCAAGAGCTAAAAGAGCGATTCTATCTCGACGATGAAATCGGGGATTAAATGACTTCTTCTACCTTTCCCTTTGTCTTTATTTTTCTATGGAGTGTACGTATTGCATTTGTTAATCATTCTATTCATTTAAACCAGGAATGTCTAAATTCCTTTAATTCTAAAGTTTTGGTGTAGTCTATAAATGTTGATAAATTTAATTGAATACTTTAGACATTATTAATGTGTTCTACATTGGTAAAATTATTGTTTTAACCTAAAAAGAATTCACCTTTCAAAACCATCACCTCTGTTAATGGTGCTATTTGGAAGGATGATGAATGAGATTACTTAGGGAGTAATCTCTGGACATTGGAACTAAGATGTGACATTGGGTATGAGGAATTTTTTATGGAGTTGTATAAGTTAAGTAGGATTTACCTGAACCATCATGAACTTTGTCTAAGATGTTTATACAATTTTAGATCTAGAATTCTATTGCACGCTCACTTTGCAATAAAATGATGATGTGGTGAATAATGAAATGGTCTTAAGTTGTGCCTTTCTTGGATGATTTAATGTATGAATATGAATGAACGCACGTTTTCTTTATCTAAACCCAAGTATAAGTTCAAATAAAGTTCCTAGTGAGTCTTAGGTCGAACACGGCGATTTATACTAACTATGCATTGAAAATGCAGGATTTATGCGATGAATATTAATTAGTGCATTGAAATGGGTGTTTATATGCCTAAAATTCTACTAACTAACTAGAGTTAACTAATGGTAATGGATCTCGATGGTGAATGGTGGAAAAGTGAGCTGTGATGTGGTGAAAGTGTATGAAAAATGATGATGAAATGAATGATGATGATTGTGATATGGATGGCAGATGCAACCACAAGAAAACAGCTTGAGGTGAAATGAAGGAAAGAGCAGTTAATAAAATAGGGTTAAGAAGACTCACTAATATTCTGTTGAATAACGTATAAGTAGGTGTCCATGTTTTCAACTTTTAGAATGAAAAACTAACTTCTCAATCTTTGAGCCACATTCATCGTATCTCTAAGATGCATGCTCAAGTTGATTTTAAACAAAAGATTTATCTTTATCTCTAAAACTATTTTTCTCTTTGCTTAATGATTTTCACAATCTCCTACATTCTCAAGCAAAAAACTATTCCTACTTAAACCAATTTCTGAATTGATTTAAGTCATAGATTAAGCACACATTAAACAAAAATAGACTTATACTTAAGCATATTTTTTTAAAATGTTTGATCATTCTCCTTAATCCCATATAAAATTTGGCTAATTATAATGAAAAGATAAAAACAGGCAGATATATGAGGATGAATGATAGTCGTATTTGTATTAAGAATTAATGAGTTTTCGATCTTAATAACTTAATACATAACGGAATAGATGAACAAAAAGATAAAATGTAAAGATAGAAATACGACTATCATACATAAAATATCAAGCCTCCGATTGCAATATCTTGCTCCTTTTGGCTTTAATATGGCTGCTTCCCGAGTGATTTTTGTAGTGGCAATTGAACTCTCTTACTTTTCAGAAAAGAACTCTAAGCTTTCATAATTCTTCAGAGAAAAGCTTGAAGAAGTGGTAGTAATGGTAGATTTTATGGTGGAAGATGAGTAGAGTTTCAGTCAAATCCTTCTACTATCTATCCGTTTAAACAATTCTTCGATGGGTCATTTATAGGCGATCAAAGAAAGGTTCTTCACTTCTCTCTAGTGAATTCTCTAACACTTTGCATTTAATTCCATGCCCTGCTGCACCGACTGCTTCACGTCATAAATCCATTGGCTCTGCCACAAATGTCTCTAATCAGCTACCAATTTGCTCTATTGATTTGATTTCCACCACCTACATGTTTGTCTTTTTCTATCTTCATGTTTCATCTCATTGCATGGTATTTTGCATTGCAAAGTTAGGCGCCAAGTTTATTTCTTCTCTGCATTTAAGGTTGCAGCTTATTTCTTTGGTCGATTTTCTCTTTATTTCATTCGAATCCAGCATCCAAAAGTGACAGATTTTATAATTTTCAAAGATTATCAGTTTTGTAGGTACATGATCACAGAGTATGATTATTTGCATGGATTTCTTGTCAAGTTGATGTGTTTTCCTCTTAATTTTCCTAATTGTTCTAAATAAAAAAAGGTGAAATAACTTGTATTTCTACAAGTTATCAAATTCCTACTTTTTTAAAGAGGGAGGATGCATGTAGGCCTCCTATCTATTAATCAATGAGCCTTAAATCGATGTACGGTAAAAGTAGTTGATTAGGAAGTGACATAAGAAAACCCTAATTAATGCTCATACCAGCCAAGCTTTCCATACAACTTAGCACAAGAATTCTATCCCCTTCCCCTTATCCATCCCATGATAATTTATTTGGTCATGCATCATCACTAAGCCCTGATAGCACCATAAAAGTGTTGTTTTTCCTACCTTAATTCTAGTTCGCTCATAGATTTTATGTGTTTAGTATGTTATTTTGTAGAAATTGAGCAACCAAGAGGTAGAATGGACCATTGGAGTCAAAACGGGACAAAAATGGATCAAATCGGAGCTCTATAGCATCAACCGTAAAGAAATGGGTAAAATGTCCATATTAGGCGTTACACCTGGTGATTGAAGGCAGAAGCAACATATCTTGGGAGCGTCATGACGCTCTAAGCATTGACTGACAAGGATGAACGTGCACACGCAAAGGTGCAGCGCAGAGCACAACAACGCTCAAAGGCCTGCACTACGACAAACATCAAGAGCGTCACAACACTGTCCCTAGGTGTTGTGACGCCTACCCCTTTCTATATATATATTTTTTTTTTATCGAATTAGGGCATTCCATGCTCGATTTGGACACCTCCAACTTGATTTTCTCTATATTTTCTTCTTCCTAGCCATAACTTCTTGTAGTGTTTTATTTATTTACATTTGGGCTTCATCTTGGCACAATATGTGTGGCTAAGCTTAGAGTTAGGTTGAAGTTCATTTTGATTTGATTGTGAGAACTTGTAACCAACGATTTGCTGGTGTAATTCTCAAAATTCTTGATATATTTTACTATCTATGCTTAGAATTTATCGTGGCTTGATCACCCATAGTCTTTTCTTTGCTTTGCTAGAGATAAATATGTCTATATGTTAATCTCATTAGGACACAAATTAAAGTATGCTTGTGAGTGAATTGTAGGTTATTTATTATAATCCATTTGCTACATTGCATAACTAGTTGTTCAAGAACCAATGGTCACAGGATTGTCCATTTGCTAACGAACTTGGCTAGATTACCTAGGCTTAATGCGGTGTTAGAACATAGGGCGTTAACTTTAATCTATAGTCAAGCTTAACGAGCCAAGAGTATAATTGAGCATACAAACAATCTTTAGAGTTTCAATGAGCAATCTATCACATGAATGAATACCTAAATGTCTAAGCTAGACTTTTAATCTACTCAAGACATCTCTTTTAATTACGCATTTATATTCAATTGCAAACCAAAACTCACAACCCCTCTCCCACTACACGAATTCATCAGTTAGCTTAAACATCTCAAGATTTCCTGTGGAGACGACATGTTCCCACTAGTTGCAAGCTCTTGAAAACGGTTTACAAATTTACTTTGTTTGGAGTCCTAACAACCTCCAACAAGCCCTTTAACGAATAAGACTCTCGTACGATCTATGATAATTCCTATTTTGGCATAAACAATTTTGAACAAGATGGCCAAGGTCCATCATCCTCTATATACGGGAGGGACATTTTTGTCTCAATAGGGTTCAAAGAGAACACTTTTCAGGATTTTTTTTTAATTAAACCCCAAAACCTAAAATCATCGTCTGAAGATGATTTTTTATGAGGTGGATTCAACCTATAAAACCATAATAAAGTATGAAGGACTCAATTTCAAGTTCTATTACATCACATAAAATCACAATAATGTATTTATAAGAATAGCTAGAGTCTACGTTTTTCTCTTAAAATTAGGAGATGGATCTTTCCTTATCCTACATAAGTCAAGATTAAATTTAAAGTCTTTCTACACTAATAGTCTAATTAAATAGGCTAAATTATAATAATGTCTTAAATTCATCATTTTATTCATGAATAGTCTAATGAGTTACAATATTACATAAAAGTTAAAGCTCAAAAGTCCATAACACCCTCATTAATTTCTAATCATTTTTATTTAAAAAAATAGAAAATTCGTAATGAGACAAATGTGAAAAAATATATATATATATATGGAAATCATTTCCTTATTGAGTTAATTTCGAATTTGACTTTGGATGTGTTATTATCCATTTTAATTGGAATGCATTTGATGTGGAAAAATACATATTTATATTTTTTTAGTTGTAGGAGATTTAGTTTATTTTTTCCTTCACCTCGAAATTTCATTTATTTTCATCTCTGATTGTGTGTCATTATTTGTGTGGTTTTTTACATTATTTTCTTTTTCATTTCCACGTTTTTATGTTGTTCGAGTCTCGTACATTTATATCTACATTTTTACCATTTTTTCATTTTTTTCTTCAGATTTTATAGTTTTTCGAAAATATATATCATGGTTTTTTTTGGTTGATATATAAACTGAAAAATGAAAATATACATCTCATATATTATACAATATATACGATTGTATATTATAAAAACTATCATGTTCGTACACTTAAGAAATATATAGTAGTTTATTTCTTGAAATTATAAATATATATCAAGTATAAAATGTAGTATTGCATAAGATGGTATCTGGTACTATCATATTCGTGCACTTAAGAAATATACCATTATATTTTTTTTCCAGAAAAATATATCGTTGTATATTGCAACATATGAATGTGTGTATACGAAGCTTATTTCAAATATATATGATGTTTACATCTAGAACAAGTACAGATTTTAGATAAGTTACGTAATATATGTACCATATTAAGATATATATTTCACGTATTTTGTCATAGATATACCCATAAATAGTTATTTTGCAAATATATATACCATATTATATAATAATAATAATACTAACAAATGATAAATTAGAGCGTAAAATAAGATAGATGACGTCCTTGTATTATTTGAAACAAATTCGTATATATTTGGAATTGAAAAAAAAAATGTAGAAATAAACTTTGTATATATATCATGTCCTACATTCTTAGAATATATAAACATCGAGCAGATCTGTCTCGAAAAATATGTTGATGTGTCCTCGAGATGACATTCAAAACTTCTAACTTTATTTTTTAGAATCCATGTGCAAAGAATAGTTGAATTGGAATTTGGAAGACAATAATGGAAGAGGGTTTTGTTTGGATGGGTTGATTTTTTCATTAAAATTTTGGGTTTATTTGATTTTAGACATTTATGAGTTACTTTTTAATTTTTTTTTCTTGATTTTTCATTTAACAATGACTATGACATTTGTAGTTTTTAATTTAATAAGTTAATTTGTTTTGACTAAATTATATGTAATTAATATTGTTATTTGATAATAAAAAAATTTATAATTATTAATATAAGTTTTGCAATATTATAAGGACAAAAACGTAAAATGTCATACTTTTTGTCCAAATACCGAAAGCTAAATAGAGGATAAGAGTGCTTACTCCACTAATAGATTTGAAAAAAAAAATTGACAATATATAGAATGAGAGAATCGAACATCTGACTTCGAAGTTGATAAAATATAAACATTATGTTAGTTGAGTTAGGCTGAATTTGACTTTTTTTTTTTTTTTTTTTTATATAATAATTTGAAAAGCTTTTTAAATGTGAAGTTTTAAAATAATAGAAATATTTTTTTGAAACAAAACCATAAATTATAAATACTTTTTCTTGACAATATATATATTTATAGCATAGGATAAAACAAAATGTTTTATCATTAGAAAGTGGATATGAAAAGGGACCAAATGCCCTTTATCATTTCTCACTCCAACTAGTGTGGGGTCGCCTACATGAACATGGCCTTCCCTAAGGGTAGGGTCCTCTTTTGGTTTTTTCTTTCAAAAGGATCATATCTTTATCTAAAACAAAAATGATAATAATCATAATGTGAATGTGAAGAATAGATAAATCCCAAAATTGAAACATTTTTCCTTCTTCAAAACGAGATCACGTTCGAGATATAATCATTACATCAAAGCAAGTATAGCTCAACTGACATACAAATGTATTAATCAAGAGATTTATGGTTCGAATACGTGTATTCTTCATTGTACTAAAAAAAAAAATATAACCATTACAATATTCATCTCTACTTTACAAAGGGTTGTTTTCAAATAAACAAAAATTAGCTAACTTATTTATAAATATAGCAAAATGCTACTGTCTATCAATGTTATTTATAAATATATCAGTGTCATCTATAGATGTCTATCGTGTTCTATCACTAATAGAAAGTGATATGTTGTTATATTTATAAATATTTTCAACATTTTTACTATTTAAAACAATTAGTACCCTACTACCAAACTATTTGGAAGGAAAAATAACCAAAAATGAAACCTAATTTGAAAGAAATTTCCTAGTAATTTAACAAAGTTATATGGCTGACTCCAATAGCTTTTCATAAAAAATATAAAGAGAAAAAACAATTTTATATATTCAAAATGAATAGCCAAAAAAAAACATCTCAATGTAAAGAAGGTTTCTAAAAAAAAATAAAAAAAATTTTGTGTACAAGTCAATGAGGAAGGAAATTTCATTACCAATAATTTAAATAAGAAATATTTTCACTATGAAAGTCCATAGAAAGTGTAACAAAATTTCCTTAAGTTTCAAAAAGTTTCCATCCAAAAACCAAAATCATATGAATATAAGATGATTCCAATAGAAATAGTAAAGAAAGCAAGGACTTGTGTTGTAATTAATGTTTAAAAACTTTTGTATAGGACAACTAAGAGAATCCACCCACATGCAATAGAAATAATTAATAAAGGAACTTTAAAAAATAATTTGAGAAATTGCTTTGTATGTTTTGAGTTTCAAAACTTATTTCATTTTCATTTCTTAGCTTCTCAATATTCTATTTCAATTCAGCTAACTTTGTATTAAAAACTATTTGTCTTTGTTATATATTATTAATACAAACCAAATCAAGACACTTATTTTTGTTCATTTAATTATTGAGCTAACGCTTTATGTAATAGGTTATTTTTAAATATACCAAAATGAGCCAACTTATTTACAAATATAACAAAATATCATTATCTACCAATCATTGAAATTGATAGATATTCTTTATAACTATCGATCATATATTAGTGATAATAGCATATATGGTAGACAATGACATTTTGTTATATTTGAAAATACTTTAAGTAATTTTATTATTTAAAACAATTATCCTCGTGTAATTAGCAAATGTGTCAAAAAAATTTTGTTTTAAATGTAAATTCTCCAGCATCTTCTTGCGTCGAATTTTATTTTCTCACTCTCGCCATGAAAGTAAATCGAAATTAATAAACTTGCTAATTGTATGGCTTGATTTTGAACTTTGAATGATCAATAGATTGACAAATCCTCTGTTAGATTGTTCCTTTTTCTTTTTTGTCCAAATTTTTTGTTTCTTGTTTCTTAAAAATGTTAAGTATTTAAAACGTGGCAAAAATGGTGCATTTTACACAAACTTCAATAGAACTCTAAAGATCAAATGACGGGAATAGACTATTCAAACGTTAGAAGACAAAACGAAATAAAATAAGTAAAGTTTGAGTATCAATTATGAATCAAACTAAAGAAAAATATAGTTAAAATACAACTTAATCCTTATACTTTGGGACCAATACCATTTTAATACTTATACTTTCATCCATATTTAGTTTCTAAATTCTTAACCAATCATAAAATTAATCCTTGTTATTTTGAAGTTAATTTTTATCAAGTTTTATAAAATAATAATTCTAATAATTTTAATTCATAAAAAATATATCATTTGAATATGTTTATAAAGTTTATAGATGAAAGACCTAAACTAATTTTTTTAAGAATTAACTAAAAATTAACAGTAGAGACATAATTTAACTGAGAAATTTCTTAGCAATTTAGGGAAGTTTGCTTGAGTACTTCAAAAGCATTAATAGAAAAGGCAACAAAAAAATTATAAATTTTTCTCTCTTTTTTTTCAGTTGAAAATACATAGACAACTAAAAATAGACCTAACAAATCTCCCAAATTCACATTTCATATGTTTGAGGGAAAAAAAAAGTAGCTCTTAGTTTATGGTGTTCAAAATATCTACTCATCTCGAGATTTGAAATTTCGAAAATCATTTTTCAAATTTTAGGAATTAAAATGTTAGTTTTGAAATTTTAAAGACTAATAAATATCAACGTTATATTTTAGAGATTAAAAATATATTTTTTAAAGATTTTTTTAATAAATATTAACATATATTAAGTTTAATAATATAGAGAAATTTGAACTTCTAAATTATTAATTAGTTTATGACTTAATGAGTTGAAATATGCTCAAATTATTTAAATACAGATTATATATTAAATTCATAAATGCGTATGAAACATGTGCATTGTATTGGCTTATTTAAAATGTTTAGGAAAATGACAAGTTTTTTTTTCTCTTTTTGTCATTTTTTGTAGGATTGATTATGTATGTAATTTGACTTGATAGAAAGCTATGTTGTAACTTGTCAAAATATACGTATACAATTTTGTAAGTATGAGATGATATATCGGACTTAGTTTTACATATGTATTTTAATTTTATTTAGGTTAAATTATAAAAATACTTTTGTACTTTGTTTCAAAAATATCGTTTGAACTCTCAAAAGTTTCAATAATACCCTTAATTTTTTTAAAAAAAATATATTAAAAAATTCATCACAGTTAGTTTTTATTGGAAACTGTTAGTATTTTATTTTTAAAAATACCCTTAAAATTTCATCCTTGAATTTTCCAAAATCTCAAAAACCTATATAGTCAATCTCAGTTTTTCCATTTAATATTTTTATTTTTCGCACTAATCTTTTCAACAACCAAATACAAACCGAAACTTCAAGTTAGAACATGAAATCCCAAAAAATATCACAAAATCCCAAAAATTGAAATCTCCCCTCAAAACTCAACAAAACGACCAAATACAAAAAGGACCCACAAAAAAATATCAACTCTATTTTCTTAACTAATTACAATAAATAGGGTCATTTGAATAACAAAATGGATCAACAAAATCTTCATCATATAGTTATTCATATGTTTTCTTTCTTTTCTTTCCCACTAGTTGTCCTCAAAATTATGATCATAATTTCAATGTGTGTCTCTAATTTCTAATATATCTCGTTTTTTATGTATTAAACTCAAACGACATATTAATACACACTCGACTACTAATGTACAAACTCATTAAAACATTTAAGTCCCAAAATTTCTTGTTGACTCCATTCTTCTCTTTCTTTTTGTCTATATACCTTAATTAAATGTGGTAGATTTTTTTTTAGATAAACAAGGGCCAAACCAATTAACATGAAGCAATAAAATCAGTAATAAGAAGAGAATCAAGGGAAGGGAGAAATGAAGAAAGAAAGGGAGATGAAAAAAATAAAGAAAAAATAGACAATGCTATGTCATAAATTGAAGCAAAGGAAGAGAGAAAATAGAAGAAAGAAGTCGTGACGTTGTGTAAATAAATAGTAAGGACAGTTAACCTTTTTTTTTTTTTTTTTTGAAAGATTAAGATACTAATACAACTTTTTGAAAGTTCAAATGTATTTTTACAATAAGGTACTATCGGTTTCTGTTTATATACTAATTATAAGAGTATTTTTAAATTTTATTTAAATTTAAGGGTATTGTTGAAACTTTTAAAAGTTTACGATATAAAACAAGGTACTAGCAATTTCTATTTAAAATTAATGGTAAGGGTATTTAAATATTTGAAAATTCAAAGATATTTTTGACACAAAATACAAAGTTCAAAAGTATATTTTTTATAACGCTTAGCCCTTTGTTTATATCTTTGAAAAAAAGTATATATCTTTTTTCTTCGAACAATTTTCAAATAAAACATGAGTGGATTTAATTCTCTTTAATTTGTCTTCTTCCCAAATTTAATAAATGTGTGTTCAGGACACTTTTTGTTTTCATTTAGGCCACGTTTATGCAAATACAAATATTATCGGTTAATGAAAATATTCCTTCTCATTTCTATTTATTGTATTTAGTATACTTAGTAATGAGAATCAACCATGGCTCCACACTAAAAAAAATGTAATCTTGTTACACCCAAAAAAATCGTCAATCTCATTTCCATTGATGATTAAGTAGAACACACAACATCTTTATTAATAACTTTCCTTCATCGGCCCTTTCTCTCATATTTTCGTACTTATATCCATATCCATAATTAATAGCAATAATTTGTGACTATATCAATGTCTATAATAAGAAAGTTAGCATTTTTTTCCTTTCTTCCTCTATTTCTCTCCAGATCTATACTCATATCCATATCAATAATCAATATCTATATTGATATTGATATCCATAATTAAAAGGTGAGCAATTTTTTCATTTATATTTTATCTTTGCTTAGACCATATTTACGAGAACGATAATTCAATAAGCGTTTTTGTTTTTGTGCGTGATTTTTTTACCCTTTTTTACAATTTGTATGGAAAAAAAAATCCATATATATGCTCTTTTTTTTTCAGATCCAACTATACATGATTATTTATAGATTTTGTTTGAAAATTGTTATATTTTTAAATCTATATATATCAAGATTATGTGGCTTTTCATATTGAAATTTGAATTAACTAGGTGTAATTTTAGATAATTAATATTTTATTATAAATATTATAATAATAAATAGATTTCAATTACTTAGTGTCCTAAAAGTCATTTGTCATCCTTCATGTTATCCATATGCCTTGTAATTATTCATATTTGGTGTCCAGGTAAGTCCACATCCTACTTGTCACTTTGCCTACAAATAGTGGTATTTAGTGGATCTTAAAATCACACATACATTGGTGAGAATTCCATCTCAAAATTCCATTAATTTTCATATTATCCAATTTTATAATTTTAGTTATTTTATGTTTTTAGTTATTTTATTTTATATTATATTATATATATTTAATATTATTTTATAAATATATTATTATATTATATTTTCTCTATATCCGTTTTTCCGTCGTGCTCCTCAATTTTACAACACGTTATCAGCCCGAGCTCCTATCGTTTTCTCTGCTAAAGGTAGGTCCTAAAGATATGTCGGTTTTTTCCTCTTCGTTATATTTAATAAATTTAATATTATTTTGCATATTCAATATCTATTAAATTTCTAACATAAATACAATATTTTAGGATAGTACTGTCATGACAAATTTCACAAAATTAGAATTTGTCGTCCTTGATATTAACGACAATAATTATTTGTCATGGGTATTTGATACTGAGATCCACCTAGATGCTATGGATCTTGGGGAAGCTATTAAATAAGGAAATATGACATCCAGTCAGGGCAAAGCAAAAACTATGATTTTTCTTTGTCATCATCTCCACGAGAGATTGAAAATAGGGTATCTATAAAAATGTTAGGATTAGTGTCCTAATTCTCCCAGAGTCTCGTAGTTTGTAAACTTTATACACATTATTATTAATAAAATAAGAGTTATTTTATTTACATTTACTCATATCCAATAAACAAAGATCCGTGGTTATTGTATGTAAACTTAAGCATGTATATGAGATATACAAGTGAATCATGCCTTAAGTAATAACCTAAAAGGTCTGTAGTATAAGGATTAAGGAGGGATACCTTATCTTGGTGACACTACGGATACGGCCCGCTTTGTAGAGGTTTACAAGTATTGTGAACTACTACAGATGGTCTAATCCTGACCATTCATGTGCAGACATGCGAGCGGGGGTGTCCTATACAAAGAGTTTGTATAAGACCGGACCACGAGATGATTCGTCTCTTTATATAATGTCGTTGATACTTGAGACTTACATCTCATTTAAACGACCATAGGTGACATGACCTTAATCCTTAGTGTTTTGGGAACTCCTGCCTAGGAGGGCGGTCCTTTGATTAGTATGGGTGAAAGTGGCCAAATTGCCAACTCAACAAGCCTATCTTTTTAGGGATTTGTCTGATTGGAGAGCTAGAAACTCAGTTACACAAGACGAAATTCACTCCTTCCCCAAAGCAAGGGTAAATAGATAGATTGCTCCCTTAAGGGCTGATTCCAGATCTTGAACATAATGGACACACCCTCTCTTTGGAAGAGAGGACTCAGTCATAGTAGGACTATGACTTATGTTCATTAGAGGAATCAGGGGTACTTAATGAGTTAGATGTAACTACAGGGGCAAAATGGTAAAAATGGCTCAACTGTACTTACGAGCGATCTGTGAAGGGTTATCGCATTGTTGATTAGTTAACATGGACACAAAATATATTTGTAGTGAAGAGAATGCAACTGTCGATCTTTAGTGGAGTGTCTGACAAAAGAATGGTAGATCTCGTGACTAAAGAGTTTAGTCAGCTATTCACGTACTGTTGAAGCTTCAAGCTATAGGTCCATAAGGTCTTCTTGGTAGCTCAATGGATTCAAGTTGAGAATCAGTTCTTGGGGTTGATTTGAAATGTTCAAATTAACAAAAGGAAATTCAATTATATATGATATAATTGGTATGATGTATGAGATACATCAAGTGGAGGATTAATGTAAATATGATTTACATTAAGTACCATAAAATAGAAAAAGAACTATAGTTTGTATGTTTCATGAGATGAAATATTAAAACTATAGGCTATAAATATAATATGCTAAGTTGGTTATCATATTTATTTATAATAATATTAATTATTTGATAATTAAATCTTTTTCTCTAATAATCGATTGGATGGGAGGTTATTGGTAGTTTTATGATAACCACGAGATAAAAGGAAAAATATTTTCCTAATTTTAGAGAGTTACTTCATTCGGAAAGTTTCTCACGGACAAGGCTATCAAGTGAAAATATTTCACTAAGCGATAGCTTATAGAGAAACTAAACCATCGTGAAGTTTGACTATGCGATAGTTCATCAACTGATCGTAGCTAAACAATAGTGTGGCTTTGTCTATACGATAGGTTGCCTTTTACTACACAATTGAGCATATCATCTATACGATAGATAACTTCCTATCTCCCACTTGCTTGATCGTCTACACGATTGTTTTCCTCCAGTCTCTTTCTCTAACCAAGATCATGTAGAGCCCATAACTCCTGGATTGTCACACCGAGAATATCAAGGTAACAATTGTGGTGGTGTCCTCACTCAACTCGATTGGTTTCAAGGAGCCGTTGGCCTTTCGTTGTGTTCGTGCTGTTGATTGTGTTGTGCACCAGTCGTTGTGTTCGAGTGTTGCTGTTCTTAGACGCATTGAATTGATTGAGGGAGTTTGAAGAATGGTTCTTCAAAGGTACGCATACTCTATCCTTTGATTCCTCCTAAAGCATGCTGTAATTTCTTGTTGTGCATGATCTGTTAATTTCCATTCTTGTACTGTAATTGTTTATGTTCAATTCGAATGGAATTTGGAATGTTCCTTCCGCTGCTCATGGAAATCCTCATGCTTGATTTCCTTCAATTGATATCAGAGCCAGGTTATTTTGATATTCCAAATTTCACTTCTATTTTGAACATTCTTTTACAGTCGTGGTGGGTTTTCTGCATTGCATTTAAAGGTGAAATGTATTTGTAGATGTGTTGATGAATGTTTACGGGTAAATTGCCTTTGTTTAAAGCTTTCTTTTCGATTACAAAGTATTAATTTGTATGGACCCTTGCATTTTTTGGCATAATTAACAAGCAATCAATTATGTATTCAAAGTGTTTCAGTTTGTTGAGTCGTTCTTGCTGGAGTTTTGAAGCACGGAGATGTGGTTCTCATCGAGGAAGAAGACCAAAGGTTGGTCGTATCATGTAGCCTCAGATAAACGATCGTTGGGATTTCACTAAACGATCGTGTAGAAAATTTCTGTGCGATCGTGTAGCATTTACTAAACGATCATTTAGAGGGTAAAGCGTTTACTCTATCGCGTAGCGTTGGTTGCTCGATCGCATGGACGCTGGAGGTAAACGATCGCATAGAGAATTTGATGCTCATCATTTAATAAAAGGCATGTGCACTAAACGATCGTGTAGCTAGCATGCTTTATCGCAGTCACTGACTAAATAATCACCCGGTATACGATACCTTGGCGCTTGCTTAGCACTAAATGATCGTGTAGTTAACATGCTTCAAAGCATGCTGTAATTTCTTGTTGTGCATGACCTGTTAGTTTCTATTCTTGTACTGTAATTGTTTATGTTCAATTCGAATGGAATTTGGAATGATCCTTCCGCTACTCATGGAAATCCTCATGCTTGATTTCCTTCAAAAAGATCCTCGTATCTTGTGAAAAAATTTGAAAGAGATGTATGATCATCAAAAAACCGTTATTCTTATTAAAGCTCGTTATGAGTGGATGCACTTGAGGCTACAAGATTTTAAATCACTAAGGGATTATAACTCCGCATTGTTGTTATGTCAAGAGAAAATTATTGATGTTGATATGTTAGAGAAGACATTTTCTACATTTCATGTCTCGAATATGCTTCTACAGCAGCAATATCGAGAGAAAGATTTTAAATAGTATTCTGAATTAATTTCATGTTTTCTCATGGCTAAACAAAAAAACGAGTTATTAATGAAGAACCACGAATCTCGACCAACTGGAACAACACCATTCCCTGAAATAAATATTGTGAATGTTAATAATCTTGGTCATGGTCAAGGTCATGACCGTGGTAGAGAAAGAAATAATTATTATTTTCATGGTGGTCATTCTAATCATTTAAATTTTAAAAGAACCACAGAAAATGATAACCACAAAGGAAAAGCTCCACAAGATAAAAGTTCAAAGAGTGTTGAAAATAAATGCTTCCGATGCGGAATGACTGGACATTGGTCACGTATCTGTCGTACGTCAAAACACTTAGTTGACCTCTATCAAGCCTCCTTGAAGGAAAAAGGAAAAAATGTGGAAGCAAATTTTACATACTAGGATAATGATATATTTGACCCATCTCATATGACAAATTTGGATGTGGCAGACTTCTTTGAATCTCCTGAAGAGAAGATTGGTGTAGTTGATGGAACATCAAGTGTTTCTTTTGATTTTGAGAATATCTAGACTTAATGTTGTTTTTTTTTTTTTCATTATCTATCTTCATATTTTTTTTTAAGTGTTGTTTTTTTATTGTAATTATTTTCTTTTAATGAAGAAACATGGATCATTTTCATATGTTGGGTGTTTAAAAAATGAGCAAAGAAAATCTATGTCTGACAGACAGTACAACTACACACAATACTTACAAATAAAAAAATACTTTTTTAAATTGACAATGTTGAAAGCAAAAGTAAATACAATATCAAGTTCTGCAAACTTGATCGAAGGTTTTCGAAAAGCAAATATTATTTTGCCTATAGGAACAAAATTTACAATTGATAATGCATTGTTCTCTAGTCAATCAAAGAGAAATCTTCTAAGTTTTAAAGATATGCATTGCAATGATTATCATATTGAGACTGATAGTATGAATAATGTGGAATATCTATATATCATATCCACTGTCTCAAATGAAAAATGTATATTGGAAGAGTTGTGTGCTTGATCTTCTGGATTATATTATACTCATATACGAATAATTGAAACATATGCAACAATGAACCTGAAGTTCATGAATCCAGACATATTTACAATTTGGCATGACCGATTGTCATCTAGGATCTATAATGATGACGAGAATTATTGAGAATTCAAAAGGATACCCATTGAAAGACCAGAAGATTCTTCAATCTAATGAATTATCATGTGATGCTTACTCTCAAGGAAAATTGATAATTAGACCATTAAAGTGGTGACTGAATCACCTGCATTTTTAGAACGAAATCATGGTGATATACATGGACCTGTTAACCCACCAAGTGGACCATTTAGATATTTTATGGTATTAATAGATGCATTCAGTAGATGGTCACACGTGTGCTTATTATCAAGTCGAAATCTTGCATTTGCAAGATTACTTGGTCAAATAATTAAGTTAAGAGCACAATTTCTTGATTATACAATTAAGACCATTCGTCTTGATAATGATGGTAAATTTACATCTCAGGCTTTTGATAACTATTGTATGTCAATTGGGATAAGTGTTGAACCTCCTATAGCTCATGTTCATACACAAAATGGTTTAGCATAATCATTTATAAGATGTTTGCAATTAATTGCAAGACCCTTACTTATGAGAGCTAAGCTTCCTTCATCTGTATGAGAACATGCTATTTTGCATGCAGCGTCACTTGTACACATCAGGCCAATAGCTTATCATAAGTACTCGCCATTACAATTAGTTTATGATCATGAGTCAAATATTTCCCATTTGAGAATTTTTTGGTGTGTAATATATGTTCCAATTACTCCACCACAACGCACTAAGATGAGTCCTCAAAGGAGGTTGAGAATATATGTTCGATATGATTCCCCATCAATTATTAAATATCTCGAACCCCTGAAGAGTGATGTATTTACTGCACGATTTGCTGATTGTCATTTTAATGAGACAAATTTTCCAACATTAGGGGGAGGAATTAAGAAATTGGAAAAATAAATTACATGGAATGCATCATTATTGTATCCTTTAGGTCCTCGTATAGATCAATGTGAACTTGAGGTTAAGAAAATAATTCATTTGAAAATTATAGCAAATCAATTACCAGAATGAAAATAAAGTAATTAAGTCACATATGTCAGCTGCAAATGTTCCATAAAAAAATGATATCCCAACACAACAAGTTGTCACTAATGAGTCTGGAACACGCCAAAAGCGTGGTAGACCAGCGGGTTTCAAAGATAAAAATCCTCAAAAACAAAAAATAATTGATAGTAAAAAATACTTGGTTGGGGATGTAAATACCCATAAAGAAATTCTCTACATGACTAGTGAGGAAGGTGAAATACCTAAAGATAATAATGAGATTTCAATAATGAAAAAGACTTGGAAAAAGATGGAATCGAACTAATGTAATTATTGACAACATTTTTGCATATAATGTTGCTCTTGATATTATATCTAAAAATGAGGATTCTAAACTAAAATTTTTTGAAGAATATCGACATAGAAAAGATTGGCTTTAGTGGAAAGAAACAATCGAGGCAGAATTAAACTCACTTTCAAAATGTCATGTTTTTGGACTAGTAGTACGAACATCAGAAGGTGTTAAACCTGCGGGATGCAAATGGGTATCTGTGAGGAAAAGAAATGAAAAAAATGAGGTCACAAAATATAAAGCAAGACTAGTTGCACAAGGTTCTTCACAAAGACTTGGTATTGATTTTGAGTAGATTTATTCTCCGGTGGTGGATGCAATTACAATAAGATATTTAATTGGCTTAACTATGTATACAAGTCTGGATATGTATCTTATGGATGTAGTCACAACATATTTATATGTATCTCTTGATAATGATATTTATATGAAAATTCCATAAGGATTTAAGGTACCTGAAACATATATATCAAATTCCTAGGAATGGTATTTAATAAAGTTACAGAGATTACTATATGGAGTGAAACAATCAGGACGAATATAGTACAATCGCCTGAGTGGACATTTATTGAAAGAAGGATATCAAAATAATCCAATATGTCCGTGTATTTTTATAAAGGAACCACAATCAAGATTTGTTATTATAATGGTATATGTTGATGATTGAATATAATTGGAACTCCAGAAGAGCTTTCAAAGGCAATAGAACATCTTAAGAAAGAATTTGAGATGAAAGATCTCGAAAAAACAAAATTTTGCCTTGATTCGAAAATTGAGCATTTAGCAAATGGAATATTTATTCATCAGTCAACTTATACAAGAAAAATTTTGAAAAGATTTTATATGGACAAAGCACATCCATTAAATATTCCAATGGAAGTCCATTCATTGGATATAAAGAAAGATATATTTTGACCTTGAGAAGATAACGAAGAACTTCTTGGTCCTAAAGTACCATATCTTAGTGCGATTGATGTACTTATATATCTTGCTAATAATACAAGACCAGATATTGCATTTGTAGTAAATTTATTAGCAAGATATAGTTCTTTTTCAACAAAAAGACATGAGAACGAAATTAAGCATATAGTCCGTTATCTCTGAGGATCAATCGATATGGGTTTTTTTTATTCAAATAAATCAAATTTTGATCTAGTTGGTTATGAAAATTATGGATATTTATCTGATCCACACAAAGCTAGATCTCAAACATGTATCTGTTCACATGTGGAAAAACTGCTATATCACGGAGATCGATGAAACATACCATAACAGCCACTTCCTCAAATCATGCTGAAATTATTGTAATTCATGAGGCTAGTCAAGAATATGTACGACTAAGGTCAATGACTCAGACATTCGTGAAACGTGTGACTTGTCTTCTAATAAAAATCTTCCAACAATATTATACGAAGACAATATAGCTTGCATAGCCCAAATCAAATGAGGATATATTAAAGAAGATAGAACAAAGCATATTTCACCAAAGCTTTTCAACACTCATGATCTTGAAGAAAATGGCGACATTACTGTACAACAAATTTGTTCGAAAGATAACCTGGTAGACTTATTCACAAAAGCATTACCAACTGCAACTTTTGAAAAATCGATGCACAACATTAGAATGCGGCGACTCAGAGATCTCGAGTGATATTTTCATGAGGTGGAGTAAATATATTGTATTCTTTTAGAAGTATATATTTTATGAAATATGTACTATTTTTCCTTCACTAGGGTTTTTTCCCATTGGATTTTTTCTAATAAGATTTTGACGAGACATATTTCATATATATATATAGATATCTAAGGGGGAGTATTATGAATATTATAATAATAAATAGATGTCCATTGCTTAGTGTTCCAAAAGCCATGTGTCACCCTTCATGGTGTCCATGTGTTTTGTAATTATTCATGTTGGTGTCCACGTAAGTCCACATCCTACTTGTCACTTTGCCTATAAATAGTGGCATTATCTTAAAATCATACATACATTGGTGAGAATTCCACTTCAAAATTCTACTAATTTTCATATTATCCAATTTTATAATTTTAGTTATTTTATGTTTTTAGTTATTTTATTTTATATTATATTTTATATATTTAATATTATTATATTATATTTTCTCTATATCGGTGTTCCTGTCTGCTCCTCAATTTCACAACATATTTTATTTTTTTTTAGAATTTTTCATTTTTTAAATTTTAATTTAAGTATCAACTTTTTAAGTATAAAAATTTGAATAAATATATAAAAATTAAAAAAAATTAAGCAAGCAAAAAAATAAAATAAAGGGTATTTCAATTCTTAGTCATATTATTTAGTTACTATATTTCAATTAATTGAAAATATAAAAGGGCATTCTGGTAAGAATTCATATTTCATTACATTTTCATATTAAAGTAAATATGTAACGACCCAGCTCCCTAGGACTTATACTAGGTCGTTACCACATGCATACATATATTTCACATCAACACATTTTCACGATTTGGTAAAAGTCAATTAAATACTATGAATTAAATAACTTTATTAAAGTAAATAACTAAAATTTATTTAATAGTGTACCCTTACAAACATAAAACAAAACTAGAAATTCTCATGAAAAGTTCAAAAGTACAAATACCAAGATTTCAAGTTCAAACATCAAGACTAGAAATTTTAAAATATAAAATCCTAAAAATATGAGCAGAAGCATATGACTAGTCGCAGTGGCTCGATCACGGATTTCGCTTGTTATTCGTCGGCATGCTCTTACCCTTACCTGAAAAATAAACATGAGAAAAAAATGAGTATAAAATACTCAGTAAATAACCCCACTACCAGGGTCAAGCTAAGCATCAATGTCCTCTAGATGTCACTCTCTAGTGGGATGTGCATAAACCTCTACTTTCTATGGGATGACTAACTAGTGCGTAGTTGAACCCATTCTACCATAGATTAGGTGCACCTACAAACCTCTAGTGAATCCTGAAGGACACACAAACCTCTAATGAAATCCCGAAGGAGATCACCACCTCTGGTGAATCCCAAAGGAAACACGAACCTCTAGTGAAATCCCGAACAAGATCACCACCTCTAGTGAATCCCAAAGGAAATACAAACCTCTGGTGAATCCCGAGGGAAACACAAATCTCTAATGCAATCCCGAAGGAGATCACCACCTCTGGTGAATCCTGAAGGAAACACAAACCTCTGGTGAAATCTCAAAAGAGATCACCACCTCTGGTGGATATCTAATTATGGGTAGGGGTAACTATCACTATCATAAACATAACGTTCATCATAAAACATAGTCCCACAAATATGTAAATACATATCACCATGCTCAATGTTCATTTAGCAAATCATATAAACAAAATAATTTAATTCAAGATTGCACTCATAACATGCTTCAAACATAATCAAGTTCAGCTTATACATCCTCATGCATCTCATGCAAATGATTTTAGAATTCTCAAAATTAATCTT
This sequence comes from Benincasa hispida, assembly GCF_027475165.1. Lineage (NCBI taxonomy): Eukaryota > Viridiplantae > Streptophyta > Magnoliopsida > Cucurbitales > Cucurbitaceae > Benincasa > Benincasa hispida. The sequence continues at coordinate 4,040,687 of NC_143485.1, read as the reverse complement.
AAATTTATCGTCTGCCACATAGCTAGTTCCATAAATAAGATTACTTATCTCAAATTTGGTGACGAATAATTAGTCCATGAAGTTAATCTTCTTAAAACCTTTGGAAGACTTGAATCAATCCTATAACATAAATTGTCAAATTTAATTTAGCAGGCCTAAAATCATGAATCCAAAATTTTAAATTAATCCTTTGGGATCTAAATCTAATTAACCAAATTGGTCAAATTGTCTCAATTCAACTTATCGAAATTGTGGCTTTGTTCAAAGTCAGCTCCAAAGTTCACTTTCTTTGTCCAAAGTTCAATTTCTTATTTAGATAATAATGTTTACCTTTGAAGCTTCTTTTTAAATTAAAAATCCACAAATTGGTTGGTGGTATGAACACTGCAAAAGAAAAAAGAGGTAAAAAGAACAAACAAACAAAAAATAAGAAAGAAATATTTCTTTATCCAACAACCATAAAATGGACTGTGTAATATCTTCCAAACCCAAAAGTATTAAAAGTAATATCATTAATCACATTAAAAATAATAAATCATAATATATATATTTTTTAAAAAAGTTAATATTTTAGTTTCTAGGAAAAATTAAATTACATTTTGGTCCTAATCAAACTTTTAAATTTGTTTTTATTTTTCTTTTTAAACTTTTTAAATATCATTTTAGTCATTAAAACTCTTTTTTTTTATTAAAAAAAAACTATTTTAGTCCCTTGCCTTCTAAAATATCTATTATACTATTAAATTCTTTTTTAAAAAAACGTCATCTTAATCTTTATCTTTCTTTTCTTTTTAATAAATTAATGACAGTTTTGAATATACATACTCGCATGTTAATATGAGCATAATTTTATTGTATATATATATATATAAAACAACAACAAAAATGATTATTGTAAAAATTTAAACTAAAATACATATTTTGTTAGAGTTTAATAGGAGATTCACTAATTTTAATAATAGCAAGTTTTTTACCATTTAAGTTTGATTAACACAGAAGTTTACTATGGAATAACTTGGTCAAAAAACTCACAAGTTTTTAATAAAAACAACTGGCTCGATTGTTGTTTTTCTTCAAAACTTAATCTTATTAAATTTTTTATTATGATTAAAATTAAAATTAATTGAAAGCATACAGAAAAAGAATTATGAATTTTCAAATAAAAACTTGTCAAGACCCAACACATTTTTAAGTTTAAGGTTAAAATTGCAACATTCATCCGTATTTTGGAATGTAATTTAATGAAGCTGGAAGTTTAAAAACTAAAAGTTATACAAAACTGTTCTTTAATCCGAAAATATATTTTTCTATATAGCATTCTCCATTTTCCTTAATAAGGTGGTTTGGGAATAGTTAGTTTGTATTGTTATATTCACTTATTGCTTTTATATATATGAGAGATTTTCACAAATAGAAAAATAAGAGAAATTATTTACACAAAATAGCAAAATTTTGACCTTCTTTGATAGAGGCTAATAGAAGTCTATCAATGTCTATCAGTGAGAGAAACTAATAGAATCTATCACTAATAGACGCCGATAAAAGTTTATCCATATCTATCCATGTTTTCTTTGCTATTTTTGTAAATAATTTGACATTTTTTCTATCGATAAAAATCTTCCCATATATAAATGTCCTATTTACTCTCTTTCTTATAAGTAAAAAGTTGTTTAAGTTGGAAAACTCAAAATTAAACTACTATTAAGGTTTGAAATATCAATTTCGACAGAAATATCAAGGTCTTAATTTTACAAAAATTTCGATAGAAATATTGATAAATGTCGATTTCGGTGAATATTATTAAAAACAAAAGATTTTTTAAAAAATTAAATTAATATATTAACATTTTATGATTTTTAAACAAGTTAACACGTCTATTATATATATTATATTTTCATTAGTGATATTTTGTTGTTTATTTTTTTTATGTTTCATGGATTTTTCTATGATATAAAGAAAATAGCAATTCACCCTTCAAATCGATGTTAAATTCATGAAAAAGTAAAAATATCAATAAAAATATTAACACGTCGATGAACATTTAAACTATGACCAGTGTATTTAAATTAACTTAAGGTTAGATGAATTTTAAAAAAAAAAATGTCAACCAAAATGTTTCATAGTCCAATGACAAAAAAGATATTTTAATGAAATAATAAATGGAGAATTTACTCACAAAACACGTGCATTAATTAAAATGGCCTCGTTGTTGGAGTTGGTTTAGTCATTGAAGAACACCTTTGACCCTTTGACCATTTCTACCTTTGCTACGTCAATTCCATGGCCATTCCTTTGAAGGGTATGGATGTCTTTTTATTCTTCTTTTTATGGAAAAATTATTATTATCATTATTTTTTTTTTTTTTAGTTTTCAAGTTTGGAAGGATATGTGTATTTGGTTCCTGAATTTTAGAAAATGTACATTTTTAGTCTCCAAATTTATAAAAATAGGCCTATTTGATTCCTAAGTTTTCGAAATATAATTTTTTAGTTCCAAGTTTATAATTTTTATAAATAATTATATGACATTTAGAATTAGAAAAAAAAATAGTTTTAGAGAGGATGTGATTTTTAAAAATTATTCTTTTAGTTTAAAATGTAATATAATTATTCAACGTAATGGTATAAAGTTATTTGAGTGGCTTTTTAAACTTATTTTTAAAAATTTAGGACTAAAAAAGTACATTTAAAAACTCAGGGACCAAATTAGTCTTTCTTATAAACTCTATAACTAAAAAGATACATTTTTAAAATCTATGGATCAAACACACATATTCTTCAAAACTTAAGGACCAAAAAGATAATTTTTCTTTTTTTATTCTTCACTCATAGACTGACACGGATTAATCGATCCAACCCAAACCATCGAACTTATCAAAATATATACACACCCATATCGAACCAATGGACATGTATAGTTCAAACTGGATAAACCAAATAAATGGTTTGTTTCGATTCTTCAACTTTGGTACACACAACAGTTTAATCTATTGTTCTTACTTTGAATTTAACATATCATAATATGATGTTTATATAACAACAATTTTGTAATAGTTTTCCCCATAAAAAACAATTGTTTCTTAATTCATTTAACAATTTGTAACAATTTTTTATATAAAAAAATTGATTTAAAATTGTTTATTAATTGTAAAATTAGTTTTAAGGTTAAGAAATACTTTCAATACTTCAAGTTTCATAGTAGCAACAATTTAGTGAATGTTTGAGAATAAATTAGAAATTATTAAAATCACTTTATTTCATGTTCAACACTACTCTAAAACACACATTTAACCCCTCAAAATTAATTTAATATTTATGTTTTTACTTTTAAATGCAAATTTCATATCATCAAAATTGATTTTGAATTAAAATTATTTTTTAAAATGATTTTAAAACTAATAAAAATAATTTTAACTATTTCAGAATCACTCGCAAACATACTCTTATTCTATTGTTTTATTTTTTAACTTTAATAAAAAGCAATTCAATCCTTATTAATCAATTTAATCCTCGTACTTCAAAATTATAGCAATTTAAAAGCCCATTTCGATTGACTTTCTAAATGTTTATAAAAAATTTACACTTATAAACATTTATTTAAATACTTAGAAAGACAATCCAAGTTAATATATGCAAATCAGTAAATTGGTTAAGAACCTATTACGCCATAAATTATATAGGACTAAATCATTACAAAATAAAAATTTATATTTAATTGGATAGATAATTTTTTTAAGGGTTGGACTTGGATTGTTGCAAATTCAAAATACAAATTAAATCATTATACTAAAATCCAAAAACTAGACACCATTAGGTTACAATTTTTCTTTTTTGTTTTTGTTTTTTTATTTTATTTTTTTTTTAATTAAGCCTATAGACATTAGACCACTTCTAAATTTCTTTGTTATCTAATTTTTATCAAGGAATTAAAAATTAAGCCAAATTTTGAAAATTAAAAAAAATAATTTTTAAAAATTTATTTTTGAAATTTAAAATTTAACTAAGAATTCAACAATTGTACTTGAGAAATATACAAATCATTATAAAAATGGAAAGAAAATGCTTAATTTTTTAAAACCGAAATGATTACTCAACGGGCCTAAATTGTCAGAAAATTAAAATTGATACTAAATGATTGTAACTAAAGTTGATGGGCTAAATTCGACTAAATTGTTACTGTTATCAAAGTTAATATTTGAAGACATTGAGTTTTTGTGGCTTGGGTTGCAGTCATTATTGTGAAGTTGGCTAAAAGATGTGGTTACACTTTCATGCGAAGGTCGAAACTGAGTTCATCTCTCTGACCAATTCAAGCAACTAAAAAATGACTAAGAATCAATCAATATTGATAGGATCTGAAGAGTTGAAACAATAACAATAACAATAATAATAATAATGAAACAAGCTAAGATTGAAGTTCCTTATAAACCAGAGTGTTCAGTTCTCACAAATAAATAAGAAATGAAACTGGAAATCCCTAAACTAATTAAAGAAAGAAAGAAAGAAAGAAAGAGGCTAATTAAAAATAAATGGGAAGAAGAAACATATACATGACCTGACCTGACCTGACCTGACCTGGATGGACTCCCAAAACTTGCACAAAATGCATGAAAATCCGGTCTAGTCTGTGGATAATTTTTCTAGTGACTCAAAACTAGTACATACATCATTGTATAATCTAAATTACAAGTTACAACACATCCAGATCACTCTGGATCCACAAAAAATGTACATGGCTATCTCCTAATAAACGAACCTATTCCGCTAATGTGTTTCGTGTAAGAAAATACTCCCACCAACCTCCCCGAGCACAACAAAAGAGAACTATTGACCATGTGAAAAGGAGAGCTGTGGGGACTTACATCTGGAATCAGATTGCAGAATTACACCACCATGGCATTGCTGTCCGAATGATGACCGATATGAAACAATGCTTTCCCATACAATCCTTGAATGCCTGGTCATTTAGAATCCAACCCATTTAACCCATCTGAAAACTCGACCAACCCTGAATGGAAGCTTGTAGTCTTTTGTAACAGCAGGCTCCCTCCTGGCAGTCTCAGGATCAGACCACACATATACACCACGTTCCTGTCGACTGCCAGGCACAGTATTATCGAGGATAATGGCGACCAGGAATGCAATCACCATGTGTAATGAGAATAATGTGTTGAGAATGAAATTCAGCTGCAAAACAATAATAGGGGATCAGACACAAACAATAAATAAAGCTAAGATGTTTGCAGTTGTTAATAATTCATTCAGCACAATTTATGGTAACCAAAACATGAAGAGTTACGCTGAAAGGGAAAATGCACAAGGATGAACTCAAAGGTTGCAGCTGTCTGTTAAGATCTCAGATTCCTTATCCATTTTAAATAATATACCTAAGCTAATGAAGGAAAAGTTGGAACTTACACATGAAGCTGCTATAGAAATGATCTAGATGTTTAATTCCCACCACCTAATCAAATGTTGGAGCTTTGTGATGGAGAAAGAAACAGTATATCCCAATATTGGCACCAAAAAAGTAAAAAGGCCTCGGCTATTTTCATAAACTTTAAGAGTAAGGTATTGTGTGTGAGAGAGAGAGAGAGAGACATACCCCTCCCGATTTACTGTTGAAAGGTCCATGGGAAGCCACAATATATGGCTGAAAATAACTTGGAACAGACAAGTTGGAGCCTGGGGAGATACCGTACTGTTGAAAGTAGGCTGGTACCGAAAGCGAGAAAAATAATGATAATCCAACAATGATAATATTCCGAGAGCTTCCTGCTTCACTATATCGAAGATTTGACAAGCCTAGTGCTGTAAGCATTGCCCACATAAAGCAAAGAAGAGCAGCAACCATGACGTCGGGAATGGAAGCAATGAGGCCCCCAACTTTACCTGCAAGGCCGAAATGTTATCATAGAAAATTAAATTGAATAAAACAAAAACAGAGGCCAAAGATATCACGATAATCCATTGTTTGACGTCAGTATTCCAGTTTCAAGAATCCCTAAAGTACAACCGACAAATGTCCCCCTAGAACAGATGAAGTTACTTTCCACCCAAAAACAAAGCTATTATCATAAGATTCATGGAGATTGACTTCAGGATATACTAAAAGAACATAACTGTCATAACATGATAATAAGATAACCAATCACGGGTCACCACTAATTTGTGATGCATTGCTTAAATAATGAAGTATAACCGTGTAAGCAATAAGACAGCCCAGGTTTTTCAAGGGAGTCGCGAGATGCCTTCCCCTTAAGTCAAAGATACTAAATACTAAAAAAGGCCTAGCCTCCCTCACTATCTGCCTCCATTTTCTAATCACTACTCTCTAACAAACTAGCAAATTAACCCCATCAATCTTCAATTCCAACAAACCGACCCATAAACTAACAAATCCTCTTGGTGTGAACACTTAATCTGCTGAACTAGGAAATTTTGGGTTACAAAATTTTCTTGTCTTTTTCTTTTTTTGTTTGTTTGTTCTTTTTATATAAGAAACCATGAATGATGCTATTCGAAAAGTCGAAGGAACAGCCTAAGGGCTGGGAGTAGAGCGAACCCCAGACCAAAAACTAAAAGAGTAAACGATGCTATTTGAAAAGTCGAAGGAACAGCCTAAGGGCTGGGATAAAGCGAACCCCAGACCAAAAACTAAAAGAGTGAACTTGAAGAACCAGAAACTATCCAACACTGTGAGAACTTTTTCATTATCTACCTTCCACAGATTTTGCTATCTCTAGTACTAATTTAGGTTGTAAATCAGGGGTAATTGGACCTACATTCTACTACCAAATAGAATAGATAAAAGTGATATGACAGAAAAGGGAAACAAACGGACACAACAACTTGATCAAGCTAGCTCAACCAATTCATTCAAAGATTGACAATGGGTCCAATATAATCCTAAGTTTGAAGAAAAAATAACTCATCCTACATTTAAAGAAAAAGGAGCACTAAGCACATAATAAATAACTCTGCAAGAAATTGAGAGCGTTTCAAACATCCTGATAAAACTGGATCCTAAATTCAGTTATATTTATAATAAAAAAATACATAAATGCATGCGCCCAATATGAATTTACTCACCAACAAGAGATAACACTATCAAAATGCATGCACCCAGTTCAACTGCTCTGCGGCTTCCCATTTTTGTAACAGCTATTGTGTGAACATTTTCAGTAAGTGTTGTAGACCCAGTTCCTGTACCCCATAGACCAGCCAAAATGCTAGAAAGACCTTCTAGTCCAATTCCTCGACTAAGAATACCAGGTGATGGGGGTCTGGATGCCACCAATAACGAGGCTGCATGATACGAACCAACCTGAGTGGTTTAGGAATAAATTAGAGTTGCAACTTAGATACTAAATGAAGTTAAGCATAAAAAAAAAAAAAAAAAAAAAAAAAAAAAAAGTTGCACCGGAAGATCAAGTGTGAAAAATGTATACACATTAATAGGAGTAATAAATACATATTATGTAGATGTGTACAGCATACACTATTAACATAAATAAAGAATTATGTCCTACAAAATAAGCTCTACAATCCAAGTTGTCAGGTACTGTTTAAAATGATTTGACAATCAATCAGAACCTGCGGATGAAAAACCATGGTGAAAAGCACCAAACTATCCTGTCCTCTCCACTAATTAAACACTTTTTATGAGACTAGATAAACACATAAAGTGCAGGTAATTTGAGGCATATGAGAATTTAATAGTTCATTTTGTTTACTTCATTTTTCAATCCATTAATTATAACTTTTTTCTAATGAGAAACAGAATACTATACATACATTCATACATACATACATACTATATATAAGTTGTGCAGGGAAGATGAGACATCATCCTCTCAGTCCCTACAAACAAGGGAAATTTAGAATTTCCATTAATCAAAAAGAGAGCAATTAAAAGGGCATGGGAAAAAAGAACTTCATTTCAAAGCTAGATAACAAGTCCTACCAAAATAGCTTGACCGTACTCTATCCATCAAAAACTCAGTTTTTTTTCAGCCATGGTCCCTACTCCCTAACAAGTTAGATTGAGCAATTTATCCAGGAAAAAAGAACAAAACAAAACAAAACAAAACAAGAAACAAGACAAGACAAAAACAAAAACAAGGTATATTTTGCATAGTTGGAGCCCCTTTCTATAGGGGGTGGTGTTTTTGTGGGCTGAGTTTTTTTGTATGCTTGTATATTCTTTCATTTTTTTTCCTCAATGAAAGCTGTTAATTTTATATTTTTTTTAAAAAAAAGGACAAGACAAAAACAAAAACAAGCTACATTGATTAAAAGAAGCCATAAAAGCTCAACTGTACTGACAAAACAATGCCAGACCATTAATCATAAAAGAAAAGTTTTTCCCGCCATGAAGTCTACGACATCTACAACCAAAAAGAATTGGACAATGGACTGCCAAAATTTACCACAAAATTACAGCTGAAGAAATGATGCCTACAACCTTATCCTTCACACTTAAATGATCAAAGATATGAGAGGATACAAAGGAATCTGTATCTCTCTTTTAAATTCTGTCACAGGAATTAATCATGGGGCTAGGGGCACGAGTAACTATTCACCATTCTTCACAGATTGGACTTTTAAACCTGGAATTTTCTTCAGCTAGTTTTTTTTTTCCCCATCATTTGCAGTTAGACTTACCTCACCGTGACAGAAGCATTACTGAGCTAAATCTTCTAAGATTTCATGGTTTTTCATATTACTTTGCAACCATCTACTAGACCATCATGTTTAAGCCTTAAGGGTAGCAGGGTTGTGTTCAATTGTGAGAGCAATGGTGCTCTTAGTGACTGGGCCAAATGGTCTAACTTTGGCCTATTTAGGAGAAGTGGGAGGTAATCAAGGAGAGGATCTATTTAGATTCTTTCTGAAGTTCCACGAGAATCAATCATAGATCCAATTAGGAATGAGATTTACATCTGTTAGAATCTCAAAAAGCAATTTACCTAGCATCATTTTTACTAATCAGGGTATACATTTGTCATCAGAAGCTAGATAGTAGATCAGGTTTTTATAGCCAACGTGACAAGTGAGGATTATAGGGTCCATAATAGGGATCAATTTTTTAATCGATTTTGAAAATATGCTTGATCGTGTAACTTTAAATGGAGAGCATAGATTTCGAACTGTGGTTCTTCAGCAAATTTTTCCATATCTTGCTTAGTCACCAGTAAGCCTAGTAACAAGATTCTTACACTGCAGGATCATACAAAGACTTTATCTCCTTCCATTTTTGTTGTGGTTATTGATGATTTACTGGACTTATCTCTAGAGCAGATGTATAGAGGTTTAGCTGTTCTGGAATGGACAATTTTTCATATTATTGAACTTGCTAATGATGACATTTTGTTTCTATTACGAGAGGAAAGCTTCATTTGTGAACCATGACAAGATTTCGCATCTCTGTTAAATTTAAACCATCTCTCGCTTTAGGGACAATACAGAAAACAATTGTGTGGTTAGCATTAATTATTATGACTCAAGAAAGCTCAAGGATGACCCCGTATGACGTGTTGTGGTGTTTTCCTTGTTCCCCACGATGCCTTTCGGGTTCTCTTTCTTCTTTTCTTTTTCTTTCTGTTTTTTCAACAAGAGATTACAACTTAATGGAGAATTATGAAATAATATAAAGGGCATACAAAAAATCAGTCTAACAAAGGGAGCTCAAAAAGGCTCAAACAACTACAAAGAAGGGCTTCAATCCAAAAGGAAAAGGCCTAACTTGTAATTACAAGCCACCGACGCCCAAACTCGAGTATTAGATCTAAATACCTCGCATAACTCATCCACAAGACCCACTCCCTCTTAAAAATCTATGGTTTCTCTCAAGCCAAATCCCCCAAATTATTACAAAATGACAAGTTGAACAAAAAATTACCCTTCTCCCTAAAGGGGGGAGGAAGATTATGTATTTAGGGTGTGCACTTTCTTCTTTGGAGATGTGAGTTCGTTAGATTTGTTTGGAATTACTTCTTCTAGACATTTGAGTTCTCACTAGCTTGACACTATTGATATGATTGGGGAGTTCTTTTTTTTTTTTTTTTTTTTTGAATAATAACAACTTTTACTGAGAAAGATGAAAGAATGCACGGGCATACAAAAACCAAGTCCACAAAAAAGAGGGACTCCCTCTACAAGAAGGACTCCAACTATACAAAATTATGTCTAAAGGATAGTTACAAAAAGCCATTGAAATTAAAGCCCTGGTCGCTCATTAGATTTTATGGTTCCCTTTGAGCTTCGATTTTGAAGATCTATTGAAACTATTTCTTAGGAAAATAGGAACTCTTTTGTATAGTCGGATCTCCTTATTTGAGGTGGACTTTCTGTTGTGGGTTTGGTTTATTGTATGCCTTCATACAACACCCGCCCCCCCCCCCCAACACAATGAAAGTGGTGGTTATTTGAGGTGGAATTCCTTTTGGCGGTTTTTTTCCTTGGCTTTTCTGTGAATAGTTTGTCAACGAAGAATTTAACCTTCCGTAAAGAGGAAAAAATGAACTCACTAGAGGGAGACAGGTTCAACACGCAACAAAGGAAAGAGTTGCAACAAAAGCCCCTAAGAGGGTCAGGGTTCCAAAGGCAAATGTCCCTTCACCATGGTCTAATCTCAAACTCCCATATCAATGATACGAGAGCCATGACATTTGTTGTTTCCCTATCGAACAACGGACAATGGAAACTCAGTGATAGAGAGACAGAACTGCTAGAAAGAACAAAGACATTGACTACCAAACGATTTTTCTTAGAGGTCAAGTGACATAAATAGAGAAATCTAAAGCAAAGAAGTTATCCTCCACTTACTTGTTCTCTAAAAAAATATGTTTCTTTCACATCACCCACAAAACATTGAACCGGATGAAACAAAAAGGGAGCTCATTGGATATTTCTTTCCATGGGTTTCTGTAAGTGCGTTTGACCCCCCTTGACATCCACCAAGATTCTAAGAAGGATGAGGATCGTACTTGCTCGCTATAATCCCATACCACAGGGTAATAGACCTGAGTGAAACTGCCAAAGCCATTAGGCCAAAAGAGCTCTGTTACAAGCCCCTAAATTACCTAATTCTAAACTCCCAAGGTTCACCAACTTCCCCACCACCTCCCAACTCTCAAAATGGCCACCTTTCCCCTCATCAACCCCTTCCCTAAAAAAGAATCCCTCATAAGCTTATCTAGGTTCTTACACATAGAGCAAAGAGCTCAAAAGAGGGAGAAAAAGTAAAAGAGGACCCAAATTAAGACCGAGCAAATGAGGGTCAATCTTCCACCTTTGGAGAAAAAAAATTATCTTCCAAGATGCAAATCTTTTATGAACCTTATCTATGATAGATTCCAAAACAAGACCTTTTTTAGGTTATGACCAAGACCAAAATAAGAGGAGGAAAGGATCCAAACTTACAACCCACAAGTGGAGCCCATATGACTAATTCGTCCTCAGCAAGATTGAAGGCTTACATTTATCAATTAGTCCTTAACAAGAATTTAACTATTTTCTTTCTTCATTTAGGATACTCTCATTTGTGCATTCTAAGGTAGAGAAAACTCATCATGAGTAACTTTTAGCAAGAGAGAATCCAAGAGGGAGGTTCATCGCGTCTTGTTAGATCAAGATGGTAGGTCATTTCCAAGCACAAGCTGAGGGTAAGTTGGATGTAAGGAATTAGGTGAATAAGAAATTTGTTCTGCCAAACTATGTAGCTTTCATGCTTCACTTTAGCATTTGACACCGCATGGCAAAAGATTATTGCAAGTACAATCACTACTAGTACGTGGGATAGGCACGTTCAAGAATCCTGGGAAAAGTTATATCTCAATCATCTGCAATTAAGTCAGGTTATCAAGCTCTTGGTGGAAAATGTGGCACCTATATATATGAAAAGTCAACTTTCATTGAAACCAAGTCCATAAAAGGGAGTCCAATTACAAAAAAAATGACTTCATACTTCAATCAAGAAGAATGAGACATAGAGAATAATTACAAAGAAAAGAAAATTGGTCGACACCCAAAGAAAAACCTAGAACCTGACTAGGGACCAAATGTCATAAGGACCCCTTTCAATTCCTCTAAGGTTCTATTATTCCTCTCCCCTCAAAGACCCAAACATAGCACAAAGCCTAACTTATTATGAAAATCTTCCTTTCTCGTTAAACAGTAGATGGAGAAAAACCCTCAATTATCCCCCTACAATCTTTATGTCTAATTAACTGGGAACCAAACACACCAGAAAGAAATTTCACAATGGAGAAGGGGAGGCCCTTGAAACGAAATAAGCTCAAAAGAACAAACCAAGCAAAAGCACAATTCCAAAGAATATAATCCAATTCATCCTCTACCCTCTGACGAAGAATGTAGCAAAATAGGCCAACTAAAGAGACCATCTTTCTCTTAAGCCAATAAAGAGTACGCCATGAATGGATTAGGTGCTATCAGTCGGTTTGTTGGAAGCAGCTGATTTCTTCTTTTGGTTTGGGAATTTTGTCAATCCTTCTTAGTTGGCTCTTCATAATTTCAAGTTCAATCTTTGAGAGATGTTGTCATGGAAGCTTTTCTTATTTTATTTCGGGTTTGTTCGAGTTAAAGTCATTTGGAATATGTGTTCATCTTGGGATATGTGTTCAATTGGAATGTTTTTAATTTTTCCTCAAAATTTTAGTCTTTATGATGGAATTTGATTCTGACCTTGTATTGGCAAGTTTGTAGTTTTTATTTTGTTTCCTCTGATGTACTTTGAGCATTAGACTCTTTCATTATATCAATGAATAGTCTTGTTTCCGTTAAAAAAAAAAAAAAAAAACTCTTCCATGGATTACATTCCAAACAAAGAACTTCACCTTCTTTGGAACTTTCTACCTTCCACAATGAAGAAAAAATGGATTCACTAGAGGGACAAGGGGTCCAACAAATGGCAAAAAATATGAACAGCAAGAGAAGCCACGACGGGGTCAAGAGTCCAAAAGAAAATATCCCTCCTTCCCGACATAAACTCAAACCCTCCAATCCAAGATAAGGTCATGACATATGTTGTTTCCCTATCAGACAAAAACTGGCAGAACCCAAGCAATAGAGAGGGAAAGCTCCTTGACAGACCCAAGATATCAATCAAAATAGTTGGCTTTTAGATCATTGGTAAACCTCTCTCCACTAGAACCCCTCCCTCCAAATCATGAACTCAATTCTGCCTAGTAGTAATAATTTCCATTTTAGGAGACCTCATTAGAACTGGAACATGAAACCTTGGGTTTATCCACATTATCAATCCAATTACACAATGTTTGTTTTTCCTCCAACACCAGCTAGCAACTATTGTACTTGGATCCTTAAGCCATCAATTTGCTTGTCTTGTAAATTTTTTTCATCGCCTCTTCGATTACATAGCCCCTCCCTTCAACTTCCATGTTCTTTACAAAGTTCTGGAAGTCTAAAATACTAAGAAAAACATGTATATTTTTTCCATTGGTTGCCTCACGGATCAACGGCATGGAGCCAATTTTCATTTAGCGATCTTCATTTTTTGTTGGTTAAATTATGCAAAATGCCCCTAAACTAGGGTAGGTTTCAATCAGCTAAGCTTTTAGAATTTTAAATGTTTACCGTTAAACTCAAAATTTGTTTCAAAGTTACCCTTCCATTAAAATGACGACTGTAATGTGACATAGCAGTGACTTGTAAAATATGTAACATGTGGTAAGTGCCAATTTTTAATTATGCTCTTGAATTTTAGGGTAGGCTTCAATATACCCTTATCATTTAAATTTAAATCAACCATTTCAATAGCTTCCTCATGTGGTGATTAGTTGAAAAATGGAGATTACACTGGGTCATACTTGCATTGAGCTGTAAAAAAAAAAGTAAAGGGTTTTCATCATGTTTGAAATAGTCCAACTAAAGAACGCAACAGATTTAGAAGATTAAGTTTTTTTTTCTCTTTTAAAAAAATAGAAGATAAAGTTTTAGATGGCATTGAACAACGGGAGAAGTCCTGCATGGTGAGAAACGTCATAAATTGGTAAAAATCAATAATCTCATTGAATATGAAAAGCTAAACACTAGAAGATTCGAATGAGAAATTTTTATATTTGTTTTTGGAATTTGGCTATGAATTCAAATATTTTGGTATGAAAGATAAAAGAAAAACAATGAAAAGAAATTTCAAGCAAACAAGCATAATTTGCAAAATCCAAATGATTATCAAGCAGTTTTTTTTTCCTTTCTGGTTTTAAGAGCCATAAAGGTATTAAAATTCAGGTGGAAGCTCTGTTTTCTTAATATTGTTTCATTGAGTTTACCTTCGTTTCTTCCATGGCCCACAGCCAAATTTCAAAGTTAAATATTGCTTTGCAAAATATGAGCTAGAAAGAAAAAGAAAAGAGAGAATTATTATCTGAGTGGAGTGGACCTTTTTTATTCAAAAGCCGAGAGAAAAGACCTTTCAATTATTGAAATGGATATTAGATTAGCCATCAAAGGAGATCTTATGAATTTATACCTTCTGGAGGAGAGGAACTTAATTCAAAAAAGCAAATTGAATTGGTTAAAGTTGGGTGATGAAAATACCAGCTTTTTCCATAGATTTCTTTCAGCAAAAAAGAGGAAGAATATGATTACTGAATTAGTTTCAAGCAACGGGTCAACAATTCAATCCTACCAAGCGATTGAATCAGAAATAATATGTTATTTCGCTTCTTTGTATTTGAAAATTCCAGGTTCTCGAGTCATTCCTTCTGATATTACTTGGAACCATGTGTCAACTGCTCAAAATTCAGCTTTAATGGCCCATTTTCGAAGCGAGGAGATCCTTCTAGCAATTAAATCTCTTGGTAAAAACAAAGCTCCTGGGCCGGATGGTTTTACAGTAGAGTTTTTCATTGAATTTTGGCAGAATTTCAGGGCTGTCTTTCAGAAATTGTTTGAGGAATTTCACTCTAATGGAAAGCTGAATGCTTGTATCAAGGAAAATTTTATTTGCCTAATTCCTAAGAAGGCTAATTCGTCACAAGTTAAACACTTTAGACCTATAAGTCTAACTACCTACACTTACAAGATTATTTCTGAAGTACTTGCAGAGAGGATTAAAAAGATAATGCCAAGCATCATTTCTAGTACAGAAAGTGCATTCATTGGAGGAAGACAAATTCTAGATCTCGTTCTAATTGCAAATGAAGCAGTTGAAGACTATAGAGCAAGCAAGAAGAAGGGGTGGAGTCTAAAGTTAGATCTTGAGAAGGTTTTTGATCGGGTTGATTGGAGTTTTCTAGAATGGATCCTTAATCTATTGGGCTTTCATCCAAAATGGATAGATTGGATCAATGGGTGCATTCAAAACCCAAAATTCTCAGTTTATATCAATGGAAGACCTAGAGGACGTATTCAAGCTTCAAGGGGAATTAGACAAGGAGATCCATTATCTCCGTTTCTTTTCCTAGTGAGGTGCTAAGTGCATTGGTTAAAAGAGCCGATGACAGTGGACTGTATGAAGGGTTTTTGGTTGGCAAAGACAAGGTGCACTTGTCAATTTTGTAATTCGTGGATGATACTCTTCTCTTTTGCAAGTATGACAAAGCCATGTTAGATATTTTTATTTAAACAATAGGTTTATTTGAATGGTGTTCAGGACAGCAAATTAATCGGGAGAAGTCAGCACTTTATGGAGTTAATATTGATGAGGATTCTTTGATCTCTACTTCTAATAGGCTAAATTGTAAAGTTGGCAAGCTGCCTTTCACTTATCTCGGCCTACCTCTTGGTGGATACCCGAAACAACACTCTTTTTGGCAGCCTATTATTGATAAGATTCATTGTAAACTCGATAGATGGAAAAGGTATAACTTGTTTATAGGAGGTCGTTTAACTCTATGTAATGCGGTTTTGGCCAATCTTCCCACTTACTACATGTCCTTATTTCTAATGCCTTGCTCGGTGATTTCTAAATTGGAGAGAATTTTACGTAATTTTTTCTGAGAAGGTCATAAAGGCAGCAAGCTGAATCATTTCGTAAAATGGGAGTTAGCTTCCAAATCTCTAATTGATGGAGGCCTTGGGATTGGTAATCTGAAAAACAGAAATACAGCTTTTTTATTTAAATGGAATTGGATGTTTCTTAAGGAACAAGACTCCCTATGGTGCAAAGTTGTTAAAAGTATTCACAGAGTTGACCCACATCTTTGGCACACATCAGGCAAATATGGTTTAAGCTTGAGAAGTTCTTGGATCAGCATCTCAAGAATATGGAGTGAATTCGGATACCTCGCTAAATTTAAGCTAGGCAATGGAAGGTATATTTTCTTTTGGACAGATTCATGGTGTACAGAAATATCTTTTAAAGACTGTTTTCCTAAGCTGTTCCGAATTGCTTCTTCTCCAAAAGGCAGTGTCAATGATCATTGGGACCCAGTTATTGGTTTTTGGAACCTCTCACTTCGAAGGAAACTAAAGGAAGAGGAGATCATTGAAGTTCAACAACTGCTAAGCAAGATTGAGAGTAGAAGAATTTCTCATTTACAGGATTCCAGATTGTGGTCTTTGGATGCATCAGGAAGGTACACGGTTAAATCTTTGTCAAAATATTTGATTGCTTCTTCTCCCATTGATAAGGCATGTTAAAAGCTCTTTGGAAATCAAAGAGTCCTAAAAGAATTAATATTTTGGCGTGGATTCTTCTATATGGTTCCCTCAATTGCTCATCCACATTGCAAGACAAGCTACAGAACAAACTTATCTCGTCCTCAATTTGTCCTCTTTGCTTAGCTAATAGGGAAGAAATGCAGCACCTGTTTTTTGATTGTTCCCTCTCGAGTAATTGTTGGTAGAAATTATTTTCTTGCTTCGGTGTGCAATGGGTTTTTGTGAATTCAGTTAAGGACAACATTCTTCATTTGTTGGTTGGTCCTTCTCTTGCCTATAGAGCTCAGATACTATGGGCAAATGCAGTTAAAACTTTGGTTTCTGAGATTTGGTTTGAACATAACCAGAGAGTTTTCTATGATAAATTTATAGATTGGCCTGACAAATGGGGTCAGCCCGACTACTAGCTTCTACTTGGAGTTCACAATCCAAGCATTTTGAAGATTATTCTATCCAGGATATTTGTCTTAATTGGAATTTACGTTTTTATTCTCTATGTAATCAAGTCAAGTGATTTAGTTTGTTCGTACTCTCTGAATTCTTGTATCTCCTATTGGATATGATGAGGGTGCTATGGGAGTGGCAACATAGTTGAGATGTCCAGGTGCACCTACTGATCCTCAGTTTTCAATTCTTGTTTGCTTTGGTTTGATATTTTGTCTCATTATGAACTATTGCTCTTTTCATTATATCAATAAAAAGTTTCGTATCCATTTCAAAAAAAAGAAAGGGGTCAAGAGACAAAGCTTTGTAAGAGGGATATGTTTTGAAAGATCTCATTGAAGTGTTGGGTTGGTAGAAAGCCTGGGTCTATTGAACATAAGAGGATTAAAAAAAACAACCAACTAGTGAATAAGTAAGACAATTTTGAACTCAAAGATAAGGAATTTATCAAGAAACAATGATCCCTAGGTTCTTATGTTAGTTTCTTTGTTTAGAAACACAATGAAATCTACTTTTCCAAATTCATCTAACACGAACAATTTAGTTTGGTTAGCATGTTTGTGTCCGACACTTGGACACTGACCCTGTCTGGATACGTATCAAATACTTGTTAACACAATAGATACGTGTACACACTAGTTGTACATAATCAATATAGATTCAAACATTTGTTACACACGTAATAAAATCCTTGTTAAGTATTCTAGATAGATACATAATTATTAAATCATTAATCAACCCAAAAACTTAAGTCAATGAGTTATGGTAAATTTTAATATATCAATATTTCAATACTTTCCCTCACTAATGGACTTGAAACTTTATATAGAAAGCCCAACAAGTGAAAGTCAATATTAATTGGGGAGGAAATGACATTTATAAGGGTTTGGAGAAAAGATCTCCTACTCTAGTACAAAGTTAAATCCTCAATCAACCCAAAAACTTGAGTTGATGGATTATGGGAAATTAACTATGCCCAGAATTCACCAATAATAATATAGGACAAAAGCTTTCCAAAAAATTAAAATAAAAATAAGAGTGCAATATATCAAACTGATTTCTTTAGCATAAAAATGCGTAAACTTATTGACTCTGAATTTTCTTCTTGTATAGAAGTGATATCTAAACTAAAAAATGCATTCTTTAATAAAATGTGTCATTGTCGTGTTTGTGTCCTAGATTTTCAGAAAATGATGTTTCACTATGCATGTGTGTGGCGTATGTGTCTTCTTGCTTCTTAGGTGTTTGACAAAACCCAAAATCAAGATTTAATTGGAGGGAGATGCACCCATTTAATGGGTTTTTGGACATGAACCCATACGATTCAATTCCTTTTCAAATAAAGAGCCTTAACGATTTTACTCTTCAACATCTTTTGTTAATTACATTCTTTTTAAGGGGCAACAAATGGGGTCATCAAGAAGTCAGATTTATTAGAGGGTCAAATAACGATTCTGTATTAAGTCTTACTAGTGATGACTTGAAGTTCAATTTCCAATTGTTAATTGGCATGAAAAGGTATCTGATAAAGATTTTAAAGAAGCTATATATTATATTTTAAAGGAACCTAATTCACCTTCAAATAAGTCATTAGATGAGTCTTCTTCTTCCCCTCCCATCAACACAATAGATTAAAAAGAAAAAAAATATATTCCCTTTAAAAGGCATGTGCCATTGAAATCTATGAGATAATTTCTTGAGGTTAGGGTTTTAACCATCCTTTTGTTCTTTTCCCCTTGGACTCCATTTGTCATTGGCTGGTCGAAGTGATTGATGCCGTATGTTTTGCTCATCAGTTTTCAGTTATTGGGTGAAGTTGCTGCTTTTTGTGGTTTTCTTTAGAGTTGCGTTTGGCGTTGATAGGGATTTTTGTTGTTTGTGATCTTCTTTTGCCTTGTGAACTGTGGTGTATGAGCTTTTCTCCTTGGCAATTTTTCTTCCTTTTCTGGTGTGTTGTTTCAAGCTGGTTTGAGAAGCTTCTCAGTTCCCACTAAAGTTCTGCTGTTCTTCATGCTTTATCTTCTAGTTTTGCAGTTATTATTTCCAGTTGGCTGTTCTTTGGCCCTTTATTTATTTATTTTGGTTTGTTTGGCTTCTTTTCAGGTTCTTGTAATTTTTTTCTCTTTTTTTTCCCTTTTGGTGTATGCTTTTCCTTTCTCATGTTTTTCCTTTCAGGAGTTTGTATCTTTAAAGTTCTTTTGTTCATTTCATATATCAATAAAAAGTTTGTCTCTTGTTCAAGAAAATACATAATATAAGCATGCATGCATATATATCTGCATAAGCATATCTAAACAAAAAGAACGGTGTTGCTAGAAAGATTATCTAACTGATGAAGATCAAAGGAAGAAAGCTAGAAACAAGAGACTACTAACCGAATCCACAGATGAAATGACAGACACAACACACATAATAATTGCTGTTTTCCAGTGGAAGACAGGAGTGCCCCACTGTAACGGATATGGAAATCTAAACCATGGTGAAGATTTGAGTGCATGAGAAGTATCAACTCTACAATGCTTCATCCTTGAAACATGCTTTCTGCAGTGTTCAGATATTATATTTGAGGCAGGTACATTTGTATCACAACCTTTGTAACTATAAACTCCAGCTTCAGTCAGCAAAAATGCCAAAGCCCACGTGATAACAATTCCAAGTGGAACCTGGCAGTGAAATATACGATCGTGATCAATCCCATGCATGTTAGAAGACAACCTTAAAGAAGATTATCAGGCAACTAGAAGTTTTAAACGTCAAAAATGTCATAAAATTGTAACTCCTCACTTACTGCATATATTAGAAAAATCCGATGGCCAAGAATAGATATCTTCCGGAGGTACTGTGAAATTCATGGAAATTGTATTAGTACTTCGTTTGTAATTTGTCTGAAAACAGTGACATGACAACTCCTCACTTATCACATAATGTTTGCCTCTGTTATTTCATTGAAACAGTAAAATATAGCTCGAAGAAAAATAAAACAATGTAGATGCACGTACTAGAGAAAATATAATAACCAACAGTATCTGCACGACACCAATCTCAAGGCAGGCACCAACTAGTGGAAAACCATAACTATAAAACGAAAGTCCAACAGCAGCAATGGTTGGGGCCACAACTACAGGATGGATCAGCCTGTAAAAGATAAATCAATTACTTACTGGTATAATGTGCGAACAGAAAGTTGTTGGAAGTCAACAACATCATACCTCAAAAGCAGTGACATCAGTCCACTATATCCAAGTATTGCTTGAAAAGCTGAAGCTATGATAATTCCACCTTGTAACTCCTTCATTATATGCTTAAAATTCTGCAAACATCAACAAAAATGATAATAATAAAACACATCTGATACAACTAAATATAGTACAAAAGCTCTTACAATGAGGGATTTCTTGAATTTAGAGCAAGTAAAGATAAATATATATATATATATGTATGTATATATTAGGAGTGACTAGATTAAAAAAATACTGCATTATTCAGTTTGCTTAATGAATAAGATGTCGCATTCATGGCTAACAAAAAAAAAGTCCAGTAGGAAGCTAGGACTTCCAATTTCTTCGTCAATATTTAAGGTACAGATCCAAAATTTTCTTCCTTCAAACAACTAATCTCTTCTAAGCATGACATATAAAGTAGATAAAAGTGAAGGACAAAAAGTAGACTGAAGTTATGACCAATGATACTCTGATATATACCAGACTAAAATTCAGAACAGGGGAAGGGCGCAACAATATTAGTGAAGGTGAGGTGGCGAGAGAATTAGTCAAATGTATGCTTATGTAGCCATAACCATCATTAAAGGCCTTCATCTAAGTATATACATCAAGTACAATGAAGCAAAATAAATGAATAGAATGCAAAGGAAAAGTAGAGCTCGTCCTTTTGATAGACAGAACCATGACACAAAATGCAGGAGTTGCTAATTTTCATAATCCACACTGCAATAAAAAAAGAAAAAAAAAACTGAGCAGAAGAGAAGCATACGTTCCCGTTAAGTCCTTGAAACTCTGGGGAATTGATAATTGCCAATGCCGGAGCCAGGAAAACAAATGATGGACCCTGTATCAATGGTAACCTTGAACCGAAAAACGTATGCAAAAGGGTGGTGATGCCCGACACAAAGAGCACCGTCGATACCACATTTGAAGTATCCTCCTATAAACCAATAACTCCAATCAGATCAAGTAATTTTGCACAAATTCCACACTAGAAGTCTACAAATGAGAATAAAAAGTTTCAAACAAGTAACTTTAATCTACTTACGTAAGTGCCACCCATAGCAGGAACAATAACAAGCGGAATAAGAACCAACGAACCCAACATCGAAATATAATGCTGAAACCCATATAGACCGATCGGGACTGAAATTTTGAGCACCGACAAACAAAATCGTATCAGCCATAACCCCCCATTGCAAAACTTATCAATTACATACCCTACAGTAAAACTAATAGAGTGTTCTTATCTGCATAAAAAAAAGAGTGCAAACTCACCAAGACCAGGCGTATCTCTGAGTTCGTACTTCATGTGCGAGTGTCTACCCACAAATCCATCATCATCCCCAACCTGCGGCAGAACATCCACCACATCCTCATTTCTAGCGGGCCGCCGGGGTTGGTTCGCCGGCTCCGAAGTCGGAGGCGGAGGCAGCGCCTGACCATTCTGAGCAGGTCCAGAACCACCCTTCGGTAACCCATCAGAATCCCTTCTCCTCTTCACCGTCTGATCTTTCTCCTTCTCCAACTGCGGCTGAGCCGCCTTCACACTCTCCCGCTCTCCATTAACAGCAGAACTCCCCCGTAGACGGCCAGCTTCAAGATCCGGGTGAGCATCGGACTCCTTGGGCCTCGGAGGAAGAGTAACATGGCCGGAATCAGTGGCATTGGTCTCGCCGGAGAACTTGGGACGAAAGCCGGTGCGTTTAGCCCAAGAAGCAGGTGGTATTGAGGATGGCTCCGGTGCAGGCGGCCAAGGGCCGGGACGGGGGCGGGATTTGGGGTCGGAAGTAGACATTGGAGAGAGGAAGTGGAATGTTAGTGAGGCATAGCTTGAAATAGAAGCAGATCGGAGGTGGGAAAGTGGGTAAGGGAGTGAAGAGAGTTGAGAGAGTAGAAGAAATGGAGGTGTCTCTCAGTTGAGCTTCGTTAATGGCTGCTCTTCTAGAGAGAGAAAGAAGAGAGAGAGAGAGAGTGTGAGTGAGTGCAGACTTGAGAGAGAGAGAGAAGAAGAGAGAATGAGTGGGAGAGAGTGAAGGAAACGCCAAAGAGAGACAACTCAGGAAGCGGTGGAGGAGCTCAAACCGCGTTTTTTTTTTCTTTTTTTTTTCTTTTTTTCAAATCTCATTTTGAGTCTAATCGATATTTTCGTTATACTATAAAAAAAATAATAATAATAAGTGACGAAAATGTTGAATATAATATAAATAATAAATATGTTAATTTATTTAAAAATATAAAATGTTATTATTAATTAAATTTACCTTTTGTATGGTTTGTTTTTTATAAATCTTTTTAGAAATAACTCATTAATATCGATATTTTTATCAATATGTCTATAAAATTAAGATTTATACCTATGTGTATATAACAGTTCTCGTATATATTCATTACCGCTTAGTTATATTTAATCTGATATTTTGAATATTCATAGTTCATGTAGTCACATATTTTATTTTGAATTATGTACTTTTAATTTGTGACTTTAGGTATTTGATAAAAAAAAATGAATCTAAAGATTATTTAATTGATTAAAACTTTGTCCCATCAAAAAAAAAAAAAAGTTAGAAGCTTTATATTCGAATTTTAGAATTTGAGAGTCTTTTCAAAGCTCTTGCTTATCTTCTTTTTGGTTTGAAATTGATTTCTTATCGTTTGGAATCTCTTAATTGGAAATTTTTGATATACAAATGAGGTTTCGATTTTTATTAATTATATTCTCGATCTCTATCTCTCCATAACTATTGAAGGTTTTCTTTTAGTCAACATCAAAAGTAATCATGTTGCTTATGACTTACAATAAATATTTTGATTTTCGGCCATTGGTTCGAAAGCCACTTTCCATGAGCATATTGTGTTTTTGTTTGATGATTGATTGGTTTCTTAAACTCTTTTATCGTTTGGCTCTATTGTTCTAAAATTTTAGAGCAAAGAAATTGTGCAAACTTCTAAATTCCTAAGTAGAGATGTCCATTTACCTATCTCGAAAGAGGCAAGGAATCTCCAATTGGACGGAGAATGGGGAGGAAACGAGGAGAAATTTCTCTCTATCGATTAAATAGGGACAATGACAGAGATTATATTCCCAGTTTCTACTCTCGCCCCAGATGTCTATATATATACTTTACATAAAATATAAACTCACATTCTATCATATAGAATGTGAGTTCATATAAATGTATATATTTGAGTGTGTGTGTATACAAGAGAAAATATTATATAAAATATATAAAATACTATACTTTTTTCTTTTTAACATTTAAGACGGTTACTTGTAATATTTAAGTTGAAGTGGTAAATTTGTGATATTTAAATTTTACAATTTAGATATCATGAGATTAAATATTTTAATTACATATTTGCATATAAAATAACATCGTTATTAGGAATTTTATAGCAATTTTTAATAAACGTAGTATTGAAAATGACCCATTGAATTTATAAATTTGTATCAAGGTCGAGAAAAAATTATGAATAAATTAAAAAAATAAATGAAAATTTTTTTCTATATGAAAGAACTCGATCTCTACAGATTCTTTATTAAAAATTCTAACGAGGATGGAGATTGAAATAGAGACGAAAATGGAGAGAAGGAAGCCTGAGCCTCGTGGACATCTCTATTTGAGTGGAAGAGAGTTTTGAATTTGGTGGGGGATTTAACATACTTTTTCTTTTGTTGTACTCTCATGACCGTTATTTTAGTCTTTTTAATTATTGGAAAGGGTCATTTTGGTCTTTTATGCCCACAATCCTGACACAAGTTCTAAGTACTCTTCAATGCAAAGTTTTTGCAATTTTTTGTGGTCTTTTTTTTAAAAAAAACACTGTAACATTTGATTGAATTTATAATTGAAAAATGGGATAGAATTTAAGAGAATGGGTGGACAAAATTGTCATTTTCTTAAAGTACAAAAAAGAAATAGTAATTTGAAAGGTGAGAACAAATTTGAGAATGATTTGAAAACCGTTCAAATCATTCAAAATTACTTTTAATTATCAAAATTTAATTTAATCTTGAATATTGTATTTCTAATTGTAATTATTATATTGTTAAAAATGATTTAAAATGATTAAATACATGTTTCGAAGTTATTTTAAAAAATGACAAAACTATTTTGAATAATTTCATAATCACTCACAGACATGTCAATAATATAAATAACAATTATTGATAGTATGAACAGTATGCCAGTTGAGCTACACTCTCGTTGGCAAAATTATAACAATTTAAGTCTAGACTTTAAATAAGTAATTATTTAGGTATAACAATTTAGTCCTATTAGGAAAAACTATTATTAAGACTCGATTAAATTCCTCACTCACATAGATCAATACATTAATTAAAGATCAATTTCATTTATAAACAATAATGGTTAGGTTGTCATGTAATAAAATTTGACACTTAATTTTGATGAGATCTATCATTGTAGAGACTTAAATTGTTACAAAATTAAAATTATATGATTAGATTGGTGCATATTAAAGTTTTAAGATTAAATTATTACAATTTTAAAAAATTAAATTATTTAAAATAATAAAACTGTTGAAAATATTTATAAATATAATAAAATATTACCGTTTATCTACGATAGACTACGATATACTACTATATGTGTTTAGTGTCAGATACAATAATAATCTATCGCAGTTTATGACAGATAAACAATGGTCTGATTCATCTTATTATATGTGAAAACAACGCTTTTAAAAATAAATTAAATATAAATCATTCCAAATTTAAACCAAAATGAATCTAATCCAATTGTATGTAGTATATATTAGTAGTTACGAGGTTAGTAGTTCGAATTCCTTTGACAACGGCTGTTTTATTAACTAACAAAAATAAATAAAAATCGAAACTTCAAAATTTAATACAAAATACACTTAAATAAAATGAAAATTCCACTTTAAAAGTGTGGAAACAAAAATATCTACCCACATAAACATAAAATACATGAAGTAAAATATACAATTTTTAATTATTATTATGGAAAACTATTTTTCGAGGTTTAATATATATATATATATATATATATATAAATAAATACATGTCAGATCCGCAGAGACAGAGAGACAGACGGCTTTTTTTATGGATAACGTTTTAGATTTTTATTATTTATTGCTAATTATTCGAAAATGCATAATTTATGTTTTGTCCCTTTGATTTCTCTATCTTCTACAACTGAAATCAAATCTGTTGTGTCTTTAATTTTTTTATTTTTTTTTCTTTTTACAGAAATATTGTAATTAATGTGTGGGTTCGAAAAATCGAACCTCTAATCTTAAAATCGATAGTCCGAGTATTATGTCAATTGAACTATAATCATGTTGACAAAAAAAGTGTTTAATATCCACTAAACTTCCATAATGAACTCTGAAATATTTTAGCCTAAAATAAGTATTCAATTTTGTACCTTGTTTAAAAAAAAATACTTTTGAACTTCTAAAATTTTTAATAATATCCCTAGATTTTGAAAAAAAAAATTAAAAATACTTTTGACATTAGTTTTTAACGAAAATGGTTAAATTTTCGTTTAAAAAATATCGCTAAATTTTTAAACAATTAAAAAATACATCTACTATTAGTATATGGACAAAAACCACTAGTTCTCATATAAAACAATATTACTAAACTTTCAAAAGTTGCATATTAAGTTATTAACTATAAACCTTTTAAAACATAATATTCCTTTAATATATGGATGTAACCGTCAATATGTACCACTTCACCTCTCTCTTCCATTTCCTTCCTCCTCTTATTCAATATCTGTAACGATCTGATTTTCTAAGATCACTAACTGAAGTCATTACTACAAGAATGTAATTCCAAATCCAAACCCAAATGACCATGTGTAAAATAAAATTTTCCAAAATAAAGATTTTTAAATCCCGATAAAGCAATTTAAATCCTTAAGTCATGGGTTTGGGATCCTATAATTTCATTAACTACAATGGGAAACAATATAAGCCAAAATTGCTAATTAATAGATTTAAACTAAAACATTAAATGGGGCAACTGAGGTGTTGAGTTGAGTTTTGAAGTCTATAGTCAATATGTCGAAGTTAGAAAGTTTTTGTTTCGGATGCAGAATTGTTTAGTCTGGAGTTAGAAAACATTAGAGAGAGGGAGATGAAGTTCATGGATAAATGTGCCAACTTTAATTATGAACACGGTTGAAGTTGGTTGAATTGAGTTATTTAACATCGACTCATGAAGTTGATGGACCAAACATCCCCGACATATCTTGAAAACGTGAAACTTAGTGAAAGCAATGCCATTGGCACGTTATTGCCCTTAGTTGAAACACATTAAAAGAAAATTGTGAGTATTTGAAATATTCAATGATAATTTCACTACTAGAATCAGACTATACAATTACATGCAAATATGAGTTGAAAAATTAAGTTGGTCTTAAAAGATTTTTGCACTAATATCTTAGTTAAGTAATTTTAGTTTTTAGATTAAATCAAATTAAGAGAACTTGTTGGTAAAATTAGATTTAAAGTGGATTTCATTATTTTATTTAAGTTTTCAGTTTTTGGGTTAGAGATTTTTTTGTTAAGTCTCAAATTCATAATTTTGAGAATTTAATATCTTGCACTATATCTTGGTTAAGTAATTTTGGTTTTCAGATTAAGAGAGATTATTGGCTGAAATCTAATGTGGGTAAATTGAATTTAAAGTAGATTTAAATTAAAATATTCAAGTTCTCAAATTTTTGGATTAGAGATTTTAAAATTAAATCTCAAATTCATAACTTGAGAATTTAATATTTTTCTTCAGATTGTTGAGATAACTAACTTCGTGTAGTAATGATCTCGCTCTCACCTGAAAACGTTGTGTTGGACACCTAGAGAATGCTTTGAACGGCTTCAATGGTGCATGATGACATCCAACAACATGAAGCTACACGACAACGACTGAATAGTGACAACAGAGGCAAGGTGCAAGTGATCTTTGAAGGGAATCGAATTCCCGTAGAAGCGAGATCGCGTTGCATTTTGTTTTTCAGTTTTTAAGGAACAAGAACAACAAATAAATAGAAATAATAATGGATAAACATTATAAGAAGCATGCTTTAAAATAAGAAACAAAGGGATAAAGCAACAAATCTTTGTTGAATCCCAAACTTCTCAATAAATCCTCTTGTTTTGATCACGAACACCTCTTCGTGATCAAGGATACCACCGTAAGAAAAACCTTGTTATTCTCTAAGAATCAAAGGGTAGAAGAGTAGTCTCTATCGCCTTGGAGGAGAAAGAATAATAAAAAATGGTTGAGAGAAAAAAATTGGAGAGAAAATCTAGATTGGAGGCTAGGTTTTTTCACAATAAAATTTCATCCCCTAAATTGCTCATAAAGAAATATTTATATGGAGAAGGGTTTACAAACCCTTTTCCAAGTCTTTCCTACCCTTATGCCCAATCAATTAAATAACATTTATTCAATTAATTAACATATCAATTAAATAACCACATATATAAAATACAATTTCATATATATAACTAATTAATTAATAAATAAACATCACATGTTTACTCTCAAAGTTAATTAATTAATGCTTCATGAATCTAATTCATAAGAATTTAATATTTGAATCTTATTCAAATATTTCTCTTTTAATTATAGATCACATCTATAATTAACCATATCATATTAATCTTATTAATCTGTTATTCCATCAATTGACTTGAACAATTCAAATCATTCTTCTTATCTATCCTTTAGTGAGCTAATAAAGGGACCTTATGGACATACAGATTATAAGCTCCAATGATATGAGATTAATTAATTAAACTCTTTAATTAAATTAATCAATCTTTATTAACTACCGATCACTCCAATAAAGACCGATAGTTGTACTCTTTGCACGGTAGATATATTTCCGTATCCACGGATATAACCAATCAATAGTTAGTCAATCCTTCACAAATCGCTCATAACTATAGTTGGGTCAAATCACCGTTTTACCCCTATGGACTAGACAATCGCTTAACACGAGAAAGGTAAACAATTTACCATACGATTTACTCCGCGATTGTTTAGTCAGTAACTAAGCGATGAAGCTTGCTGAGCTAAACGATTGTCTAGTACGCGCGCGTTAAACTACACCCAAGTATCCTTAGCGATCATTTATCCTATTGTCTACACGACCCGATCAACGCTTGGTCGTCTTCTTTCTCGAAGAGCAGTAGCCCTTGCTATGAAGCTTCTTCACAAACGACTCAAAACTCAAATTAACTTTGAATACAGACTCGATAGCAAATTATAATGCCAAAAAATGCAGGGGCCTTTACAATTAACTTGAAATGTAAAAGAAATTAACAAATTAAGATTTCATCCCAAAAAACTCCATCGATCAATACATCCATAAACAAATTAACAATTAAAACAGAGAGTAGACATGCTTTTACCCACCGAGAATGTATATGCAATTCTTTACATCAATGAATTTGGAATATTAGAAACCTGGCTCTGATACCAATTGAAGGAACTCTTATACAAGAGTACATATGAACGAAAGTGGATCTTTCCAATTCATTGTGACAAAATTTTCACATATACATTCACACATACAAATTTGCATTAAACAACTAAATTACCCGCATGTTTTAAGATAAACAAGAGAACGAGGAACTTAGCAGTTGAAGACTCTCTTCACAGCAAATCTCGCTTTCTCCACGAACGGCCTCTTTGCGCTCTCACTAGAACAGCAAGCTATCATTCAACAACACCCCAGTCGTCTACCACGAACAACAAGAGAAGGGGACAACACCACCACTTGGAGCCGTTAGTATTTTCGGAGTGAGAATCCAAAGAGTGGGCTCGGATCGGATTTGGTAGAGGGGAGGAGGAAAAACAAATTGTATATAACAATCAAGCAAGTTGGAGAAGACAACGACTATTGTATAGTCAAGATGCTCGATTGTTTAGGCGAGGTGCACGATCATGTAGGAAAAGTTAGGCGATCGTCTGTATGATCGTTTAGTAAAGATTGCGATCGTTTAGTTAAATGTAAGCGATTGTTTAGAGAAGCGCGTCACAGGTGTAAGCGATTGTTTAGAGAAACGCGTCACAGGTGTAAGCGATCGTCTAGTAAACTGATGCTATCGTATAGGCTCTAGATTACTAAGCGATCGAATGCAAAACACACTGTGAGCTAATTTCAATCTCTTTCAATCTACTTACAAAATGAAAACAATTTTCATTTTATTATTCTGTTAAAAAACCGAATTGAACTTCCCACTATCGTATGGTTATGGAGAAAACGCCGAGTAATTATCCCATAACTGTGCAAATAATAAAATAATAAATATAATCATATTATATTCATAACCTATAGTTTGATATCATATATCAACCATAGTGTTTTCTTTTCCACTTGATATAAATCATATTTATATCCAATTTTCTCCATATTAATGTATCTCATATATTTAGTCAATCATATAATATATAATTAACCAGTTCAATTATATCATATATATAATCGGACTCCCTCTTATCAATTTGAACATTTCAAACTGACCCAAAAAACTGATTCTCAACTTGGATCCAAGCTACCAAGTGGACCTTATGAACCTATGGCTCGAATCTCCAACGATATGCGAATAGCTACTAAACTCTTTAACCACGAGATCTACTATCCGTTAACTGCCAGACATTCCACTAAAGACCGACAGTTGAACTTTTCTTGCCACGGATATATTTATATGTCCATCGAATATAACCAATCATGAGTACGATAACCTTTCACAGATGCTCGTAAGTACAGCTGGGCCAATTTATCGTTTTGCCCCTATAGTTACATCTTACTCCTTAAGTACCATTGATCCCTCTAATAAACAATACAACATAGTCCTACTATGTGTGAACACCTCTCTGGCCATGAGAAGGTATGTGACACCACATCGTTCAAGCCCTAGGATCAGCCCTTAAGGGAGTAATCTATCTACTTACCCCTGCTTCGAGGAAGGAGTGAATTCTATCTTGTGTAGCTAAGTTCCCAGCTCCCAAATCAGACGAATCCCCAAAGTGGTAGGTTTGATTCGGCAACCTGGCCATTTGCACCCATGCGAATTAAAGAACCGCCCTCAAGGCCATGAGTTCCTAACTCACTTAGGATTGAGTCATGTTACTTATGGTCATCCTAATGAAGTGAAGTCTCTGTCATGGACGACATTATATAACGAGACGTTAACACTTCGTGGTCAGGTCTTATACAAACTCTTTTGACTAGGATGCCCCCGCTCGCACGTCTCCACATGAATGATCAGGATCTGACCATTTGTAGCAAGTCACAACACTTATAACTTGTTCCACAAAGCGGGCCGCATCCGTAGCGTTACAGGATAAGGTTTCCTTCTTATATCCATATACTACAGACCATTTTGGTTATCTCTTAAGACATGATCCACTTGTATGTCACCACATACATGCTTAAGTTACATAAAGACAACCATGGATTTTAGTTTATTGGTTTGTGGTAAAGCAAATAAAACATCCAATATGCAAAGTCAAGAAGTGAAGTAAATATCATATATTATACATCACAAGCGTTCACACAAACTGTTTACAAACTACAGGACACGAGACTTTAGGGAATCATCCCCAACAACACGATTAACGCATAATGCATATTCTTCGGATTAACGCATGATCAGCGAATGACCATCAATGCATATCCATTAACGCAAACAAATTAAAATTTTCCTCCCATCAAGTTTTTGGCAGGTGTGATAGCTTGTAGAAATGCAATCTATTGCAGCCTTTTACTTAGAATTATGAGGGTTGATGAGCAGAGCATACGTTAATATTACTAATGTGGAATAATGAACTTGCGTTGATCAATACTAAAAATCCCCGCTAACCCTATATCATGTATTATTTTGTAGATGTCGTAGGAGTGATTGCATGCGTTGATCCCAAACCATCACAAAGTTGATTGCGTGCGTTGATCTTAATGAAGACAAGTTGGCACATGAAATGCCGCAACTACAGAGTGATAGCCATGATAGAAGGATATCACAAAGTGGGTGGAATGCATTGATATTTCAGAAGAAACAATCACGAACGCATACCTCGAGAGTATCAAAGAGATAAGATTATGATGACATTCTCACTGTTGGGATTGGTGTCCCAATTCTCCCAAAGTCTCGTAGTTTGTAATCTATACACATTGTTATGAATAAAATAAGACTTTTTTATCTGGCATTTATTCATATCCAATAAACAAAGCTCCATGGTTATTGTATGAAAACTTAAACATGTATATGAGATATATAAGTGGATCATGCCTTAAGTGATAACCTAAATAAGTCTGTAGTATAAGGATTGAGGAGGGATTCCTGATCCTGGTGACAAAACGGATACAACCCACTTTGTAGAGGTTTGCAACTGTTGTGAACTACTACATATGGTAGATCCTGACCATTTATGTGGAGACATGTAAGTGGGGGTGTCCTATACAAAGAGTCTGTATAAGATCAAACCACGATATGACAAGTTTCTGTATATAACGTCGTTGATACTGGAGACTTACATCTCACCTAAATGACCATAGGTGATATGACCTCAATCCTGAGTGTTTTGGGAACTCTGCCTTTGAGGGAGGTCCTTTGATTAGTATGGGTGAGAGTGGCCAGATTGCCAACTCAACATGCCTACCCTTTTGGGGACTTGTCTGATTTGGGAGCTGAAAACTCAGTTACACAAGATGAAATTCACTCCTTCCCTGAACCAGGGGTAAGTAGATAGATTGCTCCCTTAAAGGCTGATTCCGGGGATTGAACATAGTGGCCACAGCTTCTCTTTGGAAGAGAGGATTCAGTCATAGTAGGACTATGACTTATGTTCATTAGAGGGATCAGTGGTACTTAAGGAGTTAGATGTAATTACAGGGGCATAATGGTTATTGGGCCAGCTATACTTACGAGTGATTTGTGAAGGATTATCGTATTGTTGATTGGTTGATATGGATGTTGGGTTTTATGTCCTAAAACTCGTGGTATGTAAACGATGGAGCTTATTCTAAAAATCCAATAAACCTAAAAGTCACTTGACTATTGGATGAGTACTTAAACTTTATGTGGAGACATCAAGGTGGATCAGGTTCGATTAAATAGTCAAAACGATCTATAGTACATAGAGACATAGGGGTGAGACTGGATAGATAGCTGGGGACATAAGGTGCAAGAGGAAATTCACTCCTACCCGCTTTAGGGATAGTAGAGAGATTGTTCCCTTAAGTGCTGATTCTAGGGCTTGAACAAAGGATCCACCCTCTCATTTGGCATGAGAGGGACTCGGTTTTGTGATTGGATCACAAAACAATTGTTCATTGGGGGATCAGTGGGGACTTAAGGAACAAGAGGTAATTTCGGGGGAAAAACAGAGATTTGACCGAACCGTTATTATGAACAACCTGTGAAGGGTTAACTTACTAATCATGGTTATATCGAGTGGACATAGTATATCTATAGTGAGGAGAGTTCAACTATGGGCTTTAGTGGAGTGACCCATTAGTTAACGAATGGGGGTAGATCGGTCTAATGAGTTTAACCGATTAATCTCGGATCGTTGGAGCCCATGATCTATAGGTCCATGAGGTCCCCCTACTAGCTCGGAAATGGATTAGCTCTAGAGTAGTGTGATAAGTTAATTTGAAACGTTCAAATTAGAATCAAACGAAATTGAAGAAAATATATATA
The DNA here is from genome assembly GCF_027475165.1 of Benincasa hispida. Classification (NCBI taxonomy): domain Eukaryota; kingdom Viridiplantae; phylum Streptophyta; class Magnoliopsida; order Cucurbitales; family Cucurbitaceae; genus Benincasa; species Benincasa hispida. Next base: position 4,007,662 of record NC_143485.1, on the reverse strand, counting down.
AATATGATTTAAATATATGAAGATGAATTTGTGTAAAAATTAATTTAATATTGGATATTAAATTAATTAGAATTATTTAAATTGTTTAAATAATTATTTATTAATTTTATTAGAAAATTAATTTGTAAAATTAATAAATTTTGATTTTAGAAATAAAATATGATTTTAAAATCAAAATGGATTTTTGGAAATTGAAAAATTACATAAAACTTGAAAATTCATCTTCAATTAACTTACAAGGAACCCACCTTCTCCTTTGGTTTACTCCAAGCATAAGCTGCATCCTATGCAACACATCTCTTTGCATGATAGTCTGCAATATATTGAAGAGATTGGAGTGAAGAAAGAGAAGAGAATCGACTAAATTTTTGCTGAAAATTTTGGATGAAGAAGGTGCTCTTCAATGGGTTTTGTTCAGTGAGCTTTCTCCATGTTCCCTCTGATTCCAGCTTATTTTGAATCCCACAACTCAATCTAGAGCACCAAGAGAATACTAGGGAAAATCTTGTGATGGTCTAAACAAGAATTCGGAGGATTTTACAGTTAAAAATGGAGATTTCGTTGGTCCGGCCAAGGTATGTTCATGAAACCCATTATACTCTGTTTTTAGCCTGTTTCTTTTCAATCAGAATTAATGAATTAGAATGCTTATGGATCTTGATTTCTTCGGCTGCGTGCTGGTGTCGATCCAACAAAGGAACATAATATATCTGTAGTAAGTAGAGTTCAGCTGTCGGTATTTAGTGGAGTGCCTGTGATGCTTGGTTTTATGAAGTGGAAATATGAATGATATGTGATGATGAAATTGCGTTGTGCACTTAAGTTTTCCCAGCAGAATCCAAGTGTAAATTCCTCTGAGTTTCCTGGTAAGTCCAAGGTCGAACACAGGGACTTGTGAAAACAGATTGTGTTGGTAATTTTTGTGAAGAACTTTGCGATAACCGGATAAATAAATAAATTGTTGGGTTTGTTGTTTGCATTGATGAAAAATAAATAAATGCGACGGAGTTTGAAAAGAGTTGATAAATGGGAGATGCGATGAATATGCGGTGAACGGGTTGAGAAAGGTTTCGGCTAACACTTCCTAGAATGCGTTTATGCTTTGCGATCATGCAACATGCATACAATAGTAAACCATCTCTCAACGCGAATGCTACAACTTCTAATATTAGAACGCATGCGATATATGCGATAAGTTTATAGGACCTACACATAAGCCTCTATTCTTATTTATGCGATGATAGGATAACACATGCAAATAAGGCGACCACATAATATCATTCCTATCTCTAGGATGCATGGGATACAAGTTGACAAACAGAGCTTATCTCTAAGTCCATATCTCTTGTTCATGCAAGTCTAATCTTGCTCTTTCGAGTCCAAATTCTAACCTAGCTCTCTCGAGTCATTAGGTTCTTTCTTTAGACTCTTTCTCTCTCGAGTAACTCTAAAGGGTATTTTGCACAGTATAAAACAAGACAATCGCAAGCAATGAACTTCCTAGGTCATGTTAGCTTAGTTCTTCTCAACCCATTCGACTAGTTTAGCTACTCATGCATATTACGAGAGTGAACAGATATAGAAATAGAACTTCCATTGTATAAGTATGAAGATGAAGTACAAAATAACAATGCAAGTATAGAATAAAGAGCCTGTTAGTAATCTCTTGTTGCCAGGGGTTTACACTGTTTTTCTACTCGTGCTCAAAATGATAATCTCGCTCTCGCGAGAGTCGGCCCGCTCTCTACTCCTACGCCTCAAGGTTCTCTCTCGAGTTGCCCTGAGCAATCTCCGGTGTCACCACTCTTCTCTTGCTCCACCTTAAAATGAAAAGGAAAACTATGGACAGCGACGTGAACTTGTGGAACAAAAGATTGTAAAAACGGTGAACCCTTTCTTTGAAGAATGCCCTTGGTATTTATTGAGCATCCATGGTGAAAGGCGGCTTCTCTCTCATGGTTGTACAGATGGGACAACTTTAATTCTTGACTGATGGGCCGAATAATTGCCACCGAAAATCTGAATGTACTTTGTGACCGTTATCGGCTGTCAACTTAATTTGGATTCGACTGTCATCAACTTTCTGTCCCATCGCGCTTAATTGGCCTTTCACCCAGATGCGCCCACCATATTGCGCTGACCAAGTTGCGGCGATCCTTCTCGGGCGAATGTTTACGAGCACGATCATCGCAAAGCCTTGCGGTGAAGTTGCGCTCGACCAATGATTTCCTATGATCGCAATTCTTGCATTGCGTCAACGCATATTCTGCACAAAAAATACAAAAATCAACTGTTCTAATGCGCTGATTGCATGCGACCGCAATATTATGAAAACGATGCTTAATGAACGCAAGTTAACATATTTCATCAACGCAATCCAACATTATTTAAGAACTTAGCATTACGATAACGTGCATTTCTACCCGTTATCACACCCCCAAATTTAAACAATGCTTGTCCTTAAACATAAGCTAAAGATTCTTTTAGCCAGTCAACCACAATGTTCTTTTCCTAGATTTCTCAAGAATACTCCGTTCAAACCCTATATACCAGAATTTCCTTAAGTCTTATTCAAGTCTCTTCTTAAAATATTTCTAAGACTTAGGGACTGCAAGCCTACCTTTCAAAAGAACTTTACTAAATTCCATAACATTGCATGATTTATTTCAAAAAGAAAATTTTCTACCGGGGTGTCAAATGATTTTATCCTTGCACAAAAATTTTCTTTATTGATATATATTTTTTCTGATCTTGCGCTGATCCAAGTGCCTTGCCTTCGTTCTGGCTTATCCCCATTTGTGTCATGCGGACATCCAGCTTCGAGCAATGCACTCTTTCTCAGACTAAACTCATACCTATTTGACAGTGAAGTTGCAGTCATTTATTTATGCGTTGATCCCGGTGACTTACTTTCGTTTTAGCTTGCCCCCACGTATGTCATGTGGACATCCAACTACGGGTAAGTGCCTTTCACAACTTAACTCTTATGAACATGAGTTTCCCATTGCGTTGACAATGGAGTTGTTATTCTCTCTTTTTTTTTTTTTTTTTTTTTTTTTTTTGTAGAAATAGCAAGGTCGAAAATAAAAATAAATACCTCACCCTCAAATTTAAAATGCGGCAATGTTCTCATTGCCAGAAGATTAAAAGAAGTCATGCGATGTTCTTAGAATGCGTTGTAAAGAGAGTTTGAAAGAAAGCTAGCAAACCCCTAACTTCTAGAAATATTTTACAAGGTGACTATCTTAATATTAAGTTGACTCTAGTATATACGAAAGAAATAGAAGCATATTTTTCATCATTGAAATCATACTTGGCAAAGAGACATTATGTGGTAACTTATTAAATTTATCTATGTCAAATGATTGCGATGATCAAAGAAGATGCGGTGATAAAACTTAGAAAACTAAAATGCAAATGCAATGTGATAGCGCAAAATTTGAAATAAAGATAAGGAAGAATACACCCCCAAATTTTGCGTTGTCGTCTGCATTATGTATTGACGCATCCATCTTTGCGGTGATCTCTCTTCTGTGGATTGTGGTGATGGAGTAAGATAAGAGGCTTCCTCGCGTAACATATCCGCAATCCAGTGCCTTGATCGTTGCAAAAAGAACAAAGAGAGGGTCAAATTATTTTAAACAAAACAAAACTCGTTATCACAATCTCCATTTTTTTTTTTTTTGGATGTAGAAATAGAAATAGAAATAAATATAATAGAATAAGGATAGATAAAGGAAAAGATATGGTGAAAATTCCGAGTAGTGGAGAAGAATTGAAGAGTTGATGCTTCCCAGAACTTGCGTCCCTGATAGATTGCGATCATTTGATAACACAGGGACCACCTACTTCATTCTTTATTCAAAGTTCTTCAGTTCCACAGATTCGACTTGGCGATGCTAGCCTTCTCCATGATATGCCTTTACTTGCTGCCCATTGACTTTGAATATGTTGGTTCCGTCATCATTTGATAATTCAACCGCGCCATGCGAAAATACTTGTCTAATTATGAATGGTCCAGACCAACGTGACTTTAGTTTTCTCGGGAAGAGCCGCAAACGTGAGTTGAAGAGTAAGACCTTTTGCCCAACTTAGAGATCATGCCAGCGTTTGGTGCGCTCTTTATAAATCTTCGCATTTTCATATGCGTTGTTCCTCCATTCTTCTAGCTCGACCAGTTGCATTTTTCGTGCTTCTCCTACTTTCTTCAAATCAAAATTCAGCTTCCTTACCGCCCATAGTGCCTTATATTCTAGCTCCAAATGCAAATGACATGCCTTGCCAAATACCAACACATACGAGAACATACCTATTGGTGTTTTAAATGCAGTCCGGTATGCCCACAATGCATCGTCAAGCTCTGTTGCCCAATCCTTCCGTGTAGGCCTTACTACCTTCTCAAGTATCAACTTAATTTCTCGATTGGACACTTCAGCCTAACCATTCGTTTGCGGATGGTATGCGGTGGCCACTTTGTGGAGGATATTGTACTTGCGCAGTAGCTCCTTGATATTGTGATTTACAAAGTGGGATCCTTCATCACTTATGATGGCACAAGGAGTGCCAAAACGAGTGAAAATATTTCTCTTCAGGAACTGGGAGACTACCACCGCATCACTTGCGGCGCATGCTATTGCCTCTACCCACTTGGAGACATAATCGATGGCCAATAAAATGTAATGCTTACCATTCGAAGGAGGGAATGGCCCCATGAAATCAATCCCCCATACGTCGCATAACTTAAGCTTCAAGATAGTGTTCATTGGCATTGCATTTTTCCATGAAATGTTATCTGTGGTTGGCACCAATCACATTTCATTGCGTAGTCAACTGCATCCTTGAATAATGTAGGCCAAAAGAATCCACTTTGCAAAACTTTGGTTGTAGTGCGCTGCCCTTCAAAGTGCCCATCATATGGTGAGTCGTGGCATTGTGACAATATGCATTGTTGAGCAACATTTGGTACGCATAATCGAATAATCTGGTCTACACCTCTTTTATACAGATTTGGCTCATCTAAATAATAGTGTCTGCATTCATTCTTGAGCTTCTTCTATTGGTGGTAGGTGTAATCTTCAGAAAATTGCTCACAAACCAAATAGTTGACTATGTCTACATACTAGGGCATTTCTTCTATGTGGAACAGCTGCTCATCTGGGAATACGACACTCACCTCAGACTCATTGGGGTCAACCCCGGATTTTCAAGTCTAGACAAGTGATCCACAACTTGATTCTCTGTCCCTTTTCGGTCAATTATTTCTATATCAAATTCTTGAAGGAGGAGAACCCATCTGATCAACCTTGACTTTGCGTTCTTCTTTGTCATTAAGTATTTGATCGCCGAATGATCAGTGTGAATGAGTACCTTTGTCCCCAACAGATATGCCCGAAAATTTTCCAACGCAAAAATCACCGTCAGGTGTTCTTTCTCTGTGGTGGTATAATTTGTTTGAGCAGGGTTTAATGTCTTACTCGCATATGCGATGGGGTGCAAATTTGTTTTTCTCTTTTGCGCTAAAGCTGCTCCTATTGCATACCCGCTTGCGTCACACATGATTTCAAATGGCAGTGTCCAATCTGGCTCAATCAATACGGGTGCGGTAATCAATGCATCTTTCAAAACTTTGAATGCGTTGAGGTAGTTGTTGTCAAACTCAAATTTTCTGTCAGCCTCTAACAACGCACTCAATGGTCATGCTATCTTAGAAAAGTCCTTGACTAATCGTTTGTAAAATCTAGCGTGCCCTAAGAAGCTTCGCACAGCCTTCACGCTGGTTGGAGCTGGATGTTTTTCAATTGCTTCAATCTTTGCTTTGTCCACCTCCAATCCACCCCGGGAGACCTTATGTCCCAACACTATGCCCCCATTCACCATGAAATGACATTTTTCCCAATTGAGCACCATATTCGTCTCTTCAAAATCTTCTCTAAGTTGGCTAGGCAGACTTCATAAGTGTTCCCATAAACGGAGAAGTCATCCATAAATATTTCCACAGAGTCCTTGAGATAATCTGAAAAGATAGCCATCATGCACATTTGAAACGTGCTTGGTGCATTGTAGAGGCCAAACGGCATGCGGCGAAAAACAAATGTCCCATATGGGCAGGTGAATGTGGTATTGTCTTAATCTTCTAGATCTATCATAATTTGATTGTATTCGACATAACCATCTAGGAAGTAGTAAAAATCATTTCCAGCTAGACGGTCTAGCATTTGATCAATGAATGGCAGAGGGAAATGATCTTTCTTTGTGGCCACATTCAATTTTTGGTAGTCCATGCATATGCGTCATCCAACGCTGGTTCTTTGAGGTATTAATTCATTCCTTTCATTCGAGACTACCGTCATTCTGCCTTTCTTTGGCACACACTGCACGGGGCTAACCTACGTGCTATCTGCTATGGGATAGATAATGCCCACATCTAGCCATTTGATAATCTTCTTCTTGACGACCTCCTTCATCGCAGGGTTGAGTTTGCATTGATGTTCAATTGTTGCTTTGTGGTCATCTTCAAGACGAATGCGGTGCATGCAGTACGTAGGGCTAATTCCTCTGATGTCGACGAGCATCCAGCCATTTGCTCGCACATGCTTCCTGAGAATGCACATCAACGCATTCTCCTGATCTTCGTTGAGCGCAGAGGAAATGATAACTGGTAGCTTTTCATTCTGCCCAAAAAATGCGTACTTTAGATGGGTTGGTAGGGTCTTCAATTCAAGTGTTGGTGGCTCCACTAGAGAAGGTTGCATTATTTTTCTTTCTTCTGTTGGCTCTACTTCTTGCTTTGCGATCATTTCTTCTTCCTTGTTTGTTTTTGTTATGATCGCATTGCAGGCAACAACGGATGTGCTGGCATCCTCTTCTACTTTCATCAAACTTTTCTTCTTCAATTAAATTCTGGTCATCATCAGAGTCATGTAGGTCTTCTTCATCCGGAAACTTTATGGCACGAATTATATTAAACTTGAGCTTCTGTCCATTGATACTTAAAGTGATTTCTCCTTTATGCACATCAATTTGAGCACAACCCATTAATAGAAAAGGTCGTCCCAGAATGATGGGCACATCTTTGTTGGCTTCATAGTCTAAAATGATGAAGTCAGCTGGTAGGATAAATTTGTCAATAGTTATCAGCACATCCTTCACCTTTCCTTCTGGATGAACTAGAGATCTGTTGCCTAGTTGGAGAGTCACTGATGTGGGCACAAGTTACCCCATATTAGCTGTCTAAAGTTTGACAGAGGCATCAAATTTTTGCTGGTTCCCAAGTCACACAGGGCTTGCCCTATGTAGAGTCCTCCTATGGAGCAAGGAATGGTAAAGCTCCCAGGATCGCTCATCTTCGGTGGAATTATGGATTTGGAACTTTGCGTTAATTCCACTGTGGCAAATTTTCTAGCTCCCCTCTTCTTAGTTACTATATCCTTCAGAAACTTGGCATAGGCAAGCATCTCCTCAATCGTTTCACTGAAAAGAATATTAACATGTAATTGCTTTAGCATAGATAAGAAGCGTTGGTACTGTACCTCTTCGTTCTTTTTCTTCCTTAGTCTCTATGGGAAAGGTGGAAACTGAACTTTCACGATTCCCGTTTCAGTTGGCTTTGAGGTCGACGCAACCTCCGGTTCTACTGCTTCATTTTCTCTTTCTTCTTCTTGCGTCACCGCAATCTCAGGTTCAGCCGCAACGAAAGTTGTTCTACTAAGCTCCTTCTTTTCTCCCTCTACAGTCTTCCCATTGCACAATGTCACAACCTGACATTGCTCTTTACCTGACCCCCTCGAGTTGCGTGGAAGTTCAGTTGAACTTGGCAGAGCCCCTTGCGGTCTACTCTTCAGCTCACTCACAATCTGGCTCATCTGTAATTCAAGATTGCGGATGGACGTGGCCTGACTTTGAAGCACAGTCTCGTTTTTCTCTATGTATTGCTTCAATAGGCTCTCTAAAGAAGAGGATTACAGTGGTTTTTGTGAGCTACTTGCTTGATTGCTCGTTTGACCATTGTTGTGTGGAAAGAATCCTTGTGGCTCTTTTTTCTATGCCATAGGTTGGAAATTTTGTTGTTGATTCTTCCAAACAAAATTGGGGTGGTTCCTCCACCCGGGGTTGTAGGTATTCGAAAAAGGGTTATTCTTTACAAAGTATACAGATTGTGGATTTTGCGGGCAATCTTCCATCGCATGCCCATCACCACAAGTCGTACACCTTACGGTGTTTTGACTGATTGCGTTGATTTGCCCAGTTTGCGGTATTGGGCTACTGATCGTAATTCCTTGGATTAAATTCATCATTGCGGTCATCTGATTTTGCAGTGAAGTAATAGCACCGTTATTTGCGTCAGTGTCTTTGAGTCTCAATCTCTGGTCGCTCTCTCTCCAATTTCATGGTTCTTAGAGATGCGATCTAAGATATTCTTCACCTCATCATATGTTTTATCAAGTAGACCACTAGCGGCTGCCGCATTGGCAGAAGTCTGCGAAGCGGGATTCAAACCATGATAGAAAATCTCCATTTGAAAGTAGTTTGGCAACCCATTATGTGGACAGTCCTGAATCAACCTCTTAAACCTCACCCAAGCATCGCTGAGCGATTCATTCATGTCTTGTTCAAAATTTTTAATAAGTTTTCTTCGTCTGGTGTTATCGGTAGGTGTAAAATACTTCTTCATAAATTTCTCCACTACCTGTTCCTAAGAAGTAATCTCTCTCGGGTTGAGAGAATATGCCCATTTTCTAGCCTGATCATAGATAGAAAATGGGAACAACGTTAGTCGAACTTCTTCCGTAGAGATGTTCGGGAACATAAATTTATTGCAGATTTCAATAAAACTTCGGAGGTGGGCATGCGGATCTTCGCCACACCTTCCTCCGAATTGATCTGTAGTCTGGATCATTTGCAGCATCACCGGTTTCATTTCGAATCTGCTTCTGTCGAGGGTAGGCCTCATGATTCCTGGAGAGAAATCATAGAGGTTTGGTGATGCATAGTCCCTATGGGCCTATTGCGATCGTTTGCCTACAGAATTGGATTCACCATGACATTATTATCATTTGGTGCTCCATTTCCAGGCTGCTTTGCCATCTCTTCTTTATCGGATTGTGGTTGCTATTGGCGGTTTCTCAGTCTTCTTCTAAATGTCCTCTCAATCTCTGGGTCGTAATTCGCCAGATATTGAGAGTCTGCAAAGAAATCAGAAAAATTACCGTTAGCACTCTATTTTGCTGAAATCCCCGGCAACGGCGCCAAAAACTTGATGCTTGATTTTATGAAGTGGAAATATGGATGATATGCGATGATGAAATTGTGTTGTGCACTCAAGTTTCCCCAGCGGAATCCAAGTGTAAATTCCTCTGAGTTTCCTGGTAAGTCCAAGGTCGACCACAGGGACTTGTGAAAACAGATTACGTTGGTAATTTTTGTGAAGAACTTTGCGGTAACCGGATAAATAAATAAATTGTTGGGTTTGTTGTTTGCATTGATGAAAAATAAATAAATGCGGCGGAGTTTGAAAAGAGTTGATAAATGGGAGATGCGATGAATATGCGGTGAACAGGTTGAGAAGGGTTTCGGCTAACACTTCCTAGAATGCGTTCATGCTTTGCGATCATGCAACATGCATACAATAGTAAACCATCTCTCGACGCGAATGCTACGGCTTCTAATATTAGAACGCATGTGATATATGCGATAAGTCTATAGGACCAACACATAAGCATCTATTCTTATTTATGCGATGACAGGATAACACACATACAAATAAGGCGACCACATAATATCATCCCTATCTCTAGGATGCATGTGATGCAAGTTGACAAACAGAGCTTATGTCTAAGTCCTTATCTCTTGTTTATGCAAGTCTAATCTTGCTCTTTCGAGTCCAGATTCTAACCTAGCTCTCTCGATTCATCAGGTTCTTTCTTTAGACTCTCTCTCGAGTAACTCTAAAGGGTATTTTGCACAGCATAAAACAAGACAATCGCAAGCAATGAACTTCCTAGGTCATGTTAGCTTAGTTCTTTTCAACCCATTCAACTAGTTTAGCTACTCATGCATATTAAGAGAGTGAACAGATGTAGAAATAGAACTTCCATTGTATAAATATGAAGATGTACAAAATAACAATGCAAGTATAGAATAAAGAGTTTGGTAGTAATCTCTTGCTGCCAGACGTTTACACTGTTTTTCTACTCGTGCTCAAAATGATAATCTCACTCTCGCGAGAGTCGGCCCACTCTCTGCTCCTACGCCTCAAGGTTCTCTCTCGAGTTTCCTTGAGCGATCTCCGGCGCCACCACTCTTCTCTTGCTTCGCCTTAATGAAAAGGAAAACTATGGACAATGGTGTGAACTTGTGGAACAAAAGATTGTAAAAACAGTGAACCCCTTCTCTGAAGAATGCCCTTGGTATTTATAGAGCATCCACGGTGAAAGGCAGCTTCTCTCTCATGGTTGTACAAATGGGAAAACTTTAATTCCTGACTGATGCGCCGAATAATTGTCACCGAAAAGCTGAATGTACTTTGTGACTGTTATCGACTGTCAACTTAATTTGGATTCGACTGTCATCAGCTTTCTGTTCTATCGCGCTTAATTGGCCTTTCACCCAGATGCACCCACCATATTGCGTTGACCAAGTTGTGGCGATCCTTCTCGGGCGAATGTTTACGAGCACGATCATCGCAAAGCCTTGCGGTGAAGTTGCACTCGACTAATGATTTCCTATGATCGCAATTCTTGTATTGTGTCAACGCATATTCTGCACAAAAAATACAAAAATCAGATGTTCTAATGCGCCGATTTCCTTCAATTGGTATCAGAGCTAGGTTGTTCTGATATTCCAAATTCACTTCTGTTTTGAACTTCTTTTATAGTCATTGTGGGTTTTCTGCATTGCGTTTAAATGTTAAATGCGTTTATGGATGGCATTGATGAATGTTTACGGGTTTAATTGCCTCTGTTTAAAGCTTTCTTTTAAATTAAACGGTGTTAATTTGTAAGGGCCTCGTGTTTTTTGGCATAATTAACAAGCAATCGAGTTTGTAATTCAAAGTGTTTGAGTTAGTGGAGTCGTTCGTGATGAAGTTTCAAAGCATGAAGATGAGGTTCTCAGCGAAGAAGAAGACCAAGAGTTGGTCGTGTCGTGTAGCCTCAGGTAAACGATCATTGGGATTTAGCTAAACGATCGTGTATATTTTTCTATACGATCGTGTAGTATTTACTAAACGATCGTTTAGCTAATGCTAAATGATAGGGTAAAGTGTTTGCTCTATCGCGTAGCATTGGTTGTCCAATCGCGTAGACGCTGGAGGTAAACAATCGAGTGGGAGCATTTGATGCTCATCGTTTAGAGAAAGGCATGTGTTAAACGATCGTGTAGTTAGTATGCCTTATCGCATAGTTATCGACTACACGGTCACCCGGTATACGATACTTATACGCTCATGCATCGATCGTTTAGACGATTGTGGTTCATCAGATCATTGTCATTTAGACGATCGTTTAGAGTTTGCGTTGTACGTAGCATGCTGCACGATCGCGTACCTCATGCTTCATCGCATAGTAAATGGTACACGATCGTTTAGTTCTGGAAGCATAGGTAAACGATTGAGTAAAGCGTTTACTCTTTCGTGTAGACGATCGCGAGGAAGTTTGGTACACGATCAATGGAGACGCGAACTTCGACCGGGCGGTTCAAGACCCGGTTCGCCTGTTTGAACTAGAGACTCTTTGTTTTTGTAATAGTTAGCTTTTGTTTTGTGGATTTGAGGCAATTATCCCGGCTCATCAACATTTTCTTTTTATACATGAGATGTATATGGTTTATATGGCATAGTGTATGACATATAGATTTGAAACCCACCTTAGGTTGTGTGATTATTCATGCATCATGTATTATAAGTGTTATAATATAATATGATGAAATTACAAGAAAGCATGCGCATGCATCATGAAATATAAGAGTTATATTTATGTATGCAGTAAGCATATTGATGCATCATCTTTATATTATAAGCATTATAGTATAAGGGTGAATGGAAGCATGTTTGCTTGGTTCGTTGCTGTTTTGTATAAGTGTTATATAAAAAGTAGCAATGAATGAACGATGCATGAAGCATGACACTTAGGCTGTTTATAAGCGTTATGAATGCCTTGTATATGTTTGTTTTGCATTGTGAATGGTTTTGGTTGTTTCTTCTATAAGTGTTATAGTAGAAATTTGAACTAAAATCGATAAGAAAGAGTTGCATGCGAACTTAGGGTGAACTCATGTTTTAAAAGGGTTTTAAAATTGGATTGAGATAGACCTATGTTCAAAGGTTCTAATGGGATTAGCAACCTAGTTTAATCTTTTTAAATCGGTTTAATAGGATTAAATTGATTGGCATAAAAGATTAAAATTGTATTAATTCTATCTATAAGGGACCTTTTGTCTAAGGCAGGTTCTGTCTAGGCTGGGGTACTTAAGATGACAGAAACGGAACACCCCTACCTAGGAACCTACCTTGAAAGGTGAATTAGATAGCTGCAAGCATGCAACAGTTGGTCAAAGACTCCTTTAAAGAGTTTAATGGATGATGATCAAAAGTTGTTTAACTATTCAAGGTAAAAGTTAACTCTTGGGCAAACCTAAAGAGTCACTTAGTTAAAATTCTTAGTCGTGTTTTTTCTAAGTAAACTAAACCCTAGGTTATAAAATACTCAGTGGGAGGAAGAGATGTATCTGATATATCAATGATTCCACTCACGTTTCTCCCTAAATGTTCACGCTGTGAGATTCATGCTTGACCTCGTGGTGCCTTGGGTGTATCCCCCTTCGGATGGTGTTTGCATGAGTCAATATCAAGGTGGACAGAGAGAGTGTTTATAGTAAGTGGGTGAAGGGTGTGTGTTAACACGTCCTACGATCTCTGTCATTGGTTCGCACCGTGAGATCATTTTGTACTCCCTCATGGTGCCCTGGGAGTGTCCCTCTTCGGATGGGTTTTGTGCAATTGGTCAATATCAAGGTGAACTCCAGAAATGGATAAAGTTGCTTTAGTTTTTGCCCCAATTGGATTTTTCCCTTCGGATTGGCTGTTTGGGGCGGAACTCTAGGGTCTAAAGTGGCGGGTCACACTTACAGGAAATTGTTAAGTAAGTTAATAATTTCTTAACCAAATCAATGATGGCTAGTTGTTATAGGAGTAATAATTGTTCTGGTATTAATGACTAGTTAAGAATTTCTCAATTCAAAGGAGGAATTAATTGACCACCCTTTGGCGGCTTTTGTCCTAAACCTTTGAAGCGTCATTGCGAACTAGATGTCACACGGGGTTCATGTTAGTTTTGCTAAACCTTATTGGATGTTGTATGTTTTTCAATGGGTATTTGCTTAAAACATAACGTAGGTCAATATGTTTTTTGTTTTCAGCAACATGTTTATATTTCCGTGTAACGCCTTTAACTTGACCGATTACATATAGTGGAAAGAGTCTTGTAAGACGTATTTCGTGGCAAACGACCTTGAATTTTTCATGGTTGAGGAATGTCCTCAAGTCTTGACCTTTGATGCATCGCGAAGTGTTCGTAATGCATATGAGTTGTGGATGAAGGCTAACTCATCGGCCCGACTTCACATTTTGGCTAGCATATCTAATGCTTTGGCCAAAAGGGTTGAGAACATGGTCATTGCATGCGAGATCATGGACTTGTTACAAGAATTGTTTGAACGTCAGTTCTCACTTTTCGAGTACGAAGGGATGGATGAAAAAACCAGTAGTGTCAGTTCCCAAGTTAAACTTCAGGAAGAGAAAGCAAATGTTGCTAACTCTGTTAAAGTTCAAAGAAGAGAAGTGTTCTCTGAAATGGAACTTGGAGCTTATTTAGGTTTTGATACTGATCCCACTACTCTCCAAAAGAGGAGGATATCTAAAGACAATAAATATGATTTATTGGTCTTGGAGACGTGTTTGGTAGAAAATGATGATTTTGCTTAGAACCTTGATTCGGGTGCTACTAATCACGTAAGTTCCTCTTACCAAGGATTTAGTTCCTGGAAAATGTTGCCACAGGGATAGACGACTCTTAGAGTCGGTACTGATGAGATTGTTTTAGCTGTTGCTATAGGTAGGCTGAAGTTATTTTTGGATAAGAAACATTATCTGTTACTCTATAATGTTTTCGTAGTTCCTCATATCAAGAGGAGCTTAATCTCGGTTTCTTGTCTCATTGAACAAGGTTATACCGTCTCCTTTTCTGAGAATAAAGTGTTTATTTTCAATAGTGGGATGGAGATTGGTTTTGGTTCAATGGAAAGTAACTTATATATACTAAGGCCATTAGTCATAAAAGCCTTATTTAATACTGAAATGTTCAGTACAACGACAACAGCTAAAAGACCAAAGGTTTCTCCTAAGGAAAACGCCCATCTTTGGCATCTAAGGTTAGGTCACATCAACCTCAACAGGATTGGGCAATTAGTGAAAAGTGGACTTCTAAAGATTTTGGAAGAAAACTCTTTTTCGGTGGGTGAATCATGCCTCAAAGGCAAGATGACCAAACGACCTCTTACTGGAAAAGGTTACAGAGCCAAGGAAGCCTTGGAGCTTGTACATTCATGAAGAAAATCAGACATGAGGATTTCCATGAGCAGTGGAATGATCGTTCCAAATTCCATTCATATTTGAACAACAACAGTTACAGTACGCAAACAGAAACTAATCGGTCATGCACAAAACAAAATTACAACATGCTATACACAAGATCAAGGGAAAGAATAAACATACCTTTGAAGACTCATCTTTAAACACCCTCAATCACAAACACTTGAACAATCAGCAAGACTGCAGCTCACGAACGCTCGAACTCATCGATCTCTAAGATCACGAACAATCAGCAACCACCACATGAACACTGCAAACTCAATGAACGGCCTCCAAAAACCTCGAACTATGTCGAGTTGAGTACGACACCACTACAATGGCTACCTTGGTATTCTTGGTGTGAGAATCCAGAAGTATGGCCTTTGTGTGGACTTGGTTAAAGGAATAGACCGGAGGAAGAACAATCGTGTAAACGATTGAGCAAGTGGGAGATGACAAGGTCTATCGTATAGACGTTGCCCATTCGTTTAACAAATATTATACGATCGTTTAGCAAAAGCTCCGCGATCGTTTAACTATCGGCCAGCTGAGTGAACTATCGTATAGAGTTACTCCACGATCGTCTAGTCTCTCTTTAGCTATCGTTTAGTGAATCTAATCCACTTGACAACATCTGCGTGAGATATTTTCGAGAATGGTAGTTCTCACTAATCTTAAACTTTAGCAAATCTTACTAAATTTAGGAAAACATTTTTCCTTTCATCTCATGGTTATCATGAAACCACCAATAACCTCCCACTCAATTGGTTATTATAGAAAAAGAGATAATTATCCAATAATTAATATTATTATAAATATATATGGTAACCAACTTACATAGTATATTTATAACCTATAGTTTTAATATTTCATCTCACGAAACATATAAACCATAACTCTTTTTCTATTTCATGGTACTTAATGTAAATCTCTTTTACATTAATCCTCCACTTGATGTATCTCATACATCACACCGATCATATCATGTATAATCGAATTACCTTTTGTCAATTTGAAGATTTTAAATTAACACCAAGATCTGATTCTCAACTTGAATCCATTGAGCTACCAAGAGGACCTTATGGACATGTAGCTTGAAGCTCCAACGGTACGTGAATAACTGACTAAACTCTTTAATCACAGGATCCACCATCCGTTAACTATCAGGCACTCACTAAAGACTGACAGCTAAACTATCCTTACTACAGATATATTATGTGTCCATATCAACCAATCAAAAGTGCGTTAACCCTTCACAGATCGCTCGTAAGTATAGCTAACTCCTTAAGTACCACAGATTCCACTGGGCCAATAACCTAGAAAATAACACATTTTGGAGGCCGTTCACGGTGTTCGTGTGGTGGTTGCTGATTGATCGTGATCTTGGAGATTGCTGAGTTCGAGTGTTCATGAGTTTCAGTCCTGGAGATTGAATGAGCATTTGTGATCAAGGGAGATTGAAGACAAGTCTTCAAAGATATGTTTATCCTTTCCCTTGATCTTGTTTAAAACATGTTGTAATTTTGTTTTGTACATGACCGATTAGTTTTCGTTTGTGTACTGTAATTGTTGTTGTTCAAATACGAGTGGTATTTAGAACGATCATTCCGCTGCTAATGGAAATCCTCATGTCCGATTTCCTTCACTCACCTACCATGACAGGAATGGCAGTTATTCAGAGCAAGAATACCAAAGCTGTCGGCATTTGAGCTCTATAAATAGAGCCTTGAAGCCCTAATTCAAAGCATCCAGGACTACTGCCTTGGGCAGATTCCTGTGATCACAAACGAGAGCATGGGCAAGAAAGTCTTTGAGAGTTCTTCAATTCCACAACTTCCTCTGATTGACAACCAGAGCTTCACCGAAGAACGATCTCGAGAGGGACTACTCCACCGCCCATCTATTACACCATTGGTAGCCTTGACGCACATCTGATGTAGGATTGGCAACGGGGAGGGGCGGGGCCGGGGATGCAGGTCCTATCCCCATCCCTGTGGGGATTTATAATCCCCATCGCCTCCCCATTCCCCATTTTGGGGAGTTAGGGTCGGGGTCGGGGAATCCCCGTGGGGAAAAATTCCTCGTTTATATTTATATTTTTAATTAATTAATTATTTAAAATCAATTAAATTTTTGTATTTATAGTCAAATTTTAAATATTTAATACAACAAAGTATTACTATTATTATTTTATTTTTTAAAATTAATAATTAAAAACATTTTGGCTTAAGACGTTAATACATTTTGTAATCAATGCATCTCTTTAATTCCGTCAACATCATTTTCATCATCTTCTTCTACTTTATCATCCTTTTCTTTCACCACAATGAGTTAAGTACATATTGCAAGAGTATCACATACTCCATCATGTGGCATAGAGATATGACGCATGTAGCAAACCATTGAGAGATGTGCGTTGTGCGAGTATAGCGAGTCAATCCTGTTTGCTTAGTATGAGGCTATAACAATGCTTGTCTATGAGCGGAGTAGCTATAACCAACTTCCCAAGAGGGTAAGTAGTGAAACTCACTAAGCAAAGTAAGTAATGTCCCCAGAGATAAGAACAACCTTATGCTCAACGCAACCAGGCGTTATAGAGATATAAAGCATGTGGCTGACAATCGAGAGGTGTGCGATGCGTTAGTGTGGTGAGCTAGGATTACCCTTGCGACCAAACTTAAGGACTTAGTGATATCTCTTCCATAACTCTACTTTTCCATACATCTTATTACGTGTTAACAGTTGCCGCATCTCTACCAATTCTCATAGTCAACTTCGATTATTCAGTTTGTTTAGCTAGGAGTAGGAGTAACACATAGTAATCAACTTCTTTCTTTTTATTTTATTCTCTGCCTCAAACACATTACTTTATAATCATCTTTTAGTTGCAAGTCCCCGTGTTCGACCTCAGATCATCTCGAGAAACTTGTGATCTCATTATACTTGGCGAGAGAGCAAGAAAACTTGTGATAGGAAAGAATGATCATCACATACACGATTAACACATAATGCATATTCTTCGGATTAACGCATGATCAGCACATGACCATCAACACATATCCATTAATGCAAGCAAATTAAAATTTTCCTCCCATTAGGCTTATATTTTTATTGTCAACCCGAAAGGCCTAGGTGATAAGTGTTAAGTGACTAAAAGCTCAACCTAGTAATGTATCCCTAAGTTTTTGCCAAACTCTTATTTTGTATTGTAAAAGTCAAGTGTAGGGTAAATGAAAAGAAAGTTTGTAAACGGCGAAGCATGTTGTAAAATAAAAGCAAGTTTGTATGATATTCTTTTTAGGGGATTACTTTTTTTTCGTAGGGTTATGATTAACCTGGGGAGGCTATGACACCCATGAAGGAAATCAAACACAAGGATTTCCATGAACAGCAGAAGGGATCGTTCCAAATTCCATTCAGATTGAACACAAAAAATTACAGTCTTAAAATGGAAACTACATGCATATACAGAAACTACAACATGCTATATGATGATACAAGGGATAGAAGATGCGTACCTTTGAAGAACCATTTTTCAAGAATCCCTCGATTAGTCTCCAATGCATCCATAACAACCAAATGCAACAAACAAAAACTCCAATAACACGACCACGGACACAACGAACAGCAACAGCTCCTCGAACCCAATCGAGTCCAACTCGATTCACGAACAGAGTATAGACACTACCACAAGTGTTACCTTGATATTCTCGGTATGAGAATCCAGGAATTGTGTTCTCTGTATGATCTTGGCTTGAGGAAGAGATTGGAGGAATACGATTGAGTAGACGATCGAGCAAGTGGGAGATGAGAACATAATCTATCGCATATACGATGTGCTCAATCGTTTAGTAAACGGCAGCCTATCGTATAGACTTAGCCATTCGATCGTGTAGCAACGATCAATTTAATGACTATCGTATAGTCAACTCTACACAATCGTTTAGTCTTTCAACAGCTATCGATTAGCAAAACTCTTTTACTTGATAGCTTGTCACCGTGAGTACTTTCCGAATGAAGCAACTTCTAAATTTAGGAAAACAATTTTCCTTTTATCTCACGGTTACCATAAGACTTCCAATAACTTCCCACTTAATCAGTTTTAGAGAAAAAGAAATTAATTATCATATAATTAATATATTATAAATAAATATGATAACCAACTTATCATATTATATTTATAACCTATAGCTTTAATATTTCATCATATGAAACATATAAACCATAGTTCTTTTTCTATTTTATGGTACTTTATGTAAATCATATTTACATTAATTCCTCCAAATAATGTATCTCATACATCATATCGATTATATCACATATAATCGAATTTCCTCTTGTTAATTTGAACACTTCAAACTAACCTAAAATCTTATTCTCAACTTG
Organism: Benincasa hispida; assembly: GCF_027475165.1. Taxonomy (NCBI): domain Eukaryota; kingdom Viridiplantae; phylum Streptophyta; class Magnoliopsida; order Cucurbitales; family Cucurbitaceae; genus Benincasa; species Benincasa hispida. Next base: position 3,988,653 of record NC_143485.1, on the reverse strand, counting down.
AACCCACTGAGCTACCAAGGGGACTTTATGGACCTGTAGCTTGAAGCTCCAATAGTACGTGAATAATAGATTAAACTCTTTAGTCACGAGTTCCACCATTTGTTAACTGCCGTGCACTCAACTAAATACCGACAACTACACTCTTCTCACTACAAATATATTTCTATGTCCATATTAACCAATCAACAGTGCGATAATCCTTCATAAATCGCTCGTACGTACAGCTGGGCTAATTTACCTTTTTTTCCCCTGTAATTACATCAAACTTTTTAAGTACCATTGATTCCTTTAATAAACAATAAGTCATAGTCCTACTATGACTGGGTCCTCTTTTCCAAAGAGAGGATGTGGCCACTATGTTCAAGACCCAGAATCAACCTTTAAGGGAGCAATCTATCTACTTACCTTTGCTTCGGGGAAGGAGTGAATTTCGTCTTGTGTAACTGAGTTCCCAACTCCCCAATCAAACAAATCCCCAAAAAGGTAGGCTTGTTGAGTTGCTAATCTGGCCACTCTCACCCATACTAATCAAAGGACCGCCTTCGTTCCCAAAACACTCAAGATTAAGGTTATGTCACCTATGGTCATTTTAGTGAGATGTAAGTCTCAATTATCAATGACGTTATATAAAGAGACGAATCATCTCGTGGTTAGGTCTTATGCAAACTCTTTGTATAGGACATCCCCGCTTGCATGTCTCCATATGAATGGTCAGGATCATACCATCTATAGTACGTTATAACACTTGTAACTATCTACAAAGTAGGCCGTATCCGTAGTGTCATAAGGATAAGGTATCCCTCCTTTGTCATTATACTACAGACCATTTAATTTAGGTTATTGCTAAGGCATGATCCACTTGTATATCTCACATACATACTTAAGTTTACATACAATAACTACGGATCTTTCACGTAACCCGTGTGGGCAAGCCAAAACGAAGGTGACGTGTCTAGATAAGGTTTCTTCTTTTGCGTAAAGTAAAAAAAAAATATAAAATTAAAAATGATGAGAAAAAGAAATAGAATAAAAGTTTGGTTTCCTTAAGTGTGTCATTGCAAAGTTGAGTCTGGGAAGCTTGGCTCTTGAACCTTTGAGCTAGTGTAGGGGAAAAATGAATTTAGGGTCCTATAAAACTATTCCGGGTTTTGCGAGCTTAATTAGTAGGGCTTTTGACTCACTCATGCATGAATAATTTTGAATCATTTTTAAATGTGCTTAATTAATAGATTATAATCGGATTTCATTTTTTGATTGCAAATCTTATCCTTATAGACTGTTGAGACTAGTGTAATGACCTTTGTGATTGAGCAAGCATAACTTTTTGTGTGAATGTGTGCTTCTACCTTGCTCGAGGATGATCAAGAATTAAGTTGGGGGTGTTTGATAGCACAAAAGATGTGCTATTTTCTTCTTCTTAATTTTAGGACGTTACTATGTTTAATGTGTTTATTTAGTGAGGTATTTAGCATCTTGGAGGTAGAATCAGTCGTTATGAGTTGTTTGGGGTTAATTTGGAGCAATTAGAAGCTAATTTAAGCAATCGAGCTTCAAAAGGACGTGAAAGGATAAAAATGCCCCTAGATGGAGCGTTGTAACGCTACAAGGCAGTAGTTGATCAATACTAAAGAAATAGGGCAGTGTTGTGATGCTACATGTAGCATTGCAGCGCTTCGAATTGGTAACAGACGCACAACACGAGGCAGGGTAACGTCGCGACGATGCATTGCAGCAGTGCAAGTTGCGACATTGCAGTATAAATATTTGTCTTCGATTTAGGGCATAAGACATCACCCACATTCGGCCTCCAACCGATTTTCCTCTGCTATTTTCTTTTCCACTTTGTTCTTTGGGTGTTTCTTTAGTAGTTAATCGAGTAGATGTTGGATTATAGCTTCTCATCCTCCATGGAAAGGTAAGATTTTGGTTTCTTAGCTTAGAGATTTTGAGGAAATCGATGTTATTTTGTGAGATTTCGATTTTATGATGTATACGAACTTGTTTATGGGTTTTAATCCGAATTTACATTTATGAATTGTATGATTTTATTGTTGATTGACGACCGATGATTTTGTTGTATAATTTGAATGCTTGGAGATAACTTATAATATATGACATTTAATTATAGGTTATTCTCAAAGAAACAATAGGTTAGTTAGGCTTGCAATTCGTTGTCTATAATGAATAGTATTGTTTCCATCAACCTAGAGAGAAACCATAATGAATGTTTAATTAGACATTGGAAGTTAAACGCTTATCTTAGTGTCATCACTAGAACTTAATGCAATTTGTCAATTTGTATGGAGCAGATTCGTTTTCTGTGCATTTTGATTAATTAAATAATTAGGACCATTTGTTGGGATTTCAATCAATTGGGCCAAGCATAAACAAGAAGTTTAAGTCATAAATTAGTTCAATGATCTAAATTACATTGGGTGAATCCATTCCTCTGAGCTAAGACATCTCGATTAATTGTGTTTCTATCTTTACTTTTCTTGCACTTTGTTTTATGCTTTTTCAATTATCAATCCACACCAACCTTCCCTCCCCCCCCACCATTTACCACTTTAGCTAAACGAGCTTTGATGAACTAATCTTCCATGCTTCCTTGAGGTTCGACCCTAGAATTGCCGCTTGTACATTCGGTGATTTATAAATATTATTCGTGTAGCAAGGGTTTCGGGCGGCAGTAAACTTTGGATCTGCCATAATTCCATCTTGTGTAGCAATGTCCCCAACTCTCTACTCGGACAAATCTCCAAAATGGCCGACTTATTGAAATGACGACACGGGCCACTCTCACCCATACAAATCAAACGACTGCCTTTAAGACAGAAGTTCATAACTCACTCAGGACTGAGATCGAGTTACATGACTATCGTATGAAATATTAATCTCACCAGTCAACGGTGTCACAAAGAGAGATTAAATATTTTGCAGTTCAACCTTATACAAATTCTTTGTATGATATACAACCCCCACTCATATGTCTCTTATAAAAATTCTTTGTATGGTATACAACCCCACTTATATGTCTCCATATGAACTATTTGGATCACATCATTTATGATACTTTACAACAATTGTAACATTTACAAAGTGAGTCGTATCTGTAGTGTTACCTTCTCTATATACTATAGAGGCTTTAGGTTATCACTTGAACATGATCCACCTGTATGTCCACTACATATTGTTCAAGTCTCATGAAATTTTGAAGTATAAAATAAGCTCAAGCATACAAATCAAGACTTCAACAGCTTTTTACACTTTCTTTACAGTTTGTTATGTAACTACTTGTATCAATTCAAAGTATAAATATGCATCAGTTACATTTAGTAGTATAATCTTTTCATAAACTTACAAGAAAAGCTACAAGATCTGTAAAGAAAGTGATTTAGCTCTTGAATAATAAAAGTTCTTCTCCTTCCTGTGGATGTAGACACTTTATTGCCGAACCACGTACATCTCCATGTAGCTCTTTTTCTCTCTTTTCTCTTTATCACATTGCATATTCATCTTCTTCTTCATTCACACAGAGACCATGCAAACAATCAATAAGAAAAGACGGTTAGAGAGCATTTATGCAAATAGAGGACTGAAACGAGAGAGAGAAAGAAAATAAATTTTGTTTGTTAATTTTTTTTCCCATCAAAAAGTGGTGTCTCTTCCATCAGGCAGTGAAAGTGGTATTCACCATATGTTGCACATCAGCTGAAAGGTCATGGAGCAACCAGAGCCAAACAATCTACCTACCAAAGTTTTTTGGGGCAAATTAAATAGGCTTTTGATCATGGATCTGTTCAGCTGAACCCATTTCATCATTTGAGCTTTTTCTTATTCAAGAAATTAAGTGAGCAGGCCCAACAAAGTGGTATCAGAGCAAAAGACTTACAAGATTGCAGTTCTTGAAGATTCAAGATTCAAGTTTCACTCCAAGATGTCAGTAGTAAGATTTGAAGTAGAGAAGATTCAAGATTCATCAGGTAGGAGATTTTGGCCTATCAAAGCAATTCTTGGCCAACAGAAGGCTTACAGAGCTCTCCTTGACCCATCTACACTCCCAGCCTTATTGACAGCTCAAGAAAAAGAAGATTGGGAGCTGGCAGCTTGTGGTACGTTAGTCTTAACCTTAGTGATAATGCTTTAAGGCAAGTTTTAGATCAAGAAACAACCTATAGGATATGGACTAAATTGGAAGACTTATATGCTACAAAGGATCTTCCTAGTAAAATGTACCTTAGGGAGAAATTCTTTACATTTAAAATGGATTCATCAAAGTCTCTAACTGATAATCTAGATGAATTCAAGAAAATTGTTGCTGAATTCAAAACCTTAGAAGAGAAACTTGGGGATGAAAATGAGGCCTATGTGCTTCTTAATTCTCTACCTGAACCCTAGAAGGAAATTAAAAATGCTCTAAAATACGGAAGGATAACATAAGTACTAATACAATAATATCAGCTTTAAGAACTAGAGAGCTAGAGTTACAAACTGACAAAAAGGATCATCCTAGTGGTGAAGGGTTATTTGTTAAAGGAAATTTTAAACAAAATCAGTCAAAGGATAGAAAACCACATAATTCGGAAGAAAATAAGCCTAAACAGAAATTAAAATGTAAATACTACAAAAAGAAAGGACATTTAATCAAAGATTGTTTTATTCTTAAAAGAAAGGACCAAGAGAAAGAAAAAGACTCTAAAGGTAAACAGCCTAAAGCTTCTATGGTAGAAGGATGTTATATCTATTCAGATGCTCTAGCCTTAACCTTAACCATGTAAATCCCCTAGGAAAACATGATTGGGTCCTAGATTCTGGATGCACCTATCACATGACCTCTATGAGACCATGGTTCAATACCTATAAAGAAATTGAAGAAGAAATGGTTTACATGGGAAACAACCAAGGCTGTAAGATAGAAGGCATTGGCTTTGTTTCTATGAAACTTAAGGATAGAACTATTAAACTTCTTAGAAATGTAAGATATGTTCCACTTCTTAAGAGAAACCTAATTTCCTTAGGAATGCTTGATGCAATTGGGTGTGAATATAGGGGCAAAGAAGGAACCCTTGAGGTGTTAAAAGACTCTAAGGTAATACTTGTTGGGGTAAAAGTAAATGACTTATTTGTGGTTAAAGGAGTTGAAATGATGACAGGGGCATATGTTGCCACCACAAATGAGATCACTAAGGCTGATGTTTGGCACAAGAGACTGTCTCACATTAGTGCTAAAGGCCTAGAAGTCTTATCTAAGCAAGGGATTCTACCTAAAGGTCTCTTAGATAATCTAACTTTCTGTGAACATTGTATTTTAGGAAACGCTAAAAGACAAAGTTTTACTAAAGCACAACATACCACAAAGACTATCCTAGATTGTATTCACTCAGACCTATGGGGTCCAACTCTTACACCTAGCCTAAGTGGCTCAAGGTGTTTACTCTCTTCCACTGATGACTTCTCTAGAAAAAACTGGGTTTACTTCCTTAAAACTAAAGACCAAGTGTTTGATAAGTTTAAGGAATGGAAACTCATGATAGAGAAGCAAACTTCTAAAGAAATTAAATACATGAAAACTGATAATGGACTGGAATTCTGTAGTGAAGAGTTTAATAAGTCTTGTAAAGAAACAGGCATAACTAAGCATAGGACTGTTAGATTTACTCCTCAACATAATGGAGTTGCTGAGAGACTTAATAGAACAACCATGGAAAGGGTTAGATGTCTTCTTTCAGATGCTATTCTTAGTGGAAAGTATTGGGATGAGGCAGCAAGCTACACTGTTTTCACCTTAAATAGGTGTCCTCATTCCTCCCTAAACTTCCTAACTCTTGAAGAAAAATGGACAAAACATCCTCCTAACTTAGAAAATCTAAGGGTATTTGGATGTGTTGGCTATATTCACCAAAGTCAAGGGAAACTAAAATCTAAGGCAGTGAAGTTTATATTTGTTGGGTTCTCAGAAGGTGTTAAAGGCTTTAAGATGTGGAATCCTATTGAGAAAAGATTTGTTGTAAGTAGGGATGTTACTTTTAGAGAGAAACAAATGTTTATGCAAAAAGAAAAGACAACCTGTGAAGTTCCTAAAAACCCTACTACTGCTAGGATTGAAGTGGAGACACTAAAGATTCATCCACTAGTTACAACCCTTCTAATGAATCTGAAGAAGAAGAAGAAGAAAACTCAGGTGAGGCTACTAAGCATACTGAAACTCAACCTGATTTGAGTCAGTACTTATTAACTAGGGATAGACAAAGAAGAGTGATAGTTCCTCCAGCTAGGTATAATGAAACTAATTACATGAATCTAGTTCTAAATGCCACAATAGCTTCTAATGACCAAGAACCTGCTACTTTTGAAGAGGCAGTGAGCTGCCCTAATGCTAGGTCTTGGATTGAAGCTATGTGTGAAGAAATGGAATCACTCAGTGTCAACAACACTTGGACCCTAGTCCCTCTTCCTAAAGGATGGAAGCCTATAGCTTCCAAGTGGATATATAAACTAAAAGAGGGTTCTACTAAAGAAGAAAAACCTAGGTATAAGGCTAGGTTAGTGGATAAGGTATTTATCCAAAGGGAAGGCATAGACTATTTTGAATTTTTTCACCAGTAGTAAAGCAAACCTCTATTAGACTTCTGCTATCTTTAGTTGCTCAATACAACCTTGAATTAGATCAACTAGATGTTAAAAAAACTTTCCTTGATGGAAATCTAGAAGAGGTTATCTATATCGTTCAACCTAAAGGGTTTGAAGAAAGAGGAAAGAAAGATATTTTTTGTTTCCTAAACAAATCTATATATGGTCTTAAACAATCCCCTAGATGCTGGTACAAAAGATTCAATGACTACATAGAGAGTATTGGGTTCCATAGAAGTACCTATGACATTTGTTCTTATGTTAATTCAACTATCTATAAGGACAAAGTCTATTTACTCCTCTATGTGGATGATATGTTGCTAGCTGGAAAATCTAAGGAGGATATAAAACATATCAAAGATCTCCTAAAGAGAGAGTTTGACATGAAAGAATTGAGTCAGTCTAAAAAGATTCTTGGGATTGAAATAAACAGAGATAGGGCTTCCTCTATCCTCAACATCAGTCAAACAAACTACTGTGAAAAGGTTATTAAAAGGTTCAATATGTCTAATGCTAAACCTGTTACTATACCTATTGCTAGTCATTTTAAACTCTCCTCAGATAATTCACCTAAGGAAACTGATATAGAACATTTGACTCAAATGCAATTAATCCCTTACAACCAAGCAGTAGGTAGTTTAATGTATCTAATGATATCAACTAGACCAGACTTATCCTTGTACTAGTCTTGTCAGTAGATACATGTCTAACCCTGGAAAAAGGCACTAGGAAGCAACAAAATGGATATTAAGATACTTAATATGGTCTAAAAAATCTAAATTAACATATCAAAGTACAAAAGAAACAGAATTAGAGCTATATAGATATGTTGATTTAGATTTTGCAGGTGACCAAGACAAAAGAAGATCATTAACAGGTTATCTATTATTATATGGTTCAAATTTACTATGTTGGAAAGAAAATATTCAGTCACTCACAACCCTATCTACTACTAAAGCAGAATACATGTCATTATCAGAAGCTATAAAAGAAGCATTGTGGTTAAAGGGGTTGATGAAGGACTTTGGTATCAATCAAACAGTAGTTAAGATCTACTGTGATAACCAAAGTGCCATTCATCTTTCCAAAAACCCTCAATACCGCTCATGGACTAAACATATAGATATAAAATATCATTTTGTAAGGGATAGAATAGAAAAAGGTGAAGTCAAAGTACACAAAATCTATACCAGTGAGAATGGTGCTGATATGCTTACCAAACCTGTTTCAAAGCTCAAGCTCTCCAACTATCTTAGTCAGATCGACTTCCAACTACCTGAAAAAAGGTTGAAGACAAGTTAGATCTGGAAGGAGAAAAGCTTGCATGTTGAGCTTAAGGTGGAGATTTGAAGTATAAAATAAGCTCAAGCATACAAATCAAGACTTCAACGACTTTTTACACTTTCTTTATAGTTTTTTATGTAACTACTTGTATCAGCTCAAAGTATAAATATGCTAATTTACATTTAGTAGTGTAATCTTTTCATAAACTTACAAGAAAAGCTATAAGATCTGTAAAGAAAGTGACTTAGCTCTTGAATAATAAAAGTTCTTCTCCTTCCTATGGATGTAGGCACTCTATTGCCGAACCACGTACATCTCCGTGTAGCTCTTCTTCTCTTCTTTCTCTTTATCACATTGCATGTTCATCTTCTTCTTCATTCACACAGTAAACTCACGTAAACAATCAGGAAGAAAAGAGGGTTAGAGAGCATTTATGCGAACAGAGGACTGAAACGAGAGAGAGAGAAAATAAAATTTGTTTGTTAATTTCTTTTCCCATCAGAAAGTGGTTTCTCTTCCATCAGGTAGTGAAAGTGGTATTCACCACGTGTTGCACATCAGTTGGAAGGTCGTGTAGCAACTAGAGCCAAGCAATCTACCTACCAAAGTTTTTAGGGCAAATTAACCAGGCTTTTGATCATAGATCTGTTCAGCTGAACCCATTTCATCATTTGGGTTTTTTCTTATTCAAGAAATTAAGTGAGCAGGCCCAACAAATTGTAGGGATAAAAACCCTAATTGCAGCAGAAAACACAGAACCTAACTTGTTATTAATTTGGGTTTTTTGAAATACCTATACACTAGGCAATCCTAGAAAAATACAGAGACCAATCAAAATTGACTACTGTAAAAATAACCTAGGTTAAGCATGCAATTAGAGAATAAAGATTAAGATTTACTTTTGTATAACCAAAACAAAAGTCAAAACTCCAATTTGATTTCACGAAATCTACACAACCATAGGTGTTACCTCCCTATTCTTTGAGAAATCTATGAAGCCTTTGGTTTATGGAAACCAATTGAAATTGGGAAAGGACAGAAAATGAGAGAAAAAAAATTCAGAATTCTTTTGTGAAAACATCTCCTTGGTGATAAAAAAAATAGTGCTTTTGATCAACAGAGAGAGGGAGCAACATGCGATCAAACACATTTCATATAACTCCCCTATGTAGGAGTTATCTGATTAGTTAATTAAATTAATTAAATTGATAATTAATTAAATCTAATTTAATTAACTATTTCATTTAAATCATATTAATGAAACATCTCTCACATAACCCATAGTTTTAATTCAATTAATTTAATTAAATCATATTAAATCAAATTAAATTAAATAACTATTTAATTCTCTAATTAAATAATTACCATATTTTGTTCTACACTTTAGTCATATTCAATTGTATTTCTCTTGTAACCTATAGTTTTAATGTGCATCAAATATACATTAATTTTTACCCTATAGTTTTAATATGAATCCAATTCACATTGAATTAATATTTGAACTCCTTCAAATATTTAACTCTCCCATAAATAAATTTTGAATCATATCTAAAATTAAATTTTTATTCTAAAGTTTAAATAAAATATAAACTTCATATTATAATGTGTCATTATACATTATATTATTTCCCTTAGTGAATTTGAATATTTCAAATTCAATTCAAGACATAGTTACCTCAATTCCCGTTACGAGCTAGGAAGGGGACCTTATGGACCTACAAATCAGAAGCTCCAATGATATGAGATTAATTGGCTAAACTCATTAACCAAATTAATCAATATTCGTTAACTGTGGATATACTCTACGAAAGATCCACAACTATAGTCTTCTTACAGTTGATATATTTCTGTGTCCATGGATATAGACCAATGTCAGCAAGTTAGTCCTTCACGAGTGTTCGTAACACTAGCTGGGTCAAATGAGCATTTTACCCTTGGGTTACCTCTATATCCTTAAGTATCATTGTTTCTCTAATGAACAATCTGTTTATGATCCAACCATTAAATAGAAACCCCTTTCGAGCCAGTGAGAGGGTAGGACCCTTTGTTCAAGTTCTGGAGGCACCACTTAAGGGAACACTTATCTACTTACCCTAAAGTCGGGAATGAGTGAAATCCATCTTGTATTATTATATTCTCAGCTCCTCCCTCAGTCTTGTCCCCAAAATGGAAGGCTTATTGAATCGGCTAACTAGTCGCTCTTACTCATACAAATCAAAGGTCAGTCCTTCGTCAACAGAAGTTCATAATATACTCAGGATTAAGACTAAGTTGTCGAGGTCATCCTATTGAAATCGAAACCTAATTAGTCAACGGTGTTACATTTAGTGGTCACTATTTTTCTGTCCGGTCTTATGCAAACTCATTGCATAGGATACATCTACTCGCATGTCACCTACACAAATTCATTGGATCATTGTGTTTGTATCAAATACAAGTGGACCATATCTATAGTGTCACCAAGATGAGGTATCCAGTCTTATCCCTATACTACAGACTCTTTGAGCTGTATCTTGAGCATTGATCCCCATATGTCTCCACATACTGTTCAAGACTCATCAAACAACCTAAGATGTTAGTTGATTGGATTTAGGGTTATTAAGACAAAATAGAATACAACATAATCAATAACACTTATTGAAATAACATCGACAACTTTTTATTGATGACGGTCAATTATTTACATTTACGATCTACGAGTTTTAGGGCATAAAATCCAACAGAAATAACCTTGGTTTTTCCTTAATGGATAACTCTAATTATTACATATTTTAAGTAACCAACCATTATTTCAAATAAATTATTAACTACGAGACTTAGGAAATACATCCCAACAAGATGTACTCATAATATCTAGTGGACCTGAAGGCATACGTGAATTGGTGGACCTTAAGGCACACATAATCTAGTGAACTAGAAAACACACTTAATTTGGTGAATCTGAAGGCACATATAATCTGGTGGACTTGAATATGTATTGGGATTTGTGTCCTAAAGCCTCGTAGTTAATTAATTATAATTAAATATGCAATATTAATTTATCTGTTAATAGTACAAATCTAAGGTTATTGTATGTAGTCTTGAATAGTATGTAGTTGGCATACAGGTAGATTATGTTCAAGTAATAACCTAAAGGTGTATAGTACATAGATAAGATTGGGTGCTTTATCCGAGTGACACTATGGATACGATCCACTTTGTAATAGTTATAAATGGTTTGATCCAAACTATTTATGTGGAGACATGTGAGTGAGGATATCCTATACAAAGAGTTTGCATAAGACAGGACCACGAAATAATTAATCTCTCTTTGTAAATCTGTTAATTGGTGAGATTAATATTTCATAGGATGATCATGTGTGACTCAATATTAATCTGAGTGAGTTATGATCGATAGGAGGAAAGAATATCATAAACCTCTCGCAGCCAATCAAATAAATATTTATAATTCATGATCTAGTTCTTCACTAACTAGTAACCTCATTAACAAGACCGGATCAAACCACAGGGAAGCACGAAGATTAGTTCCTCAAAGCTCATTTTCAGTTAAAATGGTAAAGGAAGGGGAAAGGTTTGGTATGGTTTGATATTTGAATATGCATAAAAGTAAAGACATGAAAGTTAATGATAGAAATGTAATCAAAGGAAATGTTCTAGCTTAAAGGAATGAAATTGTCCAATGTAATTTCAATCATTGAATTATCAAACATGATTTTAGCTTCTTGCCTATACTTAGCCCAATTAATTAGAAATCTAACCGATAGTCCTAATTACCTAATTATCCAACATGAGTAGAATAATCCATTCTAAACACTTAAACTAACCGCATTATACTTTAGGGATTATGCTAGGATGAACATTTAATTTACAATCGCCTAATTATACATTCAATATGGTTTCCCCTTGTTCAATAGAATAATGCTCTTTATTGTCGACCAGAAATCACAAGCTATTCTAACCTATTGTTTCTTAGAGATTAATCTATAATTTAATGTCACATATTATATCTTAATCTAAAACATTCAATCATACATTTTCAAGTAGTTTGTCAGAAAATCATGAAAAAAATACAATCATAACGCAAGTTAATCAGAAAGAAACTCATATACAAGAAAAATGAATTACATTAAAAAAAACACTCCAAGAATTACAAAGGTTCTAAATTCTCTAAACTAGAAAACCCAGATTTTACCTTCTCATGATGTTGGAGAAGACAAAACTAGGCATCGCTCCAAGAAATTACATGAGAGAAAGAAAGAAAACACAAGTGGAAGAGAGGAAATGGGGAAGAAAATCGGCTAGAGGCCGAATGTAGAGATGTTTCTAACCTAAAAAATGAAGAGATTTTATAAGGTATCCTGCGGCACTAGGCCCTAAAAGGGTCTTTCTGCCGAAGCGTAGCATTGCACAAGCATGCGTGGGTTCGTGAAGTTCCAGAGCGTCGCGGCGCCACAGGGTAGCGCTGCGATGCTCTTGCCTGGGCGCTACTACCTTGCAGCATGACGCACAACGCTGCTGCGCTGCATGGTGCCCTACCTTTAAGGGCATTTTCGTCATTTTCCTCCTTTGAAGCCTAATTGCTTTAATTAGCTTCTAATTGATGCAAATTAACCCTGAACAGTTCGTAATGCTCCATAACGCATGAATTACTCATGGTCCTATAATTATAATCATATAAACACATTAAACTTCATATATGAGCGAGACTAGAGGCACTAAGATAACACATTTTGGGTGTTATCTCTCGTTCTTTTATTTGTAAGAATGAGCGTGGCTTAAGTCGTCGATTTAATATGCCTAACCTTTTGGGGACTTGATCGAACAGTGAGTTGGCAACATAACTTCATAAGATGGAATTTACTCTTTCCGTGGTAAATAGATGAGTAGTTCCTTAAGTGTTGACTTCAGGACTTGAACAAGGGGTTCACTGGCCCGAGAGAGACTTGTATTATAATTGGACTATAAACAAATTGTTCATTAAAGGATCAGTGGTACTTAAAGAAAATGAGTAATTATAAGGGTAAAACAAACTTTTGACCCATCTGTAATTGTGAATAACTTATGAAGGATCGACTTGCTCATCATGATTATATCCATGGGCACAACTTGTCCTACCGTGCACAAAAGTTTTATGGGTCTATAGTGGTTTGTCCTGTTGTTAATGAATGAAGGTTAATAAAATAAAAAGTTTAGCTAATTAATCTTGGGTCATTGAAGCTTATAATCTGTAGGTCCATAAGGTTCCATTGCTAGCCCATCACGACCAACAAGGATCAAATATCCTGAAAGAAATTTTGAAACGTTCAAATTTATGAGAGAAAAAAATTAATTGTATTGGGTACAATTAAAACATACTTTACTTTAAGATTTTATTTGAATGAGATTCAAATAGATAAATTATTTAATTTGAATGAGATTCGAATTAAATAGATAATGAGAGAATTAATGAATATTAAAATTTTTAATATAAGATATTAAAATGGATAACTATAATTATCTTTTTAATATGAGATATTAGTAGATAATTATAATTAAATAACGATTATCCTACTAGGATTAAGATTAACCCACTGAGATATAAAAGGCCCTGGGGAGCCCTAAAAGGATATACAACGACATGCAATTATTTTACAGAGATTCTCTCTAGAAAATCTTATCTCTAACTTAGAGAAAGGTTCTCTTAAATTCTCCTTCTATATTCCCTTCACATCTTTCAAGAGAGGTTCCCACAAACCGGATCCTTGCTAGAGTCATAGCAAGGAAGATCTCCTAGAAGAAGGAGATCTCGAAGAGGAGAATGTCAATTCAAGGCGAAGATTTTGCTGCAGTTGTGTATTGGCAAAGATATGGTAACCCCTTTATGTTTTTGTATTTTTAATTATTTCATGAAATCAAAGACCACAATTTCATTGCTTCTATTGCGGGATTGAAACGTTCGATCCCTTCAAGACATACATAAACGGGTGGATTGCTACAGGTAGAAGAGCAATTGTCACGAACAGAACTAAATTAGCATGCAACGTGCATAAGGGTCCTACAACATAAAATCATAGCATAATGCCTCAAAATAATTCATAGCATGCTTTACAAAACTTGTCAATCATGAAAATGAATATAATACGACTTTTCTACCGTTGTTTAGAAAAATAAAATTATTTATTTATCTTGACTAGTATATAGGCGTTCTAGTAGTAAAGCTACTTACCACGAAATTAAGGCTAAATGTAATAATCCAAGCAAAAACCTATTTTTGGGTTGAGCAAACTTAAATCAAACCCTAACAATCCAACCAAACTTAACGTCAACCTCTATGGCTTAATTCCACAACATAAAATCAACTTAAAACTTAAAACTTACCTAATACGTAATTTTCTCCAAAACAACTCCCAACTTTGCATAAAGATCCGAATCTATGTATAAATCACAATTAAGGGTTATAAACCATATTTACAGCAACATAAACCAATCTAAAAGGTTTCAAGGCCCTAATCACTAACCAAAAAGTCACTGAAACCCTCTCGAACCAACTGGATAGAGACTTATCCCCCTCCAAAATTTCAATTTAGCATATGAAATAATGTGGGTAAACTTAAATATATCCCAAAAATCAATAGGTACTTATGAAATTCAAGCAACACCCACAAAACTTACTAAAAAGGATGTTTAACAACGTTCCCCAAGGCGGATAGCACCTCAAAAAGCTCTAAAACTCCAAATCTAACCTTCACATTTTGGACAACATAATCTTGGTCCAAAAACTTAAAAAATATTCAAGAACCATCCCAAGAAAGTGACAAAACCCTCAAAATCTTACCAAAAATCTCAAATCCGGCGAAGAGCGACAATAACAGCGCAAACGACAGTGGCTAGGGAGACTGATTATGCGGCAGAAAGCGGTGGTGATTGAGAGTGATGATCAGCTAGGGTGATGCGTAGCGGCGTCTAATCGGAGGAAAGGTGGAGCTTTTGTCCGTGTCTCGCAGATAAAATCTGAAGAGAGAGAAAGAGAATACTTGAGTATGGGGCATTTGTGCGACTGCAAGGTTTAAATTTGGAATTTGCCATTTTTTTACTTTTCTTTTAGCTTATATGTATGTATCTCTTATCAAATTAATTTAAATTAATTATTATATCAAATTATCTCAATTTTGACTCAAAAGACCAAAATTTCAATAATACGAGATAATTAATTCAAATTCACTTAAATGCTCGGGATGTTACATAATCTTTGATAAGAAGATTAAAAGTCGTAGATGGATAGAGAATGAAAAAACAAAGAAAACAAGTGGTAATTCACCTAAAATGGTCACCCGGATCCAAAAGTTATGACCAAATTACAAATTGCAAATTTTGAAGAAGTGGGAAAGCACCATCCACTCGGTTTTCACGCCTCTTTTTGCCCTAATTCGTCACTTTTCATCAGCTTTGACCAATTTTCTTGCCCTAAGTCATACTTTGACATATTATAGAGGTATTTTTATCATTTTAATCTCAAAATAGCTTGTTCCAGCCCAAATCCTCGATTCCTACAAATTAAACATAAAAGTGCATCAACAAACACAAACTAATAATAAAACTAGCAAAATTTTAAGTCTAAAAATGTACTTTTTGAGTGCGTTTCAATTATCCTAATCTTAAGCTATTTAGGATCATATAATTAAATTAGATTAGGAGTTATGTTATCTTCTTTTGAATAAAATATGTCACTGATGTCCAAAAGCTTGGTGTAACGCAAGTACACCTATCAAGTAATAATATAGTTAAACTAATCTAAGAGACGAAGATCGTCTTTTGGGGATCAAATGCCTTGATTTTATTTAGTTATTCTAGAATTATGTTGATTTTCTAAGGATTGGACTTGTGATGAATGATTTGATTTTTTTTTTTTTTAAATTAAAGAAAAAGTAAAGATAAGTTTTGAAATTTAAGAGACAAAGATGTTCAAGAGTGTTGATTTCCTTAATTACTTTATTAAGTCATGCAAAGGATTCTATGGATTATTGTGTTAATGATATGTACAAGTCTAGAAACTATTTTTCGGATTGTTATCTTTCAATAACAATCTTTCTCATACAAACATAATTGATTGCTAATCACTTAAAACTAAATTAAGAAGCATGGCATTTAAAATTCTCATGATCAACTTTCATTATCAATCTAACTATTTTCTTGATAGATTAGATAATGATACAATATTATATATCTAATTAAATATAAAGTCTTTCTAATTGAACATTTAATTTAATATGTATTGAAGATCAACCAATGTAATAAGCACAATAATATTGGAAAACAATCAACAATGCAACATCCAAAAAAAAAAAAAAAAAACTAAAATGTTAACTTAAATTCATAAAAAGTTCATTAACACCCTATAACTAAAGTATTTAGCCACCCATTGTTGTTACAAACATACTTTCATAAATTGCAACAACCATATAAGAGTAAAGAAAACAAAAGAGAAAACACTACAATTGTGATGAATCCCGTTGATGGAGCATGTTAGAAACACCTTGATTTTCACCCCAAAATCTTGAACGGCCTCCAAACGAACATCTCACTCTCAAATTTATTTTGAAACTAAAACACTTTTTAAGACTCTAATTTTGTGTTTGACAAAATGATTAAATAGAAAAAATATTTTCCAAAAATGAGATTTTCTTTTCTTAAATAACCCCCACGCTCTTAGGCACTGCCACAGTGTTGAAGGCTCTCTTTCGCGCACAATGGTGTGAATGGTGTTACAGTGTCGCGTCTTTTTTCTTCCCTCCTTTGGATGTTTGGCTCGGTTTTGACTTCCTTAAGCATATTTAGGTCCTCATTAGCTCATTTTAACTCTGAATCTCGATCTCAAATACAACCCCTAAAAATTACTAACAAATGACATTAAATCTAATAAAATCATATAAAAACTATTCTAAATTCAAGACAAATTACACATATTTTAGGTGCATTTCATCACCTCAAACTTAGAATTTGCTAGTCCCAAGAAAAAATAGAACAAGACCGTAGGGAAGTTCTAAATAAACATGCAAATGATTCAAGCCTCAATATTAAGAATAACATACTAGATATATAAGTAGAAATATTCAAGCACATCCATTATTAAGAAATTTCAAGGCCAAATATTTTCATCCCTCATGTATGTGCGTAAGTCACATTCAATTCAAGACTCATAAACTGGTTTTAGACTTAACAAAGTTTCTCCAGCTTTCACCCTACTCTAGGCCATACACCAATCATCAAGCATCCAGAAAACTCAATAAGGTAATATATTAACTAAGGTGCATGAAATAATGCATTCAAGGGATTCCTAAACTTGTATTCTTTTGTCTAGGGGAACTAGCTTTCACATATTTACGACAGGGATTCATACTAAGAATTTTCATAGGTATCCTAACTAATCACAAAAAATTCAGCTCTTTTTATCCTTATGCATACACACAAATTACAAGTTTATTTCTTCAACATCATTCTTTTGATATTCTTTTGTTTCTCTCTTTTTTTTTTTTTTTTTGTGTACATTCAACTTTTTTACAAGCAAATAAAACTCTTTTTCTTTCCCTTAGTATAACATAATCAACCATAATAAAAGACCATTTTTAATCGGTGAGGCTTTTCGAGATAACATGTAGTGACCCAACTTTTCGAGATTTGTAACTAGGTCATTACTAACATGCACATATTTTCTAAACCAAATTGAATGATCAACTGACATAAAAATAACATTTTAAAAAAAATAAATATAACCTTTTCAAGCCTTTCAAGAATAATAAGAAAAAATAAATGAAATGAGACTTTTATCCGGGATCACTAAAACCTTAATAAATAAATTTTAAAAATATATTTAAATTTATCACATACTAAACTCAATAGTTCTAGTTTAAACATTATAGGACTTGAAAACATAAAAATAAAATTATGCGGAGGTGATAAAATTGGGTCCTATGGCACCGTCATTAGTTTCCTCATCACATGCCTAATATGTTATTTTCTTTACCTAAAAAAAAACATTTTATGAAAGGATAGAGTTTATAAAATACTTAGTTCATTCTATGATTGGAGTTAGACTATGCAATCATATACAATCATGTGTTTGAAAATCATTTCAACTAGTGGGACCCAAAAGTTAGCCAAACTTGGCCAAAATTGTGTCATATGCTACTTTAGGGTATTTTTGTATCGACCCGACTTTTCAACATTTACTAACAGGACGTTACTACATGCATGCATAGACCTTAGATAAAAAATTTAACTCTTTGCTCAAATGAAAATAAAATGATCTCATATGTCAAATAAAATTAATAAAATTTCACTAAAAAACAACTTAAAAACATTTGTTCTGAGTCTCTCTAAGAGCATATGATAAAACTAGAAAACATTTAAGAATTTAAAAGTTTAACACAAAAAGTTCTAGAATTTCGAATACTAAGACTCATTTCAAACATGAAAACATGAGCGGAAGCTTTTGTCTAGTTCTAATGGCATGGTTACAGATTCTTCTTGTCATTCGCTAATATGTCCTTGCCCTTACTTAAAAAACATAACACAAGAAAGAGTGAGTATATAATATTCAGTTAGTGACCCACTACTAAGACCACTTGGTAAACTTGTTAACCTTCCTATCTGGGCACATGTGTACATTTTATAACATAGCAGTCATGGTGATCCCGAAGGTACACAATCAGCCATAGTGGTGATCCCGTGGGAACACAATCAGTCACAGCGGTGATTCCGTAGGAACATCATTGGTCACGGTAGTGATATCGTAGGAACATAATCAGTCACAGTGGTGATCCCGTAGGAACACAATCAGTCACAGTGGTGATCCCACAGGAATACGATAAGTGAATGGTGATTCCGTAGGACCACAATCAGTCATAGTGGTGATCCCGTAGGAATACAATCAGTCACAGTGGTGATCCATAGGAACATAATTAGTCACAGTGGTGATCCCGTAGAACCATAATAAGTCACAATGGTGATCCCATAGGAACACAATAAATCACAGTGGTGATCTTGTGGGAACACAATCATAAGATGTATACAACCCGATGGAAAAGTTAACAAATCATAACAACATAGCTCCTAGATTACCAAAATGCCCCACACAGTTCATCCATTATTGAAACATAACAAATCATTCAATAACATTTAATAGCATGCTTTCATGGTATATGCTCAATCTTAACATCAACAACTTAGTTAGGGCATCTGGCTCGAGGGTAAATTGGTAGTAAGACATTTACCTCGTAAGTAATTCCCATAACACTCGGGTCAATGAAAACAATGTAATCTCCAACAAATCCTGAATCAAATTCCTATAAAAAACCATAACCAAATTAAGAGGTTGGTGAAGATGAAGGTGCGGTCGACAATTAGTGGGCGAACGATGATGGACCGTTGATGCGTTTTATCTATGCGATGATTTAAGTGCTTTGTACTATCTTATAAACACATTGTTTTACCTAGTTAGACCCAAGTATAAGTTCATCTAGAATCTTGGTGAGTCTAAGGTCGAATTCAGGGATTGAGTTCTATTAATGCATTGACAATAATCATTTTGATCTTGATGCAAACTGTTTGTTAAATATGCAATTCGTTCCTATTCTATCGTAAGTGAAACAGTCTCTGCGGAGAAAGATGAGTTTTGGGTGAATAAACATAGGGTTGAGAAAAATATTCACTAGCATTCCAGTAACTGCATAAATCATGCATTCAAGCAAATTACTTAAAAATCACAACCCACTCTTCTTAGTATATTTAGCCACATATCCTATTTCTAGGATGCATGCGATGAATATTTGATGCCAAAGATGTTTCTTTATTTCTAAAAACAATCTCTTCTTATTTTATGAGGTCTAAATCCTTTGCTTTCTCAAACCTAGATTCATTCTATTTAGAAAAATCTTTCGACTTATTCAAATAGTTTATAATGCATACATAAAACAAGTTGAGTGTACGATTAAGCCTTATTTAGTCACGTTAGTTGCAATGTTCTCGACTCATAAAGAAATTAGTTTTTCATGGTAAAAGATGGAGAGATGGATAAAAGATAAACTGTAGATGCATTCATATTGATAAAAAAGAGTCTCTCAATGTTTTACACAATATAAATAACAACTGTAGAAGAAAAGATATAGAGATAGAGAATCAACCCGTGGTATTCAATTCCTTGCTCCCTCTGACGCTGTGGAAGGCTGCTTCAGAAAGATTATGTAGAAGGTGAAGTCTCCGGTTGGTTCTCTGGAAGAAATCTTGAGCTTTCACACAAGATTTCACGAGGACTCGAAGGGAAGTGTTTTTTAAATGAGAATTTGTGTAGAGTTTTCTCCAATGTCTTGGCTATATCTCTTGCATGGAAATATTCATTTAGTATTTATAGGCATCAAGGAGAACCTTTTTCTCTCTCACAAATGATTGTGCTTTTAGGATGCATTAAATTTCATACCTTGACGCACCACTTGCTCTGCATCAAAAGTTCATTAGCTCTATCGTGACGCTTTCTTGTCAGCTACCAACTTTCCTCTGATTTTACCTCCACTTTCCATGTGTCATGTCATATATCGCATGAGGCTATGTTTTCAACTATGCAATTCCAATGTTGGCGTTAGGGCTTCCTTTGTAGTGATCGCATAAATAGATTTCCTGTGTTTGAAGAGCACGATTTTTACATCTTTCATAGATTGTGAGACTTTGTACGCATGTGATTAATAACGGACAGAAATGCACGTTATTACAACGCAAAGATATAAAACAATTTAGGATTACGACGGTAAAAATATATAAAATCGTGTCCAAAAGCATTAAGTTGAGAACATTGCGATCGCATGCGTCCATCGCATTAAAGCAGCTAATTTACGTATTTTGTGTAGGAAATGCATTGGTGTAAGGCAAAATTGCGATCCAAGGAATTCAGCGAGTGCATTAAAGGATTGCAACCGCAAGGCTATACGATCGTATGCATTTGCAAAGATCTGCTTAAGAAGGTGGTCGCATAGAGACCACACATCATGGTGAAAGCTTAATAAATCACGATGGGATAGAAAGCTGATGACGGTCGAATCCAAATTTAGTTGACAAGCCGTTAACGACACACTATAACAAATGCACTCAACTTTTCGGTGACAATTAATCGGTGCATCAGACAGAGAATTAATGACATCCCATCAGTGTAATCATTTGAGAGAAAAAGCTCCTCACCCTGAAGCTCTATAAATACCGAAGGCCACCTTCGTTAAAGGCGTTCGGTTCCATTCCAACTGAGCCATATATAGAGAGTTCACCATACAAAAGATAGTTAGCCGTTGTTCATAGTTTTCTTACACTTAGAAGGCGGAGGCGAGTGAAGAGAGAAGACGCCGGAAGATCATTCCTGGTCAGCTCAAGAGATTGTCGGGAAGCATTCAGAATGGAGAGAGGGCCGACTCTTGCGAAAGCAAGAATATTCTTTTGGGCAGAGTAGAGAAACTCAGTGTAAAAGCCTTGGGAAGCAAGAAATTGCTACCAGGCTTCTTATCTTCATTTCCCATTGTCATTCTGTATTTTGATTTCATTTATAGAATGAAACTTGCATAATACATCTATTCACTCTCTTTACATTATGCATGAGTAACTAAACTTTCAAATGGGTTGAGAAGTACTTAGCTAGCATGACCTAAGATCTTCATTTTATGCGATCATCTTGTCTTATGTATGCGTTCATCACCCTTTTAGAGCTACTTGAGAGAGAGTCTAAAGAAAGAACCTAGACTTGAGAGAGCTAGGTTAGAATCTAGACTTGAGAAAGCAAGATTAGAACCGCATAAGCAAGAGATAGAGACTTAGAGATAAGCTCTATTTGCTAACATGCATCTCATGCACCCTAGAAATAGGTTATGGTAGTATGCGGTCGCCTTGTGTATGTATGTGTGTCATTCATCATCGCATAGACAAGAGTAGAGGCTTAGACATAAGTTCTATAGACATCATCATATACATCGCATGTGTCCTAAAACTAGGAGCTATAGCATTTGCATTGAGAGATGACTTGCTGTTGTATGTATGTAGCTGATAACTGGCAGAAATGCCAGTTATTATAAGCCTTTTATTTAGAATTATGGGGGCTAATAAGTAGAAAATGCAGTGATAATACTTGGAATTTGCGAAAAGTTGAGTTTTACGTCGATTAGCACCTAAATCCTCACTGATCTAATATTATGCATTATTCCGTGTCAAAGTATCTATTTTTATAGTATCATAGGAATCAAACGCATGTATTTGTAAGAAGCAACCACAGACAAACGCATGCGCTGAAGCCAGGCGACTGTAAAAGATGAACGCAGACGGCAACCCTATGCGTCCAACGCATGGAGAATGCGGTGAACAAATAGAGATTGCGGCCACGGAGTGACAACCATAATAGAAGATCACAAGATGGGTAGAACACGTTGATAACTTCAGCTAAATTCAGCTTGGACACATACCTTAGGAGTATCAATAAGATAAGGCGATGTGACAATGCCCATACCGCGACAAAAGCAGCAATGAGCCATACCTCCATCATTACAGCTGTCGGCATCCAAATTCTATAAATAGCCCTTGAGACCTTCATTTTTAGACATCCGAATTTCTGCCTCAAGGTAGAGGTTCGTGATCACAGATGAGAGCTTGAAAGAGATTTTCAGTGAGAATTCTTCATCTCCACAACCCAGACCAAGTGACGATCGGAGCATTCACCGGAAATAGAGCTCGAGAGAGGCATCTCCACCATTCAACCATGGCACCACCGACAGCCTTGATGCAGAGTCCTTCATCTCCCTTCTAATCTCTATATTGTATTACATTTTAGCTTGAGATATTAAGATATTTTATGATCAATGCAAATCTTAATTCCTTCATTACCGTCTTCTTCATCATCTTCATCTCTATCATAGTTTATCTTCATCGTTTATTTATCAAAGTCAATCGCATGCTTAATCGTGTAGCCTAGAGATAGGACGCATGAAGTAACCCACCGAGAGGCGTGCGTTGTGTGAGTATAGTGAGATAATCCTCTTTGCTCGGTGAAAGGCTATAGTAACGCTTGTCTACGGGATATTGCATTGCTTGTCTATAAGTTAAATAGCCGTGTCTAACTGCCTGAGAAGGTAAGAGATAGAATGCACTAAGCAAGGTTCGTATTGTTCCTAGAGATAAGCACAATCTTATGCTCGACGCAACCATGCACTATAGAGATATAGTCATGCGATTGACCATCGAGAGGTGTGACGTGTTAGTGCAACAAGCTGGGATTACTAGAGCGATTTAAGATAGTAAACGTTACTATGTGTTATTGGTTGTTGTGTTTCTACCTATTCTCATTGCAAGTCTTCTATTGCTCAATCTGTTTAGTTAGGAGTAGGAGTAGTGTGTAAAACATTTAAACCTTCTTCGCTTTATTTTTATTCTTATTCATCGCCTCAAACGTATCGCTTCACAAATATTATTGAGTGACAAGTCCCCGTGTTCGACCTCGGATTACCCGAGAAACTTACGTTTGTGTTATACTTGGCGCAAGCATAAGAAAACTTGTGATAGGAATGCGTGGTCATTGCATGCTAAGATTAACGCATCATCATTCCGACGCATGACCTCAGATGCATGGGAGCAAACGCATTAGTTATGTCTAACGCATGATTCCATGTACAACCCCATCCGTCTTTAATAAAAATAAATAAAACAATCTGTTCTTAAAATATAAACAAAATTTATCAACAACTTTTTGACACCGTTGTCGGGGACTTGGCAGCTAATGTTTTGTGAAGTTTTGTGTTTTCACAGGCACCCTTTCAATCTTAGGGATATTGTAGGATATTATTTTATCTTTATCTTTTACATTGCTTTCTTAGTTTAGTTTATTATTTTTATTTATTGTTATTTTGGATATGCGGCTGCTTCCTTGGTTGTGGTGCGTTTGCTCCTTGTAGGTGCGATAATAACTCTCCTCGGTGCGCAGTTACAACAGAAGAATCCTCCACATCCTTCAAACGTATGGCTTCAATTGCATGAACTCCAACGCATTGTCGCATGCGTTATTCTACTTAAGGTTCTTTTCTTGTTATCTTTTATGCATTATCCTTTTGGAATTCTCCTTGTCTGACTGCGATTCTTTGCGATGCGTCTATAATGGTACAAATAATTTACCGCATCCTCTAACTAGTATCGCAAGGCACCCCAAACTTTTAATAGTTTCTTCAAATTGTGAAAGTTTATAGTTGTATTGTGTGCAAACCCTTGCTCAAACATTTGTTATCACATTCCTATTAAGTTTGTTTTTAGCTTGCAGTGAGAACGCTGCCACCCTCTAAGTTTGGGGGGTGGCAGCGGTCTCGAAAAATTGTGTTCATCACATTGCGGTCATTTCCTTAAAAAGAAAAACTTGTTGATAAATTTTGTTTATATTTTAAGAACAGATTGTTTTATTTATTTTTATTAAGGATGGATGGGGTTGTACATGGAATCATGCGTTAGACGTAATTGATGCGTTTGCTCCCATGCATTTGAGGTCATGCGTCGAAATGATGATGCGTTAATCTTAGTATCCAGTGACCACGCGTTCCTATCACAAGTTTTCTTACGATTGCGCCAAGTATAACACAAACGCAAGTTTCTCGGGTAATCCGAGGTCGAACACGGGGACTTGTCACTCAATAATATTTGTGAAGCGATACGTTTGAGGCGATGAATAAGAATAAAAATAAAGCAAAGAAGGTTTAAATGTTTTACACACTACTCTTACTCCTAACTAAACAGATTGAGCAATAGAAAACTTGCAATTAGAATAGGTAGAAACACAACAACCAATAACGCATAGTAACGTTTACTATCTTAAATCGCTTTAGTAATCCCAGCTCGTTGCACTAACGCGTCACACCTCTCGGTGGTCAACCGCATGACTATATCTCTATAGTGCATGGTTGCGTCGAGCATAAGATTGTGCCTATCTCTAGGAACAATACGAACCTTGCTTAGTGCGTTCCATCTCTTACCTTCTCAGGCAGTTAGACGCGGCTATTTAACTTATAGACAAACAATGCAACATCCCATAGACAAGCGTTGCTATAGCCTTTCACCGAGCAAAGAGGATTTTCTCACTATACTCGCACAACGTACACCTCTCGGTGGGTTGCTTCATGCGTCCTATCTCTAGGCTACATGATTAAGCATGCGATTGACTTTGATAAATAAACGATGAAGATAAATTATGATAGAGATGAAGATGATGAAGAAGACGGTAATGAAGGAATTAAGATTTGCATTGATCATAAAATATCTTAATATCTCAAGCTAAAATGTAATACAATATAGAGATTAGAAGGGAGATGAAGGACTCTGCATCAAGGCTGCCGGTGGTGCCATGGTTGAATGGTGGAGATGTCTCTCTCGAGCTCTATCTCCGGTGAATGCTCCGATCGTCACTCAGTCTGGGCCATGGAGATGAAGAATTCTCACTGGAAATCTCTTTCAAGCTCTCATCTGTGATCACAAACCTCTGCCTTGAGGCAGAAATTCGGATGTCTCAAAATGAAGGTCTCAAGGGCTATTTATAGAATTTGGACGCCGACAGCTGTAATGATGGAGGTATGGCTCACTGCTGCTTTTGTTGCGGTATGGGCAT
This sequence comes from Benincasa hispida, assembly GCF_027475165.1. Classification (NCBI taxonomy): domain Eukaryota; kingdom Viridiplantae; phylum Streptophyta; class Magnoliopsida; order Cucurbitales; family Cucurbitaceae; genus Benincasa; species Benincasa hispida. Next base: position 3,963,101 of record NC_143485.1, on the reverse strand, counting down.
TGTCACATCGCCTTATCTTGTTGATACTCCCAAGGTATGCGTCCAAGCTGAATTTAGTTGAAGTTATCAATGCGTTCTACCCATCTTGCGATCTTCTATTATGGTTGTCACTCCGTGGCCGCAATCTCTATTTGTTCACCGCATTTTCCATGCGTTGGACGCATGCGTTTACTGCAACTTCCATGCATTGGACGCATGGGGTTGCCGTCTGCGTTCGTCTTTTGCGGTCGCCTGGCTTCAGCGCATGCATTTGTCTGTGGTTGTTTCTTACAAACACATGCGTTTGATTCCTGTGATAGCTATAAAAATAGATACTTTGACATGGAATAACGCATAATATTGGATCAGTGAGGATTTAGGTGCTAATCGACGTAGAACTCAACTTTTCGCAAATTCCAAGTATTATCACCGCATTTTCTACTTATTAGTCCCCATAATTCTAAATAAAAGGCTTATAATAACTGGCATTTTTGCCAGTTATCAGTAGCATGATCACATAACGTGAACGCAATCTTAGGAAGTATTAGCTAAATCCCTTATTAACCCATTCCCCTGCATACTCATTGTAACTTTCGTATTATTAACTCTTTTCTCAATTCCGCCGCATAGAATCTATACCTTAAACAAGCATACCAACCAACTTTTTTTTTTTTATTTGTTACCGCAAAGTAATCTGAAATCACCGTCGCATACTGTCTCCCTAGTCCTTGTGTTCGACCCTGGGCTTACTAGGCAACCTACTAGAGTTTATACTTGGATTTTTCTAGGAAAACTTGCATTCACAACGCATACACCACCATTGCAATATACACCATATTTTCATCATATTCACAATGCATCAAGTTTTTGGCGCCATTGTCGGAGAGTACGATAGTACAGATTGTGCTAACGGTAACTTTTTTTTTTTATTTGCAGCTTTCCATCCCTGTGCACTGCCTCTCCTTAGGTAAGGGAAGAAGTGGGTGTCGTATGAGCGAAGGACAAACTCCTGAGCCCAATTACAACCCAGAGATTGAGAGAACTTTCCGAAAAAGAAGAAGAAACAACCACCAACGACAACAAGAGAAAGATCCCAACATGGCGGAGCAACCGGAAGACAGAGCACCGAATGCAAATAATATCATGGCGAACCCCATCCTCTTGGCGAACGACCGCAATAGGCCCATCCAGGAATATGCGTTGCCCAACCTTTATGATTTCTCACTAGGAATCATGAGGCCAGCTTTGGACGGATCGAGGTTCGAGATAAAATCGGTGATGCTGTAGATGATTCAATTTACCAGACAGTTTGGCGGTAGGCATGGCGAGGATCTGCACGCTTACCTCTGGAGTTTTATTAAAATCTGCAATATGTTTGTGTTCCCAAACATCTCCGTTGAGGAGGTTCGATTAACACTGTTTCCATTTTCATTGTATGACCAAGCACGAAAATGGGCTTATTCTCTCGAACCAGGGAAGATTATATCGTGGGAATGGGTAGTGGAAAAGTTCATGAAGAAGTACTTACCCCAGATAGAAAACGACAGAAGGAGGAAGCTGATTACCAATTTTGAACAGGATATTGACAAATCGCTCAGTGACGCCTGGGCAAGGTTTAAGCGACTGGTGCGAGATTGTCCGCACAATGGCTTACTAGATTGTCTACAGATGGAAATTTTCTACCACGGTTTGAACCCTGCATCGCAGATGGCTGCCAATGTGGCAGTAACTGGAGGTCTTCTTGACAAGACATACGACGAGGCTAAGAACATACTTGATCGCATTTCGAAAAATCATGAAGACGGGAGAGAAAATGATCAAAGACTGAGAATTAAAGACAGTTACGCAAGTAATGGGGCCATCGCATCCCTACAAAGCCAAATGATTGTGATGATGAATTTAATACAAGGAATCACAATCAGCAGCCCAGGAATGCATAGAGGGCAGGTCAACGCAATCGACCAATCGAGCGCAAGTTGTGCTACTTGCATAGGGAACCCACAATCTGTTTATTTCGTGAAGAATAATCCGTTTTTCAATACTTACAACCCCGGGTGGAGAAACCACCCTAACTTCGCGTGGAAAAATCAACAACAAAATTTTCAACTAATGGCGCAAAAAGAAGGGCCGCCAGGATTTTTTCTGCGAACAAACGGTCAAACGCAAATCAAGCTAGTAGTTCGCAGGTGCCGTAATCTTCATCTCTGGAGAGCTTATTGAAGCAGTATATTGAGAAGAATGAAACAGTGCTCCAGAATCAAGTGACGTCCATCTGTAATCTTGAAATTCAGATAGGACAGATTGCGGGCGAACTCAGAAGTAGACCGCAAGGGGCATTGCCGAGTTCTATTGAACTCCCACGCAATCCAGGGATTATGGGAAAGGAGCAATGTCAAGTTGTGACGTTGCGAAACGGAAAGATGGTGGTGGAGGAGAAGAAGGAGCCAAGCAGGACTGCTCTAATTGCGATGGAACCACAAACCCCGTTGACTCAAGAAGAAACAGAAGAACAGGAGACGATGGAACCGGAGATTGTGTCCACTTCGAAGTTGATATTATAGAGAACCATGAAAATATAGCTGCCATCATTCCCCCAGAGACTTAAGATGAAGAAAATTGATGAAGTGCAATATCAACGTTTCGTAGACATGCTGAAACAATTGCATATCAACATCCCTTTCATTGAAGCGATTGAACAGATGCCAAAGTATGAGAAGTTTCTAAAGGACATGGTGACGAAGAAAAGAAGCACTGGTAAGTTCGCAACAGTGGCATTAACACAAAGAACAAAAACCATTATTCCATCGAAAATGCGCGACTCTGAAAGTTTCACAATACCCTGCTCAATTGAAAGGTTATATTGATGACGGGTAGAAATGCACATCATTATAGATAGGCCTTTTATTTAGAATTATGAGGGCTGTTAAGTAGAAGATGTGGCAATTATACTTAGAATTCATGAGAAAATGAGTTTGCGTCTATTGGCATTAAGAATCTCGGCTAACCTACTATTATGCGTTATTATGCGTTCAATTGTTTATTTTTGTAGCAACTGCAGAAAGTGATCACATGCATGGAAGCCAGGCTATTGCAAGGACGATCGCATGCACGGAATCTCTCCATTGCGGAGATGATCGCATGCGGTGATCGCATTTGTCAGGCGTATGGGTGTTGCAGCTGTTGAGCGAATGCGTCCATCGCATAGAAGTTGCGACTGTCAAGCGAATGCGGTCATCACAGAGAGATTGCGGCTATAGAATAATAACCATAATAAAAGGGTGATCGCAAGGTTAGTTAAATGCAAGCATGAACGCATACATTGGGATTATCAAAAGGTGATGTTGACATTTCACCTACCACGCTGTTAGTAGCAGAGATTCAGAAAAGGACCATCGTGTTGCGAGTGTTAGATTCAGAGCAGGTCCATTAATGTTGTTGACAATTAAGTTCTATAAATAGAAGCCGTTGAGCAGAATTTCAAATCATTCAGGCTTTTCGCCTGAGGTTCCCTGCCTTAGGGCGGATCCTTGTGATCTAGACCAAAGCGTGAGAAGATAGCTTGAGAGTTCTTCATCTCCTTCAATCATTCCAAGTGAAGACCGGAGCCTTCGCGGGAGTTAGAGCTCGAGAGTGTCTACTCCACCGCCCATCCATGGCACCACCAGCAGCCTTGACACACATCTGCTGGAAGCAAGACATTGCTTCCAGCTGGCCCTCCATTTCTCTTCTTTCCTTGTATTGTATTACATTATGCTTTAAGAGATTAATACATTTTATGATCAATACATTTCTATATTTTCCATCGATTCCATCTCCATCTTCATTTACTGAGCATCTTTTACTTTCATTGCATCACTGAGTAAGATTGCTAGAGTATCACATACTTAATCATGCAGAATAGGAATATGAAGCATGTAACAAACCACCGGGAGGTTTGCATTGTGCGAGTGTTGTTAGAAAACCTTATTTTCTTAGTGTGAAGCTGTAGCAACGCTTGTCTATAAGCGAACGCATTTCTTGTCTATGAGTAGAATTAGCAGCAACTAACTGCTCGGAAGGGTAAGTGGTTGATCACACTAAGAAATGTAAGCAAGTATTCACTAGAGATAGGAATAACTTACATCAGCCAGGTTTATGCGATTACCTTGTCTTATGAGTGCATCATTCATCATTTAGGTATACTTAGAAGAGTAGTCTAAAAACCAAATCTAAGACTCGGGAGAGCGGATTGGATCGCATAAGCAAGAATGGGGAACTTAAGAATAAGCTCCGTTTGCTACTACACAACATATGCCCCTTTAAGTAGGATATGGTGGTATACGGTCATCTCCTTATGTGCGAGAGCACGTGAGCGGGCATATAGAGGCTTAGAAATAGGCTTCTCGACACTATCGCATATACATCGCATGCGTCTACGTTAAGTGTGTATAGCATGATCGCATAGCTTGTGTTGGCTGGGGTTGTCCTTGCGATCAAGCTTAATGTTGCAGTGAAGACATCCTCACCTTTTCATCTATTTTTCCATGTATTTTACTACGCGTTAACAGTTGCCGCGTCTCTACCTCTCAGTCATACTTCCACTGCTTAATCTGTTAGTTAGGAGTAGAAGTAGTGCGTAGCCTTTCAACTTCAAATTCTTTTATGCTTCGCCGCAAACACACTGCCGCATAACATTTAGCTATAAGTCCCTGAGTTCGACCTTGGATCACCCGAGAAACCTGCGTTCTCATTATACTTGGCGAGAGCGCAAGAAAACTTGTGACAGGAGTGCATGGTCATTGCATAAGAGATCAACGCATACATTCCACCCGAACACATGACCACCGACGCATGAGAACCAACGCATAACCTAAGACATGCATCGCATATTGCATTACCAAATTCACGTCACCCTATATATTGGTCAAGCGCTTTGTGATCTCAGGGCCAGCATCAACCTAATGCCCCTTTCAATTTTTAAGCAACTGAATGTGAGGCAGCTGGCACCCACGACAGTGACTCTCCAGCTAGCTGACATATCCCTTGTGCATCTAGAAGGGAAGGTGAAGGATATCCTAGTCACGATTGACAAATTTATCTTACCGGCAGACTTCATCATCCTTGATTATGAAGTGGACAAGGACGTACCCATCATTCTGGGATGACCATTTTTATCCATTGGTCGCGCTCAGATTGATGTGTACAAGGAAGAGATCACACTGAGCGTGAACGGACAGAAGATCGGGTTTGATATTATCAGAGCCATGAAGTACCCAGAAGAAGAAGACCTCACTGAGTTTGATGATGAACTTAGTTTATATGAAGAAGAAAAGTCTGAAGATGAAGATGAAGGAGAGGATGTGACCGCATCCATAGTGACCTACAATGCGATCACGGAAACATCTACCAAAGAAGAAAATCTAACAATAAATGAAGAAAGAAAAACACCTAAACCATTCTTGGAACAACCATCGACAGTAGAGCTAAAACGCCTTCCAAACCACCTGAAGTATGCTTTTCTGGGGCAGAATGAAACGTTACCAGTAGTAATTTCCTTTGCACTTCAAGAAGATCAAGAGAATGTGCTGCTGAGCATCCTAAGAAAGTACATAAAAGCAATTGGTTTGACGCTAGTAGACATTAGAGGAATCAGCCCCACCTATTGCATGCACAGGATACGTCTCGAGGACAATCAGAAAGGATCGATCGAACATCCCCACAGACTCAACCCTGCGATGAAGAAGGTCATGAAGAAGGAGATAATCAAGTGGTTGGATGCAAGGATTATTATCCAATCGCCGACAACACGTGGGTCAGCCCCGTGCAATGTGTACCAAAGAAAGGAGGAATGACGGTAGTCCCAAATGCATATAATGAACTAATACCGATGAAGATCGTCACTGACTGGCGGATCTGTATGGACTATCACAAACTGAAGGCGACAAAGAAGGATCATTTCCCTTTGCCTTTTATCGACTAGATGCTAGAGTGCCTAGCAGGAAATGATTACTACTGCTTCTTGGATGGATATGCCGGCTATAACCAAATCATGATTGCTCCTGAAGATCAAGAGAAAACCACATTCACCTGCCCCTATGGAACATTTGCGTTTCGACGCATGTCGTTCGGCCTATGCAATATGCCGAGCACTTTCCAAAGGTGTATGATGGCCATCTTTTCTGAGTATCTTGAAGATTATGTAGAAATTTTCATGGACGACTTCTCGGTGTATGGGAAAAGATACGAAGTCTGTCTCAACAATCTAAAGAAGATACTGAAGAGATGTGAAGAGACGAACCTTGTGCTAAACTGGGAGAAATGCCACTTCATGGTGAAGGAAGGAATTGTGCTTGGGCACAAAGTCTCCAAGGATGGGCTGGAGGTGGATAAGGCAAAGATTAAGGCGATTGAAAAGCTTCCACCTCCAGCGAACGTGAAGGCTGTTAAGAGCTTCTTATCGACATTTTGTGAAAGACTTTTCAAAGATTGCATGACCATTGAGTGCGTTGCTGAAGGTAGAAAGAATATTTGACTTTGATGACCAATGCCTCAGCTTTCGAGATACTGAAGGACGCATTAACAACTGCACCTGTGTTGATTGCATCGGACTGGACAAAGCGCTTTGAACTAATGTGCGACGCAAGCGGTTATGCGATGGGGGAGGTACTGGCACAACAGAAGAAAACAATGCTACACCCCATCGCATATGCAAGTAAAACCTCGAACCCTGCTCAAACAAATTACACTACCATAGAAAAAGAACTGCTTGCGGTGATATTTGCGTTGGAAAAATTTAGAGCTTACCTGCTGGGATCCAAAGTGATCGTTCACACTGACCACTTGGCAATCAAGTACTTGATGACAAAGAAAGATGCAAAGCTAAGATTGATTTGATGGGTTCTCCTCCTCCAAGAATTCAACATGGAAATCATTGATCATAAGGGGACAGAGAACCAGTTTGGGACCATTTGTCAAGATTAGAAAATCTAGAAGTTGACCGCAACCAGTCAGAGGTGAACGCAACCTTCCCAGACGAGCAGCTATTTAAAGTTGAAGAATTACCATGGTATGCGGACGTGGTCAATTGCGAACAATTTCTCGAAGACTACACAACCCACCAGAAGAGGCGGCTCAGACATGAATGTAAATCATACTATTGGGATGAGCCAAATCTTTATAGGAGGGGATCAGACCAGATTTTTCTCCTATGCGTACTAGATGTTGCTCACCAGCACATACTATCATAATACCATGACTCGCCATATGGAGGACACTTTGGAGGCCAACGCACAGCAACAAAGGTGTTACAAAGTGGTTATTTTTGGCCAACTTTATTCAAGGACGAAAAAGACTATGCAATGAAATGCGGCTGGTGCCAACGCACGGGAAACATTTCATGGAAGCATGCGATGCCCATGATTATCATCTTAGAATTGGAACTATTCAACATCTGGGGCATAGACTTCATGGAACCATTTCCACCATCAAATGGTCACAAATACATTCTATTAGCCATCAACTACGTTTCCAAATGGGTAGAAGCGGTATCGTGCATCGCAAGCAATGCTGCGGTAGTCTCCAAGTTCTTAAGGAAGAATATTTTCATTCGTTTTGGCATTCCACGTGCCATAATAAGTGATGAAGGCTCTCACTTTGTTGATCACATCATCAACAAATTGCTGCTCAAGTATAATATCCTTCATAAGGTGGCCACCGCATATCATTCACAAACAAATGGTCAAACTGAAGTGTCCAACTGGAAAATTAAGCTGATATTAGAGAAGGTGGTGAAACCTTCACGCAAAGATTGGGCAATGAAGCTGGACGATGCCTTATGGGCATACAGGACTGCCTATAAGACACCTATAGACATGTCTCCGTATGCGATGGTGTTCGAAAAGGCATGTCATTTACCGCTTGAGTTGGAGCATAAAGCAATGTGGGCAGTGAAAAAGCTTAATTTTGACTTAAAGGTTGTAGGGGAAGCAAGGAAACTTCAGTTGGTTGAGCTTGATGAATGAAGAACTCATGCATATGAGAATGCCAAAATCTACAAGGAACAAGTGAAACGATGACATGACAAAAAATTATGCGAGACGAATCTCTAAGTTGGACAAAAGTTCTTATTATTCAATTCACGGCTACGACTCTTTCCCGGTAAATTAAAGTCACGCTGGTCTGAACCCTTTATAATCAAAGAAGTATTCCCGCATGGAGCGGTTGAGTTATCCAATGAGGATGGGACCAACACATTCAAAGTCAACGGGCAAAGAGTCAAAATATATCACGGAGAAGACTTGCATCGCGAGAATACCCCTGTGTACCTGAGGAAGTCGGACTAAAGAAGAAGTGGGCAGTCCCTGCACAATCATACGATTCAAATTCATCAGGGACGCAATTTTTGTGAAGTATCCTTTGAAACCTTCAATTCATGAACTCAATTCTACCTCTATCCATTATCATTTTATTATCCTTTGCATAAAAAAAGGGATTTTGTTAACTCTGTCTTTTATTTGACCCTCTCGATGTTTTTTTTTGCAACGATCATGGTGAACTATTGCGGGGGAGCTACACGATAACCGAAAGGCGCAATTAGCTCGAACAACCATCACAATAGAAGAAATCGGCTCGCCGCAAAGAAGGATGCGATAAAAAATAATGTGGGCGACAGAGCAAATTTAGAGGTTGTATCTTTCCTTGACTTTGTTTATTCCAAATTTTGCACTCTCGCATTTCATTTTAACTTTGATAATTTTATCATCACATCCTCTTTAGTCGGCGCAATCATTGAACATTGATTAATTTAGTAAGTCACCGCATTGTTTTTCTATGCCAATTATGATTTTAATGATGAAACGCATGCCTATATTTTTCATCACATGCACTAGAGTCAACTTAATTTGAGGACAGCCAATTCATGAAATATTTCTAGAAGTTAGTGGTCCACTAACTTTCTTTCAAACTGACTTTTACGAAACCTCCTAAGAGCATTGCATGAATTCTTTCAATTTTTCAGCAATGGGGACATTACTGCAGTTAAATTTGGGGGTGCGGTATTTATTTTCAACCTTGCTACTTTTAGATCATCTAAAAAAAATCATAATGTTGCGATCGGATCCTATTCGTAGTTGGATGTCTGCATGACACACGTGGGGGCAAGCCAAAACAAAGGTAGAAATCGTGATCAATGCATAAATAAAATGATCGCAACTCCGCTACCAAATGGGCATGACTGAGAAAGAGTGCCTTGCTCGTAGTTGGATGTTCGCATGACACACGTGGGGGCAAGCCAAAATGAAGGCTAGGCACTTGGATCAGCCCAAGGTCATAGAAAGAATATCTAAACTACGCAAGGATAAAAATCATTTGAAAACACCCCAGTCAGTTGATTTTTTTTTATGAAATAAATCATGCGATGCCCAGGAAACAAGTAAAGTCTTTTTGAAGGTTAAACTTGCGGTCCCTAAATTTTAGAAATATTTTAAGAAGAGTCCTGGATAGGAATTAAGAAGATTTTGGTACATAAGATTTGAATAAGGCACCTTGAGAAATCCAGGAAAGAAGAAGGCGATTGACTTTCTAGAGAAAATCTTTAGTTTATGCTTGAGGACAAACATTGTTTTAAATTGGGGGTGTGATAACGGGAAGAAATGCACGTTATTACAACGCAAAGATATAAAACAATGCAGGATTGCGAAGGTAAAAATATATAAAATCATGTCTAAAAGCATTAAGTTGAGAACATTGCAATCGCATGCATCCATCGCATTAAAGCAGCTAATTTACGTATTTTGTGTAGGAAATGCGTTGGCGCAAGGTAGAATTGCGATCCAAGGAATTCAGCGTCCAAGCGCATTAAAGGATTGTGACCGAAAGGCTATACGATCGTATGCATTCGCAAAGATCTTCTCAAGAAGGTGGCCGCATAGAGACGACTGTAAGGATACGGGATGAAATGTTATGCTATGATGTGTATGTTATATATCGCTTATACACACTACTGATGATGAAAATGATTCAAGTTCATGTTGCCATAAACTTGATGACATAAATTTAATCTTATTTTCTTTATCTAACTCTAACGCATGGTTTATGAATGAAATGAATGATGTGCTGTATATGCGCTCAAGTGCTTTGCGATAAAGAGAATTTTATGCGATACTACGTCTAAGTATATGCATTGATAGTGATATGCTCGTAGTATGCGGTGAAGTAGTGCGTGTCACAAGTTTCCTTGCACTGAAACCAAGTATAATTCCAACGCAAGTTTCTCAGAATGATTCGAGGTCGAACACAGGGATCATTTTCGTTAATGTGTTACTTATATGATACATGCGACCAGTTTTTAACAATGAATAAAGAATGGTAGTTTATACAGGAATATAAATTGCGATGAAATAAAAATTGCGTTAAAAAATGTAAAATCCTAAACTAATATGATACAAGATACAAGATACATGATACAAGATACTGAGGTCGAGAACTGACTGTGAAGTTGTACAAAGAATCGATGTATGCGATGGCAAGTCTTTATGATTGAAGCTGAAAGAGAAAGAGTAAATAGTAAAAACATCGCAAGTTTGTCAATCATGTTAAGAACGCAACTAAGGTTCCATTTTCCCTTGGCGTACACCTCTCGGTGATCGGCCACGTCCCCATATCTCTATGGTGAAACAGGGATGAACGTGATGAATGCAAGGTTGTTTCCATCTCTGGAAATACTTCTTGCTTTAGTTAATGCATTCTTCCAACCTTCTCTCGATAGGTAGAATAACATCTTCACTTCTGCTCTCTCAGGTGAAGATGCCGTCGAGCATGCTTTAGATAAACTTAATTATTTCCTTAACACAATTTAACTCACATGCTTAATTCTTGCTATTTACCTAGGGGATTAAGAACACATCAAGGAAAAAAATGGATTATGGATGTACGGAAAGAGACAGAGAGATGACAATGGTGGCTATCATAACATTTAATTATAAAATTAAGCGTTTGATACATGTTGTGAATGAAAGATGAGAGAAGATGAATACAGATGATGAAATAAAGATTAGAAACAAATACGGAAAGAGTGTCAACGTCTTGACACAGATCCCGAACGTGTAGAAGTGGTGGAGAGGAAAGCTTCCCTTTCAGGATTGCTTTCCCGGTAGAATTGACCTTCGCACAGAGCTTCAACTACGGGAATTGGAAGGATTCTCTGCTTGGAGACTCACCTCTCGGCCTTGTCTCGTGGTTCTCCCGGATCTTCTCTGGATAGTCGCTTCAGACTAGCCTCTCTCTCAGAATCAGTATGTGCACGTCTGTATGTATACATGTATATCTTTCAGTGAATTTGAAGAAGCTATTTATAGGCGAGGCTTGACTCTTTGAATTTGTGGTCCCCACTATATAGTTATGGTAGTTCCTAAAATGGTGGAATGAGAAATTCCTTCTATTATGCAATCAATCCGTCAGAATTACACAACTGAAAGCTGTATACTTGTCAGAATCTTCCGTAAATGCGTTGCTCTTCACATCTTCGATCTATCTCTGCATGTGGTGTTGTTTTTTATTACTGCATGCAGTTGAAATTGCGTTGATCGCTAAAGCTCTTGATTGATTGTCCATGCACCGTCATTGCGTTGATCATCTCTTCGTTCTCGATTGATGGGCGCAATGCAATGTAGATGCGTTGTTTATTTTATCTTCGAGCCATGAACGCATGCAGTGATTGATTACCTGCAAAACAGAAACTGAAACATTCTATTCTACCATCGCAATGGTCTTAATTGGTGTATTGATGACATTTCATAATTTTTCGCATTTCTTAGCCAATTTGTATACTATCGACGCAACTTTTCTTTCTTTTAGCTGCAATATCTAAATAAAACAGTATAAATAACTTGTATTTCTACAAGTTATCAACGACGTATCAAGGTGAAAGCTTAATAAATCACGATGGGACAGAAAGCTGATGACGGTCGAATCCGGATTTAGTTGACAAGCCGTTAACGACACACTGTAGCAACTACACTCAACTTTTCAGTGAAAATTAATTGGCGCATCAGATAGAGAATTAATGACATCCCATCAGTGCAATCATTTGAGAGAAAAAGCTCCTCACCTTGAAGCTCTATAACTACCAAAGGCCACCTTCGTTAAAAGAGCTCGGTTCCATTCCAGCTGAGCCATATATAGAGAGTTCACCATACAGAAGATAGTTAGCCATTGTTCATAGTTTTCTTACACTTAGAAGGCAGAGGCGAGTGAAGAGAGAAGACGCCGGAAGACCATTCCTGGTCAGCTCGAGAGAGTGCCGGGAAGAGTTGAGAATGGAGAGAGGGCTGACTCTTGCGAAAACAAGAATATTCTTTTGAGCAGGGTAGAGAAACTCAGTGTAAAAGCCTTGGGAAGCAAGAAATTGCTACCAGGCTCCCTATCTTCATTTCCCATTGTCATTCTTTATTTTGATTTCAATTATAGAATGGAACTTGCATATCTACATCTGTTCACTCTCTTTACATTACGCATGAGTAACTAAACTTTCGAATGGGTTGAGAAGTACTTAGCTAGCACGACCTAAGATCTTCATTTTATGTGATCATCTTGTCTTATAGATGCGTCCATCACCCCTTTAGATCTACTCGAGAAAGAGTATAAAGAAAGAACCTAGACTTGAGAGAGCTAGGTTAGAATCTAGACTTGAGAAAGCAAGATTAGAACTGCATAAGCAAGAGATAGGGACTTAAAGATAAGCTCCATTTGCTAACATGCATCGCATGCACCCTAGAAATAGGTTATGGTAGTATGCGGTCGCCTTATTATGTGTGTGTGTCATTCATCATCGCATAGATAGGAGTAGAGGCTTAGACATAAGTCCTATAGACATCATCGTATACATCGCATGCGTCCTAAAACTAGGAGCTATAGCATTTGCATTGAGAGATGACTTGCTGTTGTATATATATAGCATGATCGCATAATGTGAATGCAATCTTAGGAAGTGTTAGCTAAATCCCTGCTCAACCCATTCCCCCGCATACTCATTGTAACTTTCGTGTTATTAACTCTTTTCTCAGTTCTGCCACATAGAATCTATACCTTAAACAAGCATACCAACCAACTCATTGTTTTATTTGTTACCGCAAAGTAATCTGAAATCACCGTCGCATACTGGCTCCATAGTCCCTGTGTTCGACCCTGGGCTTACCAGGCAACCTAGTAGAGTTTATACTTGGATTTTGCTAGGAAAACTTGCATGCACAATGCATACACCACCATCGCAATATACACCATATTTTCATCATATTCACAACACATCAGTGATCGTATGATATTATTATTTTCATGAATTTCTTTCCAAGCTGTCGCATTTTTCAAGTTTTTTCCTAATTGTGTTAGATAAAAGAGGTAAAATAACTTGTATTTCTACAAGTTATCAACAGTTACGTGCAACAGTAAATGAAGCACTTCAATAAAGAAAGAGAGGCTTCAATTGTGGGATGCGTGCGACTGAGACTTAAAATTGAGGACTATTTTTTTCTTTAACCCACCTCTCTAATTCTTTTAACGTATATATATATATATATATATATATATATTATATATATATCAGATAAATATTTAGGTTTTAATCATTTCCCTTTTCTCTTCAAATTCCAAATATCTTCTTAGATATTTAGTCCAATCAAACTCCAAATCTTTCCTCAATTTAAATAAAAAATTCAAATCTTTTATCAAATAATTTCCAATTAATTATCCTACAAATTTAACTCAATTTGGCCCTAAAATCCATAATTAAAGGGACTTAAAGCCCACTAATATAGGATAATTTATCTAGAACTTGGGATGCTACATGAAAACCAAATCGATTCACATTAACTCATCATTCAGTTAAAGGTTCTAAATTAAAGTGACTTCGTGCTCAAAATATGGGAGACTCTAAAAGGGACTTAAATAGATCATAACTCAAGAGTATGTTCTATTTCTATAGCAGATCATTTAAATGGTTGTGGGCTTTGCCAATGGGCAGCAAAATGAGTGTGGTTGTGCAATAGGGGGTATGGGCGTGCGTTTGGAGGTACGAGTATGTGGCGTGGGCAAGGACATGCGTACATGCATGTGGACGAGTGGATGAGTGGCTGAAGGCATGAGCATGTGGGCATGCTGGGCACTCAATAAGGGCAGGGTGGACAGACGAGGCGGATGGGCACTAGCATTCACGGGCAAGGGCTGATGAGCATGAGGCTGCACATGCAGGCATGTTGATGGGCGTTGGTGTGCATGGATGAAGGCTGATGGGTGTGAGGCTGCGCATGCAGCATGCTGATGTCCATGAAGTTGGGTGCACAAGCGCGCTCATGATGTGCGGCTGACGCATGCATGGCCAAGTAGAGGCGTGCGAGAGTGAACGTGCGCGAGGGTAGGTGTGTGCGTGGGTGACCTGGGCTGGCTGGGCATCCCTAGGTTGTTTGACAGCAGCCACTCCTTGCCTTTCCAAAATTTATTCCCATAAATTTGGCCATAACCACTTCAAATAATTTTCATAGAATTCAAGAGGGATCTTTTAACTTTCTAACCTTAAATTTTTGAAGATTAAAACCCACTGAAAGTACCCCAAACAACCCTACAAATTAGCCTTGTTTGGTTTTGCCTTTTCCACTGACCATCCTTATTTTTCTTCAGGTTTTTCAATCTTCCCAGCCTAAATCTTCCATGGCAGGCCACGATTAGCATCCTCACTCCGTGTTCTACAATTTAGCTCAAGAATGTTTGAATTTGCACGAGTAGTTTGGAAGAACCAGCTCATTCTTTCTAACCACCTTAACTAATATGCTGTAAGCTCCTACGTCTCCCTTTCTCTGTGGCTTCAGCATGCAAAACGATCTTCCACTTCCTCTTTGAGGTGTCTTTAATCCAAAAATAATCCCTCCACCTCCTTCTTCAAAGGGGTGAAGTGTCCTTAATCAAGTTAATCTTCTTCCACCATCTACTTCCATCACTTTGCCACTTCTTCCTTTCCATCATGCATACCATTCTTCCAGCATCTCCTTGATGTGTCCTCAACCCACATTTAAGCCTTCTACCTCGTACTTCTCATAAATGAAGTGTCTTCAACCTAAATAGTTTCATTTCTACCATACCCAAAATTAGCCACTTCCACCTTGAAGGGATTGAGTCTCAATGTGGAAGCGATTAAACGATTTGTCTTAGAATTAGGATTGGAAAGTCAATATTGATTTTACAGATTCAAGAGGCCAAACATACAATTCATGGAGAATTAAAAGATGAGAAAAAATTACCCTTGAAGAACCGACAATCTTCACGCAATTCTCCTCCGAGACCACGAAGAAAACTTCTGTAGAAGCACAAGAACCCTTCCACCAATGTGAACACCACCAAGAGGAGTCCTCATTATTCTCAGGATACAAGGAAGATCAAGTGTGCGCTTCAAGAAAAATTGATCCCTTAACAGCTGATTTTGGGTCTTGAATAATGAGGCCTCAACCTCTCACTGTTTGTTTATTAGATGAATGAGTGGTACTTAAGAAGTTAGATGTAACTATAGGGATAAAATGTTAATTTTACCCAACTGTAGTTATGAGCGATTTGTGAAGGGTTGCTCACTATTGATTGGTTATATCCATAGACACAGAAATATATATGCAGTGCGAAAAATGCATCTATCGGTCTTTAGTGGAGTGATCGGTAGTTAATGAACATTGATTAATTTAATTAAAGAGTTCAATTAATTAATCTCATATCATTGGAGCTTATAATTTGTAGGTCCATAAGGTCCCCTTGTTAGCTCGCTAAGGATAGGAATGATGAATGATTTGAATTGTTCAAATTACTTGAAAGGAATTTTATATTAATATGATTAATATATAATGTATTATGATACATTATAAAATATGGTTAATTATAGAAATGATCTATAATCCAAACTATATAAGAGAGATATATTTGAATGAGAATCAAATATTAAATTCATGTGAATTCGATTCATATAGAATTATAATGTTAGAGAGATGTATGCATATAAATATGTGATGTTGATATGTTAATTAATTAACTCATGTTACATTGGATTTAATATATAGTTATTTAATGTATGCCAATTAATTAAATAATGATTATTTAGTTAATTAGCTAAAAAGGAGGAAAAGGAAATACTTGGAGAAAAGGTTACCCCCACCCCAATAAATATACCATTATAGCCCTTTTTAGGGCAAGGTTTTCATTTGGTGAAAAAGACCCTAGCCTCCGCTCCAAAATTCTCTCTACTCTCTCAAGAAAATTCTTTCAACCTCTAAATTTTGATTTTAGAAATAAAATATGATTTTAAAATCAATTTTGGATTTTGGAAATAGAAAAACACAGAAAGGAAAAATTGGATTTTCCATCTTCATCTTCAAACTAGCTCACAAAGAACTCATTATCTTCAACCTTCAATTACTCCAAGCATGAGCTGCATCACATGCAGTAAATCTCTTTGCATGATAGTCTGCAATATATTAAAGAGATTGGAGTGAAGTTGAAGTGACTGCAACCGATTGAATTTTTCTGAAAAATTCGGGTAGAAGAAGGTGTTCTTCATTTAGGTTGTTATAGTGAGCCCAAGTTCCCTTTGATTCCAGCTTATTTTGAGTCTCACAACTCAATCTAGAGCACCAAGAGAATAGTAGGGAAGATCTTGTGGTGGTCTACACAAAGATTTGGAGGAATTTGCAGCTGGAAATCGAGATTTCAACGCTTCTTCAAAGGTATGTCTTGAAACCCATTAAATTCTGCTTAAGCATGTTTTCTTTTCTGCCAAAATTAATCAATTAGAGTGCTTATCGATCCTCGACACTTTCGCTACGTGCTGATGCTTGTCCATCACTGACCGGAACATGGGTTTAAATGAAACTTAAGTCATCATACCAGATGATGGCTTAGAGGATCCATTAACTTTTAAACAAGCAATGGAAGATGTTGATAAAGAATAGTGGGTTAAAGCCATGGATCTTGAAATGGAGTCAATGTACTTCAATTCAGTCTAGGATCTTAGATCAACCAGAAAGGGTAAAACCCATCGGTTGTAAGTGGATCTACAAGAGAAAACGAGACCAAGCTGGAAATGTACAGACCTACAAAGCTAGGCTTGTGGAAAAAGGGTTTACCCAAAGAGAGGGGGTAGATAGTGAAGAAACCTTCTCTTCGATTACCATGATAAAGTCTATTAGAATACTCTTGTCCATAGTTGCATTTTATAATTATGAAATATGGCAAATGAATGTTAAGATAACCTTCCTAAATAGCTATCTTGAGAAGGGCATCTATATGTCTCAACTAGAAGGATTTATTGAACGGGGTCAAGAGCAAAAGATTTTCAAGCTTAATCGATTAATCTATGGATTGAAACAAGCGTCTCGATCCTGGAATATAAGATTTGACACTACGATCAAATCTTATCACTTTGAACAAAATGTTGGCGAACCTTGTGTTTATAAGAAAATCGTCAACAAAATTGTCGCTTTTCTGGTTCTGTATGTTAATGATATTCTACTCATAGGTAATGAAGTAGAATTTCTGGCTAACATCAAGAGATGGCTTACTACGCAATTCCAAATGAAAGATTTGGGTAAAGTGCAGTGTACTCTTGGGATCCAAATAGTTCAGAACTGAAAGAACATAACTTTAGCATTATCTCAAGCATCTTATATAGACAAGATGTTATCTAGATATAACATGCAAAATTCCAAGAAAGGAATATTGCTTTTCAGACATGGAATTCATTTTTCTAAGGAACAAAGTCCTAAGACACCTCAAGAAGTTGAGGTTATGAAATGAATTCCATATGCATCGGTAATAGAAAGCTTGATGTATGCCGGTTGTGTACTCGTCCCGACATATGCAATGCAGTCAGAATAGTCAACAAATTTTGGTCCAATCCAGGATATGATCATTGGACTGCCATTAAGAACATCCTCAAGTATCTTTAGAGAACAAGGAATTATATACTTGTGTATGGTGCTGAGGATCTGATCCTTACGGGATACATTGATTCTGACTTTCAGATCGATATTGATTCAAGGAAATCAACTTCGGGGTCAGTATTCACTCTGAATGGAGGAGCGTTAGTGAGGAGAAGTATCAAGCAAAGTTGTATTTGTGGAGAAGTATCAAGCAAAGTTGTACTGCTAACTCCACAATGGAAGCTGAGTATGTAGTTGCAAGTGAAGCAACAAAAGAAGCAGTATGGCTCAGAAAGTTCCTGATTGATTTGAAATTGGTTCCAAATATGCACCTGTCGGTCACCCTATATTGTGATAACAGTGGAGCGGTTGCAAACTCAAAAGAACCTAGAAGCCATAAACGTGGAAAGCACATGAACGAAAGTATCATCTCATCAGGGAGATTATACATAGGAGACGTGATTGTCACGTAGATAGCCTCATGAAACAACTTAGCTGATCCATCTATAAAGGTTCTCTCAACTAAAGTGTTCGAGGGTCACCTAGTGGAACTAGGACTACGAGATACTTAAAACTAGAGCAAGTGGGAGAAATTTTGGGTATCTAATGCCTTAGTTTATTGTATTTTTTTTCTCTCATTGAACTCAGCATTGTATATATTTATCCACTGGAGTTTTAGTCCAAGTGGGAGTTTGTTGGATTGTATGTCCTAAAACTCACAGTTTGTAGAGTTAATTTTTTTTATTATCAATAAAGATATTATTCAACTTTTCTTCAATAAAGTTATTGAATTTGTAAATTACACTTGTAAAAACTAAATCTAATAAACTAAGATCCATGGCTATTATATGAATACTTGAACTTTATGTAGAGACTTAAAAGTGGATCAGGTTCAAGTAAATAATCAAAATGATCTATAGTATACGAATAAGATTAGGTGCTTTATTCTGGTAACACTATCGGATGCAGCCCACTTTGTAGTGATTGCAATTTGTTGTAAGGTGCTACAAACGAAGTGATCCTAAATCGTTCATGTATTGACATGAGGAGTGGGGGCGTCCTATGCAAAGAGTTTGTATAAGATCGGACCAAGAAATAAGTCACTCTTATTTTATAACGTTGTTTACTATTTAAGACTGACTATTTCGCTTAAATAACCTAGCTAACTCTACCTTAATCCTGAGCTAACTATGAACTCCTGTTTATTCAGGATTATCCTTAGATTTGCATAGATGAGGGTTCGCTCAACAGAGTCAGCTCAATAAGTCTCCCATTTTAGAGGTAAGACTGGGTAGATAGCTGAAGACATAGGGTGCAAGATAGAATTCACGCCTACCTGATTTAGGGATTGGAGAAAGGTTGTTATCTTAAGTGATGAATCCAGATCTTGAACAAGGGGCCACACCCTCTCATTGGCCCGAGAGGGATCCGTTCTAGTGATAGGATCACAAACCAATTGTTCATTAGAGGATCAATGGAACTTAAGGAGAAAGACATAATTTGAGGGGTAAAACAACATTTGACCAATTAGCATTTGACCATTTAGCCAACTAATCTCAAATCGTTGAAGCTCATGATCTATAGGTCCATAAGGTCCCTCTACTAGCTTGTAAAACATGAACACCTTTAATTAGTAAATTGAGTGAATTTGGAATGATATCAATTTGAAATGTTTAAATTGAATTTAGGGTTTTAATTTGAATAGTTCAAATTCAAATTAGGGTTTGTATAATTATATTTGTTATAATTAATTAACGTTTAATTTAGGACTAGTTGCATAAATAGAATTCAAGCCCAAAATAATAGAATATCCAGTACAATGATAAAATAATTACATATATAGATCAAAAAATGGTAAAAGACTAAAAAACCATGTATATTTACCATTTTGCTTGCTTCTTCCCGGTTTTCTCAAATTAAAAGCTATCACTGATAGCTGTTATCAGCTACTATCACTGATAGCTTCTATCAATTGCTATCGATGATAGTTGCTATCAGCGATAACTTTCAATTTGAGAAAAATTAATATAATCTTGAAATATTAGCTTTTAATTTGCTATCAATTATCAATAGTTATCTTTGATTCACTTTCGTCAACTGGAATCAACATTGAAATATTAATACTTAAGGCTATCAGTGGCTACCAATGATAGATTTATAAATAGTGATCAACTTTGGAAGAAAACCAACAACTTTGATTACCATAGTAGCTATCACTAATAATCTTTTATCATGATTATCACTAATGGCAGCTATCAGTCGCTATCACTGATAGACTTTCATCAATTAGAACCAACCTTGAAATATTCACACTTAAGGCTATCAATGATAGATTTTTATAACTGGTTATCACCTTTGAAAGAAACTCGATATATAGATATCACATAAGTTTTATCACCGATATCACTAACATCACTCATATCGTGGTTACCAATGATAGTTTCTTTCACTGATAAGATGCTATCAATGATCTCACTAATATCATGCTATTAGTGATAATTCTCTATCACCGATAACGTGCTATCAGTGGTAGCTTTTATCATAATAATGTGCTATCGGGTAGCTTCTATCACTGATAACGTGCTATCAGGTAGCTTCTATCATCGATGACATGCTATTAGTATTAGCTTTTATCACTGATAACATGCTATCAGTAGTAACTTCTATCAATCATAGCCATTGAACACCTTTTTGCCCCTTTCTTGTCCTTCCCAGACATTTATAAGTCCCTTTTCTTTTCGATGATATCTTCTATCAATGATGAACATGCTATTAGTGATAACTTATAGGTATTCCACTTACATTTTAGTTCGAGATTCAACCTTATTAATTAAATTCACTTAGCTGGCTATCAATGGTAGAATTCTATAAGTGGTTATTAACTAAAAAATATAATCAAAGATTAAGCTATCAATGATAGAAAATATTAAGGGCTATCACTGATAGACTTTTATTTGCTATTATATTTATTATTTGTTATAATAATTAAACTTGATGATTCTTGTTGGTGTTAAGTCACTTATGAATTGAGTACTTTCAAATATTGGATACGAAACTCAACTTCATAATTCTTGTGAAAAAAATGAGAAGAAAAAAAAAATTCAAATAATCGAAAGAAAAATTTTAAAAATAAGAGAAAAAGAAGAAGTAATAATAGAAGAAAAGAAAGAAAATTAAATTAAAAAAAAGGAAGCAAAACTAGATAAATGACAGAAAAACTAAAAAAAAAAAAAAAAAAGGGAAGAAGCAAAAAATCGGAGAAAGAAAATAAAATAAAATAATAAAAAAAAGAAAAGGGAAGAAGCAAAAATCGGAGAACGGAAAGAAAATAAAAAAAAAGGAATAAGCAAGAACCGAAGAAAGAAAATAAAAATAAAAAAAGGAGCAAGCAAAGCCCGAAGAAAGAAAAGAAAATTAAAAAAAAAAAGAAAGGAAAAAAAGAAGGAAATGAAAGAAAATTAAAAAAAAAAAAAAAAAGAAAATAAGCACAAATCAGATAAAATAAAAAATAAAATAAAATAAAAAAAGAAAGGGAAGAAGCAAAAAATGAGAAAGAAAAGAAAATGAAAAAATGAAAAAATGGAGGGAAGAAGCAAAAATCGAAGAAAATAAAGAAAATAAAAAGACCTAAAAAAATGTAAAGATAAAACAAGGGAGGGCGAAATTGGAAATTTTAAAAAAATCAAAGATTGACTAGTCAATTCATCCGTATTTGCAAATATTTTAACGATGTAATATGTTTTTAGATTTTTTTCTTTTATTCTACTATATATTACAAATATCCTTTAATTTATCGAAATTAAATGAAATTGGAGAGTTTATAATATATAAATATTAATTACATGAATAGGATTCATGTTTAAAACTAGGTATGTGATTAAGTTAATATTTGATATTAAATTACTTTTTAATTAATCAAATTTGTTTAATTAATTGAAAATCAAAATTAATTTTCATTTCTATTTCAATTTCAGAAATTGAAATATTAGTTTTGATTTTAATTAATTTTGAATTAATTAAAATTAAAGATTGAAAATGGAAATTGACACTTGGTAGTGGATTTTTCTATATTTTGGTGAAGTAAGGATGTGTTTCTCCCAAATTCGCACACATTGCCCATTAATTCCATGCATTTGAAGTGACATCAACTGGTCTCTTCAGTGCCTGCATGAAATAGAATGTTAAAAACTCTTCAATTTTGAGATTGAAAAAAACTGAAGGCTGAAAAGTAGTTTCTACAGAAACTGTTTATCCCTCTCTGAAAACCCACTCCAATTCCTTCACAAATTGAGGTCAATTGTGAGTTCCACCACTCAAATTTAAGGCTGAGAATAGTAGAGAAGATCTCTTGGTGGTCCACGACTTCAATTGGAGAAGATTGCAGCTCAAATTTGTGTTTGAAGAGGATCTTCAAAGGTATGTGTTGAAACCCTCTTAATACCTTATGAACATGTTTATTTTGATGTCAAAATTAAGGAATTAGAATGTTTAATGATCCTATTTTTTTTAGCTACATGTTTCTGTAATCTAACAACTATTAAGAGTCCTACTTGCATATCCACTGGCATCGCACACAAGCTCAAATGGTTTTGTCCAATCAGACGAGATTAAAACTGAAGTTGAAACTAGTGCATTCTTCAATTTTTGAAATGTGTTTAGGCAATTTGTGTCGAATTCGAAAGGTCTATCAACCTCTAGCAACATGTTCAGTGGTCTGGCAGTCTTTTAGAAATCCTTGACAAATCTTTGATAAAACCCAACATGTCCTTGAAAACTTCTCAACATATTCATATTTGTAGGAGATGGTAGCTTTTCAATGGCCTCGATTTTTTCTCTATCCACCTCTAGGCCAGACTTTGAAACCTTGTGCCTAAGAACAATTCCCTCGGTCACCATGAAATGACACTTCTCCCAATTAAGAATTAAATTTGTCTCCTCACACCTCTTTAGGATCTTCTCTAGATTTTCCAAGCATACTTTGTATGTTCTTCCATAGACTGAAAAATCGTCCATAAATATTTCAGCGGAATCTTCAAGGTAATCTGAAAAGATGGCTATCATGCACCTTTGAAATATGCTAGGGGCGTTGCATAATCCGAACGGCAAAAGTAGTCGTTCCCTGCCAACTTATCCAACATTTGGTCAATAAAGGGCAAGAGGAAGTGATCCTTTTTGGTTGCAACGTTGAGTTTCCGGTAATCTATGCAGATCCTCTAGCCGGTGATTGTACGCATCAGTATTAACTCGTTATTCTTATTGGGTATAGCTATCATTCCCCCTTTCTTTGGGACACACTGCATTGGGCTAACCCATGTGCTGTCTGAGATGGGAAAAATAATTCCTGCATCTAACCATTTAATGATTTTCTTTTTGACAACTTCTTTCATCGCAGGGTTCAACCTGCGTTGAGGTTCAACAAAGCCTTTTTGGCCTTCTTACAATCTGATTTTGTGCATGGAGTAGGATGGACTTATATCTTTAATGTCAGCAAGAGTCCACCCTATTGCTTTAATGTACTTTTTCAATACCTTAAGCGGGGCAACTTCTTTTTCTTTAGAAAGTGCGGATGATATGATGACTGTTAAGGTTTCATTCTGTCCAAGGAAAGCATACTTCAAATGGGTAGGTAATACCTTTATCTCCAGGACTGGAGGTTGTTCTAATGAAGATTTGTTCAATCTTTTTCCTTCCTCCATGTTCAATGGTTCACAATTTTTCTGTTTTTCTGTCATCGTATAACATGATTCAACTGAAGCGTTGATTTCTTCATTTGATCCTGACTCTCATCCGTTCCCCATCAAAGCTGTAGGGACGCTCCTCGCCTGTATCGCATGAGTTTACTTCATCTGGGAAATTCATTGCCTTATTGATGTCGAACTTCAGCTTTTGGCCATTGACATGCATTGCAATTTCTCCTTTATGCACATTGATCTGAACTCTTCCAATGGAGAGGAATGGTCGTCCCAAGATAATAGGGACATCTTTATCAACTTCTTAATCAAGTATGATGAAGTCCGCAAGGAGGATGAATTTATCCACTTTAACCAACACATCTTCCAGCTTCCCTTCCGGGTGCACAAGCAATCAGTTTGCTAATTGGAGGGTCACTATGGTGGGAGTAAGCTCTCTGATCTCCAATTGTTTAAAGATTGACAAGGGCATCAGATTTATGCTTGCCCCTAGATAGCATAGAGCATGCCCAATATAAATCCCTCCGATTGAGTAAGGAATTGTAAAACTTTCAGGGTCTCACATCTTTGGGGGAATTATCGTATTGCTGTCTTGCGTTAGAACCACCATCTCATACTTGCCTACACTCCTTTTCTGGGATATAATATTCTTTAAGAATTTAGCATAGGTAGCCATTTCCTTTATTGCTTCAACAAAAGGGATGTTGATGTGCAGCTGCTTCAATTGATCTTGACTTTCATTGCTTTTCTTCTTTCTCAACCTTTGTGGAAATGGAGGCGATTGCACCTCCTGTGGTGTTGATGCCATAGGATTTGTTGAGGTTATCACTCCAGATCCCTGTACTTCCTTGGGAATTTTTTCTTTAAAGGCATGCTCATTGTCACGTTGATTGTCAAACTCTTCATGCGATTTCTTTTTTACAGCCTTTGTTGTTATGCACCCATTCTGTAATGTCACCGCCTGACATTGTTCCTTGCTCTTATCCCTCACGTTGTGAGGAATCTCTGTGGTGCTTGGAAGTGCTCCTTGTGGCTTATTTTTCAATTCCTCTACAATCTGTCCCAATTATACTTCAAGATTGCGAATGGATGTTGCTTGGTTTTGGAGCACTGTTTCATTTTTTTTGTATATATTCTTTCAGTAAGTTTTCTAAGGAAGAGGATGTTGATGCCTGTGATGAACTAGCTGTTTGCTGATATCCATTTGGTCTTTGATGGAACCCTAGTGATCCATCTCTATGGGCATTGTGAGAGCTAGCTTGTGCTTGTTGTTGATTGACACCCCAAGAGAAATTGGAATGATTTCTCCAACCATGATTGTAAGTGTTGGAAAAAGGATTTTTTTTTTTCATGACGTAAACTGATTTTGGGTTGCGCGGGCACTCCTCAAAGGAATGAGACTCATCGCAAAGGACACAACTTCCATTATTTATTTGGCCAATCGTGTTCCCTGACCCATCTCTCACGCCAGTCTTGGCCATATTCATTGTCTGCAACAAATTCGTCATTGCACTTACTTGAGTATGTAAAGATGTGATAGTGTCATTATTCTGACTTCTAATCATTCTTGATCCATATTCATTTTCTTGTCAATCTTCGTGATTCTTCGAGATCCGATCAAAATATTTATTGGCCTCGATATATGTCTTGTCCAGTAGTCCCCCTGTCGCAGCAACATTCACGGAAATTTGTGATCCTAAGTTCAAAACATAATAAAAGATTTCCATCTAGAGATAATCAGGAAGTTCGTTATGCGGACAATCCCTAAATAATCTTTTGAGTCTTGCCCACGCATCACTGAGTGTTTCTGATTCTCCCTACTGAAAGTTTGTAATTAGCCTTCTTTTCTTTGCATTTTCTGTTGGTGGGAAATACTTTTTCGTAAACTTCTCTACTACTTGTTCCTAAGAAGTTATTTCTCCTGGTTCAAGCGAGTATGCCCCTTTTCTAACTTTATCGCATAGTGAAAATGAGAATAATGTGAGTCCTACTTCCTCTGATGTAATGTTTGGAAATATAAAGGAGTTGCATATTTTGAAAAAACTCCTCAAGAGGGCGTAAGGATCTTCACCACGTGTTCCCCCGAATTGATCGGTCGTTTGAATCATTTGAAGCACTATAGCCTCATTTCAAATTTTGTTCCATTCAAGGCTGGTCGCATGATTCTTGGAGAGAAATCATACAAGTTGGGTGACGTATAGTTCCTGATGGGTCTATTGCGATCATTTGCCAAAAAATTTGGGTTGGCAAGTGCTTCATCGTGATTGTTTTCTGCACGTAGTTCCTCCCGGTGGTTTTACTGCTCGGCCATCCTATGAGCTCTATTTTATCGCCTTTTTCAGTTGGCTCTCTGTCTTCCGTGAAAAGTCCTTTCTATTTCTGGGTCGTATACGAGCTCGAAAATATTTCATTCACTCATACAACGCTTGTGGCTTTCTCGCAATCAAGGCTCAATACTCCAGAAGGTCGGGATCTGCAAAGATCAATAAGAATAGTTTTAGCAGACCTGATTACCGCAATCTCCGGCAATGGCGCCAAAAACTTGATGCGTTTGAAACATGCGATGAAATATATGAGGTTATAACGCTTTCATTTATCTGATGGAACCCAAGTGCGAATTCAACCAGAGTCCTGGTAAGTCTAGGGTCGAACTCAGAGATTGCTTGTAGGTCCGCGGTGAAACTAAAAATATGATCTTAATGCAAAGTGAAATGTTCAAACAAATCGATGATTGAAAGTGTTATTTTAATTTTAAAATCTATGCGATGAAAATTATGCCTAAGTGAAACAGAGTGGATTATGGTTGTTGGTGATAGATATGCGATGATCGGGTTGAGATGAATTTTCACTAACATTTCCTAAGCAATAAAAGGGTTATGCATCCAAACGATGTACTCAATATTAAGATCATCGTTTCTCAGTGTATCTGGCCACATTATCTTATCTCTAAGTTACATGCTATGAGTGCAATGTACAGAAGATATACTTATTTCTAAGGAATATCTCCTCTTGCTTTATGAGTTCCAAACCTAAATTCTTTCAAACTTAGGTTAATTTTTATTTAGAACAATCTTTCGATATATTCAAGTAACGCATATAAGCACACATAAAATAAGTTGATCACATAATTATCTTGTTGCTTAGTAGTGTTAGTTACATACTTCTTAGCCCATTAGATAATTTAGCTACGCGTGATGGTGATGAATAAGATAAATAGAGGATAGAATGAATATGTATTCATATTGTAACGGTTGAATTGTCAAAGTCAAAATTACAATGCAAATACACTTTAAGAGAAAGAAAGGGATAGAGAATCAAGTTGTAGTGTGCAATGTCTTGCTCCCTCTGGCTCTACTGGCGACTGCTTCACTCAGATTATTGAATGGTGATATCCCTCTACTTCCACAGGAATCTTAAGTTCTTGCTAAGGTATTTCTATGGTTGAATGGGAAGGTTTTTTTAGCAAATTTTCTTCTCAAATTTTCTTCTTGTATATATTTTGCATGGGGATTGCATAGGTATAGTAGAGTTTCTTCTCAAAATCTCTTCTTGTATATATTTTGCATGGCGATTGCATGGGTATTTATAGTCGTCTGAGAATGCTTTTCTTTTCTCTTAGTCATGATTGTGCTAATGGGGCGCATTAAATTCCATATCCTGATGCGCCGTTTGCAACGCACCAAAAGTTCAATGAATCTTCAACGAAGTTCTCTTGTCAGTCACCAACTCAATTTGTGATATGACTCTTGCCGCCTTTGCCATGTTTCATCGCCACAGCTGATTATGCGATTGTATGTTTGTATCGATAGCTTTTGCTTGATCGCATCAGTGAGTGCTTGGTTCATGCAATCATGTGTTCACTTGGTTGCAACGGTGAGTTTTCTATATAAACATAGAAGTATCAGCTCGTAAATCAAATATATCAGATGTTGAAGTTGTATGATCGCATACTTTGATTTTTATATGAATTCTTTGGTACAAGTGTCATAATTTCATACCTTTTTCCTATTCTTTTAAATAAAAGAGGTACAATAACTTGTATTTCTACAAGTTATCAAGTGCACCCGAGGGTTTGGCGTTGCGCACTGCCTTTAGGCATCGTGGCACTCCACGAATGTTATATATATTATCTTCATTATTTTAGGGCTTTTTCAAGTGAGAAGTCGTGGAAGTCGAGGTGAAACTTAAACTTCTTCTTCTTCCTCTATCTTTCTACATATTTTAGGTTAGATTTTATGTTTCTTTTGGGTTGTAGCTTATGGATTGGACCTCCTCTCTTCCTCTTGTTCATGAGATGTTGAGGTAAGATTGTATTTAGTTATGGGAGCAAAAACCTTGTAATTTCTTGAGATTTTTGTTGATGAACTAAATGTATATCTTTGTATGCTTTCTTTGAATTTGTTTCAATTTCTAGATGCATGTTTATGTGTGGCTATTCATTCATAGATGTGTGTTGCCCTTGCTAAATAGATTTGCAGCTTCGTCATGTTCACCCTCGAATGTCTAGCCCAATCACCTAAGTAGTGAAATAATTGGATCTTGTATGCAATGGTTTTAAGCTAATCATAAATTTTAGAATGAATGCTTCAATTAGGGTCAAGGAAAATTGATTAATTTAGTTAAGCTAACTTGGTAATTAATCACATAACAGAATCCTAAAACTTAATGCACATGTTCTTAATTCTATATGGATGCTATTCAAACCCAATAGGATCTAGGGCATGTAGTTTAGTTAGAGCTTGGGATTTAATTAATATTTAGGACGCTTGTTTAGTTTAATTAGACAAATGGGGTGCCTATAGTGTCATTGAGTTAGGTTAGGCTAAGTAGGTCGTTGTGCACGCATAAATAGAATGCATGTTTTATTAATAGAAATTGATGATTAAAATTGTATAGGATCCCTCTTGCTCTCGAAACTAGATAAATCCAACTTAGGTTACATTTACCCGTTGCTTTTATTTTTCTTGCACATCTATCACTATCCATCCCCCCCCAAATTTTATGCTCTAATTAGAGAATTTGCTTCACAAAAAACTTACACTAGCTCTTCCCTGCGGATCGACCTGGACTTGCCACTATTGCTACACTATCGTAGTAGTAGTTGTATAGTTTGGTATTATAAATTTCATTTGATTAGTAAAGGTTTGTATGCGATAATAAATCCTTTCTATCAAATTGGCGTCTTTGCTAAGGAAGCCAGTTTTTTTTTCATTCAGTTAAGTTTCTAGTTAGAGTATTGATAAGTCTTGTAAAAGGCTATCTTTATATGATAAAACCCTAAATTATATCATAATTATTTGCTTAAAATGTCTATTTTTGTAGGTAAATTCCAATCCCGACTCAAACGAAGCTATTTCAGAAGATTTGGAGCTAATTTGAGCTAAATGATACCAAAAGATCGCTTAATAAAAAAATCCAGGACGAATTACCGCTTTGCCCCTCAAAAGGAACAATTCAACACACTTCAGGAATGCTTGCAGCGTCGCAACACTCCTCACAACACTAAGCCTGACGCTAGCTCGACGCTTGAAGACAGAATGCACCTATTTTTTGGAAAACAGGATAGCGTCGCAATGCTTAACCCAGGGTCGCAACGCTCTGAAGATTCATGGAATAGTCTATGCGCGCGCACGCGCCTTGTGCAACCAAGCGTTAGTGCAACATTGCAATGTTAGCCCAATGCTTCTTGGATTTTTTACGATTTAGCGTTGCAACGCTGGCCTTGGTGTCCCAACGCTATACCTGCAGATATAAATTTAGTTGTTTCATTTTCAGCAAGGGAGATAAGAAAAACTTAAACTTTTAGAGAGAGAATTCGAAATTATAGAGCCATTCTTGTAACTTTGGAGGGATTCAATCAATTTGTATTAAATTCTTGTACCAATTATGAAACTATTAATGGATTTCTTAAAGAATTTCACCATCCATGAGTAGGTAATCTTCTTTCTTGGGGAATTATGTAGATTGGCACTTTCTTGAGACTTTTCTTTGAATTTTGTAGTTACTTTCTTTTAAGTGTTCTTTTTTAGATTTAGAATAAAATTGATTATGAATGAATTGACAATTCAAGATTAATCAATTTTTGTATGCAAAAATTACATAATTATATAATAAATTTGTAATTGGGGTTGCAAGAATTAATAGTCTTAATAGAAAATATGGACTTCTTTTTCTCTTTTCTTTAAAGAACCTATTAATTTAGAACATTCATACAATTAATGTTGATCTTTCAGTCTTTTGATTTCAAAATTTGGAATAGTTAAGAAAACTCAGGAGTTTAATGCAATTTAGGGGTTAATTGTGAAATGTCTTTAGGAAGCAGTTAAGACCTAGATTAGGGTTAATTGCGAAATTAGCTAATTAGGGCATTAAAAAATTTATTCTTAATGAACTATTGAATAATTTAGTTGCATGATTCTTTGTTAAGTCAATAATAGAATTGCCTAGTTTATATAAAATCATCAAAATTTCATTTTCAATTGAATCTTATCTCAAAACCTCCCTTATTCTCTCATCGCTAAATTTACTATATCAATTCTTGCTTTTCACTTAGTTAGTTTCTAGTTTTTTTAAAAACAAACATCCCCCCCCCCCTCTCCCCCTTCGCGTTTAATCTTTTGAATTTTGGAATTCAATCAATCTATTTAAATTCAATTAATAGAGGTTATCTTTGGATCAACCTCTTACTTCATTATTGTTATGTGCTAGTTTAGGTTGTTGTTAGAGCTTTATAAATATTGTTCATTTTGAGTTAGGTAGAACTAACAACATCTACTTAGCTTCAAAAAAATTGGCGTCGTTGCCAGGGAGTCGAGCAATTGGCCTTTAAGAATCTTTGAATTTCTTTCTTTTAGGAAAAGAAATAAAAACAAAACAACAAAAAAATAGTTAATTTGATTGAACTATCCTTTTGTGCATGACCCGCTCCTCTCGAAGTGTACTTTGTGATTTTGTTGTAGATATCGACCATGAGTAGAGGAGACTACGAAAGGAAAGAATAAGAAGAGAAGAAGGAGAATGAAGCATCGAGTCAAGAAGAGGAACCAATACAAACAAACAGTATGGGTGAAGTAAGGAAGCAAACGTTAAAAGAGTTTGTCGAACCGGATTACAATTAACAACCACTATGTATAGTATATCTGGAGACTATGGTACCATTTGAATTGAAACCCGGTTTAGTTCATATTTTACCCACTTTTCGAGGTATTCCAGGTGAGGACCCACACAAACACATGAAAGAATTTCATTTGGTATGTGACTGTATGCGCCCACAAGGGGTAACGCAAGAACAACTTAATCTTTGGGTCATTCCCTTCTCCTTGAAGGATGTGGGCAAAGATTGATTGTACTACTTGTCAGCCGGATCGATTACCACGTGGAATGGTCTTAAGAAAAAGTTTTTAGAAAAATTTTTCACTGCATCTAAGGCTAATAATATTAGAAAAGAAATATATGGTATAAAGCAATTGGTAGGAGAGTCCTTATATGAGTATTGGAAAAGGTATAAGCAACTTTGTGCTTCCTTTTCCCATCATCAAATTTCTGACCAATACCTTATTCCGTATTTGTATTCAGGATTGCTTCCATCTGAGAGGGGCAACATTGATACAGCTGCCAGTGGAGCTTTAGCTGACAAAACGCCCACTAAAGCTAATCAGCTAATATTAACCATGGTGGAGAATTCACAAAAATTTGGATCAAGGACATTAGAATATGATGTTGTTCAAGCTAAGGAGGTTAATGAGTTGAGAACTCAAGTATCTAATCTACTTTCACTTTTCACTCAGGTTGCTCAAGGAGGACTTCCCCAAATTAAAACATGTGGAGCATGTGGAATGGTTGGACATGCCTCCAAAGCTTGCCCATAAGGTCAACCTCAAGTTAATGCAATAGAAGGTTTCTAAAGGAAGTACAACCCCTATTGGCAAACTTATAACCAAGGGTGGCGAGACCACCCAAATTTCAAGTGGGCATCCTAAGGGAAATTTGAGAACCGGAACCAATCTTCTTCAAGCTCCTCAGGAATGTCTCTCAAGGATGTAGTTAAATCTCTTGCTGACCACTCATTAAAATTTCAATAAGAACTCAACAATTTACAAAATGACAACATACAACTTCAACAAGAAACCAAACAACTTCAACAAGACACAAAATCTTTCCAATAAGAGACTAGACAAGGCTTCTCAAACTTAGGCACATAAATCACGCAACTTGTAATTGTGGTAAGCAAGCTTGAGAGCAAATCATCAGGAAAGCCCCCTGCTCAACCGAAGCATGCAAATGTAAGTGCAATCACTCTAAGAAGTGGTAAGGAAATTCCTTCTTCCTCCCAAGTAGCTAGCCTAGTTCAACCAACTCCCAAGAAGCCTGAAAAGGTAATTGATCATGATAACAAGATGAATGAATCTAAGGAATCTCCCATCTTCCCTGAGGTACTTAACTATTCTCCCGCTAATGTAGAATCGTATGTACCCAAGGCACGATTTCGATGGAGGCTAGAATTTCTCTCTGTATCATTTCGTCTCTATGGTAATTTTGTTTCTCACTTAGGTTAGATTTTGATTTCTTTTTTTATTGTAAGCAATAATTTGTAATTCTTCATGAATTTATCTATGGATTTATGAAGTAATCGAATCTTGTTTCTATTTCAAGAGTTCTTGTAATTATTTTGAATTTTCTACTTGTCTTTATCATTTGCAGTCTGATTTGAGCATTCTTGAATCTGTTTTTAATTCTTGAAGTATGTTGAATGATCCATATCTTGAACATGTTTAGCCTAGATGCTTGGTTTTATCACAATCATGATTGAATGTGTTGCTCTTAATGTGTTCGATAGAATGTCTAGCCAAGATCTACAAGAGCCATTAGTAATTGTGTGTTTGATGGCTATCCTAGGATGCATTAATTACTAGATTTGAAGAAAATTAGGTTAATTGAGTAAGCTATCTTGACAATTAATCGGCGCAATTGAATTCTAGAGGTTAATGCGCATGTTTTCTCTTCTATATGGCCACTATCAAACCCAATAGAGATAGAAGCATGTAGATTGATTAGGGTTAGGTCTATCCAACCTTAATCAATGATTAGGACGCTCTCTTGATTAGGTTATTGCTAGTTATCCGCCTTCGTAGAAACTAACTTAATCAAGTTAAGTAAGTAGTTACGAGCTTAATACGACTGTGAATTAAATTTGTAGAATTCAATGATAGGAATTGCATGGAACGTCTAACTTGGATTAGAAGCAAGATTGTTCTAAACTTGTTTATATTTATCCTTTGTCTCTTGATTTTTATTATGTTTCTTGCTTTAATAAAAAAAAAATCCCATTTTATAGCTTTTGTAGTTAAGCTTGGTTAAGGAAAAGATTAAATAACTTTTCCTTGTGGATCGACCTCTTACTTCCACTTTAACTATGAGTTAGTTTAGGTTGTTGTTCGAGCTTTATAAATATCGTTTGTTTTGGGTTAGTAGAACTAGCGACACCTACTTAGTTCCGAACAAGCATTTTTTTTGCTTTTGATTTGTTTTCTTTTCTTTGTGTCAGTGTTATAAGCATGGCAAAATATTTCCAATGAGGACCAAGACAATCTAGTGGAGCAGCTTAGCCTAGTAACGAGGTTAGGACCTTAGAGGTCTGCTTTCCGAGTTAACTTTTTTGGTTAGTCAAATTGTTGCAGGAAGATCGCAGCAAGTGTAAGCATGTAGGATCTGCTTATTTGTGGGCCATCCTGAGCAAGCATGCCTAAGGTTGCAATGGAGTACAATGTCACAAGGCTACTCTATGAGAAGGTTTCTGATGCGTTAATAACTGTGATGGATTGATAAGACTATTGTGGTTTAACACTTAGTTTTATATGGTCGAACCCAAGTGCAAATTCAACTAGAGTCCTAGTAGGTCCAAGGTCGAACGCAGGGATTGCTTGCTAATGTGTGGTGAAACTAAAAATATGATCATAGTGCAAATTGAAATGTTCGAAATGGTTAAGTGAATGAGCTACTTTGAATCTATGTACTATGCGATGAAAATTATGTCTAAATGAAACAATGTGAATTTAGTGACAGATATATGATGAAAGGGTTGAGAAGAATTATCGCTAACACTTCCTAAACAACTAAGTGGATTATGCAATCAAGCGATGCACTCAATGTTACGTCTAGCACTTCTCAGTGTATCTAGCCACATTATGTTATTTCAAAGAAGCATGTGATGAATGCAATGTGCAGAGGATATCATTATTTCTAAGAAATATCTTCTCTTGTTTTATGAGATCTAAATCTATGATCTTTCGAACTTAGATTAAATTTACTTAGAACAATCTCTCAATTGATTCAAGTAAGGTAGAACAATCTCTCAATTGATTCAAGTAAGGCATATAAGCATGCATAAGACAAGTTGATTGCCTGATTCTCTTGTTGTTTAGTAGTGTCAGCTGTACACTTCTTAACCCATTTAACAATTTAGTTACGCATGATATTTATGGAAAAGATGGACAAAAGATAAGATGAACATGTATTCATATTACAAAGTCTAAATTTGTCAATATAGAAAGTACAATGCAAATACACAAAGGAAAAGAAAGGAGTATAGAATCAAGTTGTGGTTTGCAATGCCTTGCTCCCTACAGCTCCTTTGATGATTTCTTCACTTAGAACATTAAATAGTGGTATCCTTCTTCCTCTCTCACTAGGAAATTTCTATGGAAAAATAGGAAGGTTTTTTAGTAGAGTTTCCTCTCATAATTTTCTTGTCTCCCACTATTGTTATGTTTGCATGAAAATTGCATGGGTATTTATAGGCGTTCGGGGATGTTTTTCTTCTTTATTTTATCTTTCTCATGATTGCATCGATGGGGCGCATTAAATTTCATATCATGTCGCGTCGTCTGCAACGTGTCAGGGGTTCTTTGAATCTTCACAAAGTTCTCTTACTAACAACCAACGCAATCTATGATTTGACTCCTACCGCACATGTCATGTCAAGCCTCATTGCTTATAGCAATAGCAGTCCAAAATTTAGATATGTTAGATATTGAGAGTGTGTGATCGCATACTCTTTTTTTTATATAAATTCTTTGGTAAAGAATGTCAAAACTTCATGCATTTCTCTTACTTTTTTACATGGACGAGATACAATAACTTGTATTTCTTAATGTTATCAGTTTCCTAGTTATTTGGGTAACGATTTCCATCGGCCTAGATGGGAGGAGTCCTTTGGCTATGGAACCAAGGATGGGATTGCAATCATTATGATTTGCACCTCACCGCATCTGACGTGTTGATGCAAGCTCACACTGTCAACTTAGGTATGTCATTAGAATATGTGATGAGGGAGATTGCTAATAACAATCCTTTTTTTCGAGGAGGAGATCCGCTGCCTTCAACGGAAGAGTCTTCATCCCCAGATGGAGGTTGATGCTAACATTGGGAGTTTGAGAGACCTGGTCCATCAATTAGTTGAATCAGTTGATAGAGCACACGATTCCTTGTCATTCACAACCTACGATACTATCGAGTCGTGCGACAATGAGGTAATCTATATCGACACTAAGGAAAATTGGAAAGATAGCATGTTATGCCTAGAACAAGTAGTTGAGGTAGAAGAGGAACCTGAGCCTACACTTGACGAAACCCAGGTCATAGAGTTAGAGGTCAAAAGACCTCGCCCTGTTTTGTCGTCTGATATTTCGTACATTTTTTAATTCTTTTCTTTCTATTCTCAAGAGTCAATTATTAAGTCTTTTATTTCTTTAGGCTCGATCAAGCTGCTCGAGTCTTTTGATTATTTCTTTTTTTGTTTTTTTCAGCAATATCGAAAAAACAAAATTTGACCTATCTAACGCCCTTCAAAAGATAGAGTTTCTTTGAACCATTGAGTGCTACATCAAATCAAGTAAGAAGGGACCGTATAAATACGAGAATTTCTTTGAACCTTGAAAGGAGAACAGATCACGTCGAGCAATTGACGCTAAAAATTTGCCCTTCCAAAAGGGAGCCAGGTGAAAATTTTTACTTGCTTTCTTTATTGCTTTCTAGATTAGCTTCTTATAACCCTACAAGAAGAAGAGGTTAATTTGAAGTGGCGAGCCCTACTACCACATCTCAAAGACCGTACATGAAAACATCAAAAAGGGAGGTTTTCTGTTCCCTTGTCTTTTATTTTTATTGGGTTTAAATTAGAGATACATTAGGGACAGTGTATCATTTTAGGTTGGGGTGGTGGTTGTATATGCAAGTCTGACAAGTCCTTGAGCACCTGAGTTCGAACTTTATGGTCGAATTGATGATATGTTGATTATGCTACAAG
This sequence comes from Benincasa hispida, assembly GCF_027475165.1. Lineage (NCBI taxonomy): Eukaryota > Viridiplantae > Streptophyta > Magnoliopsida > Cucurbitales > Cucurbitaceae > Benincasa > Benincasa hispida. Next base: position 3,927,207 of record NC_143485.1, on the reverse strand, counting down.
TAATATGATGATGACTTTCTGTGATAGGCTTTAGATGACTATTTATTCTCATTTCTTAGGACTCATGAAAATGTATGCATGATTTTGGGCCAAATTTTAAAATTTTTCTTGATTATCTTACATATTTTGAGTACATAGTTGTCTTATTTATGGTTTAGAACTCGTACGATTGGTTTATTTGGCCTAGATGTTCTACCAAATCATGCATTTCAAGGTTTAACAAGCCATTTGAAGTTGATTTGATGCTATCAAAAGTAAAACCAAGGACCCGACGCTTCAATGGACGTGAAAATATGATTTTGCCCCTTAGGCTAGCACAGCGACGCCATGCACGAAACTGTGTGTTGTGCCCAAAGGCAATAGACACCTTTAAGCGAAAGCGTCGCGGCACTGCCTTGAAGTGTTGCAATGCTTCGGATGTTAACAGAAAGGCAGAGCGCCCGCGTGCATGTAAGTGCAGTAGGCAAGTGCTACGACGCTTTAATAAGCAGGGCACCGAGGGTTGAGCGCCTTGGCACTCCGCAAATGCTAAATATATTTTTTTCATTTTTTAGGGCCTTTTTAGGTGGGAAGTCATGGAGGTTAAGGTGAAACTCAAATTTCTTCTTCTTCTTCCTCTATCTTTTTACATATTTTAGGTTAGATTTTATATTCTTTTGGGTTGTGGCTTATGGATTGGACCTCTCCTCTTCCTCTTATCCATGAGATGTTGAGGTAATTGTATATAGTTTTGGGAGCAAGAACCTTGTAGTTTCTTGAAATTTTAGTTGATGAACTGAATGTATATCTTTTTATGCTTTCTTTGAACCTATTTCAATTTCTAGATACATATTTATGTATGGCTATTCCCTCTTAGATGTGTGTTGCCCTTTTAAATTGATTTGTAGCTTCATCATGTTCATGCTCGAATGTCTAGCTCAATAACCTAATTAACAAAGTAATTTAATCTCGTATGATATGGTTTCAAGCTAATCTTTAATTTTAGAATGCATGCTTCAATTAGGATCAAGGAAAATTGATTAATTTAGTTAACTTAACTTGCTAATTAATCACACAATGGAATCCTAAAACTTAATGCACATGTTCTAAATTCTATATGGACAATATTCAAACCCAATAGGAACTAAGGCATGTAGTTTAGTTAGAGCTAAGGCTTTAATTAATATTTAGAATACTTGCTTAGTTTAATCGGACAATTTGGTTGCCTGTAGCATTGTTGAGTTAGGTTAGGCTAAGTAGGTCATTGTGCACGCATAAATCGAATGCATATTTAACTAGATAAACCTAATCGTAGATTACATTTACCCGTTGCTTTTATTTTTCTTGCACACTTATCACTATCCACACCAACCCCTCATTTTACGCTCTAATTAGAGAATTAGCTTAGCAAAAAACTCATACTAGAGCTTCCTTGCGGATTGACCCAGACTTGCCACTATTGCTACGACATCGTAGTAGTAGTTGTATAATTTGATATAATAAATTTTATTTGATTAGTAGAAGTTTGCAAGCGACATTAAATCCTTACTATCAATTTGCTTTAGATCCTACAAGTATAGACATTTAAGCACATTAATTATCATAAACGAGTGAGATTAGAGGCATTAAGAGCCCATTTGGGCACCTGTAATGTAATGAAATGGGAATGGGTTTTGATTACAAACTATATTTGGGAGGTTTTTTTTACCCCGATTTGTATTCCAACCCTATTCCTATTCCCACCGTTTAACCCTTCCCATTTCACACGCCATTCAGCCATTTCCTATGCATTCCATCTGCACATGTCACATCACCATTCTCAATCCTTCTCTCATCATTTGGTATCTCTTCCTTTGTTCTTTCCCTTCTTCTTCCCTTTCTCCCATTCTCAACCTTTCTCTTATGGTTTCTTCATTCTCACTCTACTCTCCCCATTCCCTCTCTTTCTGCTTTTCCTTTTGGGTTTTCTTTGATTTTCCCTCCTCTCCCCATTCACTTCTCCCAGCAATAGGCCCATAGCTTTTACATAAAAAGAATCAAAACAAAAATAAAAACATGGAAGAGATGGGTTTTTTTTTTCTCTTTTGGTTTGTGATATGATGATATGAAGATCTTGACTAAGATTAAATAGGAATCTGAACAAAGAGAAAGAGACCGAGAGATTGACCATTTTTTTTGGGTTTGGAACTGAATTCATTCTCTGTTAGTGAAGAAGGGGACTAGATTTGTATCTAAACTATGGATTCTGCCTCTTCTCTTTTTTTTTTTTTTTTTTTTTTTTTTTTTGGAAGAGGAGTCAGCCTCTTCTTGTTTTTTAGTGGCTTTTTTGCCCTAATTGTGTGGGCTTTCATTTTGAGATATTCATTTTGATGTATTAGATAAATAATATTACAATTTTACTATCTTCCATGACTATTTTTCTTTATTATTATTTAAATAGTGGAAAATCATTTTTTAATTTACACTCCATTTCACAATGATCTTCCTTAACAATTTGTCATCTACCTCAAATAAAAAACTTTGAAAAAAATTAGATTAAACAAACTTATTTTGTTTAAAGGTTAAATTTTAGAATAATCATTTTATAATTAATTTGATATAATAATAATATTTTATTTTATTTTGTAAAAAATAATAATTTTAAATATCAATACAAAAATAATTGGAATATGGCTTAATTTAAAAAACATCAATGTATGAAAAAGATATAAACCATAATGGTTAGTTTTGATTTAAGTAAAATTCAATTTTCACTTTGATAACAATTTATATATTCTTTTTAATTTAGGCAAGAATCGTGAGAAAAGTAAACCAAATTCCATCACAACTAATGCAGATTTTAGGATTAATTAAACAGCTTTGAAGTTTTATTTTTATGATTTTCAATTTGAAGTTTTTATATTTTATAAGTGGAAGAAGTTAGGATCTATATCACAAACTTACTAAAGGAATATGATATAGAAAACATATATAAAAAAAATAGTCAAAATAATAATAATAATAAACAGTCAAACCCAACTCAAACCCGATTCTGCAATCCAAACACAGTAATAAAAAACACAACAAACTCAATCCTGCAATCCAACATTGTAATCAGATTCCCAGTAATTCAGATTCTAGACAGCAAAACTCACTGTAATCAGATTCCCAGTAATCTTTATTACATTCAGTTCCCCCAAACAGCCCTAAGATAACACATTTCAGGTGTTATCAATTAAATAAACTCTTTAATTAAGTAACCTTCATTTATTAACTATAGGGGGAACCACTATAGACTCATAGTTGTACTCTTACGTATTGTAGGACTTGTTGTGTCCACGGATATAACCATTACGTGCAAGTTGTTCCTTCACAAGTTCTTCGTAATTACAACTAGGTCAAATGTTTGTTTTACTCCTGTAATTACCTTTATCTCTTTAAGTACTACTGATCCTCTAATAAATAATTTGTTTATGCTCAAACCATAAACCAAGTCCCTATTGGGACAAGAAGGTAGGGCTCATTGTTCAAATCTCGGAGTCAACATTTAAGAGAACTACTCATCTACTTTTCTTAGGAATGGGTGAATTCCATCTTGTGAAATTACGTTTCTAGTTCCCTATTTGGTCAAGTTCCCAAAATGGTAGACACGACCACTCACGCTATTTTCACCCATGAAAATCAAAGGATGAGCCTTCAGCAGAAGTTCATAGCTTACTCATGATTAAGATCGAGTCATATATGACCATCCAATAAAATAATAATTTCTTAAATTAACAGATTTATAAAAAAAAAGATTAAATATTTTGTGATTCAATCTTATACAAAAAAATTCTATAGGATACCCTTACTCACATGTCTTCACATGAACGATTTGGATAAAACCATTTGTAACAATTACAAAGTGGGTCGTATCCATAGTGTCATATTCTGAAAGTAAAGGGATCAAATCCTTAGTAGAAACGGTTTAATGCCTTTGTTTTGGATTTGATTTGAAATAAAAATTTAGATCACATATAAAATAAATTACAGAAAGCATACAAGTTGTAATTTAATGGTTAAGCAAGAACATAAGAGAGAAAAAATACCTTTGTAGATAGAGTTAGCAACGGGGTGGGGCGGGGGCGGGGATGCACCCCCCATCCCTATCCTCATGGGGACTTTTAATCCTCGTCCCCACCCCATTCCCCATTTTGAGGAGTCGAGGTTAAGGTTAAGAAATCCTCGTTCGGGGATCGGGCCCCCACAGGAAAAAATTTCTCATTTTTTATTTTTTATTTAAAATCAATAAATTTTTGTATTTATATTGAAATGGTACACTTTTTAGGTAACACGTTGATATTATTTTTTTATATATTAAAATTAATAATAAAAAAATATTTTAACATTTCTTTATTTTAAAATTTAATAAAAAGCTAAAGTTAATTATATTATAAATGAAATTTAAAAAATAAATAAATAAAAAGACAAAAAACGAAAACAGTACTTAAGCTACTGTTATGTTGAAGTATATCGGCAAGCAGCGGAAACAACAAGGATCAATAAGCACTCTAATTCATTAATTTTGGCAGTAACTAAAGCATCCTTATACACTAACAAAAGGGTTTCAAGCCATACTTTTGTAGAACTTCTTGAAATCTCGATTCTTAGCTGCAAACTTCTCCAAATCTTGCTATAGACCACCTCAAGATCCTCCCCACTATTCTCTTGGAGCTTTAGGTTAAGTTGTGGGACTCGAAATAAGCTTGAATGATGCGAACTTGGAGAATAACTCACTGCTACAACCCACTTGAAGAACAACTTCTTCAACACGAATTTTTCAGCAAAAATTGCATAGATGCATGCCTCAATTCCACTCCAATCTTCTCAATATATGTAGAACTTTCATACAAAGAAGATGGCTGCATGAGATGCAGCTCATGCTTGGAGTTATTAAAGCTAAAAATAGGTGGGTTTTATGTGAGCTAGTTGAAGATATTATTGGGAAAATTCAAAATTCCATTTTGTGTTTCAAACTTTTCAATTCTTACCAAAATGATTTCAAAAATTTAAAATATTATTAATTTTACAAAATTAATTTTATTAATAAAATTAATAAATAATTATTTAAACCATTTAAATAATTCTAATTAATTTAATATCAAATATTAAATTAATTTTACACAAATACACTTTCATATATTTAAATCATATTTAAATATTAATTCTCCTATTCTGTTTAATTCTTATAATTAAACATGTAATTATATCTCATATAATTACTAATTCCTTTAATTCTAATTTGAACGTTTCAAATTAACTTATCACGCTACTCTAAAGCTAATCCATTTACGAGTTAGTAGGGGGACCTCGCGGACCTACAGATCATGGGCTCCAATGATCCGAGATTAATTAGCTAAACTCATTACACCGAATTAACCCTCATTCGTTAACTAATGGGTCACTCCACTAAAGCCCATATTGAACTCCCCTCACTATAAATATATTATGTCTACTCGATATAACCATGATTAGTCAGTTAACTCTTCACAGGTTGTTCGTAATAAGGTTGAGTCAAAAGTCTATTTTACCCCCGAGATTACCTTTTGTTCCTTAAGTCCCACTAATCCTCTAATGAACAATTGATCTGTGATCCAATCAACAAATCGAGTACCTCTCAGGCCAATGAGAGGGATGGGGCCCCTTGTTCAAGACCTAGAGTCAGCACTTAAGGGAACAACCTCTCTACTATCCCTAAAAGCGGGTAGGATCTTCTTGCACCCTATGTCCCCAGCTATTTACCCTGTCTTACCCCTGAAATTGAGCCGGTGCTGTTGAGCCAACCCTCATCTATGCAAATCTAAGGATAATTCTGAATAAACAGAAGTTCATAGTTAGCTCAGGATTAAGGTCAAGTTACTTAGGTCATCGCTTTGAAATAGTCAGTCTTAAATAGTAAACAGTGTTATGAAGTAAAAGTGACTAATTTCGTGGTCCGATCTTGTACAAACCCATTTGCATAGGACACCCCCACTCCCCATGTCATAACATGTACAAATTAGGATCACTTCGTTTGTAGCACTTTACAACTCTTTGTAACAACTACAGAGTAGGCCGCATCCAATAGTATTACTAGAATAAGGCACCCAACCTTATTCATATACTATAGATCATTTTGACTATTTACTCGAACCTGATCCACTTTTATATCTCCACATAAAGTTCAAGTACTCATATAATAGTCATAGGTCTTTTAGATTTATTGGATTTCTAATAAGCAATACATATATTCAATAACAACTTATTGAATTTTTTAGAATAAGTTTTATTGTTTACAAACCACGAGTTTTAGGACATAAAACCCAACAATTAAAAAACTTAAAAAAATTTCAAGGCAAGATCGGGGTCGGAGATGAGGCAAGGATACCCTCCCCATCTCCGCCCCATCCCTATTTCGGGGACCCATTTTAGGTCCTCTGTTTGACCCCATCCCCAATCAAATTGGGGATTCCCCACCCTAATCGGGGTGGATACACACGGGGACCCGACTCCGCGAGGTCTTTTCCAACCCTATTTGTAAAAATCCCTTTTTTCTGCAAAAACTCTTCCTTCAACGTTGATCTACTCCTACAAACCTTCCTTTGTATGACTTTTGGAAAAGAGCGACTGGTGGGAGTCTGTTTGAGAAAGAGGAAATTTTGGAGAAGGGAATAGGATCTGAATTACAGAGAACTTTTCTTATTTTTAGAGAGAATACATAGAATAACCCTTTTCTATGTAAAATGCATAAAAGTGAGAGTCCTTATCTCTTCACCTAGTAACCCTTTAAGTAAGGTTAGTTAGGTTTTAATTAAAAATTAATTTTAATTAAAATAAATTACTTATTTAAATATCTTATATTAAAATAAATAATTATTTGAATCATATTTAAACACAAATTTCTCTCTTAACCTATAGTTTTATTATAAGTCTCATTCATATTAATTTATTATTTGAATCATATTCAAATATATTATTCCTCTCATATTATATAGTTCTAATTTGAATCACATTCATAACTAACTATATAGTAATGTATCTACATACATTACATCTTATATTAATCGTATCTAATACAATAAATATATTTCCCAAAAATCAACTTGAACATTTCAAACTATTCTTTCCATACCTTAATCCTTGTTGATTCATTAAGTGCTAATAAGAGGATCTTATGAATCTACAGATTATAAATTCAAATGATATGAGAATAATTAATTAACCTCCATTCATTAATTATGGGGAAAACCACTACAGACTCGTAGTTACACTCTTATGCATTGTAGGAAAAGTTATGTTCATAGATATAATCATTACATGTGAGTCGATCTTTCACGAGTTGTTCGTAATTACAACTAGGTCAAATGTCCATTTTAACCCTGTAATCACATCTGTATTCTTAAGTACCATTGATCCTCTAATGAATCATTTATTTATGGTTTAACCATAAACCAAGTTCCTCTCAAGGCAGAAAGATGGAATGACTCCTTCTTCAAATCCCAGAGTTAGCACTTAAGGAAACTACTCATCTACTTGCACTATACGGGAAGGAATAAATTCCATCTTGTGAAGCTATGTTCCCAGCTCCCCATTTGGTCAAGTCCCTAAAATGACAGGCATATTGAGTCGGTGGCTCAGGTCACTCTCACCCATGCAAATCAAAGGACGAGTCCTCACATGTAAGAGTTCATAACTCACTCAAGATTAAGATCGAGTCATAGATGATCATCATGTGCAATATTAATCTCTTCAATTAACAGATTTACAAAAATTTGTGGTACAATCTTATACAAACTCTTTATATAGGATACCTCCACTCACTTGTCTCCATATGAACGATTTAGATCAAACTGTTTGTAATTATTGGGTTATATCCATATTGTCACAAGGATAAGGCACCCAACCATATCCATGTACTATAGACCGTTAGGCTATTCCTCAAACATGATTCACCTGTAAGTCAGCTACACATTGTTCAAGATTAATAACCTTGAATTTTATATGTAATGGATAATTTAATATTGCATATTAATAACCAAATAAATTAACTAACTACGAGGTTTTAGGGCACAAATCCTAATAGAAAGATCATTTGTACATCATTGTTGTATTATAAAACCATGAATTGCAGCGAGGGCACTCAAAACTCTAATAGTGACTATTTTCATCATATGAGAGTAAGTATCAAAGTAATCAATGCCCTTATTTTGTGTATATCCCACAACTACTAATCTAGTTTTGAATCTTTCAATTGAACCATCGGATTTAATTTTCCTTTTGATAATCCATTTACATCTAATTGGTTTACTTCCTTTAGGGAGATCTATCAATTCCCAAGTTTGATTCATAGTTATAGAATCTAGTTTACTCTTAATAGTTTCTTTCCATAAGCTAGAGTCTACAAAACTTAATGCCTCTTTGTAAGTTTTAGGATGTTCATCTCCTACAGTGACAGAGATACCTATAAACATGCATTCTCCATCAGTAGAATCCTCAAATTCATGGAATAGGCCTTGATTTGAACAAAAGTGCCTTGAGGCTCGATTGTCAAGGATCCAATCGGACTTGATTTCCACCAGGTTTGCTTCCACAACCACACCAGCAGTGATGTCATCTTACTAAGCAAGGTTGGCTTGTGGAGCTAGTTTTTAATCAGACATTCCTTTCCTTTGGTTGCATTGATAGGACTTATGTCCTGGCTTTTAGCATACATAACAGACCAATTTTGATTTTTCAATTCTTCCATCGGTAGCTTTGAACTGATGTCCCTTCTTCTACTATGACATAATTTTTATATTCGATTTTCTTTTATTTTTAAACCTATCCTTTTTGGCAATAAAAGATTCAATCAAGTTAGCATAAATTGAATTTAAAGTTTAGGAAATCATCTTATCTTTCTGTTGATTGGCTTCTTCAGTGCACATATGATCGATCAATTCTCGTAGAGTTAAATCATTCTTCTTGTGCTTTAGGTGATTATGGTGGTCGCTCCAGGAGGGAGAAAATTTCTCAAGCAACACATTCGCTCGAAGAATTTCATACAACTTTATACCCTAGGTCAACACATTCACCACCAGATTTTCATACATATAAACCTGATCTATAATTGGTTTGTCATCCATCATTTGGAATTGTAATCATTTTCCAACAAACATACTTCTTAAGGCTTGCATTGTGTTCTTTATATTTGGACTCTAAAATGTTCCATATTACATTTATAGACTTTTGAACTACATGCAGATTGAATAGAGAATCTGACATATGGTTGAGTCAATGACCTCAGATCGTCTTGTTATCTTTGTCAAACTTGTCGAGATCAACAATAGAGGGTTGCTTATTGGACAGAATCAACAACAACATCTTTGGACGATTCTGGATGGGAAACAAGCACCGTCTTAGCAGGACATTTTGTGTTAAGGACGTAACCAACCTCCAACTACTCAAAGAAGATCAACAACTTCTGAGACCAGCGACAGTAATTTGCTCTGTCAAATGGCTCCAAATTAGAAGATCGAGGAGGACCTTTCCAAATTTGTTCGACATTTGAAAAATAATTTTTTTCTGTCAAATTGTAGTTTTAAAATACAAATCATTATTTCATGGAAGATCCACTTCCTTGAAAGCAAAAATCGACGCTACCTCGAAAATCACGATTGTCGGTCGCTCCTACACAACCTTCAATTTTAAATGTTCACTTCTTTAAGAAAGGAATGGAATTGAAGAAAAACTTGTTTAGAATAGTATTCAAAAGAGAAGAATATAAAAAACTAGAAAATTTGATATCATATATGGGAAAAAAAATCTTTTGTATAAGAAAAAGAAGAAATAACAAGAAAGTTAATGAGATGAAATAACGATTAGATTAAGAATTAATTCATATAAAAAATTATGGATATGAATCTAATAAAAACATTTAAAAATTAAAAGAAAAGTGATATAAAAAATTAATTCCTTTTTCACATAGTTGTCGGCACCGGTCTAATCGGACGAACAGTGGTAATAACACACACTAATGGAAAAGTTTCTATTTCCACCACATCCACAATTTATAAACTCCAATGTAAGACTTTGTATATAACTCGTTTGATAAATCAAAATCTTTCAACGTGGGACATCTATCTTTCAGTCAAAAGATTTTTCCTTGGAGTCATTCTCAAGACTCTTTTTCAAAGAAAAATGTAGCATTTGAAAATAATCAAGAAAATAGAGTTGTTTGAAAACTATTTATTCTAACATTGTAGTGGTACAGATTCGCAAGTTCAATTTTCGAACTTCACTAAAGTGTGGACGGATTTTGAGTGTGTGAAACAGGAGAGGGTTCTTTTTTATTTATAATGTATATTACTAGTAGAAGTAGTGACAAAAATCTTCCAAACTAAACCCAAAGTGCCCTACAATACAAAATTAATTTTATCATTTTATTTATAATATCTTTTTGTCCTTTCTTCTTTTTCTTTCTTTTCTTTTTTTCTTTTTTAAGAAATCATTATAGTATTTTGGTGGAAGTTTGATCAAAGATAATATTTTCATTGCATTTTTATATAATATTTTGGTTGCATTTACTCTCTTTAAAATAAAATTCTTGTTTTTCTATACAATTTTTTTAATCTTAGCTTCTCTCATTTATATATTTTCAATTCTTGCATCTTATTTCCTTTTCTTCTCTCTCCATAACCATTTTTCTTCTCTCTTTAACATGATCTACATTTTTGTACTTTTTTTTCAATTTTTTCATCTTCATTTTCTATTTACTTTAAATTTGGTATATTAGTAGTATATCTAACAACAATCAACATGTCAGACGTATCAACAATAAATCCCGTGTACCCAACCTGTTCCTCATAGCTAACCACGCACAGAAGGAGTGACCCCCCACACAGAAGACACCCCCTCTGACAACACACCCCAACTCCTCAACCAATCCCACGCACCCAACCTGTCCCTCACAGCTAACCACACACAGAAGGAGTGACGGAATACCATCTCCCGCCCACAAAATACCAGCCCAAGACACCCTAGGACGATGAGGATGCAAGCACTAGCGATAGAAAATAGACCACTAGCATCTGACACCCAATCCCAATAATCCTCCCTCTCACCCTAGACCCCACTGCCTGAATAAGACCCCAGATCTCAAGTAGCTCCCAAGACATTGTAGACCACCTCCAACCTCCCTCACCATCCATGAACTCCGACAACCGCGCCTCCAAACTACTCCCTACATCATAAACCACCGTAAACCCGTATGACTCCAAAATCGTGCCCCCGGCAACCAAGGATCCCAACAAACAAAATAAGACCGATCATCGCCGACCAACAAACGAACCAGATGCTTGAATATTTCTCTACTTCGCAAAATAGCCCTCAAGCACAAGACCTCCCAACCTCGCCCACAAAGACCGCCCACGCAAAACACACACCTCCACCACACCACCCATAAGGAATTGATATTTTAATTAAAATTAACTTTCTTTCCCAATTCCAAAGTACATTAGTTTTTAACTGGATTAAAAAAAGGTGGGAATCGCTCACAACGTTGCATTAAATTTAGAATGGTTAAACTGAATGTAGATGGAAAGTATTAAATTTAGGGTGCCAAATGAGACCTAAATAAATACAACTTAAAACTAAGAGAGAAAAAAACATGCACTCATTTTTAAAGGGATTATTTTACTTTTTTTTTTTTTTTTTTTTTGTTAAAAAATCAATGAACTAAAATAATTGTGTTCCTAATATTTTTATTTTTATTCTTTTTAAAGGAGTTTGCAAGTCGGAATCTTAAGAGACAGTTTGGGGTCGTAATGGATGGACTTATAATATAATGTAATCCAAAATCCAGGTTTGGATTAGAAAAATTATAACAAAAGCCTACCTTAAATATCTGTTGTTGAGAGATGCCTAATTTGTTGAGTATATTGCAAATGTGCCTTATCCATTTTTGGGTAAGAGGGAGAAGGATTTTTTTTTGCCGATTATACCCCTGGTATATAATGGTAATTATAGCTAGGTCATCCCTGGTATATCTGAGGAAATTGGAGACTTTTTTTTGTTACAAATGAATACATGTTTTACATTTTCTCACTTTTCATAGTTTTTTTTTATATATATATATTTTAGTTGCATTTCATGATTTTTAATCCCTAAGATAACCATAAGATTCTAGTTCTTGTAAATATCACTCAGATTTACTTGTAAATACAATTAATATTTTTAAATTAAAAAGTTATCTTCTATAATTTAGCTGCTTTTAACGAACTTTAATCATTAATAAAATGCTTGTTTCTTAGTATATTACTTATATTTACTTGTAAATAAATTTAATGATTTTTAAATCTAAAAGTTATTTTTCTATATTTTAGTTGTATTACACAATTTTTTTTCAACATTTTTCAATTTTAGTTTTCCAACCTTCAACAAAATCCCTAAAATATTGAAGGAGTCATAAATTTAAATATAAAACATTTCTTTTATGAAATTGTAGTTTAAACAAGAAAAAAAATTTGTTTTCAAACCCAATTTCCAAAATTTGAAGTTCATCCAAAACTTAAGTCATAACTTCTAAGTCGTTGATAAGCCATACTTCTTAGTTGAACTATCACAAAAATGAACATATACTTCCATTTTATGATTCTAGTCGAAGATGTAGATGAAGATAAAGACTGACTTTAGATAGGATGTAGACCGAGAAGGAGATATAGACAAAAGATTGTCGAAAGAAATAGTTGAGGGAGACATAAAGATAACACAAAGATGAAAAATAAGAAGACATCCAATGCTTTTTCAGTGTATTTGTCTTAGACAATTGAAGAGTTTAATAAATCTTCAAAAATGGTTGCAGGTAATTATTTATATTTAATGGTTGCAGGAAATTATGCAAATGTTAGTTTTGATTATTTTGAAGTTTAGGGTTCCAACTCTACATTTTTTCCTCAATGCTAAATGTCTAATGTTCGGGGGTGAAGATTAGGATATATACTCACAAAACATTATATAGATTCTTAGGTGACACTTAATTATATGTGTAATTAACATTCCATGGATAGGAGCTTAGGGTATATACTTACAATTATATTATATGATATATGTACCTAGTTATAGGAGTTCACCTGAACAACCTTGTGTACTTATTTCCACTTTTACTGCCCATTTCATTGAAAAATTCGAATCTATTTATTTATTTTATATTTTTCAATGGCTTATATACCATGTAGAGGATTATATTTACAAACATTTTTTCTCCTTAGATTTATGCTGCACAAGAGAGACTTATATATAAAATAGGTTTCTTTCCAATAACTAATAGTTAAGAGTTTTATGTTTTACGAAGTTATACAAGGTAGTTGCATCAAACTTTCATTTAATTTATCATTATTTTAAGTTATTGTGAACTTTCCCACACGTATGGTACATTCTATGTTAGTTAGTGTTCTTATATATATCTACTGAAACACCAACATTTATGACATTAGTAGGTTTGTTTACATGCATCTTTATGTATATACATGATATGATCCTATGAATACATTGTGAAAGTTAGAAATTTTGGATTTTGTATTTGTTTTTGTTTTTTTTTTTAACGTAGTGATTATTGTATATTTCCACCGTTTACATTTTGGACCTAATTTCTAATATCAATCTAATTAGATCACATTTTCATTTCGTCCTCGATTCTTTACTCATCTAACATCTCTTAGATTTTAGTAATTCTGAATATATTATAGTCTCGAAACAACCAACTTCAACACATTTTAATATAAATACTTCTAAAACTATCATATTTGGCTAAATAGTTTAGAAACCAACCACATCTTTTCAAATTTCCCCATTCCCAACACTCTCCCCTCCGGATTCCTCCCTCACTCTCAGACTCTCAGCTCTGAACTTCATCTCACTCCCACGCTCGTCGTCGTCGCCCACGCTCATCGTTGCCGTCAGTTGATTTCCTTGATATCCTCGTCGTTCAGATCCACCATTTGGCATTCACATCTGTTCACCCTCGTTGCCAACACAGTTCCGGTGTGTACATATGGCTCTGTTCTTCTTTTTGGCTTTTTTTTTTTTTTTTTTTTGTCAGTTATCAGTTTCTCGGTGCGTTCTCTGCCGTTGTATTATTTATTCTTCTTGCTGTCTTTTGCCCCGAATCGATTGCAGGAACGAAGCACATTGCAATGGCGTTTTCTCTTCTAGTTTTCTTATTCTTATTACCTAATTCGAGAGTCGAAGAAGTACCGTTCGGTATCAATTAGCATCTGTCGACTGTTGCCAGGTTCTCTTCATCATCTCTCATTCATTTCACCATTTTTTGCTGTTTAAATTGGCTACGTTTCAATCTATCTTCATGTTTTTGTGTTGTGTGGATTTAAGTATTTTTGTGAATGATTGGCGATTTGATTCATAAATAAACATCTTACGTTTTGAACATTAATGTTTTTTTTATTGCACGATTGAAATGGAGAATTGAATATAGCACTTGAGTGATTTTAGATATTGTAAAAGATAGGTCATTCCACATGATAAGAATTCCTCCTGATGAGCCATTAGCATGCAAAGAACATCTAATTTGACGGGGCTCCATAAAGATTTTACGAAAACTTGATTTATACTGTCTGTTTTTGTCTCCTGAAGTGCTATCATGGGGTTGTGCTAGGTGATTTCCTACTTGTGGAGAGCTCTTTTTTTCTCGGTCGCCAAGCCCTTTGACATTCCAAGAAAGAATAATCATATAAGAGGGATGATCCGACCTTGCTGTGTGGAGGAGGAGGTTCATCATAGATTATTGAGGAGATGAGGTCTGATATTTCCCTGATGAGCGTACTCTGCTTCTTTGTTGTTTGAGGTTTCTTCGTTGTAGGCATAGGCATAATACATAACTTGTTTTTAAACAGCCACGGTAGGAGAAACTTCAGACATATAGTAAGACCTCCACAGGATTCATCTTCAGGTTCTGTCCAACTATGTATTTGTCAAGGTGGGGTTGAGGGTTGGGCGTGAGATTTTGATATGTGGAAACAAGGTGTTGAGGTAAGCAAGAGGGACAGAGTTGGAAAGATAATCATCAAGAACATGTATTAAAATGTTCTCTTTCATTAGTCTTTCTACGTCTCTATTTATTGCAGGTGTTTAAAACTTGAGCATGTGATGATGGACGATGGAAGAATAATTAATAAACCAGGCTGTTGGCTGTATATATAATAAAAATTCCCAGGATTTTCTGTTACCACAGTTTCTACTTGAATTCTAGACTGACAAATGTTTCTAGGATGGGAAAGGAAAGAGAAAAATTAGTAGCATCATAGTAATAGAATTCTAAGCATCGCATGTAATTTAGAGTTAACTAGCATCATGGCTCAACCTAAAGGAAAAATTGTAGTTGCTGAATTTTTTACATTTCGTCTATCTTTAAAGAGGAGTATACTAGTCTCTTTTGTAGTCCATTTTTAAGACTAGAATAATTTCATCCTGTAGTTTCCTTTTTCTGAAAAGACAAGGGTTATAGAGGGTTGAATGGGACCCATCGCTTGATCTCTCAACCAATTGATGCTATATGTGCAATCAAAACTCTAGGGCCGTATTTGGTAACCATTTCATTTTTTGTTTTTGATTTTTGAAAATTAAGCATATTTCCTCCTAATTTCTTACAATGATTTGCATCTTTTTTTAGTACAATGGTTGAATTCTTAACCAAATTCTAAAAACAAAACAATTTTTTAAAAGCTACTTTTTTAGTTATCAAAATTTGGCTTGGTTTTTTAAACCATTGGTAAAAGATAGATAATAAATGAAGAAATTTGGAGATGGACATAGTGTCTTTTAATTTTCGAAAACAAAAAACAAAAAACAAAAAACAAAATGGTTACCAAACGAGATCTAAATCATTCAAAAATTTGATCCAATCTTCATATCCTTCTGCTGCCACATCCTTCCAAGAAGGGGGCCAAAGCTCCTTGGTTGAATTTGTCAATTTGATAAGAGGAATATGTGGCTTTAGAGAAGAAGAGGGTCAACTATGAAGCACATATACGCAGTGTTTTAAAAAGCCCTCTTGGACGCGCGCCTAGGCATGCCTAGGCCCAAGGCGCAGGTCTGGCGCCTCGCCTTGGAAAAGCGAGGCTCATAAAATAATGCACGCCTTAGGCGCACGCCATTTGTGAAGCCCCAAGGATCAAAGCCCTGCGCCTTGGGACTTTTCAATTATTTTTAAAAAATAGTAATAATTAAGGATTTTCCTTCTTTATTAACTAAAAGGATTAAGTTTACCAAACCTAAATGTAAAATTTCTTGTGTTTTGGGTCCCTTTTTTTCCACATTTCCACTTCAATTATACTCTCTCTTTTTAATGTAATATTTTTATATATAGTACGCCTCACAAAAAAAAGCCCGCGCTTTTGTGCGCCTTGCGCCTAGGCTCCAGAGGGCCATTGCGCCTTAAGGCGCCTTGGGCATTTAAAAACACTGCATATACAGATACGATAGGATATGACAATACACCAATTTCTAAAAAACTTGGATGCGGATACATTGGTAAGTTTTTTTTATTAAAAAAAATCTAGGATTTATGTAAATTTAACATAAAAGATTCTAAATGTATTCTACTGTGAAGTTAAGAATAATGGTATAAAATACAAATACAAACATTGAAATAAAATACAAAAAGTAATGTCAGAGATATTAAACGATGATAGTCAAAAGAATACAAAGAAGAAGGTTGGTGGCACGTTAGAGTCAGATTGATCAGAGAAGAAGATTAGTGGGAGAAGTACGAAGATAAACGAAAATTTCTCGTTGAATTGTTGAAGATTTTCAAGTGGGTTATTTTTTGTGGTTTTGTGGGGATTTAGGCATGAAGATGAAGATTAGATGATTCTAAAGTTTGGTTTTTTCTTTTTTCTTTTTTTCCTATTTGTTTTGGGCTTGGGTAGGGCCTTTTAAATATGTTGCTTAGTTTCTTGTAGTAAAGATTAGATGAGTTGCTTTAAGGTCTAGAGTATCCACTTCACATATCTAGAAATATTTATATATATATAAAAAATAGATATGCCAAATTGGAAATATATGAGAGTATCAGTATCTGGATACCGATTCTCTGACTCACATAAAATATCTGTGCTTCATAGAGGGCTAAAATCTTGTGAGAATCAGTGTGATGAGGTTTTTCTTCGCAATGTGCATGCATACATGTGTGTCTGTCTACCTATTAGGTTGTAGTATTTGTGCTATAGTCTCCCATGGTTCATGGAGATATATCAGTCTGATGAAGGTATTTAAATCTCATGTTC
This sequence comes from Benincasa hispida, assembly GCF_027475165.1. Taxonomy (NCBI): domain Eukaryota; kingdom Viridiplantae; phylum Streptophyta; class Magnoliopsida; order Cucurbitales; family Cucurbitaceae; genus Benincasa; species Benincasa hispida. The sequence goes on along the minus strand of NC_143485.1, from coordinate 3,909,955 downwards.
ATCTAGAGTGTTTCTTTCTCAAAAGTATTAAATATACAAATTCATTGGACATCCATCACATCCTTCTCGTGTTCATCTTTGTTCTAGAATTTTTTTAATTAACTTTTACTGATTGATTTCCGGCTATTTAAATCTTTCGTAGGTCAACATTAATTATTCTATGCATGCCTAAATCATTCTAAAGCCTTAAATCTGCCATTATTAAATTGATCTTTTACTGGTTGACTGGTTGTTGTCATTCATCATTATCAATTTTCAATGTAGGATTACAGGAAGGATCAGGAACCTGAAGTTGACAAGCTCAAGGAACCTGTACTGATGATATAACTAAGTCACTCACTGAACGTTATGGCCTAAATTTTACACGACAGTACATTTCATCTCTTGGGTTTCTCTGTAAGCAGGTGATTCTTCATTCATATATTTGAATACAGAAAGTCAAAGTCCCCTGTAAAATCTTTCGGTTCAAGGATATTGAAAATGTATTTTGAAATTTTACGGTCATTCAGCAAAAATAAGGTCATTTTGCATATGTACATGTCATATTTGTTTCTTTGTATTTTTGGATAAGAAAAAAAATTCATTGATGGTATGAGATAGACACTACATTGTTAGTGAAGAAATGTTTGATCCCCCCGTCCGTTATCTAGATGGGTTTTTTTCTTTTTTTGGGGGAAAAAATGTTTATGATTATAAGAAAATCCCCTTGTCCATCATCTGCAGGAGACATCCTTATTGGAAATAACAGATCAAGCTTGTGGACTGTTCAGCTCTTTCGAGGTACTTGGATTATCTGTCTTACTCAGATTATTATTCTGTCATGTTAATGGTAGGATTTAGTTTCAAATGTATTTGAAAGATGCTCATAATTGATGGAGCTATAGCGGCTTCTCATCTCATTATGTTTACTGCTGTCTAAATTAAGCTTTTATTAAATGGAACAGAAAATATGGATATGTATTTATGTATAGCCTTCAAGCTACAATTAGTTGATTAGAAATACAATTTTTCAAAAGAACAGGGGGCTTGAGAGTTTGGAAGAAAATAAAACAAATTACGGCTAACTTTTTATTTATTAGCCTAAATCAAACATATAACTGTGTTGTGAATAATTGAGTGAATTTTAATTTCTGGGTGGCTCATGGATGTAGGTTTAAAGAAATTGAGCCACGTTAAAAAAAATAATATCAAAATCAGTGTCCATCTCTTTTTGGATGAATGCTTCCATGAACAAGCTCTCCATATGTATCCATCTACTAAATCCAGAATTCCCTTCGATTGATGTAATCTTTTAGTTCTCCCAAGACTAAATTTTAACAAATCCCAACATCATACACAGAGAGAAGCTAAAGAAAACCTCGGTAGCTTGATCGAAAAGGATCAATGGGCTTGGAAGATGGCTAAAACAGGTCAGTTTTCTACAAAATCTCTATTAAATGACCTTGATAACAATATGGCAGCCTAGGGGTGCAAGGAAAAATTGAGAAATCGAAAATCCCGCTTAAATCTATCAAAACCTCTCTTTGGTTTAGGTTGAAACCGGTCGGTTTGGCGGTTTTGAGCTGAAAATATATCAAACCGAAAATTTGCTGTCTGGTTTGGGACCAGGCAAAAAATGGAAAATTGAACTGACCAATAAAATATTATATAACAAGCATCGATAATTACTTCAAAAGGTGCTTAGTCAGGTTGGTGAGTAGGTGCGTCTGGATATCTGGGTCGTGAGTTCAATACTAGGGATGGGCAAGATTTTGCTTTATTTTTATTTTCAAAGGGATGTTTTTTGTTTGCCCTTTTGTATTCTTTCATGTCCTGAATGGTCAATGTTGAAAGTTATTTGGTAGTTTCTTCAATGTTGAAAGTTATTTGGTAGTTTCTTAAACATCTTACTGTGTTTTTCATGTTCTTTAATTAGCATCCTTACCGATTCATTCTTATTTTTAAGAACGAATGGGCAATTCTTGTAGTCTCGTATCATATCGTATTTTTAGCTCTATGTTTTGACTTTTATAAAAAATTCATTCTTATGTCACTATTGCATAAAAGGTCTAAAACTAAGGTCCCATTTGATAACTATTTGATTTTTGGAAATAAGTTTATAAATACTACTTTCACTTTATAAGTTTCTTTTTTTTTTTTTATCACTTCCGACCAATATTTTGAAAAACCAAGCCAAGTTTTGAAAAATAAAGAAAGTGATTTTTAAAAACTTCCTTTTGGTTGGATCGTTGGTTGCGGAACTCTCCTCTCAAAGATGTGTACCCTCGACTATACTCTCTTTCCAAACAAAAACTATCCGCCATTCATGATCTATGGGACTTGATTCATAGATCCATGTTTTCTAAGGAGCTCCCTATTTTTGTTCAATTGGAAACTTATTTTTGGGAAGACCATTGGGTGGGGGAGAGACCTCTTTGTTCCTTGTTTTCCCGTTTGTGTCATTTGTCAGATTTCAAAACCCATTTTATTTCTGATTTACTTGTGTGGTCGGAGAGCTCCTATTCTTCTTCTTTCGTGTTCCATTGCGCTCTTTCTATTAGGGAAATGATGGAGGTGATTGAGCTTCTTTCCTTACTTGAGAGTCACCCTTTTAGGCGTGGGAGAAATGACGTGAGGTTTTGGAATCCTGACCGCTTTGGAATGATTCATGGGTAAGTCTTTCAAACATCAGTTGATTGATTCTTCTCCCTTAGGTTTGTTTGTCTTTTCGGTGTTGTGGTTAAGATTCCTAGAAAAGTGAGGTTCTTTAGATGGCAGTCTTACATGACCGTGCTAACACTATGGATCGTCTTAAGAAGAAGATGCCCTTGCTTGTGGGTCCCTTCTGTTGCATCCTCTGTCGGAAGGTTGAGGAAAACCTAGACCATATTCTTAGGCATTGTGAGTTCTCAATTTGGTTTGGGACTTGTTGTTTCTTGGAGTTTTGGGGGCCCGCCACAGAGATGTGGGAATGTTGCTTGAGAGTACCTTCTCAACCCGCCTCGGGGGGAGAAGAGTCGTTTTTTGTGGCTTGTGGGGATGTGTGCTATATTTTGGGTATTGTGGGGTGAGTGGAACAATAGAATTTTTAGAGATGTGGAGAGGGACCCATGTGAGATTTGGTTCCTTGTACGTTATCATGTTTCTCTTTGGGCTAACTATCCTTTAGTAGTTATTTTACTTAGCTGGAGCCTCTTTTTCTAGCGGGTTCTCCTCTTTTTGTGGCTTGTTTTTGTTGCTCTTGTATTCTTTCATTTTTTTCTCAATGAAAGTGGTTATTTTAAATTTTTTTAAAGAAATGGAATTCGATTGAGGGATAGTCCTCTGATGCTATAGGAGAAACCTTAAGGATGAGGAGTTTGAGGAATGGATGGATCTAATGGAATGTCTCAATGGATTCCAGTTCAACACATCGAAGGATAAATGGATTTGGCAACTGGACAAAAAAGGTACATTCTCCACTAAATTCCTTTCTCTGGATTTGGGAACTACTATGGCCTCCAATATTCTCCCTTTTCATGAAGCAATATGGGAGGACTTTTATCCCAAGAAGATCAAATTCTTCCATAGGGAAGTTAGCCATAACGCCATCAACACTTGTGATAGGGTCCAAAGAAAGTTCTCTCACATGACTCTCTTCTCATTGTTGTATCATTTGCAAATCTGATTTTGACTCTCCTAGCAACCTATTTATCCACTGCCAATATGCCGTTGGTTTTTCGAAGGAGATTTTCTTCTCTTTTGGTTGGCTCACTGCATTGTCCAATGACATTATCAATCTCCTCTCTTATGCTTTCAATGGACACCCCTTCACCAACAAGAAGAAGATCATGTGAATGCATCTTATTCGCGCCTTTTTATGGGTTACATGGAAGGAGAGAAACAATCGTCTATTCAATGAAAAGGGCCGTTCTTTTGATAGTTTTTTTTTATCTTATTATCTTTTATGCTATGACTTGGTGCAAATGTACATATTTCTATAGTTCTTACAATTTATCATCTCTTCTGACCAATTGGAGAAGTATTTTGTAACTCGTTTGGTATAGGCTTCGGTCTTGTAAATTTCATACATCAATAAAATTTGTTTCTTATAAAAAATAATAAAATAAATAACTTGTTTTTTTTTTTTGGGAATTTGACAAAGAATTCAAATGTTTGTTTAACGAATGTGAACCGTGGTGTAAGGAAACTAATGAGAAAACATACATAAATTTCAAAAATAGAAAACTAAAAGCAAAATTCTTATCGATCATTGGATTCTTGATGGTGAATTGTGGATTTTCATCCCAAAGTTTTCTATTATTCACTTTTCCTGCTGACCTTTAAGCTTGGTCATATCACAGTTCTTATAAATCTTTTGTATTTGGATGAATAGGGTTGTGACGGTTTGGATTTTTGCTCGTTTAAAGTGTTCAAGATACAATTACCTTCTCCATTTTCAAACACACAAGTATTTTGTTACCTCGGAATGATAATCTTAAAACATGTTCCTCTCTTTGCAGAAGAAAATTGTGGCTTCTCATCTTGATCATGATTTCAACACATTGTGCATGGTGAATGGGGTAGAACCAGCACCAGTGCCCAAATCAAGTAAGTTATTGTTGTTCTGTTGGCACTTCAGGCTACACAATGACAATAAACAACCTCCAAAAGATGAAATGTAAGAAATGATGCTAACTTAACAAACAATGTCAAGAACTAATATGTATAGTTTTCCTAATATGCATATCACTAATCGACGCAGACGGCAAAACCAGGTTTTACATGCTGGTGGAAGTTTACTCATTTTCCGTGCTAATTTCAAGTTTCGTTTTAACCACCCGATCTTGAGGTTCGAGCTGTTTCACATGTCTTTGATCCAAAGATCTACACTCATATAATTTTGGGATTTGCTTGGTGTATTGTTTTACCGCAAAATGCAAGTGCATTTTTTGTACTTCTGAATTATATACAAGATCAGGTTAATCTTATTCGATATTCTTATTCTGTATATACGAGGAAAAGGATTAAGATTGTTCATTCTTTTACCATATTTGTCAAAGCCTTCTAAAATATCTTTATTTCGATACCAAATTGTGAATTTGTTTTATTGAACAGGGAAATATTGTAACTTTTGAAATCTTTTAAATATATTTAAAATTAATCACTACTGATTTATCCTATTCAAAATATAATTAAATTTGTTATTAGGGAACTGCAGTATCATCAATTAGTGTTCAATTTAAAAGGAAAAAGAAAATTGAAGGGTGATGACAGTTTGGCTATTGTAGAAATTGAATGATTGTTTGATCAAGTCTAAATGAGGCAGCTTTATAGAAGTTTGCTACTTTTAACCTAAAAGGGCTTTTAGCTTATAAAATTAACCTCTTATTTAAAACTATTTTTTCTAACCTCTTTCTTATTTTGAGATTTTAAGGAGAGGGCTCTACATGGTGAAAATGAATGTCCCTTATTCATGCATCTTCAATTTTACCTTTTTCTAATACAAATTTTCAAACCCAGCTTCAATTTTAAACCTTAGAGAAAAAAAAAATATTGGAAAAAAAAGTTTTGCTGAGATTTCTTATAAGGATTGAAAAAAATACTGGTAAAAAAAATAAGTTCTTACATGAAAATTCCCTTAAGAATTAAAAAATTGGGAGAATCAAACACAACATTTGTCGGAAAATTGTAAAGTTTTTACTCGGAAGGAAATGTAAAGTTTTTTTTTTAATATTAATTTTTAATTAAAAAACACAATACTCGTTACTTATCGGGAAGTAAATGTAAAACTTATTTAATATTAATTATTATTCATATTAAAATCTTAAAAAAATAAGCATAAACCAGGTAAAGTTTTGAAGTTGGGTTTGAAAAGTTTATTAGAAAAGAACTTCAAAAAGTTTATTAGAAAAGGGTAAATTGAAGACATTTGAACGAGAGATAAAATGTTATTTTCACCATGTATGATATTTCACTTAAAATTTCAAAAAGTAATAGAAGATGTTTTTATTTTTAAAGTTAGTTTTGGAAGGCAAAAACTTTTTTGGGTTTAGTAATTTTTCTTAAAAAAAAAAAAAAAAAAAAAAAGAAGAAAAAAGAAAGAAAGGAAGAGAGAAAAAAAAGAGGTAATTGAAATTGCTAATGAGATCACGATCAAATTACAGAAGCAGCTTTAAATTTATATTTTTAAGAACGTTTTTTTTTATCAGAAATATTTTGTGAAACTAAAATATTAATTGATTGTTACTACTATGCTGCATTGACCATTTTTTCATTGTAGAAAGTACATGGCCATCTTTTTAAATGATCTTGTATTTGTAGTTACCTAATTCAATTTTTTGGGTCTAGTTTGTTAAAGAAAAAAACTAATTAATTTAAATTTGATCAACTTCGGTATCATTTAATAACCATTTCGTTTTTTGCTTTTAGTTTTTGAAAATGAAGCTTAATTCATTCATATTTCTTACAATGGTTTGTATCTTTATTAAGTACATGGTTGAATTTTTAACCAAATTCAAAAATAAAAAACAACTTGAAAAAGTTACTCTTTTTTTAATTCTCAAATTTTGACTTTCGAAAATAGGAATAGTGTTTATAGACTTAATTTTTAAAAATAAAAACAAAAAATAAAATGGTTAGTATTCCTGTCCAACCAAATATGAAAAAATAAAATTTTTCATATTCAACCATCTCAAAATTTTCTTTAAAAAATATATAGTTAAAAGTAAAAAGATAAAAGCTGACATTCTTAGTTTTTTGCGACGTTAGAAAATAAATAAATATATTGAAGTGAATTTTTTTTTTTTTTTGGGAGAAATTGAAAAGTGGAGTTATTATATAATGAAGAAAACTTTTCATATTCAAGTTCCAACTTTATATTTTATTCTTGGAAAATAAATAAAGAAAATCTCAAAATTTAAACATTAAATAGAGAGTGGCTTGAGAAGACTGTAAACTTGCACATTGACATGGTAGTTTAATTAAGTATCTAAAAAACTCTCTCTCTTTCTCCATATTTTTATGTGAATTATGGATGCCTTGTTTAATTGGCCTACTCAATACTTTGACCATATGAAGATTTTGAAGAGAATTTATAGTTTTCCTTTTCTAATATTAAAATAAATAAATAAATAAATAATTACGTAGTATCTAATGTTATAGTAATTTAAAGAAATATGTATGTATTCGTCGATATATAATTTTTTGGACAAATATCAATTTCTACTCCTAAACTTTGGAGGTTATATCAATTTAAACTCTAAACTTAATGATTGTATCAATTTAAAACCTTGAACTTTGGGGATTGTATTAATTTAAACCCTAAATTAATAATTATATCAATTTAAACATTGAACTTTTATAATTCTGATTCGGATGTACTTGTGAAGGTTTAGAGTTTAAATTGATATACATATGAAAGTTCATGGTTTAAATTGATATACTTATGAAAGTTTGTTTCAATTGATACAATTATTAGTTTGGGGTTTAAATTGATACATAACTCCTAAAGTTCAAGATCTAAATTGATACAACTCTCAATGTTCAGGGTTTAAATTGATACAATTATTAGTTTAAAGTTTAAATTGATATAATCCCAAAATTCAGAGGTATAAATTGATATTTTCTCTAATTTTTTAAATCCACAATTACATAAATTGAATAATTCAACATCGTTATAAGTTCAAATCATTCAAAACTATTTCACTCCATTCAAATAGGGAAACTTATATATAGTTTAAATTATAAATTTACTAATTAGAATTTAATCCTTATAGTTTAAAAATTAGAATCCACCTCTATGATTTGACTAAATCTTCATAATTAGTCTCTATGGTGGGGATTATTATGAGAATTCTATCAAACAACAGATGCCAAAATTTATGATTAAACCTATATATATACACACAATTTAGTTGTATTAATATTCTCATCCACTATTAGCTACATCGGTAGTATTTAAAATTTATAAATTTGGAATCTAGTGAAATAATAAAAAAAATAAAATTGGTAGGTAAAGGAAATATGTATTAGGGGTCTTTTCAAATTTAATAAAAAGGTCCAAATTATTTACAATAAATAGTAAAATTAAAAAAGAACCCAAAACCAAGGGAAGAATGCCTAGCCCAAATAGAAATACCGAAATTATCCCTATCCGCACACAAAATTGTGACCTGTTAACGATTAATCGAATTATTCAAATGCCCGATACCCGTGTCTGTCTTCCACGTCTTCTTCTTGCAACGACAATCGATCTTTGTATATCGCCCTCTATCTCGCCGGCTTCTACCTCTTTGTTGCTTATTTTTTCTCCTGCCGTTGTTGCTTATTTTTTCTCCTGCCGTTGTTGCTTTCAATTTTTTAGTCTCCCCTTCTTCCTCTTCCTCTTGAACCTAATTTTGCTTGATCTTCATCTTCTTCTCCCGTTGTTGCTTTCGATTTTTTAAGGTTATGATCTATCATCATATCCTTCAAGGTTATAAACATTCTCTTTTATTTTCATTTCATTAATTCTTCTATTTAATCATATTTATTAAACATTATGAACCTAATTTTGTTTAACCAAGCAAAAAAAAATAGTTAAAATTGTTGGAAGCAAAGGAAAATGGAAGAAAATAATGAAAGTTGAATCATCAATAATCAGGGCAAAAGCAAACAAATTTGAAGAGAAGAAGAAGGTAAACTATCAATAGAACTTTAACATCAAGACATAGTTGTTGTGCATGATGTCAACTATCTATCTTAGGAACTTTAGCAAAAACTTTAACATCAATCCATCTATTATTTATAAATTTGAATTAAGATAGATAGAGATAGAGTTATATCTCTGTCTATCTCAGATAGACAATGATAGACTTCAATGGTAAACACTAATATCAGTTTCTATAGTTTCTATATGGTTTTCGCTCTATATTTTTTTAGTTGAGTGAGTCTGTGATTGATAACTTTGAATTGAGATAGACAGAGATGAGATAGAAAGTGATAGACTTCAATGGTAAACACTAATACCTGTTTCTATCGTTTCTATATGGTTTACACTCTATATTTGTTTAGTTGAGTGGATCTATTATTTATAACTTTGAATTGAGATAGACAGAGATAGAGCACTATCTCTATCTATTTAAAATAGACAGTTATAGAGTTCTAAAGGGCTATTTCTGTCTATCTCAGATAGATAGTGATAGAAGGCTATCTCTATCTATCTCAGATACACAATGATAGACTTCAATGGTAAACACTAATATCTGTTTATTATTTGGTTTGCACTCTATATTTGTTTAGAGATGAGATAGACAGTGATAGAGCACTATCTCTGTCTATCTCAGATAGATAGTGGGATAGACAGTAATAGACTTCAATGGTAAACACTAATATTTGTTTCTATAGTTTCTATATGGTTTGCACTCTATATTTTGTTTGTTGTTGGTAGATAGTGTTATGCTATGTTCATTGTCTTGTTATGCATCAATGCTAATTTAGTAATGTGCTTGTTATTACATAGTTGTCTATCTGAGTCTATTTATTGATACATGGCGATAGACTACTATCACTATCTATCTTAGGAATTTTAGCAACTATAGAAAAACTTTAACATCAATACATATTTGTTTATCTGAGTGGATCTATTATTGATAACTTCGAATTGAGATGGACAGACAGTACTCTATCTCAAATAGACAATGATAGAGTACTATCAGTGTTTATCTTATCTTTGTCTATCTCATATAGACAGTGATAAAGTTCTATCATTGTCTATCTGAGATATAAAATCATAAAATCTTCTCTTCCTCACTATTTTTCATTTCAATTTTCTGGAGAGGTGAATTCTATTTATTGGATCAAAGAAGAAGAAGTGTACCTGTGATTGATGGGCACCAACGAGAATGAAAAGCTGTTAGCTGTGTGACAATGTCACAACGATAAAGAAGAAAAAAATGAATTAAAATCGACGATGAGATTAACTAAATCCAGAATACTAAATTGAAGTCGAAGTTGAAATTGCAGAATTATCACTGAAGTTGTCAAAATTGAAACAATGAGGAAGAGAAGAAGAAGAAGAATCAAAGAATAATCTCAGTGTAGTTGAAGTTGTCAAAATTGAAACAGCGAGAAAGTTTTGATCATTTTGTTTCTTGTTGAGGGACGACGTACAACAAGGAAAACATGAAAAAAAAAAAAGCGGAATAATTTTCAAATATGTAGGGGTAGTTTTGGAATAAAAAAAAAATTTCCTTGTTTTCGTTTGGACAATGTTTTTGCCATACTATGTAAATAATTTTCCTATTTTTTCATTTTTGACAATTTCTCTTAGATATTATGAGAGTACTATAAAATTTAAAGGTATTGTAGAAGAAGAAAAAGTATAATTTGTGTTGAAGTACTGATACATTTTTGGTTGATAAGGATATTTTATATGAGTAAAGTCTTGAGATCAAAGTAATGGGATACAATCCCTATGAAATCTTAACTATTTATCTATTTGGTACTTGCTATCTTACTCATCTCTCTTATTATTATTATTATTATTATTATTATTATTATTATTATTGGAAACAACATAATATCTTACTTTATTATTTAGTGTTAGTTGGTACTTGGTAATGTACGTGTTAATTTCAACCACAAAAAAAAAAAAAAAAAAAAAAAAAAAAGAAGAAGAGCACAAATATTTTAAAATTTAAGGTCCCTTTAGTAATCAATCGGTTTTTTGTTTTAAGATTTTAAAAATTAAGCCTACAAACATCCCTTCTACGTCTAAATTTCTTGTTTTCTTATCTACTTTTTACTCATTTTCAAGAATGAATCCATATTTTGAAAATTTAAAGTCCGATTTGATAATCATTTGATTTTTTGGTTTTTATTTTTTAAAATTAAGTATATAGACACTACTTCTACCTCTAAATTTCATACTTTGTTATCTACTTTTTATTAGTGATTTAAAAAACCAAGTCAAATTGAAAACTAAAAAAAAGTAGATTTTAAAAACTTGTTTTTGTTTTTAGAATTTGCCTAGAAATTCTAACTCTTTTATTCAATAAAGATACAAACATTGTGAGAAAATGTAAGGAAATAGGTTTAATTTTCAAAAACCAAAAATAAAAAACGAAATGGTTACCTAAATGGAACCTAAATCGTCTCAAAATTTGAAACAAAAAGAGTTAGTTATTGCTGGTTTATTTTGAAAAAAGTTCATAGTACTTTGATAGTATTGAATTTTTTTCATATTATATCAATTTTTTGTCACATTGAAATTTAAAAATGATATGGAATGATATATTAAGGAAGAATAAATTAATATATCATTGAATGATATGTCAAAATATATGAAAGAAATAGATGCTCTACATTTTTTTCTCTCTATTTTGAAATAAATTTAAAGACAGACTTGTATTTTTCTTTAAAAAGAATTATTTGGTCATTTTATAATTTATACCGTTTTTGGCATGAAGGAATTATAAAAATATTAAAATAAATATATAAAATGGCAGAATACGAAAATAATGAAATATAAAAATAGAAATGAACTATATAGTCTCTATCATTTTATATGTCATATTTAAGACACCCTTAAAATATGATTTTTTTTTTTTTTTTTTGGTGAAAATATAAAAGGTTGTATCTATAAAAAAAAAAAAACCACTTTTTAATATGGTGTTAGCGTGTGTTAGGGACTGATAATTGGAGAAATGATTTTAGAAAAGGATATTTAGGTATAACCAAATTTGTAAAACTGATTTTTAAAATATCAAATTTATGTTTGTTTTCAAAATTTTTAAAAATATTTAAAAGTGATTTTGAATTATTATGTTTGGTTTTAAAGGTGATTTTAAAATTACCAAAATACTAAAAGGGGTATTTTATGTTTGGAAATTTATTTTAAAATAATCATAATAAATATCTAATTTTATTGATTTATTTTTAATAATTTTAGGGTTATCCTTTGACTAAGTTTCTTTTTATTCCTTTTGGATTTTCAACTACAAACACTGAAACACTATAGAAACTTCAAAAGTTCTATAGTCGCATTCACGATAAGTAATTGTAGAAAATGTTAGACGTAGTACTCAAATTTATATATTTACTATTTTGGCAAATGCCAATGAAGCTCGAGGTCATCCTTATCTTAATGCTCAATGCACTACAAAACATATAAGGCCAAAAAGATAATTTTCTCTACCACTCCCTACCTCTACTTAAAAAGGAAAATTTTTTATATACATGATTGATATGTTGGATAAGAACTATGTGTATAGTAAATAAAAAAAAACATTAGAAACATGTATTTCATTTATTTTAGTTATTTGTTAATTTATAAATACTTTAAACTAGATATTATCTTGGACTTAATAACAGACAATGTCTGTCATCATTTTATAAATTATTTAAAATAGAAAAATAGATTCACAAATAGTTAACCGATAATATTATAACAAAACTAAATTAGATAGTCAATCACCTCAACAAGAATCACCCATCAGCTACTTCTTTCAAAATGAATTTGAAATGATTTTAGATTATTCGAAAATCAATTTTATTTTATACCAAACATCAACTTTTTAAGCGAAAGTGATTTCGGCTTGAGAAGAAGTAATTTTGACCATTTAAAATTATTCCCAAACATAGCCTTAGTTTAGGCTCTATTTAATAATCATTTGACTTTTGTTTTTTAGTTTCTAAAGTTGTACTTGTTTTCTCATTTCTTATCAAATTTTATTTTCACAAAAAGATTTGAATTCTTAACTAAATTTTATGGAGAAACAGATAAATTTTTATTTATTTATTTTTAATTTTCAAAAGATATAGCTTGGAAATTTGAAAATATTTATAAAAAATAGATAATAAAATAAAGAAATTTCATATATTAAAGTATATTTATAAGCTTAATTTTTAAAACAGAAATAAAATTATCTTTTGAGTTGTAGTGGAGCTTCAACTAAATTTTCAAAAACATCCATATTTGGGAGGGTCATTAGTGACCGATCAAGAAATTTTGTTTAAGGAGACTTAATTTAAAGCTCAAAAAAATATTAAAATGAATTAAAAAAATTGAATACAAATTTAATTCATGAACTTTCAATCTTTTATCTTATAAATCGTTGAATTTTAAAATGTCTAATATGTCCCTAAACTCTCAATTTCATGTCTAATATCTTTCTAACATATATGATTTTTTTTTTTTAAAAAATAAGTCATTGATCTACTAGTTATAAAATTGAATTTATGTCTAATGAAGTTTGAACTTAATTTTGTGTTTCTATTACTTTTTTTAAACACAAAATTGAGATTTTAGAAATATATTAAACATAAAATTGAACGTTTAAGACTTAATACACCCAAAATTAAAACTAATTTAAGCTTACACTAATAGACCAAATAAATTCAAGTTTTTAGCCAATAAGAGTGTAGTTCAACTGGCATAATATTCATATTATCAATCTCGTGAAAAAAAATTTGCAGTTTTACCATTTGAAATAATTTCCCTTTCCATGACATGTATTACTATTATTTTAAAAATTGTTTAAACCACAATTTTGTTTTTGTTTTTGTTTTTAATTTTATTTATCTTTTGTATTTTTTAAATTTCAATTAGGTAGCTAAATTCTTTTATACTTTAAATGGGTAAATATGTGCAATATCAAGGAGTTTTTTTTTTTTTTATTTAAATTTTATCAATTAAAATCTTAAATTAATAACGGTATTAGTTTAAACTAAATTTTCATACGTCTATCGATTTAGACCATTTGTTAATAATTTTGGAATCATCCTAAAATCACCTTAAAAAAATAGTGAGAAAACTGCATTTTTTTTATATTGTAGAGAAGACAGATTAATCTAAAAAAAGAGAAAATATATCATATAAAAAATTTGTCTATATTACATATTAATAAATTCAAATAGAGATTTGATTAAACTAATTAAAATTTCAAGACTAAAAAAGGATAAAAAAATGGGAATGCATCTCATTTCAGATAATAATAATATTAAAAAAAAAACGTATATAAGTCTCCTCATGACACACTCTAATAATAACAAACAAATGATCAAAGCAAACATAGCTCAATTGGAATACGAATGTACTAATAACCATAATGTCTATCTTTTGAATCTCCCTATCCAATGACAAACGAGTGTATTGTATTTTCCTAGTTAATTTTATACCGACCCTTATTTATATTTTCTTAACTACAATATTCTTCTTAATATTAAGACCAAAAAGTGTATTTTAAAGTAAAAGGTAACATTTGAATGGGCAAACTTTTAGCCCATTTGATAAAGATTTATCAATCATTATTATAGGTGTTATTATATATATATATATATATATATATTTTTTTTTTGGAAAGCTATGCTTTTCATTTGATTCAACTCACTCAATTACAAAGAATTTCTTGGTATTATATCCAAGGCACAGATAAAGAGAGTATAAACTTTTGAGACATTTTATTCTTTAATTTTCTTTTTAATTTTTGTTATTTCCCTCACACTTCTTGGATTTTTTTTAAATAACCTTTTTAGGTCTATTCAGCTTTATTAATATTTAAGTTATTTTCTGATGTAGAATAAAATTAAAATTAAAAAAAAAAATTAGGTAGCTACTCCCTTAATTATTTCATCATTAATGTTTACTCATTAGTCATTAGCTTCACTTATTTTTAAGAAATATAATTATAATTATGAGCTATCAGATGATTATTGGGAATCCAACCTTTATCCTTGAAATCCATAGTACAAAGTTTATGTCAGTCGAACTATGTACATTTTAGTTATTCACGTAATGTTTTTTTTTTTAATATAGATGGTATATGTTAGTTCTTTAGATATTATAAGAATTACAATAAATTTTCGTAAATATGAAATATCAAGGAAATAAATTATTTAATTGAGTAAGACGAGCCAAAAATTTGATGATTAAAGAAAACTTAATAGGATTGATTATAAGAGTAGAATAAAAAAAAATGCCTCTATTTAGGACATTTGTATCGAGTAGTTTTCCAAAATAAAATTTTAATTTATGATTTGTGTGGAATAAATTAAAATTATGATTAATTTCAGGAAAAATTACATTTTTTAGGCTTTGAATTTCGAAGAATATGTGTTTTTAGTCCTTAAGTTTTCAAAATGTACTTTTTTTTCCTTTTGTTTTTAAGGAATAATACTTTTTTAGTCCATAAGTTTTTATTATAGTTTCTATTTAGTCCATAAGTTTTAAAATGTTGCACATTTAGTATTTAAAATTTGAGTTTTGTTTCAGTTCAATCTCTAAGTTTCAAGATGTTACATTTTATCCTTGAGATTTTAGTTGTTTCAATTTGGTCTCTAAGTTTCAAGATTTTACATTTTTAATATCAATATTTCATTAAATACTCACGTTCAATCATTGACGTCCATTTATATTAATTAATTAAAAATAATTATGAAGTGAATTTTTCAATTTAATTTTAATAGTGATAAAAATAGTAAAACTTAATTAATTATAATTCTTTTAACGATTTCTAATTTATTAACATAAATTAACCCTAAAGATGGAAAGTGAGAATTTATTGAAAAATTGAGATTAAAAATATAAATCTTGAAACATAAGAACCAAACTGAAGCAAAACTCAAATGTCAAGGGTAAAATTATAGCATTTTGAAATTTGGAAACTAAATTGGAACTAAACTCAAAACTTAAAAGACTAAGTGTGTAACATTTTGAAACATAGGGACTAAATAAAAACTAGACCCAAAATCTAGGGACCAAAAAGATATTTTCCCTAGCTTTTAAGTTCTTAAGAATAAATGCATTTAGTCTCTAAATTTTTACTAAATAAGTTTAAAACGTCTCTCAAATAATTGTTTAGTATCATTTTAAGTAAGTATATCGCACTTTAAATTAGAATACTACTTTTTAAAATTATCTATTCTCTCCCTAAAATTATTCTTAAAAAACATTTCTCCAATCTTAAATATCATATAATTGTTTTTTAATTTTTTTAAAAATACGTCATTTTAAACATATTCTTAAATACTCTAAGGCTAAAGAGGTATATTTTGAAAATTTAGGTGCATTTTTTTTTGTTCAAATTAGTATATGTACTTTTAATAAATCTTAAATTTAATCCGCACTACTAGTTTATTATTATTTTTCTTCAAAAACTTGTAATTATCTATTAACATTTTTACTATAAGTTTTGGAAACGTATTTACATATTATATTTTCTTACATAAAAATTATTATTATTATTGTACCAATTTCGATAAAAATTAACTTTGAGGAACTAAATTTAATATTTATTGAAAGTACGGGGACTAAAATTAGATATTTGAAAATATGAAGATTAAATTGATCAAATAAACATCAAGATATATTGACCAAAATGGTATTTTAGTTGAATTTATTTATATCTAATATCAAATGCAGTACTTTTGTAAATCATTGAAAATTTAGCTATTTATTATGATGTGGATTCTTATGAATATATTTACTAAAATTTTTCATTTCTATATTCACCTAAATAGAAATTGATCAAAGGAAAAAATAAAATAGCTTATTCTCTTTTGTAGCGTGACAAATTAAATAATTGTTTAGTATCACTTTAAATAAGCATATCGCATTTTGAATTAGAATAATACTTTTTTAAAATTATCTCTTCTCTCTCTATAATTATTTTAAAAAAACATCTCTAATTTTAAATGTCATATAATTATTTCTAAAAAATTTAAGAAATACAACTTTTTGAATATATTCTTAAATACTTCAAGACTAAAAAGATGCATTTTGAAAATTTAGAGACTAAATACAACTATTTTTAAAAGCTCAATGACTAAAAAGACTATGTTTTTTTATTTTTTAAAATTCAGAGACCAAGAATATATATTCTTCAAAACTTGAGGACTAAAAAAATAATTTCCTCTCTATCTTAGTTGGTATACTAGTCAATTATGGGTATATAATCAATTGGGAGATTTTCAAAATTATAAAAATATGGGAAATTATTTACGTAAAATACCAAAATTTTAATCTGATTTATTTGATAGAGGTTGATAAAAGTTTATCATTGATAAACGCTGATAGAAGTCTATTGATGTCTATTAGTGTTTATATATATATATATAAATAGTTTGACATTTTTTCTATCTGTGAAAATTTCTCTATTCAATTCAATCAAATCCCTTTTTTTTTTTTTTTTTTGAGTTTGGATTTATTTAATTTTACACTATAATAAAGACATTCCTCACGTGTAACAAACCCTTTAATTTATAGCAATCATTTTAATTCAAAAGTTAACATTTTGGTTCTTACATTTTAGACTGTGTTTATATTAGTTTCTATATTTTTAGTAAATCTTAAATTTAGTCTATATTATTAGTTTATTATTTTTTTTAAAAAAATATTTTATTATCTATTAAAAATTTGGAAAATATATTTACATATTATATTTTCTTACATAAAAAATATTATTATTATTATTATTATTATACGAATTACAATAAAAACTAACTTTGAGGGACTAAATTTTAAAATTTATTAAATGTACAAAGACTAAAATTTGATATTTGAAAGTATGAAAACTAAAATTAAACAAATTTCAAGGTACATTGATCGAAATGATATTTTAATTGAATTTATTTATATCTAATATCTAATGCAATATTTACTTCTATAAATCAATGAAAACTTTACTATTTATTATAGTGTGTACACTTAATATATTTACTAAATTTCAATTGAAATTGTTCAAAGGAAAAAATAAACGAGCTTATTCTCTTTTGTATAGTAGTGTGACAAATTAAATATTAGCATGACATACAAATTATAATAGTGAGCACATATGCGTAAATGACTTTCTTTTTGGGAGCTTAACATTAATTTTAAAATATAGGTAGTTTTGGTCAACATTTATAGATATATAGAGTGTTATTTATTCTCTTAGATTTATGCATTTTGAATAAAATTATTAAAACTATGTGTATCTACAAAAATAAAATTTTAGATTTAAACTTATATTTGAATGCATTACATATATTGTTCATAATTCACATATGGTATAAGTAATATCACAGGAAGAATAATATTTTGAATAAATGATGAACTTGCTAATTCTAATATTGATTTGAGTGAGATATATAATATTGTTTCACTATCTTTAGCCACCTTAGTTCTTTAAAATAGGCTGGTTACTCTTAGACTCTAAGGATATGCTCAACCTATCAAGTGTGGATCATTACCAAATTAGTTTGATTTAGTAAGTTGTTAAGTTATATATGTTGCTTAGACATCAAAAAAAAGTTTATGAAAGTTCAAAAAAGTTTGATAAGGTATGATTCACCTAAATTTTGTTAAGTTACATTACATGAATGTGTGTAAATCATATTCATTATCCAACTCATCCTATATTGTAGGAGACTAATAACTATAATATAGATAAAATGGATAATATGTCGTTACACTCTCTACATAAACTTAACACGTCACATTCCAATTATATCACAGAAAGATAATATTGATCTAATGTCACATCTTTAAAAGCACCATAACAAAGTTATGTACATTTATCAAGACAACTTTAAATT
Organism: Benincasa hispida; assembly: GCF_027475165.1. NCBI lineage: Eukaryota > Viridiplantae > Streptophyta > Magnoliopsida > Cucurbitales > Cucurbitaceae > Benincasa > Benincasa hispida. Next base: position 3,891,442 of record NC_143485.1, on the reverse strand, counting down.
AGTGATTGAGGAGATATGCATGCTCCCTCCGATCCAAGTCTCTTGATGTACCTAATCAACCATCATCATTGTCATAATTTTTTGATGGATAAAGAGAGGAAACTAAAACACTCTAATCTAAAAGGAAAAAGGGTTTTGAAGTTAATAGCAAAGGAATTTCTTAATAAATTGGTTAATTTTGGAGGAAGCTTCACAAAGAAGAGATATTAGAATAATTTGGTGGGGCTAAAAGTTATAAATATGAATGGTGTGGAAGACATTATTGTGGGGGAAATTTAGGAGTTAAAATTTTGAAGGGGCAGAGTGGGACATGAAGTTGTAAGGCCCTTTCTCTCTTTTCTAAAGTGGGAGTAATTGAAGTTTGGTAATAATAAATAATAATGGAACAACATGCCCTAAAGTACCAACCCTACTTGCTTCCTTTAAACAAAGGAACATGCCTTTGTTGTACTATCTCTTTGCTAACTTATTATATAACCTACTACTTTTTCATTTTTCAAAACGAAAAATAAAAAGAAAGAAACTACGGTGAATCACTTTTAACTTTAGAACAACAATAAATATGTGAGAGAGGATCGACCTTCATTTATAGAACAACAATGGATGACTTTTTGCTTAAGATTTCAACTTGATAAGTTGACTAATATTTTAACTACGATATAAAAAAGGTGACTAATATTTTAACTTGTTGATTTAATTGTGTTATGGATGATTGGGTTAAAGGGTAAAAGGAACGAAACGAAGAGGAGGAACCTACCAAACTAAGAAAACAACAATAAATAGACAAGCAACTGGGCCAAGAGGATGAAACTTGATTAAAGAAAAGAACTAACTTTAGCCCAAAGCAAAATTAGCTCGATTGGCTTCGGCTTTGAGCCCAACATTTTGTGCATCCGACGCACATCTCATGTCGGTCCTAAGAAAAGACTTGACTTGGCCCAAAACCAATTCGACTCACTTGGCCTCGGCCTCGGCCAAGATCGAGCCATCGAGGTAGGTCTTATATACAAAATGTTGTCTTAGAGGAAAAGATAATATCTAGAGAACCTAAGAGAAAATCTTGACGAGAGAAGGATTCAGTCATCCAACTTTACAAATAAGGAAGTAATAAGGAAATAGAAAATGTAAGTTAACTCTTCACTAGCAACCTTATTCTACTGTGAATCTTCAGATATCCTAACTTAAGCATTTGAGTGCGTATGGCCTACACCACACTGGTGTGCAGTTCTTACTAACTTGCGATTATCTTCCTTCCTCGAAATACAAATTTACCGGTTGTTGCCACTTAAAGATCAAGTCATTTTACTGGACGTCAAAATTTTGACATCAACAAGTTGTCCTTAATTCAACATGATATGTTAGATTCAAAATTTTATTAATTTTTAGGTTTATTTTTATTCATAAGTTGGTCAAGTAATTAATCTCCAAAGCATAGACTCAAAATTTTATTAATTTTTAGGTTTATTTTTATTCATAAGTTGGTCAAGTAATTAATCTCCAAAGCATACACTACTAAAGACTTGTACTCTCATACTTTGCCAAAAAAAAAATTGATTTTTTACATCATTATATTTGAGTTGATTTTTTTACAAAGATTCTAGGTTATTTTATGTAATTTAAACATGTATATAGAGACATATAGGTAAATCATATTTAAATGATAATTTTAATGGTCTATAGTAGATTGATAAGGCTAGATACCTTATCCTTACCTTATCCTTGTGACACTATGGTTACAACCCGTTTTGTAGATACTACAAATGTTGTAAAGTGCTAGAAATGATTTGATTTTAATAATTTATGTGGAGACATGTGAGCGGGGTTATTCTACACAAAATTTTTGTATAAGATCGGACCACGAAATGATTAGTCTCATTATATAACGTTGTTAATAGTAGAGACTTACATTTCACCAGGATGACCATATGTGACATGACCTGAATCCTGAGTGAGTTGTAAACTCCTACCTATGAAGACAATCCTTTGATTTGCATGAGTGGGAGTGGCCAGATCGTCAACTCAATATGCCTACCATATTGGGGATTCGTCTGATTGGGGAGCTGGGAACACAGGTACAGAAGACGGAATTCACTCATTCCCCGAGGTCGGGCTTGAACAATGTGGCGCCACACCCTCTCCTGGCCCGGAGTCTAGTCATAGTTGGACTATGATTTATTGTTCATTAGAGGGATTAATGATACTTAAGGAGTTAGATATAACTACAAGGGCACAATGGTAATTTTGGCCTAACTGTACTTACAAGCAATTTGTGAAGGGTCATCGCACTGTTGACTGGTTATATCCAATGGACATAGAAATATATCAGTAGTGCGAATAGTGCAGTTATCGGTCGTCAGTGGAATGCCCGACAATTAATAGATGTTGAATAATATAATTAAAGAAGTTTAAATAATTATTCAAGTACTATTGGAGCTTCAAACTACAAGTCTATGAGGTCTCATCTGTAGCTTAACAGGGATTAAATAAGAATCAATTTTGGATTAACTTGAATTGTTCAAATTAATTGAGGGAATTAATTATATGTGATATAATTGATTTAATTTAATTATATATGATATAATTACTATAATGTATTTGATACATTATAATATAAAGTTTATTTGAGAGAAAATAAATATTTGAATATGATTCAAATATTAATTATGTGAACTGGATTCATATAATTAAATTTAGTAAAAATGAGATTTATATTAAATATCATGCATTAATTAGAGAATTAAATTATAGGTTATATTGTATTTGATACAATATTACACTATACGTTATATATTATATTTGATATAACATATAATTTAATATATATTATATGATTAAGTGGTTATCATATAAATATATATTAATATTTTATTAAATTATTTCTTTAAATTATTTTTAGTTGAAAAATAATTTTGGGAAGGAGTTGTAACTCCCTCTTCCTTTTTCTCTCTACTACGTGATAGTGGGGTGTGAGATGGTTGATTATTGATTGTCTTCTTTCTCCTTTAGATAATATAGAGGAATTAGTAAAAAAAAATCAATTTGCACACAAAAATCTCTTTGAGAAAAGTTCTCAGCCACTCACCTCTCTTCTCCTCTCAATTTTCCTTTCCTTCTACCAAAATTCCAAGAGCCCACAAATTCCTTGGATTCTCATTCTAGATAATACAGAGGAATCCTATTGGTGGTGGCCATCTTGATTGTTCGTGATTTTCTGGAAAAAGAATTTGAAGAAGGGTTCTTCAAAGATAAGGATTTTCATAATTTCTTTGTTCTCTTTTTTAATTTTAAAAGGCATGCTGTAAAATTCTTGTTGCATTTTTTTTTGTTCAATAAAACTTAATTTTTGTGAAAACTAATAATTGGGACGATCCCCTTCCACTGCAAACCTTTGTCGGTTCCTTCAACAGGTTCCATCAATTGGTATTAGAGCGATGTTCTTGGTACCCAATTTTTCCTTTTCTTCAGAATTAAAATTCAGTTTGATGGTGGGTGGGTGTTGCATTCTGTATTTTTCTTCATGTTGATGATGAATGGATGAATGTGGTTTGCGATTTATGAATGTTTTCGGGATTAGGCTTTAGATTTACAACTTTCCTTACAAATTTGATTTGTAAGGGCCCATTGTTTTGGGCATAATTATTGTTATAGAGTTTGTAATTCATTAATCTTAAGTCGTTCATGTTGTTCCATACGTTTTTTTTTGGTAAAAACGAGGCTAAAATTAGAGAAGAAATGAAGGAATTCGCAACTGTACACCAACGTTGCAACGTTGTGCCCTAATATTACAGCACTGCGAACGGCGGACGGAAAATTTTTCCGTAGCGTTGCAACCCTAAGTCACAATGTTACAACGCTCCAAGACAAAAAGAAAAAAAAAACAGATCAGTTCGCGCGTGGTTTGGTTCATGGTTTACTTGGTTCACGTCCGGTTCGCTTGGTTCAAGTGGTTCAAAAGCGATTCGGGTTTTGGGCGGTCCAGTTTGTATGGTTCAAGGTCCAATTCACCTGTTTTGAATCGGTTAAATTTTTTTATGTGATAGTTAGTTTTTTTATTAATTAAATTAATATAAATGTTATATTAATTTAACTAATGGTTTAGTAGTCCAATCTCAGTCCATAAATTGTTGTTTAAATTATGCATTTTATGTATAGTTTAATTTTAATTATATATGTCATAATGTATGTCATATAGTAGTTATGCATTATTCATGCATCATTTATATTATAAATGTTATAATATACAGTTGCATGATTTAATTTTATAGCATGTTCATGCATCATATAATATAAGTGTTATAATATATGCTTGCATGCATAATACATTGTCATGCATCATTTATATTATAAGAGTTATAATATATAGTTGGATGTATGTATGAATGTTATCTTATTTTATTACTTTAGTAAATAATTATTATGTATGTTAAGTAATGAAATGGAGATTACATGAAGCATGCCATCACTTTAGGTAATTTTATAAAGTATGATATCAAATACAATGAATGATTTTAATTTGTTTCATTTATTTTATAATCGTTATAATTAAATGAAACTAGAACTTTAAATCAATAATTTAGATTTGCATGTAAATTTAGGTTCAAATCATCTTTTAAAATAAATTTAAAATATGATTCACATAGATCTAAGGTCACAAAATTTCTAATGAGATTAGAAATTAGTTTAATCTTTTTAATCAGTTTAATAGGATTAAATTGGTTTTAATAAAATATTAAAATTGTAGCAAACGTATCTATAAAGGAACTTTCTTTGGTTTGTGCATTAAGTCAATATCAAGGTGAACTCCATAAATGGGTATGATTGTTTTAGTTTTTGCCCCAAACGATTTTTCACTTTGGTTGGCTTATTGGGGCAGAACTCTAGGGTCTAAAATGAAGGGTCACACTTAGAGAAATTGTTAAGCTAGTTAATGATTTATTGACGAAATCAATGATAACTAATTGTTATATGAATAAGAATTATTCTAGTGTAATAATTGGTTGAGAGTGTCTCAGTTCAGTGAAGGGACAACTGACTACCTTCCAGTGGCTTTTGTCTTAAATCACTGAAGCATCATTGCAAAAATTAGATATTAAATGGGGTTCGTTTAGTTTTTGCTAAAATTGATTGGATGTTTTAGAGTTATGCTAAAATCTAATGTAGATCAATTTGTTTCTTTTTCAGCAAAAATGTCAAATTGTATTTTTCCGTTATTTGCCTCTACTTGTTTGATCAATTTTAATATACGGCCTGGAAAGATTTGACTAAAACTTTATTTCTGGTTAACGACCTCAGCTTCGTCTTGACTGAGGATTATCCTCTATTCTCAACACCTGATGCAACACGAAATGTTCGTGATGCATACGAAATGTAGACAAAGCTAATGATAAGACCCGAGTTTACATTTTGGCAAACATACCTGATGCCTTAGCCAAAAGATTTGAGAGCATGATCACTGCACATCAAATCATGCAATCAATGCAGGAATTATTTGAGCGAAAATTCTCACAATTCAAGCAAAGTGGGGTTGATGATGACGAAACTAGTAATTTCAGCTCCCTCGATAAACTCCAGTCCATATTGAATGTCAAGGGACAAATAGAAAAAGAAAATGCTGTCGAATCTAGTGAAGTTAATCAACGATGATTGTCCTTTGAGATGAAACTTGGAGTTTATGATATGAGTTATGGAGTTGATCCCACTACTCTCCAAAAAAGGAAGAACTCTAAAGTGAAGTGATCGAATCCCGCAGCGAAAGCGTCTCATGCGAGAACGTCTAACATCTCGCGATTCGATTTTTAAAATAAATAAAATCATTATATTAAATTGAATGAATAAACACGTAAATTAGCATGCTATTGGAGAAAGGATTAGAACGGTTCTTACCTTTGTAGATTCTCCAAGTGCCACGAAAAATCCTCTCCAAGGTTCCAACGAACAGAACTCCAAACGATCTTGATCACGAACAACTCTTTGAGCGATCTCGATCACTACCACGAGAGTTATCTCGTTATTCTCTGGGATTTCAATAGAGGGATAGGTGGTATCCAACTATTGGGAGAAGGAGAGGAGAATAAGGTTTTGGAGAGTAGAGAAGTTCGAAGAAAATTCTGCATAATAAAACTAGGGAGTTGTGTATTGTCAGAGTTTCTCTGAAATGAAAATCGTATATTCAGTGCATTCCCAAAGAGTCATGAGGAGGTATTTATATAAAGAAGGGTCAAGCCCCTTTCCCAATATATATTTTTCTTTTCTGAAATTAATTAAATAACATTTATTTAATTAATTAACCCATTTAATTAAATAACACTTATTTAATTAATTAGTCCAATTAAGTAACACTTATTTAATTTTAGTTAGCACAATAATTAAATAATTATTTATACATTAAACCCAATTTAATGTATATATTTAATTATCATATACATCTCATGTATATATGCAAAACCTCTCTATTAATTAATTCTTTGTGAATCTAATTCACTTGACTTAATTAATTTGAATTTTATTCAAATCTTACTTTCCAATTTAATTATAGATCATATCTATAAATAATTATATATTAATCACATTAATATATAGTTTCCTTAAATTAATTTGAACAATTCAAATTATCCCTCTTAAGTATCCTCTAGTGAGCTAACAAGGGGACCTAGTGAACCTGTAGATCAGAAGCTATAATAATATGAGATTAATTGGTTAAACTCATTAACCAAGTTAATCAATATTTGTTAACTGTGAGTACACTCCACTAAAGACCCACAGTTGCACTCTTCTCACTACAAATATATTTAAGTATCCACGGGTATAGACCAATACCAGCAAGTTAGTCCTTCACGAGTTTTCGTAACTCCAACTGAGTTAAATTATTATTTTATCCTTGGGTTATCTCTGGCTTCTTAAGTATGGGTTATCTCTGGCTTCTTAAGTACTAATGCTCCTCTAATGAACAACCTGTTTATGGTCCAACCAATAAACAGAAACCCCTCTCGGACCAATGAGAGGTTAGGGCTCTTTGTTTAAGTCTCAGAGACAACACTTAAGAGAACACTCATCTACTTACCCTTAAGGCGGGAATGAGTGAGTTCCTTCTTGTATTATTATGTGCCCAACTCCCCACTCGGTCTTGTCCTCAAAATGGTAGACATATTGAGCCGACGATCAGGCCACCCTCACCCATGCAAATCAAAGGTCAATCCCTGTCAATAGGAGTTCATAATATACTCAGGATTAAGACTAAGTCGCTTAGGTCATCCTATTGAAATAGACACCTGACTAGTTAACGGTATTACATCTAGTGGTTACTATTTCGCGGTCTAGTCTTATGCAAACTCATTGCATAGGATACCCTCATTCGCGTATCACCTACGTGAATACGTTGGAACATTACGTTTGTATCAAATACAAAGTAGGTCGTATCCATAGTGTTACTAAGATAAGGTAACCGACCTTATCTTTATACTATAGACCTTTTAGGCTATATCTTGAACATTGAACCTTATATGTCTCCACATATAGTTCAAGATTCATAAGACAACCTTGGATTTTAGTTTATTGGATTTAGGATTATTAAGACAAAATAGACAACAATACAAACAATAACATTTATTGATTTAACATTCATAACTCTTTATTGATGACAATCAATTAATAACATTTACTATCTACGAGTTTTAGGGCATAAAACCCAATATGAAAAAAATAAATCTGGTTTATTTGTCTTGGAGACATGCTTAGTGGAGAATGATGATTATGCCTATTTAGCTTATTCAGGAGCTACTAATCATGTATGTTCTTCCTATCAAGGGTTTAATTCCTAGAGACAATTGGTAGCTGAAGAGACGACTCTTAGAGTCGGTACTGATGAGGTCATTTCAGTTGTTGCCATAGATAAGCTTAAGTTATTTTTAGACAAGAAATGATATATATTATTTGATGACGTATATGTAGATCCCAATATCAAGAGGAACTTAATTTCTGTTTCTCGTCTGAATGAACAAAAGTATTCCCTATCCTTCTCTGAAAATAAAGTGTTTATTTTTAAGAATGAAATGGAACTAGGCTTTGGTTCAATGGAAAGTAACTTGTATGTACTAAGGCCGTTAGTTACAAAAGTCGTGCTAAATTCTGAAATATTCAAAATGGAAACAACTGTTAAAAGACCGAGAATTTCTCCTAAAGAAAATGCTCATCTTTGGCATCTAAAGTTAGGTTACATTAATTTTAATAGAACTGATAGATTAGTGAAAAATGGACTTCTAAATGGTTTAGAAGAAAACTCTTTACCTATATATGAGTCATGCCTTGAAAGTAAAATGACAAAATGATCTTTTACTGGAAAAGGTTATAGAGCCAAAGAGACCTTGAAGCTTATACATTTAGATCTCTACGGTCCGATGAATGTAAGAGCATGAAAAGGGTATGAATACTTCATCTCTTTCATAGATGATTATTCTAGATATGGGTATCTATACCTAATGCAACACAAGTCTGAAGCATTTGAAAAGTTCAAGGAGTACAAGATTGAGATTGAAAACTTATTATGTAAAAAGATAAAAACACCACGATCTGATTGTGGTGGAAAGTATATGGACTCAAGATCCAGAACTATATGATAGAGCATGGAATTACATCCCAACTTTCAGCCCCAGGTACACTTCAACAGAATGGTGTATCGAAAAGGAGAAATAGAACCCTGTTGGACATGGTTTGGTCTATGATGAGCTATGTTCAACTTTCTAACTCGTTTTGGGGGATATGCAGTAGAGACTGCTATTTACATTTTGAACAATGCTCCCTCAAAAAGTGTTTCTGAAACACCTTTTGAGTTATGGAGAGGTCTTAAAGGTAGTTTACATCACTTTAGAATTTGGGAATGTCAAGCTCATGTGCTAATGAAAAATCCCAAAAATTTGGAACCTCGTTCGAAAGTATGCCTATTTGTAACTACCCCAAGGAAACGAGAGGTGGGTACTTCTTTGATCTAAGTGAAAATAAAGTGTTTGTATCGAAAAACGCCATCTTCTTGAAAAAAATACCACATGAGGGACCATAAACCACGAAGTGAAATAGTTTTAATTGAAATTTCTAATGAATCTACTAAGATTTCATCAAGGATTGTTGAAGGGGCTAATACATCAACAAGAGTTATTGAAGTCGATTCATCTAGTCATTCACATCCATCTCAAGAGTTGAGATTGCCTCGACGTAGTGGGAGGGTTATGGACCCACCTGTACGCTACACAGAAGCCCAAGACATTATAGCTGATGATGGTGTTGAGGATCCATAGTCTTATAAACAAGCAATAGAAGATGTTGACGAGGATGAATGGATTAAAGCCATAAATCAAGAAATGGAGTCTATGTACTTCAATTCTGTGTGGAAGCTTGTAGATCAATTTGATGGGGTAAAACCTATAGACTGTAAATGGATCTACAAGAGAAAAAGAGGTGTAGATGGAAAGGTACAGATCTTTAAAGCTAGACTTCTGGAAAGGGTTATTCCCAGGTTGAGGGAGTGGACTATGAAGAAACTTTCTCACTTGTTGTCATGTTAAAGTTTATTAGAATTCCCTTGTCCATAGCCATATTATGACTATGAAATATAACAAATGAACGTCGAGACTACCTTTTTTAATGACAATTTTGAAAAGACCATCTACATGAATCAACTAGAATGATTCATTAAACAAGATCAAAAGAAAAAGGTTTGTAAGCTTAATCGATCAATTTATGGACTGAAACAAGCATCTCAATCTTGGAATATAAGATTTGATATTGCGATCAAATCTTATGGCTTTTATCAGAATGTTGACGAGTCTTGTGTTTATAAGAAAATCATCAATAGCTCAATAGCTTTCCTCGTGTCGTATATGGATGATATCCTACTCATTAGGAATGATATAGGTTTTCTGACTGATGTAAAGAAATGGTTAGCTGCCCAATTGCAAATGAAATATTTAGGAGAGGCCTAGTTTATTCTAGGGATCTAGATTATAAGAGATTGTGAGAACAAAACGTTGGTCTTGTATCAGGCATCGTTAGTAGATATCAAACCAATCCAGGATTAGATCACTGAACAACGGTCAAAACAATTCTCAAGTACCTTCAGAGTGTTGGGGTTGATGCCCTAAATCTCGTATGGTCCGATAGTTTGTAAACCTTGTATGAACAAACTTGTATGTGATTAATAATATATGATATTTTATTCACTTTGTCTATGAAATATGTGATATTTAGTTGCATTAACCACAAACCAATAAACTAACATCCATGGTTATCGCTGTAACTTAAACATATATGTGGAGACATACAAGTGGTTAATGTTTACGTGATAACCTAAATGGTCTGTAGTATATGGATAAGGCTAGTTATCTTATCCTGGTAACATTACGAGTATGGCCCGCTTTGTAGATGTTACAAATGTTGTAAACTACTACAAATGATTTGATCCTGATCATTCATGTATTAGACATGTGAGCAGGGATATTCTATACAAAGGAGTTTGTATAAGACCGGACCACGAAATGTTTAGTCTCATTATATAACGCCGTTCATAATAGAGACTTTCATTTCACTAGGATGACCATAGGTAACATGACTTTAATCCTGAGTGAGTTGTGAACTCCTGCCTAAGAGGGCGGTCCTTTGATTTGTATGGGTGAGAGTGGCCAGATCGCCGACTCAACAAGCCTACCATTTTGGGGATTCGTCTGATTGGGGAGCTGAGAATACGACTACACAAGATCGAATTCACTCCTTCCCTGAAGCAGGGGTAAGTAGATAAATTGCTCCCTTAAGGGCTAATTCCGAGTCTTAAACAATGTGGCGCCACACCCTCTCCTGGCCCGATAGAAGTTTAGTCATATTGGGACTATGATCTATTGTTCATTAGAGGGATCAATGGTATTTAAGAAGTTAGAGGTAACTACAGGGGGAAAACGATAATTTGGCCAAGCTGTACTTACGAATAATTTGTGAAGGGTCATCGTACTGTTGATTGGTTATATCCAATGGATACAGAAATATATTTGTAGTGTGAAGAGTGCAGTTGTTGGTCTTTAGTGGAGTGCCCGTCAGTTAACAGATGGTGGATAATGTAATTAAAGAGTTTAAGTAATTATTCATGTACCATTGGAGCTTCAAGCTACAGGTCTATAAGGTCCCCTTGGTAGCTCAAAAGGATTTAGTTGAAAATCAGTTTTTAGGTTAATTTTAATGGTTCAAATTAATAAGAGGTAATTTAATTATATATGATATAATTACATTAATTCAATTATATATGATATAATGTATTTTATACATTATTGTTTAATTGGAGGAATAAATATTTGAATGTGATTCAAATATATTATCTATGAATGAGATTCATAGTTTTTAAATTATTATAAATATGATTTATATTCAAATACCATAAAATAGAGAAAAAGAACTATAGTTTATATTATATATGATGCAATATTAAAACTATAGATTATAAATATAATATGATAAGTTGGTTATCATATTTACTTATATTATTAATTATTTGGATAATTAATCCTTTTTTCTCTCTAACCACCTTAGTAGGAGGTTAAACAGTTTTTTTTTTTTTTTTTTTTTTTGGAAAATGGAATAAATAGAATATGATTTTATTATTCCATTAAAAAAAAGCTACACGAAAATAGAGAGACTATACAATAAACTTTCTTATCTACACGATTGAGAGATTCTCTATATGATAGTGTGTCCCTTCTTCAATCATCTTCCTCCTCCAAACTCGAAAACTCCTTTCTAACCAAAATAGCCAGAGCCCACCACTATTGGATTCTCACCCTAAGAATACTAAGGATACCAAGTGGTAGTGTCTTCATCACTTTTGGTTTGAGTTATATTGCTATATGTTCGAGGAGTTTGTGACTGTTCGAAGAGTTCTTGATAGCATGAGGGATTTACACGAAGAACTATTCTTCAAAGGTATAATTACTTGAACCCTTTTGTTGTTCAAAAGCATGCTGTAATTTTAGTTAAGATGCATAATCTGTATGTTTTACTATTAACTTGAGTTTTCAATCGAAATGAGATTTGGACGATCCGCTTCCGCTCATGGAGCTCTTGAAATCGAGCTCTTTCGCGGAGAACGGGGGCCTATATGCTTGTGTATGGAGATAAGGATTTGATCCATATAGGATACATGGACTCTAACTTTTAAACTGATAGGGATTCTCGAAAATCCACATCAAGGTCAATGTTTACTTTGAATTGAGGAGCTATAGTTTGGCGGAGCATTAAGCAAAGATGCATTGCAGACTCCACTATGGAAGCCGAGTACGTAGCTGCTTGTGAAGCTACTAAAGAGGTTGTTTGACTTAAGAATTTTCTTACTGATTTGAAAATTGTTCCAAATATGTCTTTGCCCATCATACTTTATTATAATAATAGTAGTGTTGTGACAAATTCTAAGGAACGTAGGAGTCATCGAAGAGGCAAACACATTGAACGAAAATATCATTTGATTCGGGAGATTGTGCATCGAGGTGACATGATTGTCATGAAGATTGCTTTGGAGCACAACGTTGTTGATCCGTTTACAAAGGCTCTCACGACTAAAGTGTTAGAAGGTCATCTAGAAAGTCTAGGTCTACGGGATATGCGACATATTGTCTAGGGCAAGCGGGAGATGTTACTGAGTTATAGTGTATGCCCTAATTTATTGTATTTTGTACTTTATTTGTATTGTACATTTAGCTCTCTAAGCTTTAGGACAAGTGGGAGATTGTTGGGATTGGTGTCCTAAATCTCTCTTTTATTCTCGTAGTTTGTAAACTTTGTATAAACAAATTGTTGTTATTAAAATAATTTTATTTTATTAGCATATACTCAATCCAATAAACAAAGATCTTAAGTTATTTTATATAATTTAAACATGTATGTAGAGACATACAAGTGGATCATGTTTAAATGATAACCTAAATGTTTTGTAGTAGATGGATAAGGTTGGGTACCTTATCCTAGTGACACTATGGTTACGATCCACTTTATAGATGTTACAAGTGTTGTAAAGTGCTACAAATGATCTGATCCTAATCATTCATGTGGAGACATGTGAGCGGCAGCATCCTATACAAGGAGTTTGTATAAGATCGGGTCACGAAATGACTAGTTTCATTGTATAATTCCGTTAATAGTAGAGACTTACATTTCACTAGGATGAACATATGTGACATGACCCGAATCCTAAGAGAGTTGTGAACTCCTACCTATGAAGGCGGTCCTTTGATTTACGTGAGTGAGAATGGCCAGATCATCGACTTAATATGCCTACCATTTTAGGGATTCATCTAATTAGGGAGTTGGGAACACAGCTACACAAGACGGAATTCACTCATTCCCTGATGTCGGGATAAGTAGATAAATTGTTGCCTTAAGGACTAATTTCGAGGCTTGAACTATGTGGCCACACTCTCTCTTGGCCCGAGAGGGATTTGGTCATAGTTTGACTATGACTTATTGTTCATTAGAGAGATCAATGGTACTTAAGAAGTTAGATGTAACTACAAGGGCAAAACGATAATTTTGGCCTAGCTGTTCTTATGAGCAATTTGTGAAGGGTCATCGCGCTGTCAACTGGTTATATCCAATGGACACAGAAATATATTTGTAGTACAAAGAGTGTTGTTGTCGGTCTTTAATGGAGCGACCAACAGTTAATGGAGGGTAATTTAATTAAAGAAGTATAATTAATTATCCAAGTACCATTGGAGCTTCAATCTACAGGTCCATAAGGTCCCATCTGTAGCTCAATAGGGATTATTGAGAATTAATTTTGGATTAATTTGAATTGTTCAAATTAATTGAAGGAATTAATTATTTGTGATATAATTAATATAATGTATTCGATACATTATAACATAAACTTTATTTTGAGAGGAATTAAATATTTGAATATGATTGAAATATTAATTATATGGATGAGATTCATATAACTAGATTTAGCATAAATGTGATTTATACTAAATACCATGAATGATTGAGAGGAATAAAAACTATAGATTATATTATATTTGATGCAATATAAAAACTATAGGTTATGTGTTATATTTGATATAACATATAGTTATGTATACATAAATTAGTTGTTATATATATATATTTATATATTTATATATACTAAATTTAATTTAATTTTGAATTAAATTAATTCAGGGAGTTATGGTCTCTATTTTTCTCTCTCAATTGTGTGGCCAAAAGAATGGGAGGAAGTTTTGACAATAGTTTTCATCTTCTTGACAAGAAAAAAGAGCATAGGAGAGAGTGTATGTCTGTGATTCACTATAATCTCCCAAGAACACACAAAGAAGAAAAAAAGTTTTCTTCTTCCTCTCTAAAAAATCATCTCCCTCTTCCCAAAAGGATAGTAGAACCCACAACTCTTGCTAATTCTCATTCCCTAAGAAGAATACAGGAGGTTTCTTGTGGTGGTGGTTATTTGGGTTGCTACGGATTTTTTGGAGATCGAAGTATTTGTGACTGGATCGAGGAGAATTTTGTGAAGACCTTTTGGCTTCAAGGGTAAATGTTACTTCTTCCCTAATCCCTTCTCCAAAGCATGTTGTAAAATTCTCTGTATAATGCAAATTTTCTATTCTGTAATTTTAATTCTGTGAAATTTGAAAATTGGAAACGATCTCGCTTCCGCTGCAGACCTCACAACTTCCTTCATTTTTTTTTATATCTAAGTTAACCATAGCTAAGTTGAAAGTTTAGTTTATCCCTATAATTATAAATTTACATCCTAAAGTTGATCTTCATAATAAACAACTATTTATAAGCACATGCAAATGAAACATTTTGCACCATTAAAAGGACATTGTCCCCACTCATGTAAATTAGAAGGCACCTTCGTATATAAGAGTTATAATCCACTTTAATAAATTAAAAATCGACTCTACATAATATAATCATCTTTATGGTTTTTTTTTTCTTTTTTGACAAATTTACTTAGATCACAATATATCATAGTCAAAGTCAATCATATATAATGCCATCATATAAGATGTGTTTATTTTCCATATTTTTCAATGACCGATCCACGTAAAAATATTTATAATTATTATAAGAGATTGTATCAATTAACCTAAATATAGTTCAATTGATATAAAGTATGTAACTTCGATCAAGAAATTAGAGGTCCAAAAATCTCACCTGGTATATTTAATTAAGAGGTTAGAGGTCTTAAAGTTATCACTACGCATTCGATATTGAACTAAAAAAGAAGGATGAAAATAGCTAAATTAAATCAATAATATATTTTTAGTATATTGTAAATTAGTTTAATAAATATCAAGTTGAATTATCATGTAATATTTATCAGCTCAATACGAGACTTATTAGCAATTGTAGGCACAAAGTATTTATATAATTTCCTCCAAAAAATGAAAAAAAAAAGGTAAATTGCATATTTGGAAATAAATATATAATTTTAGTTATATATATAATGTTTACCATTTCAATTACAAAAGCTCTTAGGTCATCACAATCCTAATAAAACCATTTTATTTTAGACATTTTAAGTAACAAATATACCAAGTGGGAATTAAAAATAGGATAAATAATTAAAAGCTATTTTGACTTTCAAAGCAAGTAAGAGACCATTATGGGCTTTCTATAAAAGAAAAATAAATACACAAAACCTAAGAAAGAAAAAGAGGAAAATCTTGTCACAAATAAATACTTTTAAATATATATTATATGAATTATTATATTCCAACCCTCATCTTTGTATTTATGATATAATATCTTTTAATAAAAAAAAATATATTTTTGTCCATCAAATTTGGACGGATATTTATTTGCTTTTCGAAGTTTCAAACTAAATATTTTAGTAATCATGTTTGAAAATAGTTGTAAATAGTCTTTAATTTAAACTTGACTGTTAGTTGATTAACTAAAAATAACTCACAATGAAGTGACAATTTCTACTATTTTTCATTATTAATTCAGATTTAATTAGGTATTTTCTCTTGCCATCTCCTCCCGTACTCCATGGTTTCTTCTCTCCCTTAATTGGATACTTATCATTGCTAGAAGTTCACAACTCGAAAACATATACTAAACAACTCGAAAATGAAGAAAACGAGCACACGAATGAGCTTCATCCTTTCTTCTCTCCCTTTATGTCATGTTTTCACATGTAGGTTTTATTCTACATATTTTAGCAACATATGTGACAACGTTTCCAGATTTGTGAGAACAAATATATCTAAGAATTGTTTATACACATCATGAAACGAAAACAAATTGTTTGCAAAGATCTGTTGCTTCCAGTAAATTATTCTGATGTGTGTTTGTTTTCATAAATCTGGTGTCAACATCGTAAGGTGGCCACGAGATGCAAACAACAAAACCGACAGTAGAGAATAAAAGGACGAGTGCATTTCATTTTGCACTATTATATATATATATAAAAATATTAATCAAAGAGAAAATAATATTACAAGAGTTTAAACAAATTATTCAAATTTCAAGTTTATTTGTCATTAGATCCAAGACTTTAATGGTAGATTAAGGTATATCTAATTCATATTTTCAATATATTTTTAATACTCCTCTTATTTGGTGAATAATTTAAAAACTAATTAGCACAAAATCCAACAAAAATGGTGAAAAATCAATATTAAAGGAAAAGGAAATGAGTAGGATTTTCAACCCAATACCTCTTATTAAGACCTTATTTAAATACTTTTGTAAATTTAATACATTTCAATATACCTTAACACCAACTTAAAATAAATTATTGTTGGGTTTTTAGTTGACCAAATATATATATATATATGTATATATATATATATTTCATCATAGACTATTAATTATTTTAAAATTAAAAAAAAAAAAAAAAAAAGTCTGTTGTTGGTTTTAATGCTCTGCCTTTGTTCCCAACTGCAACCACATGACACATTGTAATGAAGGGCTGTAAAGAAACCCATAGACATTAAAATACTCACACATCTTTCCTTATATATATATATATTAGTTTTGCCAAAATGTGTAAATAAATAAAAAAGGAAAAAAAAAAAAAAAAAGAATCGTTCACTTATGGCTTTTCTTTTAATCATACATTGGTGTGTGTTGGGGTTGGTGGGTGGGATTTGGTAATCTTTACTCTCCATTTTATTTTTCTGATGTTCCATCTATCTTGCTGTATTCCGAGTATGATCTAATAAAATGTTAGCACGTGACATTTTTATTTTATATATATATATATATTTATTTATTTATTTGTGGTAAGAAGTAGGGAGCACAAATACTAAGTATAGCGTAAATTGTACCTAATTATTCGCTTTTTTTTGCTCATATAATTATCCATAACACCTTCTCTCTAATCTATTTTTTCTCTACTACTTTATACTACCTGCTCCCTCTAATCTCACTTCAAAATTTCTTCCCCAAATAATGAATAAAAATAAGAAAATATTTGGGTAGATCTCGGGCTGTATCCATGTCCAACATCTCACCTAAATGCCTAATCATAAGTTGTCCATGTGACAGATATTTTTAAATAAACTATTTGTTAAATATTTTTTCCTTTGTGATTGAAGGGAATGCATGAATATAGATGCAGTCGAGATCAAATTGAGAGTGATATTGATGATATCAAAGTATGACTAAGAAACGCGTAAAAGAATTTAAAGTTACTATTTATAGCATCAAGATACATCTTCTTTTTAGGTGGCTGAATTATAGAATCTCTAAAGTTAAGCATTCTTAGCTTGGAACAATTTAGGATATGAACAATTTTCGAAGAAATATGTGAGAGAAAAAAGTATTATGGAAAGACATGGACTAATTTTTAGGGATAGTTTTCACTCTTAGAAGTAATTTAAGACAAATAGATAGCATGACTGGATCTCATAAAATACACGGGTAATTAACAAATTAACATCTACTCCATTCAAAATCAGACATTTGTTATATCTTGATGTTACTCCATTAAAGTCAAGTCTTTATCTATTAAGTTTAATAGTTGAATTTTGGGCATTAAACAAAGATTTGTAGACAATGATTGGCCATTAAAAAACAGAATGCAACTTTTCATCTGCTAAATTAAACTTTTAAAAAAAGAAAATCCATGGCTCTTGATTTTGTGTAATGTATAATAATAATAATAATTATAAATAAATAGTCATTAAAAATAGAATTTAAAGCTCCCATGATCATCTCATTAACTCTCTCTCTCTTTCTCTCTCTAAAGTTGAAACTTTAAAAAACAGATTCCTTTTATATTATTCCCCAAAACATCTCTGATTTTCCCTTCCATTTTCCCTTCCTTAAATTCCCAAGAAACAAACACTCTGTTTTTTCTCTCCTCAAATTCCTCAGATCTCTCTCTAAAATGAGAGACTTTGTTTCCTGTTTTAGCGAAAACTCCATTAGCATTTCTCATCCATCTTGCTCCAGCTACTCCAATGCTGCCGCCGCCGCCGTTGTCTCTCCGCCGTCTCCGTCGCCTTCCGTGAAAACTGCTATCACAAGCCTCTACGCCACCAGTCTCTCCGCCGCGCAGAATCAGTTGATGATTTCAGTAACATGGATGAAAACCCACTCTGCTCAAAGTTTAGCCATTAATCTCACTCAATCTCCGGCCGCCATAGCCTTCAAACTCGACACAACCGCCCGATTCTTCAAGAAAAACAAAGGCTCAAAATCCTACGACTTCCAATCCTCCAAAATCGAAATCCTCTGGGATCTCACCGCCGCCATTTACGACGGCGGACCAGAACCCATTTCAGGATTCTACGTTTTAATCACGGTAGATTCAGAAATCGCTTTAATTTTGGGGGAAATTCCCAAATCTTCTCGGCCTTATATCGTCAAATCCGCCATGGACGGGGACCCAGAAAGTCGAAAATGGTGGTTGATCTCAAGAACAGAGCATTGCTGTGGAAATACTCTGTTCTCAACGAAAGCAAAGTTCAGTGAAAATGGGGTTTTTCATGAGATCTCAATCAGATGCAGTGGAGAAGAAGGAGGGAAAAAGCAAGCGCCGGGATTATGGGTTTGGATCGACAAGAAAGCGGTGATAAGAGTGAAGAGATTGCAATGGAATTTTAGGGGAAATCAGAGTATTTTTGTTGATGGGTTGTTGGTAGATTTGTTGTGGGATGTTCATGACTGGTTTTTTGGGTCAGCCATTAATGGATTTGGAGTGTTCATGTTTAGAAGAAGAAGTGGATTGGAGAGTAGGTTGTGGTTGGAAGAGGAGAAGAACATCATTTCTCATAATCACATTCAAAAAAGTTTGGATTTTTCATTCTTGATCTATGCAAGTAAGACTTCATGATTCTGGATTATTCTTTTTTTTTCATCTATTCTCTCTCTCTCTTTTTTTTTTTTTTTTTTTTTTTTTTTTTTTTTTATGTTCTGAATTTATGAATATAATTCTTTGAAGATGGTGAGAGATGGGTTTCTCTCTATATCTCTCTACATTTCTATCTCTCTTTTTTTATTATTTGTTGTATAATATCTTAATCAATTGAGATTTTTTTTTTATCCACAACCGCGAGCAAAGCACGGTGACTAAGAGTATATGTATTTCGACACAAATACACTAGTGGAGATTTGAACCTCAGCTACTTCTTTTTTTGTTAGATCGTAAATTTGGTTCCTCTAGTTTGAAAAAAAATTTAGAAGTTAGTCATTGTGATTTATAATTAAAGTTTAGTTCATATGATTTGGTTAAATCTTAGTAAATAGCCTTTGCGAGAAGGACTACTTATGACAATTTTATTAAATTATAGGGACAATTTATGATGTTTTATCAAATTATAGAGACTAATTTCTAAATTCTAAAATCATATAGATTATGTTTTTAATTCTCTTCAAATTACAAAAATCAAATTTTTATTTGAATTTTTTTTGATAATATATGAGGTATGAGAATCGAATCTCAAACTTTGAGATTAATAGTGAAAGTTCATGATAATTGAACTATACTCATGTTGATATTAAAATTGATTTAATCAATTAATTTAAGCTTGAGTTAGTTACTGTGGTTTTTGAGAGGGTTAAATAAATTTTAACTTACCACTAGTATTGACTACTAAATTATGACCTTATGTTCAAAATCAAAGTCCTGTATTTTGATTTTTTTTTTAAAAAATTAAATTTATAAATACCCATTTGACCAGTTTATTTATTTATTTTTTTAACGATTTTCTAGAAATATTTTTAAAGATTAAGTCAAAAGTTGAAAACTAAAAAAATATTTTTTAAAAACTTAATCATATTATTGAAATTTGACGAGTTTAAATATTTAGTTAAAAAAAGATGAAAACTATGGTAAAAAAAATTCTAAGAAAACATCAAATGATTATCATAAGAAGGGTTGTACTTGTTTATTTTCTTTTCTGTATATATATTTTTTTTAACTTTCCCTCTTTTCTATAAAATGAAAACTTTTGTGGCCTAAAAGTAAGGAAGTATTGTCATTAAGTTGATGATGAAGGTGGTATAAGCCTTGAAAATAATTCAAAAAAGGAAGCAAAAAATTAAAATTAAAGATTCTTAAGCTTTTTTCTTCTCTCTCTCTTTTTTTTTTTTTTCTTTAAAGGGAATTTTGTTTTAATTTTGATTTTTCTGAAAAGGGAAATTGAGGTTTTTGAGAGAAGTGAATCAATCTCTTCTTGCTTTTGGCATTGAATTGCTAAATTGAAGTGGAGAATCTGATGTAAAATGGGTCTACAAAAGAAAGCTCTTTTTTTCTTTTTCTTTTTCTTTTTTCTTTCATTAAAGAATTTGGGGAATAAATATTTTGATAAAAAGAAATTATGAATTAATGTTGTTTGAATTAATAAATTCACTGTGATGAAGTTCAACATTCTGTACTTCTCTCTGTCCAGAAGTATCAAAATTTGAAGAACAAAACTCACTTTAATTTTTATTTTTTTATTTTTTTTCTAAAAAAACCCACTTTAAAGTTTATTAGGTACAACTGTTCTAAGAAAATTAGTTAACTACTTTTTTTTTGTTTTTTCTTTTTCTTTTTAATATATAGTTAGCTTATTTTAAATTTACCCTTTTTTCAATCTTTTTTTGGAAGGCTAAAGTATTTTTCTTCAAAATGGCATTTAGAAGGGAAATAATAAAAAAAAATATCACTATCAAGTTTTCATTTTCTAAAACTAGCACGTTTTTTTAAAACTCGTTGAATTAGGTTTTCTCGATCTATCTCGGACAAGATCGACCACCAAGATATAAATTAAAAAATTAACCCCTTTTTTTTTTTTAAATTAACATCGAGATTCTACTCATTTTTTCATATGTTATATAATCTTTTCCAATCTTATACTAAATCTTATATCTTTTCAAATTTTCTCCAAATTTGATTATTTTTACCAAATTTTATATTAATTTTTTTACATAATTTTTCAAATATTTATTCTAATTTATGTTTCCACAATTATATAAATTCCAAATTTTCAAATGAATTTATGGCGCTAATCTGTCCAAAAAAGCTCAAATATATAGAATATTGGAGTTAATTTTGCCCGAGATATACCAAGATTCTTTACATCTCCCAAATCTTACTTAATTTTTGGCGAATTTAATCTTTGTGCTAAAAGTTTGAAAAATCATATAAGATTTGATATAAAATTTGGGAAAGGTTATATAATATTTAGAAAATTCGATAGAAATTTGGTGTTAATAGCCCAAAACAAGTTAGAAAAGGTTAAAATTTTATGTAAATTTTGATGATCGATCTCGAATGAGATGGATTGAGAAAAACTATTATAATCAATTTTTGAAAATACTAATTTAAAAAGACGAAAACTTGAGGGAGTTATTTATGATAATTTTTCCATTTATAAACTATCCAATTACAGTTCTTATTTCTAAAAGTTTCTATATAAAATCAATTTTTTAGAAGGCCTCAAATTTAATAAAAAGATATTATACAAAATTAAAAATATAAAAGTATGAAATAATCACGCCTATCAATTATTACCTTCTTGAAAGGTCATTTTTAACGTTGTCGTCATTGCCCTCAATAGAATTGACTTATTCTTTATATATATATAAAAAATAGACTTATTCTCAAAATCATTCGTAGTAAGAAGAGGCCAAATTGCATTCGACTGGATTTGCATTATGTATAAATACCTTTTTTCGTCCACTTTTGTATTTAGTTTCTATTTGATTCTTATATTTTAGAATCTTACTCTTTTATCATTGGAATTTTAACAATGCTTAATTTTGATTTTTGAAATAATAAAATCGTTAGTGACTCACCCGAAGAAGATGATGATTGGGCTAATTTTAAATTTAAACACACCGATGAGGTTGTTATTTTAATTTTGACATGGTAAAAAGTTATATTTTAATATATATATATAAATTCAAGAATCGCCTCTACAAACGTATCCGACAACGAGGGTGGTATTGTTGTCGACTCCTCATTCTCTGTTGCAAGTGTTCTACCCCTTCTTTGTATTGGGAATGTGACCAAAGTTCTACATTGCCTAGATAAAGGGATGATTATGAGTATTTAAGGACAACTATCTCTGTTAATATGAGGTCTTTTGAGGTGAAATATAAAGTGAAGCATATGTTCAAAGTGGACAATATCATGTTATAGAAGCACCGTCGTCTGATATGTGTGTGGAGTGTCTTGAGTTTTTGTTAATTAATTTTTTATTTTTTAAAAAAATAGTCAAGTCATCAATCTATTTAGTTTTGAAATTTGTCTAGTAATTATCCAAGTCAGCTCTCCGTTAAATCAATAATTGTTCTATTATCTCCATGACTAAAATTGAACATTCTTAAAATCTCAAGAAAAAAGTATTAAATTTTAAAACGTGTGGATCAAATAGAAATAAAAGAATTAAAAAGGGTATTTTTCCCTTTACATTTTTTAAGAACGAATAAATTTAATAAATGTTCTCCTTCTAAAATAGTTTTTTCAACTTATCCTTTGAAATTATTGTCGTCTGTTTTATGCCAAAAGACTGCTAAAATCTCAAATCTTAAAATGTGGGACAACCTCAAAATGTTTGTAAAATTGTAACCTTGTTTAAAAAATATCCCTAAAATTTAAAAAATGTAACTTCTTTTTTAAAAAAAAAAAAAAAAAATTGAAAATTAGTCTTACCATTAGTTTTGGTTTTGGATGCAACTGTCAGTACTTGTTTCCAAAATACCCCTTTCAAAAGTTTCAATTAAACCCTTAAACATTAAAAAAAAAAAAAAAAAAAACCTTACCACTAATATATGGACAAAAACTATTAATACCTCATTTGAAAAGTATTTCTAACTTTTTTTTAAGTTTA
The DNA here is from genome assembly GCF_027475165.1 of Benincasa hispida. NCBI lineage: Eukaryota > Viridiplantae > Streptophyta > Magnoliopsida > Cucurbitales > Cucurbitaceae > Benincasa > Benincasa hispida. Next base: position 3,868,142 of record NC_143485.1, on the reverse strand, counting down.
AGAATGCTTTTACGGCTAGTATAGTTTCTTTTCCATATAGATACTCTTAGATTTTTCATTTATTTGTCCAATTCTTACACCAAATTTTTAAACATAACCCAAAACTTCAAGTTCAAGCATAAAATCCTACAAAGTCTCACAAAGTCAAAACCAAATCTCCTCTCAAAGTTCAACAAAAGGATGAATAGCAAATACCAAAAAAGAATATCATCTTCGATCATGAGAACTCTCATTAACTTATCACAACAAATAAACTAATTCGAACTTGAAAAATGACCAACAAAGTCTTCATCATTACAAATTTGGCAATGCACATGTTCTTTTTTGCTTCTCCCTCCTACGGTTTGTCCTCAAAATTATAACCAAAATTCTCAACATGTGTTCCTTTTTGTATGTATTAAACTCAAAAGAGATGTTAACAGACACTCGGCTACTAACAAACAATTTTGTTAAAACATTTAAATCCTAAGGTTCCTTGGTGATTCCATTATTTTTTTTCTTCTTGCTAGCTTATATACCATAATTGAAGGGAATACTTTTAGAGATTGGAGAATGGAAGAAGGCGAGTAAGAGAGAAAATAGGGAAGTGTTATGTCATTAGGGATTGAAGTAGAAGAGAGAGAAAAATGAAGAGGGAGATGACAGATGTAGATAAACTATTTCGGTCTATATACTAATGGTAAGGACAACTCTAAATTTTTCCTGCTAATGTTAAGGTTACTAATACAAATTTTGAAAATTTTAAAGATGTTTTTAAATTAAACAAGGTGCTTTTATACATATACCGATACACTTGTATACAAACTAACAATAATAGTACTTTTAAACTTTTTTTTTTTAAAAGATTAAGGTTATAATTGAAATTTTTGAAAGTTAAAAAGAGATATTTTTCAAACAAAGTACTAAACATTTTCATTCCAAACTTAATAAAGGCATTTCTTAACTTTTTAAAAAAGTTTTAGCGTTTTAAATTTCTTTTGAAAAGAAAAAAATTTGAGTGTTTTCTAATTTTTTTAAAAAAAGTTTTTGAGTATTTCTTAAACTTTTGAAATTTTAGAAATATTTTTAAAACGAAGGATAAAATTTAAGAGTATTTTCTATAATTTAGTCTAAAACATAGACTAAATGTTGAATACCTAAAACATTGTATATATAGAACAAGCTATCCAAAAATTCCTACACAAGCTACTATATAAAAGCTCATCCAAAAATGTCAAATAATATTCATTCTTTTCTTTTTCTGTCAAATTACAAATTTAATTTATGAACAACTTCTACAGTTGTATATATTTAGTTCTCAAACTTATAAAAAGAAAAAAGTTTCTAAAACTTTGAATCATGATTATGTAAAATTCTTTCATATTTTTCTTTTCCTTTTCAAAAGTACATTATTTTATATAATTCTTATCATTAACATCTGATGATAACGTGACATATCTATATTCAACAAATATTAACTAGTTTTGACATAAAAAGGTAAAAATAGATATGACTAGAAAAAATAAAACGACATGCAGATAAATATATCTTAATTTTGAAGGAAGTAATGTGTCATCACATCCTCTTTATCGATGGTACAATTCTATAATATAGTTTTACACTAAAAAAAAAAACACACAAAATCTAAAATTGATATGAAATAGAAAATGCATAAAAATGCATGGCTACCAAAACAAAATAATGAAAAGTTAAAAAAGGTAGAGCCCATTTAAATTGTCTGTAAAAGGGTCCCATTTATAAGTTGTAAAAACCCATGATTTAAGGCAAGGCCATTCCAATCCAAACAACTTGTAAGGACAATAAGATAACCTAATTCAAAAGAGAAGGGAAAGTGGAAAGAGGGGAGGGGGGCCATAAGATCTTTGGCTCTTTTTGTTTGTTGTCTTCATGTTTAGGTATGAATTCAGAAGACCATTTTTAGTGCAACCACAACTAGTCAAACCTATATATTATAAAAGAAAGGGTTTTTCTTTTTAAAATCTAATTATTTTTTAAATTCACAACGATTTTGTTATGTTCTATTTTGATCTTTTAAGTTTACGATGGTTGTTCAACGGTTTGTTTGGTTCAAAATGATGTCGTTTTTCTAAAATGGAAAATGTTTAATGTTAAAATGGTAGTCATGTTGGAGTTTATATCCTAAATCTCATGTGTCTTCTAGTTTGTAAAAACAAATTACATATCTAATAAAATAAGGGATATTTTATTGACGTTTAGACTGCAATAATTCAATCCAATAAACTAAGATCCAAGGTTATTTGATGAAACTTAAACATGTATGTGGAGTCATATAGGTGGATCATATTTAAGTAATAACCTAAATAATCTATAGTATATGAATAAGGTTGGGTACTTTATCCTGGTGACATTACGAATATGGCCCGCTTTGTAAATGTTGCAATTTTTATAAAGTGCTGCAGATGATTTGATCCTGATCATTCATGTGGAGACATATGAACGGACGTATTCTATACAAAGAGTTTGTATAAGACTGGACTGCGAAATGAATAGTCTCTATTTATAACACCGTTGCTAGAAGAGACTTACATTTCATTGGGATGACCATAGGTGACTTTACCTTAATCCTGAGTGAGTTATGAACTCTTGTCTATGAGGATGATTCTTTGATTTGTATAGGGGAGAGTGGCCAGATTAGCCGACTCAACAAGCCTACGATTTTGGGGATTTGTTCGAGTAGAGAGTTGGGAACACAACTACACAAAATGGAATTCACTCATTTCCGTCTTTAGGGGAAGTAGATAAATTGCTCCCTTAATAGATGATTTTGGGTCTTGAACATTGAGGCCTCAACCTCTCGTTAGTTTATAATAGTTTGAAAGGCCTAAACCATTTGTTCATTAGAGGGATCATTGGTATTTAAAGAGTTAGATATAACTATAGGGGTAAAACGGTAATTTGACCCAGCTGTAGCTATGAGCGATTTGTGAAGAGTTGACTCACTGTTGATTGGTTATATCCGTGGACACAAAATATATCTACAATGCGAAGAGTGCAGCTATCGGTCTTTAGTGAAGTGATCGGTAGTTAATGAATATAATTGGATTAAAGAAGTTTAATCAATTAATCCCATATCATTGGAGCTTCTAATCTATAGGTCCATAAGGTCCATTTATTAGCTCACTAAAGGATATTAATGAGGAATGATTTAAATTGTTCAAATCAAATAAGACAATTTCATATTAGTGAGATTAATATATAATGGTTAATTATAAATATGATCTATAATCCAAATTATGTAAAAGAGATATATTTGAATAAGATTCAAATATTAGATTTATATGAATTGGATTCATATAGAGATGTATACATATGTGATATTTATATGTTAATTAACTTCATATTAAATATGATTTAATATAGTTATTTAATTGATTAATTAATGGTAATTAATTGATTAAGAAATAATAGAGATTGGAGATTAGTATAAATATATGATATTTATGATAATTAATTAAATATATATTAAATGGGATTTAATATATGGTTCTTTAATCAATGTGTCAATTAATTAAATAAGGATTATTTAATTAATTAGCACTGAAGGTATAAAGAGAAATACTTGGAGAAAGGGTTAACCCTTAACCCGTCTCATATAAATATATTCTTATAGCCCATTTAGTGAAAAGAGTTTCATTACACAAACAACCTAGCCTTCAAACCTTCACATTCTCTCTACAAATTCTCTACCATTTTCCTCCTCAAAAGTTCTTAGAGACCACCCTTCCAAGTTCTTTGGAATTCTGGAGAATAACAAGACAACTTTGTTGGTGGTGTCCTTCTTCATTGGAGAATTTCGAGATCGTTGATAATGGTGGAAGAGGAAAGTTAAAAGAATCAACAAAAGTGAGTTTTGATTTCTTCTCTTCTTCCTCTTTTCTAGCATGCTTATAGTTTTATCTGAATATTTATCCTACAAATGCATGTTTTATTTTATTGTTTTTGTTTCCATAAAATTCAAATGTCTAACTGTAAGGCGTTCAACACTTCCATGATAATTTGATTCCTTCAAGTCAAGTGGCTTTTTATATTATTAAAAATATGAGATCATTGTAAATATAGCAATCAGACTCAAAGTATTAGCAAATATAACATAATGTAAAATAATTTGCAAATATAACAGAATTCAGATATAGCTCACAAAGTTTATCAATGATAGACTATATCGTTAGTAGGATCTATCAGCAATGGACTCTATCATTTATAGGAGTTTATCAACTATAAAGTTTATCACGGATAGTTTTTGCTATATTTGTAGTTCTTTAAAATATTGTTATACACTTAATTATTAGCCCTAAAAGTGTTATTCATTGTAATTACCTCTTAAACAAAATCATTTCAGTTATTCAAAAGTGATAAGCCTTCTTTGAATCAATTTTTAGAGTTGTCCATTTTTTTTCTCTTGAGGTGAATATTACTGTTCTATTTTGTTAGAGATATAGTTAAATTTATTTTTCTTCTCTTCCATTAAGATCCAAGTGAAATTACTCGTAATAATTTTACCGGAACGTTTGACGGGTAAATTTAGAATCAAAAGTTTGGAAATCAAATGTCTGGAAGGCTTATTTGAGAGAGTTTTAAAACCTAGAATCACATTGTCTGTGTTTGGAGTGCATGATTTGGAAGCTTGGATTTCTTAAAGCTTGTGTTTGGATTCTAGGCTATTAATGTCTCTATTTGGGATGCAGATTAATAACTTAGAAAAAAAAATTCAAATATTATGAAAAGAAGTTTATTTTTTATTTTCTCTAATTTATTTTTTCTTCTTGGATAAAGCTAAGTCAAGCAAATGTATATGAAGAAAGTCATAAGTAAAGGAAGAATGTTTAGAATTTGTGTCCCACCTTTGAATGGAGCAAGGGCCATGGGAAGGGTTAGTGAAAGTTCATTTGGGGCTGCCTTAAAAAAGGGGCTAAAAAAACAATGGTGAAAGTGACATTCAAAAACTATGGAACATTTTGAGAAGTTTGGGGCAATGAGTTTAAATGGATTTAAAGGACCACTTCTCAAATTACACCATCATAACAATGGGACCTAGTCATTTTTTTTTTGTTCTACTTTTACCATCAAAAGATATGGTTTTTTCTTTATATTGAAATAAAAGTTGTTAATGATAAAGAGATCTATTAGATATAACATTAAAAATTATAATCTATTTTAGTCGTTTTTTTAAATAACAGAGACTAAATTGTTATATGATTCTTGAAAAGCCAAACACAAACCTTTAAATGAACATAGACGACAAAGATATAGTTTTAAAAAAATTGTAAAGTATATGTTCTTAATACATGGAAATTTAAAGATTTCAAAACTCGGACTAATAATTTTAGCATGCATTATATTTTAAGTAAACGATAACCATAAAAATCGTGATCACATATATTCGAAAATAGGTATTTGAACTATTATGTTTTAAATAAGGTAATTATATATATGTTAAAACATTTATAATATCTTGACATGTCAACTTAAGCATATAGTTTTTAACCTTTGTAATAAGTCGTCAAAAATTCAAAATCTTACTCTAGGGTTTGTAATACTATTCTTTAAAAATTGTCTTCAACATCAAAAATCATATACGAAATGAAGGATTTTCTTGGATTCAAATGGATTATAATTGGTTTTCAATCTTTACCTTTGCTCCCGGAACGAGTAGCATTTATTTTACATAACTACATATATTTTATTATAACTTTTTGGTCAATAATTTAATTTTTTAACCACTTGAACATATATTTAGACACTTCGAACCTTTTTGTTAAATATTTTTCTTCTTGTTACATGTTTCATATTTATTGTTTTCTCATTTTTAATTTTAAAAAGTGTAATTACATTTGAGTAACCATTTCTTGTTTTTGGTTCTTTCTTTAGAAAAAATAGAAATATGTTTAATAACCATTCTTTTGTTTTTCTCTCTAAAATTTAAAAATTAAAATTCTAAATGAAAATAAGTTTTTTTTATAATTAAATATCAAGAAATTTATGTTGTTGTTATTTATTATGCATTTTAGGAATAAAAATAATAAAATAACACTTTTATCTAGATTTTGGGGGGGGAAAAAAGTAAAAACGAAAACAATTTCCAAACTTTCTACCCAAAAAGAGATAATCAAGAAATAAAAATAATTACTGAACACATATAGTTCTCAAAACCCGAAAAGAAGAAACAAAAAACTAGAAACTAGAATATTACAAACATGCCCTGTATGTATTTTACTTTATTAAATCACATTCAGTAATATTTGATTTTTCAAATATTCTATATTTAATCAAAATACGTCAATGTTTAAAGCAAAACATGAAGATTATACAAATTAATAATGTTTAGATGAAATCTTAGTTAATTAAAATTACAAAATAGTACCGTCCTAGTTTATCCTATAGAGAAATATTATTGCTAAAAACAGCTTTGTATCAAGGTTTAAATTTCATTAGGGTTAAAAACCCATTTTTAGTCGAACTTTTAAAATGAATTTTTTAATCCAAAAAACTTTATAAGAAAAGGTAACACAATTTTAAATGTATATTTTTTTTTTATTAAAAAAGTAAAATTTTATAATAATGTAGGAAAATTAATTTTAGAAGTTGAGAGACAAATTATATTTATACAATTTTTTATATTATGAGAAAGAACCAGTAAATTTAAGGAAAATAGAATGATTTATTCTGTAATCTAAGTACATACGATTTATAGTTGGCCTTAAAATTTGAAAAGTTTACTTTAAGTTTGTAAAGATTGAATGAGGACTCTATTGTAGGGGTGTTCATGGATTGAATTAGGTCGGGTTGAAAGACTTTTTTAGACCAAACCCAATTGACCGTAAATTTCTCCAATCCAAATAACCTTTATTAAAAAATGAACCCAACCATAAAATATTTGGGTTGGGTTGATTCGGGTTAATCGAATCATTTATTTAAAATTTTGTTCTAAAAAGAATTAAAATGTAAATATGTAAAAATCTAATTTAATTATTTTCATATATTTAATTAAGATTAAAACTCAGTTTCAATTTATATAGTGAGAAACTATTTTAAAAGTTGTTGAATAATTCTTCAAAAAATATTGAAATTAAATAAAACTAAAATCAATATAAGTATAAATAATTGTGTCATAAGTAATAAAAAATATATTTTAAAGTTAATAATATATTCGGGTTGGTTCAGATTGGTTTGGGTTATATTAGGTGAACCCATGAATCAATCAAATCCATAAAATTTTCATTTATTTGAACCCAATCCAATTCAAATGAGTTGATAAACCAACCCAAACCGCACGAATTGGGTTTGATTTTTTCGGTCATCGAATTTTTCGTATTGATAGAGTCAAATAATCATAATACTCGAAATAGTCAATTGTGACGGTTAGATAATTATAACTATAACACTAATAATGAAAATGATATTCATGATAAATAATTAGTGTGTGTGTTTTGTTATGGAATAAAGTAGCTAAGATATGATTTGATAACTATTTAAGCTTTTTAAATTTCCTTTTACAATCAAAATCACTTAGCCTAACAAATATATATATATATATTTAAACCTAATCTTTTGAAGGCCCCATTTAGGTTGAATTTGAACAACTTTTTTAATGGAAGTGAACCAAAATAATATCAAACTTTGAAATGATGGGATTTGGTAGAAAAAGAAAAGAGTATCCTAAGCATTATATTGAAATTGGTTGAATGACAAAGAGGAGAAACTTGATTTTCCTTTTTAAATAATAAAAGAGGTCTTTGAGTATGACACTACAAACCGCCAAAAAGTCTATATAGATTGTTTGTTAAGCTACAAAATTTGAATCTTCTATGCTATCTTTAAATGCACATTATATATATATATATATATATTTATATTTATATTTATAAGATTTGATCTTACTTTATTTTACTTTCTAGTTTCAAAAACTTCTCATTCATGTCTAGATCCAAAGTATTCATTAATTGCATTTTATAAGTAAAAGATTCATTTCTTCATGTGTAATTTGGAGCAAAAAATTTAAAGGGTTTATTGGAGTTTTAACTTTTAACTTTACTTATTCATATTTGGAAGGAATAAAAGTAAATGAGTTTTGTTTTATAACTTTGATTCTGGTTAATTTAGTGTATGTTTGAGAATGATTTTAAAATTGTTAAAATTACTTTTGGCATGTTGAAAATCACTTTAAATGATTAAATATGTTTAAAGTAATTTTGAAAATGTCAAAAGTGATTATACCCACGTTAGAATCGTTCTCAAGTATGCTCTTATATTTGTTACAGTAATGAAAATCTACCAAAAACAAAAAGAAAATAAAGAAAATCATTTTTGCAATTGATTCTTCCGTTTTTTTTTTCCTTCTTATTTATGAAAACCACTTTCTTTGAAAAAAAAAATGAAAAAAAGAATATGATGAAAAAGAAAAATTAGGCATGCAATTGATTCTTAAGTCGAACATATTCTTTTTACATGTATTCATTTGAATGAATTATTCAAGATCTCATCAAGATATTACACGGCTTATTGATTTGTTTCAAACATCAACATTTACTAAATTTTATGGATTTGGAACATTTGATTAATCAAGAAATATCGTTATAGTGATCGATCCTTTTTTTTTTTTTTTTAATTGATGATATAGTGTAAAGTATCATACATGCTATTTTATTAAAAATATTGAAAAAAAAAATGAAGCATTTACATGACTTTAAGATTGCTTTTAAAACAAGTGTTCTTAGGGAAAAAAATATTTTTATTATAAGTGCTTTGCTTAAGAGTATTTAATAACAAAACACTTTGATTCTACATTATTAAAAATATTTTTTAACAATCAAGATATTTAGGCTCGTTTGGAGGCCCAAGTTGAGAAGAGATCATGTGGGTGACTTACATCTCACCGTTTGGGCCACTAACATCCTAACTACCTATATCTGATATCTACATCCCCACAGTGCTAGGTTTTGCCCATCGATATCGCAACTCATCTTCCCACCCTCTATCTGACATTTTGGTTCTCTCATTTTTCTCTCCTCAAACATTTTTTCAACGTTGGTTCTTCCATGGAGAAGGGTTTCCTTTCTCCAATCTGACGCATGATCAGTGGGTGTTCGATTTCAAGTTTAGTGGGGGGGAGGTCGTTCTCTTATTCTCAGATATGTTGATTCTTTCGTTCTTTCTTTTTCTTACCCTCTGAAATCACTTTAATCCCTCGTCGTTGGTTCTTACATTGAGAAGAGTTTTCTTTCTTTTTCTCACTACTTCAATGAAAACCTAAAACCAATATCTTACCGATTCCATGGTCCTTGTTCACTCATGACTAGTTCTATGTTTGGGTTGTGGGGCTCGATGCATGTTGCTTCTCGAATGTTCAGCATTGAAGTCTTGGTAGGGGATTGGTTTTAGTCATTGGAGCTTAGTGAGGGAGAATACCATCAAGGTTTGTTTTCTAAACCCCAGCCGGCCAATGATGAATACCACCCCCTTTTCACCCTCGCCGCTTCAATGAAAATCTGAAACCAATCTCTTGCCAATTCGATGGTCCTCTATTCACCCATGACCCATTTTATGTTTGGTTTGTAGGACTCGATGCATGTTGCTTCTCGAATGTTCGACATTGAAGTCTTGGTAGGGGACTGGTTTTAGTCATTAGAGCTTGGTGAAGGAGAATACCATCCAAGTTTGTTTTCTAAACCCTAATCGGCTGATGATGAGTACCTATCCATAATTTTTGTTAAAAAATTTCGATGATGAGTACCTATTATGATTTCTTATGAAATTTCTTCACTATTTTCATATTCGGTCTGTTTTTTTGTATTCCTTCTCATTCATTCAGTTTCAATCTTCGATTATAAGATTAAAAAATAAAAAAAGTGTTCCAAATAGGATGGATACAATAATTGAATTATAATATTAAAAAAGAAAAAAAGTGTTCATACAGACAAATTATTATAGAGTACAAAATATAAACCAGATAGCACTGACATAACAACTCTGCACATCCAAACACAGACATAACAACTCTGCACACCCAAACACAGACATAACAACTCTGCACACCCAAACACAGACATATCAACTCACACATAACAACTCTGTACACCCAAACACAGACATCATAACTCCCTACACATTAGAACTCTCCAAACATCAGACTTCCTCACATCCTATATCATTTTAGCGCCCCAAACAACCCCTTAATATCTATTTTGTTGAGATCTGAAATCTGTTTTTATGTTTTCGGATTAAAATATCAACTGTTAATGGAAAAAGATAGATGATTTGGGCTTGAGGACTAGATCCGACTTTCTTGATTTTCTGTTTTTCTTCAAAAATTTAAATTTTTTTGGGAGGATCGAATCTCTAACTTTAATATTGATAGTATAAACACTGTCAATTGTGCTACTACTTGTCATAATTATTATTAGGTTAAATTGAAAATGTGGTCATGATCGAATAACTTTCAAACTAGTGATTAATAAGTAATTGAACTTTAAAAAGTGCTCAATAAATTCATGAACTTTCGTATTTAATAGGTTCCTAATATTCTAACAAACCAAGCAACCAAAAGATAGAATTTGAAAATTCAGGGACCAAACACACGTATCTTTTAAAACCTGGGACTAAAAAGGTAATTTTGTTCAAAATTACTGTTTCATGGTTTCACACGTATCAATAATGTGTCAATGTCTAAACTTAACCATTTTTAACGTATCTGTGCTTTGTAGTACAAGGGTGTTATAACATATAACCACTTACCTATGCATTAAAAAAACAAAAACAAAATAAAACAAAATAGAAAGAGAAAAAAAAAAGGAAAACAAAACAAAACAAAGCAAGACAAAACCGAAGATTCCATAAGATCTTACCTTGTGCTTGCTTCCTATTTTGTGGATCAAAAGATTCGACTAGACCTGAATAACACCTAACACCTGCAACCAAATAAAGAGAGACATGCCATCATAATTTGTTTTAGCAATGGACAAATGAAGATATTGAAAGAACCAAACAATCAACACAGTTTAACATGAGACGTTCCTCTGCGCGAAACATGATCGAAAGAGAATTTGGAATGTTAAAGGTCGATGGGTTATACTTCGAGGAAAATCATACTACCCAGTTGATGTGCAATGCAAAACAACATATGCATGTTGTCTCTTGTAAAAATTGATCATTCGAGAGATAGGTCTACCCGACATTCGAAGAAGGCAAAAAAAGGTTAGAACAAACTGATGGGAATGAATGCAAATCATGTCAAATTCATGGAAGCCATGGATGCATGGACTCAATGGAAGGAAGATCTCGCGAATCAGATGTGGACAAAATAGAATGTAAACTGAGGAAAATAAATTGAATGCACGTGTTTTTGTGACTTCTTTCTGGAAAGATTGTGATGATACAATCTTGATCTTGTTCTTTTGTAAGTACGTGGGGTACATGTATAGGTTTATTAAAGGACGGTTGATGTGAAATATAAATCTTTTTGCTCACTTATGTAAATAGAATTATAAATAATGTGAATCGATTAATACATATAACAATACATGTGCAATGTGATAGACCACCAATATTGTTTCAGTATCAAAGGAGGAAGAATAAGGGTAATATGAGAAAGTTTAGAAAAGATGAATGTGCTTCGATTGAGAAGGTGGGGACCATGCCGATTGGGGACCCTTGGTTAGTTAGGGAATTTTCGATGATTATTAAATAAGAATTAGAATGTAACAATGAAATTGCAGGAGAAGAAAGAAATGGTAAACAAAGGGAAATGAATGGAAGAAGAAACAAAATAGAAGGCTTTTAGAACAGAAAAATGAAAGGGAATGGAGTGGGACTGAAATTGAGTTGAAAGAGAGAAAAGCATAAACTTTAATAAACTTTAGTTTATTCAATCTTTTTGTTCCATTCCCAGATTTGAATGCAGAGGAAACTATATTTTCTTTTGCATATGCTCTATTTCAATCCTTCTTGAATTCAATAAAAATTCCATTTTCAATTTGGTATTCTATCAAATTGGTAAATGGCTCAAAAGAGATTTGAGGAGAAACTGGAGCTGTTGGATCAGGAGATTTCCAGACTTCAAGTAGAGATGAAAAAGTTACCGACCATCGAGGAGAATTTACCATCCTTGGCGAAGAGTATTAATCGATTGGGAATGCAAGTGAAGACGCACCAGAAGATGTTAATCTCATATGTGGTGGAATGGTGAAGGGAAAAGCAATCTCGACGGAAGTAACAGAGGGATCGAGGAGCAAGCAAATCGAGGGATCAAATGACAAAATTTCGAATGTGTTGAATAATGCGGCCAAGTTGGGAGCAGAAGATTTTTTGAACAGCCGAAGTAAATTTAAGAAGGTTGAAATGTTGGTATTTAGTGGAAGTGATCCAGACTTGTGGTTATTTAGAGCTAATAGGTATTTTCAGATCCATAAGCTGACTGAATCGGAGAAAATGACAGTGGTTGTGATTAGTTTTGATGGGGTTGCGCTGGATTGGTATCGATCCAAAGAAGGATGAGAACCGTTAAAAGATTATAAGGACTTAAAGCAGAGATTCTTAGTTTGTTTTCGATCATTGAGAAAAGGATCGATCTGCGAAAGGTTTCTGACGATTAAGTAGGAGTCGACTGTGGAGGCACATTGAAATTTGTTCGACAAGCTGGTGGCCCCATTACCATACCTTTTCAATGAAATGTTGGAGGAGACGTTCATGAATGAGCTTGCGTCGTGGGTCAAAGCAGAGGTTGATTGTTGGGAACCAATTGGGCTAGCACAAATGATGAAATTGGCCCAATGAGTTGAATACCGTGAAAATGCACGATCGGAGGCGGGTCGGGCGAAGACATTCAAAGGTAAGATCCAAACCTTGAATAACCCTAAAATGAATAATGACTCTATCAATAAAGTAGATAACCTTATCGAGTCATTTTCGATGAGGATCATTATTAAGAGGGGTATCTGCAGGGGAAAATAGGAGAGAATGAGCATCTAGACGATTGACAGACATTGAATTTTAAGCTAAGAAGGAGAAGGGATTATGTTTTAGATGTGATGAAAGGTACTCGATGGGACACCATTACAAAAGACGCGAACTCCGAGAGTTGAGGTTACTGGTTGTGAATGCGAACAGGGAGGAAATGGAATTGTGCGATAAGAACGACTTGAAGGAAGAAGTAATAGAGTTGAAAATGTTGACCGTAGAGGATGAAGTGACTACAATGGCAGAACTTTTGTTGAATTCAGTTGTTGGATTGACCAACCCTCGAACGATGAAGATCAAAGGAGAAATAAGGGGTGAGCCAGTAGTTGTGTTGATCGATTGTGGAGCAACACATAATTTCATATTCGAAGGGTTAGCAAAGTGATTACTCTTGGCAATAACAGAAACCATAAACTATGGAATGGTTTTGGGATCTGGTTCGGTAGTCAAGGGAATGGAATATGTAAGGAAGTTGAGCTTACGATCGGGGAATGGAGGGTGAGGGACAGTTTCTTACCGTTAGAGCTAGGAGGGGTGGACGTTATCTTGGGGATGCAATGGCTACATTCATTGGGAAAGATAAAGGTGGATTGGCAGAACTTAACCATGACCTTCAATCATGGGACTCGCAAGGTAACTCTCCAAGGTGACCCTAGTCTGATGAAGGCGAGAGTGAGTCTGAAAAGTTTGATGAGATAGTGGACAGAGGAAGACCAGTGCTTTTTAATTGAATGTAGAATGATGGAAGGAGGAGTATCAATGGCGAAATGGTATGGAATAGAAGAAGTCTACACTATTTCTGAATCAATTCCCACATTTTTGAACAAGTTTGAGGATGTGTTTGAGTGTCCAGGCGAATTGCCTCTGAGAAGAAGTATTGAGCACCACATTCACTTTAAGAAGGGAACGAATCTGGTAAACGTGAGACTTTATCGTTATGCTTACCAACAGAAAGCTGAAATGAAAAAACTAGTAGAAGAAATGTTAGATTTGGGGATCATAAGACCCAGTACAAGCTCGTATTCAAGCCCTGTGCTGTTGGTGAGAAAGAAGGATGGGAGCTGGAGGTTCTGTGTTGATTATAGAGCCCTCAATATCATAACTATACCAGATGAATTCCCTATACTCGTAGTATAAGAACTATTTGATGAATTAAATGGGGTAGAGTTATTTTCTAAGTTGGTATCATTAGATTAGAATGTATCCAGGAGATATAGAGAAGACAACATTTAGAACCCATGAAGGACATTACGAGTTTTTGGTAATGCCTTTTGGACTAACCAATGCTCCTTCCACGTTTCAAGCTTTGATGACCACCATCTTTAAACCTTACCTTTAACACTTTGTCTTAGTCTTCTTCAATGATATATTGATGTATAGCAAGAACTTGGAAGATCATTTGCAACATCTGGAAGTAGTGCTAGCTAATTTGAGGGAAAATGAATTGTATGCCAACCTTAAAAAATGTCAGTTTGCTAAGGAACGTGTGGAATACTTGGGGCATATAATTTCGGGTAAAGGGATGGAAGTGGACCTAGAAAAGGTAAGGGCTATTTTGGAATGGCCAATGCCACATACCATCAAGGAGATCCGTGGATTCTTGGGGTTGACAGGTATTATAGGCGTTTTGTACAAAATTATGGAAGCATTGCAGTACCGTTAACTCAAGTATTGAAGGGTGGTGTCTTTCAGTGGAATGAAGAAGCTAAAAAGGCATTTGAGAAGATGAAACACACCATGATGACCTTACCCATGTTAGCACTGCCTGATTTTGGCTTACCTTTTATGGTGGAAACTGATGCTTTAGGCCACGGATTTGGAGCTATGTTAATCCTATAGAAACGTCTGATTGCCTTTTATAGTCACACATTATCTATGAGAGATCAGGCCAAACTGGTTTATGAAAGGGAGTTGTTGGCTGTGGTTATGGCTGTACAAAGGTGGAGACAATACTTGTTGGGAAGAAGGTTTGTAATCAAGACTGATCAGAGGGCACTAAAATTTGTGTTAGAACAGAGAACCATACAACCTCAACATCAGAAGTAGATTGCGAAGCTGTTGGGATATGATTTTGAGGTGATTTATCGGCCTAGACTTGAAAATGGAGCAACGATGCGTTATCATGAGTGATACTCGATGTACAGCTTGTGACCTTGACTACCCCTACACTGTTGGACTTTGCTGTCATTCAAAGAGAGGTGGAACGAGATTCTAAATTGCAGGATGTCAAAGCTAGGTTGCAACAGAATGAAGAGGGAGTTACAGACTTTTCTTTACAGCAAGGAGTGTTGAAATACAAGGGGAGGTTAGTACTGTCTAAGACATCTTTGATTCCCACCATTTTGCACACATATCACGATTCAGTGTTTGGAGGGCATTTTGGTTACTTAAGGACTTATAAACATTTATCAGGGGAGTTGTATTGGGAGGGAATGAAGAGAGATGTAAAGAAATACGTGGAGGAATGTATGGTGTGTCAAAGAAACAAGACTCTAACTCTATCACCAGCAGGATTGCTGATGCCTCTATCCATCCCTAATGTGGTTTGGCTGACATCTCAATGGATTTCATAAAGGGGTTACAAAAGGCAAAAGGTCATGATGTAATCCTAGTCGTAGTGGATAGATTGAGTAATTGTGGACATTTTCTGGCCTTAAAACATCCTTTGAATGTTGAAGTTCTAGCCAATGTGTTTTGTAGAAAGGTAGTTAAACTTCATGGGATTCCACAGTCCATTGTGTCTGATAGAGACAAAGTCTTCATGAGTCACTTTTGGCAAGAACTATTTTGTAACGACCAGACCCCCTAGGATTCAAGTTAGGTCATTACTAAACACATGCATGCATGGAAATTAAAACGACACCCTTTTATAGTGAATTAAATGATAAATAAATAAGGTAAATTCAAAAGAGATTCATTAAATTCAAATATTAAAAACAGACGATAGCGTACCAATAAATCATAAATGATAATAAATCGGTCTGAAAACAAATCTTAATAGTAAGTTTCAAACATCAAAACTAAACGTTAAAAAAAAACGTGAAAAGAAATCTAAATATCATGAGCGAAAGCATAAAACTGGTCTCAGTGGTTCGATCACGGATTCCGCTTGTCCATCGCCTGTACACCTCTATCTTTACCTAAAACAACAACATGAGAAAGGATGAGTATAAAATACTCAGTAAGTAATCCCACTACTGGGGTCAGGCTAGGCATCTATGTCCTCTAGATGCCTACCTCTAGTGGAACATATAAACTTCTTTAGTCCTCATAGGACACATGCATATATGAATAATTGAATTTCATCCAATTGTAGTTAAGTATGCCCACTACCTCTAGTAAGTCCCATAGGACCCACAACCTTTGATGAATCCCGAAGGAAACACAACCTCTAGTGAATCCCAAGGGAAACACAACCTCTGGCGGATCTTGAAGGAAACCACCACCTCTGGTGAATCTCGAAGGAAACAAAACCTCTAGTGAATCCCGAAGGAAACACAACCTCTGGTGAATCCCAAAAGAAACACAACCTCTGGTGAATCTCGTGGGAAACATAACCTCTGGCGAATCTTGAAGGAAACACAACCTGTGGCGAATCTCGAGGGAAACACAACCTCCGGTGAATCCCAAAGGAAACACAACCTCTGGTGAATCTCGAAGGATAACACCACCTCTGGTGAATTCCGAAGGAAACACAACATCTAGTGGGCATCTAACTAATCAGTAAGGACACTATCACAATCTCAACATCCCATGTAACACAACACGGTTCTATAACATACATATACACCTCATCATCATGGTTCTACAACCTACCTATACATCTCGTCATCCTAGTCCCATAACATACATATACATCTCATCATCATGATTCTATAACATACATATACCTCTCGTCATCCTAGTCTCATAATATACATATACACCTCATCGTCATGGTTCTATAACATACATATACCTCTCATCATCATGGTTCTATAACACACATAAATTTCTTCATCATAGCTCTATAACATACGTATGCATCTCATCATCCTCAGATTCAGCAGGATCTCCAATAATAATAATATACTCAAATCATACTAGTATTCAAACATCTCTATGCACAACTAGTCTTTTAAACCCTCATGTCAACAAGGCACACATAAACATCAAACCATCAATATATCCTCAGTAAATCATATTTATCAATACCTGGCTCTAGTCCTTTCAAACTTCGATCATCATGCTAACTAATAATCCTCAATAAATCATAATTATCATTGTTTGAAACTAGGGCAGTTCCAGTAGTAAGATTACTTATCCAAAATTATGTCTAACCGACAAGCAAATTAATCTTCCTCCTAGCTTAGATGAATCTTGAATCAGGCCTAAACATAATCCAAATTTACAATTTATAAAAAGAGCTTAGTTCCAATAATTAAATTAACCAAATAATTCCCAATAATCTTATCTAAAGTGTGTTGGTCCAAACATCACCTCATGCTACAAAATAAATACAACCCGACAACTCTAGTCACAAATTCAACCTTTACTCTCGATGGACAGTCACTTTGAACCTTCAATTCTAACCTTTTATATCACAATTGAATCAATAAATAAGCCATGACTTAGTGGGTAACCAAAAATAATCAACAAAGACCCCAAAACTTACCCAAAAGCTTGTCGAAACCACTTCCAAATCCTCTTGACAGCATATTTTTAACTCCAACGCTTCTCCAAAACTCGATTTTAAAGCCCAAACAAATGTGTATCAACAGATTGAAGCAAAACACCATTGGCCAAGAAATCCAATTAAAATAGCACAAACTTACCCAAACAGATCTGACAGCACCCAAGACGACGACAGGGGCGGGGCGGTGCCAGACGAACGCGGACGACGGCGACGGATCTGGTGAGGTCAGTGTGTAGAAGGGCACGTGGCAGAGGAGATTTGTGACAATGGATCTGGATGAGCAGCGGCGTGGCGCTGCTTCACATCTAGGAGGTTGGCTGGGCGAGCGAACAACTGGCCGGGCTAGGGCGACGACTTCCAGCGTCAGCGAATGGGGCAGAACAGCGGGTCATGCGGCTGGGCTATTTGGGGTCTGTTTAGTGTCACAATTGTGTCAGGTAAACGGTAGTTTGTCACCTGTATTGACGATCACACCCGTCTTACATAGGTGTTTCTCTTTACGAACAAATCTGAAGTGATGCCGGTATTCCAACAATTTTACACTACAGTCGAAACTCAATTCAATACCAAAATCGACATTTTTCGAAGTGACAATGGACGTGAGTTTATTAATCAGTCTCTACGTGAGTTTTTAACCTCTAAATGCATCGTCCACCAGAATTACTGTGCTTATACCCCTTAGCAGAATGGGGTGGCTGAGCGAAAAAACCGCCACCTTATTGAAATAGCCCGATCTCTCATGATACCTGCATCCTTACCCTCATATCTATGGGGAGATACTGTACTTACTGCAGCTCATCTCATCAATCGAATGCCCTCCCATGTGCTCAAATTCCAAACCCCTCTAGAGTGTTTTCAAGAGTCTTTCTCGTCCACTCGCCTTTTCCCAAATGTACCCCTTAGGGTGTTTGGCTGTACAATTTTTTTTTTTCATAATCATGGTCCTCACCAGAGTAAGTTTGCACCTCGAACCCAAAAGTGTGTGTTTGTTAGGTATGCACTTCATCAACGAGGCTATAAGTATTTTTTCAGCTTTCATCTCAAAAGTATTTTGTCACCATGGATGCCACCTTTCTAGAGGACAAACCCTTTTTTCCCGTTAGTCCTCTTTAAAGGGAGACCACTAGTGAAGAGGCTAACATGTCCACCTACTCCATTCCTATAGATCTGTTTCCTGAACCTATCCCTGAAACAAATGACCTTGTCCTTCCTACGAAACAAGTGCCCACAAATGACCTTGTCCTTCCTACAAAAAAGTGCCCTAGATAACCTACTATAGGAAGAATCTCTGAAAGGAAATAATTCCCGAAATAGTTCCCCTTGTTGCTCCACCGGAATTTGTCCAAGAGTCAGAACCGAAACTAGCTCAAGGAACCTCTATTCTTGATGATAATGAATGTGTTGAAGATGATGTAGTGAACTCTGACGAAGTCAAGATCGATGGTGGTAGTGAATTACCAGGTGATACATAGTGAACTGAAAATGTGTAACAGTCAAGTACAGATAAACAGGTGGAAAAGACTGGTCAGTTTGATGCTACTTTGGCTTTGTCGATTGCCTTACGGAAGGATACAAGATCCTGCACCAAGCATTCTATGAAAAGCTTCTTATCCTATAGTAACTTGTCTTCGAGATTTAAGGCCTTCACTACCAGTCTAGATACCGTGGTGATTCTAGGAAATGTGCACAGGGCTCTGGAAGTTCCTGAATGGCGAGCCGCAATTATGGAGGAAATGCGGGCACTTGAGACGAACAGAACATGGGATTTGGTCGTTCTTTCGAAAGGTCACAAAATAGTCAGGTGCAAGTGGGTGTTCACTGTTAAATACAAGTCTAATGGGACTCTCGATAGATATAAGGCCAGGTTGGTTGCAAAAAGGTTCACTCAAACATATGGGGTAGATTACTCAAACACCTTATCACCTGTGGCAAAACTTAACACGATTCGTGTTCTTCTCTCAGTTGTCGTTAATCAAGATTGACCCTTACATCAATTGGATGTGAAAAATGCGTTTCTGAATGGTGAATTAGAAGAAGAGGTCTATATGAATCCACCTCCAAGTTTTGAAGCATAGTTTGGTAATCAGGTTTGCAAATTAAAAAAGTCTCTGTATGGCCTAAAAGCAGTCTCCTAAAGCCTGGTTTGATAGGTTCACTACCTTTGTTAAGTCCCAGGGGTTTGTTCAAGGGCATTCTGATCACACCTTATTCACTAAGAGGTCGACACCAGGAAAAGTAGTTGTTCTGATTGTCTATGTTGACAATATCATATTGTCAGGGGATGATTCAACAGAGATTGGCAGGTTGAAACAGAGGATGACAGATGAGTTCGAGATCAAAGATCTTGGTGACTTGAGATATTTCCTCGGAATGGGAGTAACAAGATCAAAGGAAGGGATCTCTGTGTCTAAAAGAAAATCTACGCTGGACTTGTTGAAAAAAACTGGAATGACTGGGTGTAAACCTGTAGAGCCGGTGGAAGCCAATAGCAATCTGGTAGAATCTGTAGAAGATGTTCCTGTTAACAAGGAAAGATATCAACGTCTTGTAGGGAAACTAATATATCTTTCACATACCAGGCCTGATATATCGTATGCAGTTAGTTTGGTCAGTGAGTTTATGCAAGCTCCTGAAAAACACATGGAGGCAGTTACACGGATTCTGAGATATCTGGAATCTACTCTTGGAAAAGGCTTGGTGTTTAGAAAACATGACAAAAAATGCATTGAGGCCTACACAAATTCAAACTGGGCTGGTTCTATTACTGATAGAAAGTCCACTTCGGGACATTGTACATTTGTGTGGGAAAATTTAGTTACCTAGCGGAGTAAGAAGCAAGGTGTCGTGACTAGAAGCAATGTCGAAGCTGAATATAGAGCTATAAGCCTAAGAATTTGTGAAGAAATTTGGTAGAAAAAGGTTCTGGTAGATCTTCATCAGGAAATTCATGACCCTATGAGATTTTATTGCGATAATAAGGCTGCTATTAATATTGCTAATAATCCTATCCAACACGACAGAACCAAACATGTGGAGATCGATTGACACTTCATCAAGGAGAAACTGGATAACGATAGTATCTGCATTCCCTATGTTCTGTCTATTCAACAGATTGCAGATGTCCTCACCAAAGGATTATCGAGACAGATTTTTGACACCTGTGTTAGTAAGTTGGATCTTATTGATATCTGCGCCCAAACTTGAGGGGGAGTGTTGCAAAACGTTGTTTAGCCCAAGGGCATTTTAGTCTTTTACTTGGTGTCTACAGTCTAGGGTTTCTGACCTATGGCTATTTATATTTGTACCTGTTCTATGTAGTGTTTATCAAAAATTAATAAAAACTTTTATCGTGGTTTTTTCTCCCTAGCCTAGGGTTTTCCACGTAACCTTGGTGTTTTCTCTTCTGCCCTTTATTTTCAATAGTTGTCAAACGGGGTCTAATAAAAAAGAAAAAAAATCTTTATCAAGAAACCTTTTAAAGCCTCTAGGGATGCACAGTTCTTATTTTGTTGGCTTGGAAGATTCTTGTCCTCTAGTTTTCCATGCCTTCTCCTTTCTTAGTTTTTTAATGCACGAAGTTTTGGGTTTCGAGCCTTTATTTTGGTACTTTGTCGTTGTATTTCACTTATTGCCCTTTGCTTCCTTGTGGAGAATTGTAATTTTAAACGTTAAGTCTCTTTCTTTATCAAGAACTAACTTATTGAGATAAAAAAAAATGAAAAAGTACAAAGTCGGTAAGCCACTCAAACCAAAAATTACAAAAAAAAAAAAAAAAAAAAAAAACCAGCCCTCCAAAGAGCTAAAACAAAGCTTGGCTCCAGTCAAACAAAATAAGACCTAACGAATGGCTACAAAAATTCCTAATCACAGCTCCCAAAGTGAGACAATAAACTAAACCTAGCTATGGACCAACCCTCTTCCAAGACCTCTAAATCCTCTTAAAGATCCTATTATTCCTCTCCAGATAAATACTCTAAACAACTGCAAACCAAAGTTGAAGGAAAGAGACAAACCCGAAAAAAGAGTCGACTGAAGAGACTAATCACTAGTGGTGTTCAAAAAACTCAATGACCCGAAGAAACCGATCAACCCAACCCACCCGTGCGATTTGGGTTGGGTTATCAACTCATTTGGGTTGGGTTGGGTTCGAATAAATGAAAATTTTGTGAGTTGGGTTGGTTCATGGGTTCACCTAAAATAACTCAAACCAACCCCAGTCAACCTAAACTTATTGTTAACTTTAAAAAATACATATTTTTTAACTTATGATACAATTATATACACATATATTTATTTAAGTTTTATTTTTTTGGGATAATTTATTCTCCAAAAACTCCTAAAAATAGGTTTTTAGCACATTCAAAAGAAAATGATTAAATCAATTTTTTTCGTATTAACATCTTACTTCATTTTAAAACATAAATTTAATTAAATAACCCGATTAACCTGAACCAACCCAACCCAAATGTTTCATGGTTGGGTTGGGTTGGGTTCATTTTTTTAATAAGGGTTATTTAGGTTGAAGAAATTAACAAAGTGAACAATTGGATTGGGTCTACAAAAATTCTTCAACCCAACCCGACCCAATCCACGAATACCCCTACTAATCACACCCTAAAAGGAGATAAATGGAAAAGACGAGAGAACTCCAAACACTAGGGTCTTTGACCTACCCGACAATCTTCACATATTTGGAGAAGGACGCAATGCTTGAAGCAATTGCTAACCAAGGATTTCTAGATGTGCCTTCTAACCATGACCTAAAGCCCACTTGGATAAGTTGAGGTCATACTTACTCAAATGACCTTATGTCATATAGAATTTGATTCCAAAGGGAAACGCCACAGTTATTTGGCCTGCATCACCCCATTACAAAGTCTTAAATTACCTATACCCAACCCTCCTTGTCGTTGACACAATGTCCTACCTTACTCATGAGCCCTCCTTTACTGATCAATCTTTTCAAGAATCTTACTCCAAAAGACTGGAATCCTACACACTGATAAGAAATATGTAGAAACCCACCAAAAACGAATTGAATAAGAGTCAACCTCCCTCCTTTCAAGAAATCCAAAAAGGAAACACACCTAAAGTTGCAGCCTAAAGGAACCTCAAGGTGAAAAGGAAGAGACCCATCAAACAAGCTGCCAGAGAAGAGTACAACTTGTTACACACAAAATTAATCCCAAAAGACCACACTCCTAGACCTATCAATCTTAAGACCCAAAATAAGCTCAAACACAATGAATGCAATTGAGATTTACAAAGGAATCCTCTCTCCTACAATAAAAGAAAATAGTATCATTTGCACAATGGAGATACAACAGGAGAAGATTCTCTCTCCCCCACCTAAAAACCCTCAATAGCTCCTCTTTTCACACCTGTGCTAACTAATCTACTAAAAATATCCACCACTAGTATGAAGAGAGAGAGGAAAGAGAGTTTCCCTTCCTAAGCCCTCTAGAAGCCTCTATTTTATCTAACAATTTGTTATGGATAAGAACAGTGTTTTTAAATGCCCAAGGCGTCTTAAGGCACGATGGCCCTCTAAAGCCTAAGCACAAGGAACACAAAAAAGCACAGACTTTTTTTTGTGAGGCGCACTATATATAAAAATATTACATTAAAAAGAGAGAGTATAATTGATATGGAAATATGGAAAAAAGGGACCCAAACACAAGAAATGTTGCATTTAGGTTTTGTAAAGTTGATCCTTTTAGTTAATAAAGAAGGAAAATCCTTAATTATAACTATTTTTAAAAAATAATTGAAAAGCCCCAAGGTGTAGGTCTTTGATCATTGGGGCTTCACAAAAGGCACGCGCCTAAGGCATATCTTATTTTGTGCGCCTCACTTTTCCAAGGCGAGGCGCTAGACCTGCGCCTTGGACCTAGGCATGTGCCTGAGGGAGCTTTTTAAAACACTGGATAAGAAAGGAATATTTCGCCCTCTTAACACAAATTTAAATCTGAGATCTCCACTTCCACTCAAATCCTTTCTTCCCATGAACCTTATCTACAAAACCTCAACCCGCAAAGATGAAAGCTTTTTAATAATCAATTTAGTCAAATTTAAATCCAAGTCCTAACGTTGAATACAACACTAGTTACATAAGCTACCCATGTGCAAAAATATTAGAAAAGTATATGAGTGATCATGGGTTGGGTTGGGTTAAGTTGAACCATTTTTTAGATTCATTCCAATTGTTCAGGTATAAATTTTCTTCGACCTATATAATCCATATTAAATAATGAACTTAACCCAACTCAGCAATGAAACATTTGGATTGGATTGATTCGGATTTACTAGGATCATTTATTTAAATTTTTGTCCTAAAAATAAGTATAATATTAATAAGTAAAAATTTTATTCAATTATTTTCATATAATGAATTAAGATTAACAACTCAATTTCAATTTATATTATGGAAATTTTCTTTTCAAAGTACCAAAAAACATTTTTAGGAGTTGTTGGAGAATAAATTATCCAAAAGATCCTGAAACTAAATTAAATTCAAATAAATAATGTATATATAACCGTATCATAAGTAAAATTAATAATAGATTTGCGTTGGTTCGGGTTGGTCTGAGTTATTTTAGGTGAACTCATAACGAATTCAACCCAAAAACATTTTCATTTATTTGAGCTCAACTCAACTTAAATTAGTTGATAACCCAACCCAACCTGGGTCGATCGGATCATTGAGATTTTTTAACACCCCCAGAAAAGTATATTTCTGCATATCCTATGTGTGCATTACGACTTAAGTTTATCATATTATGATACTATGCACCAAAGAAACCTAAAAGAGGTGGTGAGACCATTTGCACTTACATGCAATCTTTTGGCCACCTTGGTTTTATCTTCGAACCAACTAGAGTTTCATCAAAATTCTTGGTTTCAGACTCCTGAAAATAACAATAAGAGAAAATGAGATTTAAGCTTTCAACACAACAAAGATGAGTGCCATTTGCTAATCAGCAATGTGTTGCTTTAAGATCATAAACGAAAAAGAGGCAACGATATTTAAAACCAGGAATAGTATTACAGTATAGAAAATGCAGAAGTTCCAATATTCATTATTTCATCACGTTTATAGGTTTTTGGTTATATATCATTTAAGTTTCACACACTCAAAACAAAGAACTTTGGACGAATCAGCCAATAAGTCTACAAGAAGCAGGACAAGCATTTCTACATCCTCACAAAATGCTTCACAAATACACACAAACGAATTATTGACCTGACTCCTAATCAGGAAAATACATAAACATCAGCAATTCTTGTATATATTTAAACAAAGACAAGTTGAATTACAACATACTAACTACGATGCATTGATGGCAATAAAAACAGAGTCATGAAGAACTTAATGCAATAATCACATCTTAGGTATCACATCTTGAGGCAAGGAGTGGAGTTGTGAACTCCTTAAGCCTACAGTATAAGAAGTTAATAAGTTATAAAATTGATATTTTTTTAGTAGGTTGAAAATGTCCTAAAATTCGCAGTTTGTAAACTTTGTGTTAAACATTCTATTTATCAAAAAATATTATTGAGTATTCTATTCAATAAAGTTGTTGATTTTGCATTCTATTATGAAAATCCAATAAACATATCCATGACTATAGTATGAATACTTTAACTTTATGTGGTGACATAATCAAGATCAAGTTAATAGTATATAACCTAAATGGTCTATAAGTATATGGATGAAATTGAGTATCTCATCCTGGTAACACTATTGGATGCGACCCATTTTGTATAGGTAATACAAATAGATCATTCATGTAGAGACATGTGAGTGGGGGCATCCTATGCAATGAGTTTGCATATAGACTGAATCATGAAATAGTCACTTTTCTTTATAACGACCATTTACGGTTAAAACTGACTATTTCATATAGTAACCTAGGATAACTCGATCTTAATCCTGAGTCAGCTATAAACTCCTATTTATTCAGGATTATCCTTGGATCTACATGGGTGAGAATAGTCCAACAAAACTGCTCAATAAGCCTTCCATAAATAACTTAAACCTTAACATTTTTTAAGAACTAGACAAATCACTATTATTTTTCTAATCGTTAGCTGAGGCATAGAGATTATAAGCCTCTATGCATTTGCAAAAAGGCGCAAGCCTCTTCCATGAGAGGCGTAAGCTTCTTATTGTTCAACAAAGGCGTAAATCTCGAGGCTAAAAGTTAGAGCGTTGCCTCGAGGCGAGCCTCAAGGCATAAGCCTCAATAGCTTTTTAAATCAATGCCTCAAAATCACTGGTAGTATCACTTTCTGTTTCTGCTGCTCTTTCCTTCACATTGCTAGCCTTCTCATAGCCCAAATTAGCAGGTTCAGGACTTTTGGGTGATTTCACCTCTTTGCACTGCTGACCACCATGTTCTTCCTTCTTGTTCTCCAAAGTAGAGATCGAGCCATCCTCACCCCCCGATGTAACTCCATTGCTCTTAACTAAATTATGATGTTTCTCAATGGTTGCGTCAACTCTCTCAGGTGTGGCCTCTTCTGTCGGCTTTTCTTCAACCTGATGGAAAGAGTATCATTTTACTCAATATTAGTTCAATGTGTTATATTTTGCATACCAACGTAATATGTTATGTTTTGCATACGTTATGAGCATGATATTATAAAGAACTGACTGTTCTAACAAGAGAAGAAATCCTTCTTAAAATAAAATCTGGAACGAATATGCATTAAGAAGCATTGTATGGTTGCATTACCTCATCCTCAGACATTCTAACTGACATGCTCTCAGCCACCTGCACGAAGTATCAACAGAGAAAAATGCAGAAACCATTACATAAAATTCATATTCAAGAGAAGATGTCATCATCACGTAAAGATCACTTCTGTCAAGGTTAAATTTATCTTATATGCTGACCCTTGGGAGTTGAATAGCATTTCAACAACCAGAATCTCAAGCTTAAAAGACCCAACCTCTGTAATACAGAAACTCGTAGAAAATTCAATATAGCAAATCATGTATCCTATAAATTTTAAACATGGGATTCAGAGATTGTATCCATGGCAGATTTGCATGGGATAAACGTTTGACACGGTTGGTAATATTATAAAAGATTCTAATCACTAGTCTGCCCAGCAAATAACGGAGAGAAAAGACCTACAGATCTTCATTTTTATCATACCCCATTGTCCTTCACACTTGCTAAGATAGGAGAGAGGAGCCCTACAGCCCTATCTTCACTTTCTTCTAAAACAGCCACATAATGGTCTCCATTGATGAAAATATATTCTATGGGTGATAATCTCTGGGTGAAGAACACTGTTAATAAACTTAAAAACATATTGGTTTAAAAAAATTAAGACTTCCAACTTGGCAACATAAAACCTGCTAAGTTCTAACTAATCAGAACAAGAACAAAAAAAAATACAACAAAACTACTGGGAAAAAATAGAAGCAAACTAATGGAAGGAAAATGCTAGACCTAAATTGAGTAGAAAGGCCTATAATTTTATAGACAAAACCAAAGTGGAGTGTTACACAAATGAGATCAAATCAGATAACAAATTACAAATTACAATAAGATTGTTTGGTGGTATGTTTTGAGTATCAGAATTTGCTTCTCTGAATCTTTTTACTTACTATTATTATTATCAGATCATATCAACTATTATTCTGCAAACACCAGGGAAGAATTGCTGTTACTGCTGTCATCTTAACTGTAGATTATCAGCAACTAATTGAAAGAATTGGCACAGCAAGCATATAAGATTACGGACATTCCTCTTCTCACTGAAATACCGAACCTAGTGCAGCGCAGCATCTACACTCAGGAACAACCAAAGAAAACTCTATTCCATATAAGAAGCCTTGAAAATATAACGGATATTCCTTTATTTACAAAGGTTGCCTACTAACCAACCCAACTACCAGCCCATGACACTAATTAACAAGGATTCAACAAATTAAACCTAATGAACAGTCAATAGTTATCCAAACTTATTACAATACAGTCAACTAATTCACCGCATTATATCTTTAATCGAGTTTTTCTTGCTAATCCTTCAAATGCACTCAAAACACCCAATATAATGGCCCATACTTTGCAGTTTGTTGCCCATGTTCTCTGGTATAAATCAATTTTCTGATGAAGTACAGAAGTCTAGTAGTATATCATGGAGAAACAAATTAATAGGAATTTGAAAGGAATTTGATTCCAAAATAAAATTTAAAAGGAAAAGTTAAGTAAAATTTAAGAGCACAGTTGTATATCACAACTGTGCTCTTATAAGTAAAATTTAAAAGGAATTTGATTCCAAAATAAAATCTAGTATGATACCTTACTGTCTTAAGGAAATGTTGGAACATCTCAATGATCAATGCATCACATTCCAAATCCAGCATGACCACACACGATCTGACCTTTGCAACAGTTTCAAGAATGGATGCCCTCTTTGCATATGATCGACTTGACTTGTCAGAGAGATTTTCAAAGGATGATACTATA
Organism: Benincasa hispida; assembly: GCF_027475165.1. Classification (NCBI taxonomy): domain Eukaryota; kingdom Viridiplantae; phylum Streptophyta; class Magnoliopsida; order Cucurbitales; family Cucurbitaceae; genus Benincasa; species Benincasa hispida. Next base: position 3,840,008 of record NC_143485.1, on the reverse strand, counting down.
AGATGAAATACCTCCTGAACAGCAGCATATATTAACTCTTCAGAAGTAAATTCAATAATTGGGAAATTGAGATTGTATCCACTCAAAGACCAAATCTCTAATTACCTTCATTTGTTCCTCACTGTAAGGGGCATTAGGTGCAGTGATCCTAGTTATTTCACTAATACATGCAGCAACTGAAATTTTGACATCAATATCCGAATGCTTTAGAAGCTGATCAGAAACCAGGGCTTTCAGTGATGGAGTGAGCGCAGTTTGCATTGATTTTGGAGGGGATTGTTCAACTTTTGCCAGCAAACTCTCAATTTTCTGCAATCAGGCAGATTATTGTGAAGTTAAAGAAACGTGCAAAGGGCTACCTATCATAACCACAAAAATAAAGATCCATATAGATAAAAATAAATAAATAAATACCAAGGACCCAGAAGGCCTACTTAGCTGCTAATAACTGCATTAGCAGGATGGAAAAAAACCAATGAGGTGGGAAAATACCTCATTAGACATTTAATGTGCAGTTTGAAGAATCAACGGCTTTTTTTAAAAAAAAAAAAGAGAAAACAAGACCTTTAAAGAGTCTAATGCTCAAAATTACAAGAAACAATATTAAAGGAAAATACAACAAAGGATAAAACGGGATTAAATGGAGAAGATAAAAGCACTCCAATTCAAACTAATATCCTAAATAGAATTGAAAGAGGACACAAAGAAGAAGCTAGAAGACGAGCTGAATCAGGGGAATTCATTCCCTATCGGATTTCCTCACTTCCAAAAAGTGCAACAAGAATCGCATTCTGAGCATTCGAGACTTGTGTCCAATTAATATTTGATGGAATGACATGACATCTAGGGGTTTTCTGAAGCAAAGCCATATAAAACTCCAAGATTTCATGCTCAATGTCTTTGAAGGAGAGGAGAGGTACCCCATTACTGAATAAAATTTCAGTAATCAAAGAGTGTTGCTTAGAAAATGCTCTCTCCTTTCTCCTCTCTCCTCTCTCCTCTTCCCTCCACATCATAGAACTTTCTTTTTCTAGCCCCGACCATCATGCCCCAGCCTCCACCGATTTCCCCTTCTTCCTCCATCATTCGGAAGATACATATTGACCAGAAAATTTTCTTTCTAACACTAATAGTTCCGGTTAACGGAAAACACTTCAAGCTCTTGGAACAAAGCCAATCCAACATCCACTCTGTCTTTATCTCGTGGAAATCACTTGAATGGTTAGCCTCCTTTTGTCCAATCTTTGTTCAAGGATCCCTGCAACCACAAATACTTTAGAAAGTTTATTGATGATAGTGATACTCTTTGGCTTGAAAAACACAGCAACGAATATAGATTTTTTGCCAAGCTTACCCTATTAGAGCAATCTGGCCGCTGCTCCATAATCCTTGTCCCTGCTATGGAAGACAAAAGAGGATGGTTTTCTTTCTTTTCCTTGGTTTCGGATTATCCTAGGAAGCCTAAATCAATGATCAAGACAACAATCAATACTACCATGCAAACTTATAAAGCAGATGTTCAAATAAGAAACATCCCCCTCTCCATGACCAATAATGACATTTCCCCATCAAATTCTAGTGGTTTATGTCTCTCTCCAGCCCCTTTGCTACCGCAGTTCGATCAGCAAGCTATGGTGGTTATTCAACGGTTTGCAATTACTGATTCATGGTTGGTTATCTGAGACTCTCTCCAATCTTATCTATCATCTTGATCTCGCTGTACTATCAATCCCATCTCTGATGAAAAAGCTCTGTCGCACGTTTATAGCGCAGATATTTCTCAAAAACTATGTGCCAACTTGGATTGGACTACCATCGATCCTCTGAAACTTAAATTTATCTCCCCACACATACCCTCATCTTTCCAACAACAAATGGTTGCATCATGTGGAGGCTGGATTGATGTGTTTCATCTCCCAATTACTCACTAGACCAAAGCCATCATTAGGTACATTAGTGATACATGTGGCGGATTTGTACGACCTTAAAATCAAACTGAACGTGGTTTGGTTCTTTCTTTTGCTCACTTGAAGATCAAGGAAAACAAGCAAGGATCTATTCCATATGAAACTCGTCTACCCAAAGAGTTGGCTGCACTCTGGTGAGAATTCAACCTGTCGATGCCGAATTTCAGGGACAGCAGCATTTCTCTCTCTCTCCACAAGGAAATAGCATTAAAGGGGTTGTTGAAAAAGTGGATCTAATTGAGTCTCGACTAAATGAAAAAGGCAAGTCAATAGCTTCTGAATTAAAACAGTCAGTTTCTCCCTCTCTCTCCCCATATCTTGATCCTTTGACCGAATCTCCTATAATTATGGAGAATATAAATCTTCCTCCTTTGACTGAATCTCCTATGAATATGGAGAATATAAATCTTCCTCCCTCCCTCTCCTTAAATGACCAATCTGTGGGCCCACCATCTGAACTTTTACCTCCCCCCACTTCAGCCGCAAGTCCTAGCCACATTACCTCACCTAAGTCAACCTCATCTTTTAGTTTCCAAAACCAGCATACCAACCCTTCCAACTTGGCCTCACCCTCTTTTTCACAATCTTCTCTATCCGCAGTCACTTTCTGTGAGGGCCCTACCACTTTACACACTGGTTCTCTAAACTCCACCTCAACCAACAAACCAGACCTTCCTTTTATCAGTTCTGATACAAAGAGTTATCTTTCCAGTCCCACCAAGGAAGATGAATTCATTGCTCAACCCCTTGATAAGGCCATATTTGGCGATCGACTAAATGATGCCAACCATTTGCCAATTCACTCTCTTCCCCCTCTTCTACAAGACTTGAGCCCCATTCAAAATTCCCCATCTACTTCCCCGATTAGCCATGGTTTCGACTCTAAATGTCCTTTACCCAATTAATCAACCGCCACCATCTTCTCCACCCTCCCATGAATGGCTTCTTTATTGTCCTTACATGGTTTATGTGTTATGGCTATTCCTTCTATCCTTCCTCCTAATCCCAAAAAAAAAAAGACCAATACTACTAGCAAAAAACAAAGCTTCAAAGGGAATCACAAGGCCTTTTTTCTTCAATTCACTATCATAAATCTGCCACCTTGGGTATTAAGAAGGGATCATTTGATGATCCATGAAATTCCTCACCTGGAATGTCTGCGGTCTTAATTCTTGGTGGTAGCGTGCTTTGGTTAAGAAGCTTATTCAGCAACATAACCCTGGTATTGTCCTCCTACAAGAAACAAATTCATCATTTGTTGTTTCCTCATTGATTAAACCCATATGGAGCTCTTCCTTTATTGGCTGGACTGCTTTGGATGCTATTGATACGCCAAGGGGTATTCTTATTTTATGGAGTGAGCCTGATTTCTCAATCCTCGAGGTTATACAGGGTCACTTTTCCATTTCAATTCATGTATCATTAACTGATGGTTTTTCTTTTTGGCTTTCAACAATTTATGGCCCTTCATGCTTTTCGAGCTAATTTTTTGCAAGAACTTGGATTTAGCTAGTTTGGGAAGTGACAACTGAGTTATTGGTGGTGACTTCAATGTCACTAGATGGTCTTGGGAAAAATCAATTGATAGAACAAATTCCTCTCGTATGCATGCCTTGAATCAATGGATATCTGATTATAAATTACGAGATATTCCTTTGTCGAATGGTTGCTTTACATGGTCAAGCTCTGGTCTTATACAAAATCTATCTCTTCTTGATTGGTTTTTGCTTACTGAGAATTGTCTTTGTAAATTTGGAATAGTTACACTCAAGCGATTGGATCGCATCACATTTGGTCATTTCCCATCAGTCTTATCTTCTGGCAATATTGATTGGGCCCTTGTCCCTTTAAATTAGAACTCTTGGCTATATGTGCCTTCTTTCCGTTCCTTGGTGGAGAATTGGTGGAATTTCCATCCTATTGATGACTGGTTGGGCCATGGTTTTATGTTGAAGCTTCAGGATTTGAAAATTATTATTCGTGATTGGAATAATGCTCAGTGCAATGCTGTTAATAATCTTCCCTCTCTTGTCTTGAAGTTAATCAATTTAGATGAACTAGAAGATAAAGGTGCCTTTAATGAGGATCAACTAATACGGCGCACGCCCAATAAATATACAACTTCTTTAATTTTTTTTTCTTTTTTTTCCGTTGAAAAGAAAAATACTCAAGAGAGACGAAATCTAACCCCTAAACTCATGAAAGGGCCAATGAAATGCCATGCCTGATATCAATTTGATTTTCAATCATATCCTAAACAGTCGACGGTTTTGCATGCATTTTCAATTGAATTCTTCATCTTCTTCGTTCGACTCCAAATTCTACAACTTTTGTTCTTCCTTGCTTTCTTTTTCAATTCTTCGTCTTCTCATGTTCTTCTTCTTCTGACATGATCAGGAGCTTCTGTTTTTTTTTTCTTCAGTAGACTTGTCTTCTTATTCATTTGACTGCATATTCGGTTGATTTGTTTCAGTCTTTCTTCTTCAGCTTCTTTCTTCTTCGACTTCTTGCTGAGTTGTTGGTTCTTCCATGAGTTGGGTTTTCAATGAAATGTTTCTTTTATAAATCATTTTTCAGAGGTTCTTTAATTGAATCTTCAATTTAAATCATTAAAATGTAAATAATAGTAATATTATTATTTAATCTTTTGTATAATAAATTTGAAACATTAATATTTTTATATTTTAATTTCTTTCAGTTAGTGGAGGGCAGATTATAATTTCTTTTTTTATTGTTTTCTATTTCTTTTTTCTTTGAAACCACTTAGATGATTCTGATTTCATTTTCTGGTGAGATTTCTTTTTCATATTTATTGAGGCGAGGTGTGATATTTCGACTTTTTTACCATTTAGTATTAATCTTGCAAGGCCTTGACGGTCTATGTGACTATATATAAAAATTCATGCCATCTGTAAATATATTTATATTATATTATTTATTTATTGCCCCTCTCATCACTCAAGCGACGCCTTTTTGTCATCTCTCACCTGGAGGCAATCATGGGACTTTTCGTCTTGAGGTACGACTTGCACTTTGAAAATATTGCTCTCTCTAGCCTTCCAACTTATTATTTGTCTTTGTTTCAGGCCCCCTCTTCTGTTATTGGTTGCCTTGATAAGCTGGTTAAAGATTTCTTTTGTGAAGGTTCTCGTGGTGATGGTGGCTTACATAATGTGAATTGAGTGGTTTCTCAGCGCCCTCAATTATGGGGTGGTCTTGGCATTGAACATTGAAACTATACTCTTCTTGCCAAATGGACATGGTAATTCTTATCTGAGCATGATGCTTATTGGGAGGAAGCTCATTGTTGCTAAGTATTATTCCTCTGATTCAATTTGATCCTCACCTATTTCAGGTGCTTCTTCCAAAGCTCCTTAGAGGTATATTTATAAATTTACCAATCTGATTGCCAATCGAATTAGACGCCCTACAGGTGATGGTTCTTCTACTCTGGCATGACTCTTGGCTAAGTTATGGTGTCCTTGCCAACACTTATCCAAGGCCCTTTCGTCTTGTGCAACAACCTAAGTTTACTATTGCTAATGCTTGGATCTCTTCTACATCTGTTTGGAATTTGAATTTGCGTCACAATCTTACTGAGTTGGAGATTGTTGAATGGGCTTTATTATCCCTTCATCTGGCATATGTCCGCTTATGTTCCTCCCTTGATGCTTGGTTGTGGCCTCTTGATCCTTCTATAGGCTTTACTGTTAAATCTCTTATGACTGATTTGGTGGGTGATATGGATTCGATTTTGACTGACCTTTATTCAGTGATTTGGAATGATAGATATCCCAAACAGATTAAAAATCTTTTTTTGGGAGCTTGACTGGGGTGCCATCAATACTACTGATCGTTTGCAGCGACGCATATCTCATATGTCTCTTTCTCCCTCTTGGTGTCATATGTGTCATAAGCATGCTGAGTCGCCGGTTCATCTTTTTTTCCACTGTTCTTTTGATACTAATATTTAGGATCTTATCTTGCCAACTTTTGGTTGGTCTTTCACTTGTCCTAATAACATTTGTGATGCTTTGGCCTCTATATCAGTGGGTCATCCTTTTGGTGGTACTAAGCAAGTGATTTGATTGGCCTTCATTCGTGCGTTCCTTTGGTGCTTATGGGGTGAAAGGAACAGAATACTTTTTAATGATACATGTTCTTCTAGTGCTCGGTTTTTAGAACTCGTTTTGTCTATTGCTTTTTCTTTGTGTAAATTAAAGTACCCTTTCAATCACTTCAGTTTATCTTTTTTAGTCAGTAATTGATGATCTCTATTGTAATATCTTTGCTTAGGGTTCTCCCCTTATACTTATCAATAAATTGTTTCTTTTACCGAAAAAATTTCGGTAATCAAATTAATTTCAACGTGAAAGACAAATTTAAAAGTCGTAGTTAGAAATCTTAAGAAATACTGAACTGCCTGACTAGTCTTAAAAACATGAACCCTCATTACATTAGGACCCATCATCCACATTCCTGGGAGTAATCCCCTCCTTACAAATTCTCAGAACATTCACATAATCTTAAGCAATTCCCCCCTTAATGGTTTTCAGACATAAATCACCCTACCCAACAGTATCATTCCAGTAAACTTGAATAAATATAAACCAAATTATCTTCTAATTTAAGTCTTCCTACTTGAAATCTAAAGCTTCAGATACATTAAAATATCAGCGTTATAATAAGGTATAGCAAAATAAAATTCAAAGACAGCATGGAAAATTCACAATCCCTCGAAAAAATCCGATATTGAAAAACAAAAACAAAAAACAACCAGCTGAAAAACAAAGAGAAGAAAAACGGAATGGCTTACATCGAGAAGAGGAAAAAGTTCTTCACTCAAGTAGGGGGGTCGACAATCTTATTGCTAGCTTCCAAAAGCTGTTCTTTGACATCCTTGTCGGAATACCAAGACGCCGTTAATGCTCGATTTTTAGCTTAAGATCCCAAATCCTTCGAAGTGGGGAACGGTTCAGTTCAATTGAAGTTCATGGAAGCAGAGAAGCCCACCGAATCGGATGGGAATGGGGTGAAATCAAATAGAAAAGGGAGGGAAAGTTCACTAATAACTGCACCGATAATCTAAAATATTTATGAGATTTGATGGTTTGGTTTCTATATTCGACTGAAAATTTTAACACCTTTCGAAAAAGTAGAAAATATATTTTACAGTCGTATAAATGGTAAATAGAATGGAAAATTTCACAAAATGACCCAAAATCCAAAAATTTTTGTATGGATGATCTCTTCCTAAAAACTTTTCTATCATTGACCTTTTGCCCATGTGAAATTCCAAAATTACCTCCAGTTTTTAAAAACCCTTCAGATTGCACCATATTTCTTCTTCCTTCAACGATTTCTTCAGCCCTTCATTCAATGTGCATTCAATACAGCACCAACATTCCACCAAAATATTTATTCCCAACTAATATTCTTCTAATAACATTGAAGAGAATGAAACGTCACTATCAGTATTCACTTTCTGTCTAACTCCCCACGAAATTCTCTCATTGTTCTCTCGTAACTTTCTCTCAGAGTTTCAGCCCAACATCTTCGTTGATCATTTCATCGTCAAATTTAGTCCACATTTCTTCTTCCTTCAACAATTTCTTCAACCCTACATTCAATGTACGATTTCTTGTCCCAGATCGCATTCATAATAAGTGTCATTCAGCATTAAATTACAATAAATGTTTACATATTACTATGCTATCATTTACTATGAGATCGTGTATAAATTACTATGTGATCGTTTATACATTACTATGCAATCGTTTATACATTACACTATACAATCGTTTACTATGCGATCGTAAACAATCGTATAGTAAATTATAAGCGATCGCGTTGTAATTTATACATGATTGTTTAGTAAATTATAAACGATCATGTAGTAATTTATACACAATCGCTTAGTAATTTATACACGATCACATAGTAAATGATCGCATAGTAATGTGTAAACATTTATAAACGATTGCATAGTAATGTATAAAAGATCGTTCACTTATCAATGATTTGTTTATCCCATTGTAGATCAATGACACTACTTCGCATCTTTGTACGATTTGGTGGGGATTGGGATGAGTCCAGAAGAAATTATTTTGGTGATCATATGAAAGGTCTGAAAGTCAGAAATGATATAATAGTTAGTGGATTAGTGAGTATGATGCACCAACAACTGAATATCAATCCGGATATGTTTGATATACACATCAAATGTTGCTACAACTATTGGTCCCGGCTCCCCCAATTGACATAGTCGACGATGAAGATCTTAGCTTCTTTTTAGAAGGTATTGATGCATTCCGGATGCCGTTATTTGTATCAGTTACACCTTGCGAAAGTCATGGAGTACACACGGACAATATGTATCAGCATTGTAATCCAACCGATCAATCCATTTCAACCAGTCAAAATTGTGGGTTTGCAACCATTCTGACATTCAATATTCATACCATGTCTTCACTTGATGATCATATTGAGCCATATAACTTGGGGGATGACAAAAGTGAAGCTTGGTTTGGTCAGAACAGTGAATCCAAATGTACTTCACAATTCGATACTGAACATGGATATGGACAATCTTCAGGACTACAAACTTCTCCAACACCTAACATCCATATTCCAACCCCACCTGCTCCCGTTCCACCAGTTGTGATGCCTTCGGTTCTAATGCATTCCACCATGCCAACCGAACCATTTGTTGATATACCCACACCATCAGAGGGCCCATCGTATGACGACTTCATCACAATACCTTATGACTGTTTGAATGACAAGGATATAAAGGTCGGTCAAATTTTCTTTTTGAAATATGATTTTTCAGTTAAATTATCGATGCTTGCAATAAGAAAAAACTTTTGACTACAATGTAAAAAAGTCAACAAAGAGCTTGCTAACTATCCGGTGTTTGGTGGAGGAATGCAAATGGAGGGTCCATGCAAAAAAAATGAAAGAAAGTTATTCTTTCAAAGTGACAAAATATCCAAGTGACCATATATATTCTCTTGAAATGAGAACTAGTAATCATCGGCAAGCAAAAAGTTGGGTTATTGGACACTTAATCAAGTCTAAATATGAACAAGTTGGTCGAACCTACCGCCCAAGGGATATAATTGAGGACACCCGACAAGATTATGGAATGAACATAAGTTACAGGTGGGCTTATCACGCTAGAGAGTACGGATTGGTGTATGCACGAGGTCGCCAAAAGAATCATATGCTATTGTTAGGGCATGTGGCGAGGCACTTAAACTTGCAAATCCAGGTACGATATTTGATGTTGAAATAGAGGATGGACAATACTTTAAGTACGTCTTTATGGCACTTGGTCTGTGTATCAGGGATTTTCTAAACTGCATCCGCCCAGTAATCGTTGTTGATGGGACCCATTTGCACAAGAAATACAAATGTATGTTGTTAATAGCAACGTGTATCGATGAAAATAACAACATATATCGTATCGCCTTCGGTATTATAGATGGTGAGAACGATGCATCATGGACTTGGTTCATGACTCATTTGAAGGCTTCGATAGGAGACGTTCCCAATTTAGTGATTATATCAGATCGTACATCTCAATTGTTGGGTTTTATATCCTAAAACTCGCAGTTTGTAAAATTAAACATATTATATTATCAATGAAGATGTTGTTTAACATTTCCTAAATAAAGGTATTGAATCTATTAATTGCATTCATAAAATTCTAAATCCAATTAACTAAGATCCATGGCTATTATATGAATACTTGAACTTTATATAGAGACATAAAGATGGATCAAGTTCGATTAAATAGTCAAAACGATCTATAGTATATGATTAAGGTTGGGTACTATATTCGGGTAACACTATTGGATGCGGCCTACTCTGTAGCTGTTACAAGTTGTTGTAAAGATACTACAAACGAAGTGATCCAGATTCGTTCATGTATTGACATAAGAAGTAGGGGCATCCTATGCAATGAGTTTGCATAAGATCGGACCAAGAAATAAGTCACTCTTACTTTATAACGTTGTTTACTGTATAAGACTAACTATTTCATTTACTGTATAAAACCTTATCTTGGTAACACTACGGACGTAGCCCGCTTTGTGGAATAGTTACAAATGTTGTGACTTGTCACAGATGATCTGATCCTAATCATTCGTGTAGGGGACATGCGAGAGAGGGCGTCCTACACAAAGAGTTTGTATAAGACCTGACCTCGAAGTGTTAACGTCTCGTCATATAACTCCATTCATGATAGAGACTTCACTTCACTAGGATGACCATAGGTAACATGACCTCAATCCTGAGTGAGTTCAGAACTCTTGCCATTGAGGGCGGTCCTTTGATTTGCATGGGTGCGAGAGGCCAAAGCACCGACTCAAACCTACCACTTTGAGAATTTTTCTGATTTGGGAGCTGGGAACTTAGCTTCACAAGATGAAGTTCACTTCTTCCCTGAAGAATTGGTAAGTAGATAGATTACTCTCTTCAGGGCTGATCCCGAGGCTTGAACGATGTGGCGTCACACACCTTCTCATGGCTCAAGAGATGTTCACACATAGTAGGACTATGTTGTATTGTTCATTAGAGGGATCAATGGTACTTAAAGAGTAAGATGTAACTACAGAGGCAAAATGGTAAATTGGCCAACAGTACTTATGAGCATCTGTGAAGGGTCATCGTACTGATGATTGTTATATCCAATGGACATAGAAATATATCTATGGAAAAAAGAGTTCAACTATCGGTCTTTAGTGGAATGTCTGGCAGTTAACGGATGGTGGATATCATGGCTAAAGAGTTTAGTCAGTTATTCACGTACTGTTGGAGCTTCAAACCATAGGTCCATAAGGTCCCCTTGGTAGCTTGGATACAGGTTGAGAATCAGTTTTTGGGTTAGTTTAAAATGTTCAAATTGACAAGAGGGAGTTCGATTATATATGATATAATTGAACTCGTTAATTATATATGATATAATTAACTTTATATATGAGATACATTAATTTGGAGGAAATTGGATATAAATATGATTTATATCTAGTGGAGGAAAAATACTATGATTAATATATGATATTAATCCATAGGTTATGAATATGATGTGATTATATTCATTGTCTATTAATTGAACGATTGAGGGATAATAGGTCGGCGTCTCTTCTATTTTCATAACGGATGAGTAAGTTGAAGAATCGCTTTGAGACGTTTAAATAGCTCACGGTGTGTTAAGCATTGGATGCGTAGACATAGTGTTGAAGTGTGTCATCGCTTAATAAAACCTGTGCCTATACGATAGTGCTTGAACGATCGCTTACCTATACGATAGTGTTGAGCGGTCGCTTAACGTTTACACCTGTGCGTACTATTTACTAGACGATCATTACCTTTTTCTAAGCGATCGTTTAGCACCCAATATTTACTAAATGATCTTTTACCTTTTCCTAAGTGGTTTTTTAGCGCCTGATATTTACTAAACAATCGTATAGACAACTACTTAGCTTTTCCAACACGATCGTTTAGACAATCGCTTACCTTTTCCTACACGATCGTATACTTCACCTAAATGATTAAGCATTTTTTCTATACGATAGACGAACCTTTCTCCCACTTGCTTGATCGTTGTATACGATCTCCCTTCCTCCTCCCCTCTACCAAATCCGAACAAAGCCCACCCTTTGGATTCTCATTAAGAGAATACTGAGGGCTTTGAGTGGTGGTCGTCCCCATTTCCTTTTGTTCGTGTGGAAACTGTTCGAGGTAGACGATTGGGATTTTCTGAACGATAGCTTACTGTTTTAGTGAAAGCGAGATTTGCTATGAAGAATAAGTCTTCAACTGGTATGATCACTCGATCTCTTATTTATTGTTTCTTTGAGCATGTCAATAATTTAGCATTATGAATGCATATTAGTACGTTTGAATGTATATGTGGAAATTCTGTTACAATGAATTGGAAAGATCCGCTTCTGCTCGTAGGCACTCTTGAATAAGAGTTCCTTCAATTGGTATCAGAGCTAGGTTTCTGATATTCCAATTCATTGCCGCAAAATAATTGCATTTACATTCTCGGTGGGTGCAACATGTCTACTCTCTGTTTTAATTGTTAATTTTTTTGTGGATGTGTGGATTAATGGAGTTTTCTGGGATGTAGCCTTGGTTTGTTGAATTCTCCAAATAATTGTAAAGGCTTCTGCGTTTTTGGGCACAATTAATTGCTATCGAGTCTATAATTTCAAATTTAGTTTAAGACTTGAGTCGTTCGTGATGAACTTCGGAGTAAGGGTTGTTGTTCTTCGAGGAAGAAGACGATCAAACGTTGATTGTGTCCTGTAGATGATAAGGTAAACGATCGCTGAGTATCGGATGCTCGACTGTCGTTTAAGACGCGCACACTAGACGATCGTATAGCTCAGCAAGCCTAATTTCTTAGTTACTGACTATACGATTGCGGAAAAAATGTGTGGTAAATTATTTCGCGTGCTAAGTGATCGTCTAGACGATCAGGCTTCGCGGCCTCATTGTTGTCTATACGATCGTTTAGCTTTCGCACTATCGTTTAGTGTGCGCTACACGATCATTTACCTAGAGGCATTTACTAAACAATGGGAACTTAGCCCGACGATTCAAGACTCGATTTGCTTGTGAACCGATTTGCTCGGTGGAATAATGTAATAGATAGTTTTCTTTCATTCTGGTTTTGAGTTGGTTCATCCCGGTCCATTAATCCATGGGTTTATACATGCGATGTATGTTTTTTTATGTCATATGGTATGCACATATAAATAAATCCCACCTTAGGTTATGCATTAGTCATGCATATTCTCTTTATTATAAGTGTTATGATTTAGTGATGCATGATTTAAATTACATAAGTGCATGCTCATGCATCATATAATATAAAGGTTATATTTATGTATGCATTATTTATTTAGCGTAATATTTATAAGCGTTATAAATATTTCGTTATGTGGCATGTGTATTTTAGTTGTTTATTTTATAATGGTTATAAAATGAAATTAGAACTAAAATAATTAGTTAAAGGTTAAAGTGTAGCAAATCTATCTATAAGAGACCTTTTGTCTAAGGCGGGTTCTGTCTAGGCTGGGGTATTTAAGGTGATGGCAATGGAACACCTCTACCTGGAAGCCTACTGATAGCAGGCAGAAATGTACGTTATCATATTGCTAAGTTCTTAAACAATGTTGGATTGCGTTGATGAAATATGTTAATTTGTGTCCATTAAGCATCGATTTCATAATATTGCAGTCGCATGCGTTCAACGCATTAGAAAGGTTGATGAAAATGTGTTATCAATTGAATTGTGTTTTAGCATCCAGGGACTTCAAAACCTCATTTTCGGGGGAAATTCCGGACTCGTTCGCAGCGGGGTCTAAGTAATGATATGTGATTGTTTCAAGCCTAAAGAATAATATGAGGATGGCTCAAGCAAGTTTTATAGCTCATGACAGCATAGAGCCTCATGATGAGTTTCTCATGAATGTGAGACTTAACTAGACAGAGTTATTCTCAGACATGTAAACCCTAGGAAAGACATCATAGTTGGCATTTCTAGAGTAGAAGCAGTTTTCAGTTGACTAGATTTATTCTGGTACGTATCTTCAGATGACGCATTATATAGTATGACCAGTTTCTTCACTGCACATATGAAGTTTTCCCAGTGACAAAATGGTAAGTTCAAATGTATGTTTTTAGTGGATAAGATTTTCTTAACTTCATGACCGTTTTCACAGTTCTCAGCTCGGACGTGTAGAAGTGTTGCTGATTTTCAACATCTTAAGTTTCATAGTTATTTATGGAAGGGGTTATTACACCTCTTTTGGTACTAGTTTTAGCTATGTCAAACGATGACCTTCGTTTTGCATCTAGTTTTTTTGAAGAGTCTTCAGTTAGTATTGGATACTTGATTAGATTTTGGTACAATTTTTTTCACCCATAGACTGATGCCCAAATAGAACGTCTGAACCAGATATTGGAAGATATGTTATGCCCTTGTGCATTAGAGTTTTTAGGGAGTTGGGACTCTCACCTGCATTTAATGGAATTCGCATATAATAATAGCTATCAACCTTCCACTGGCACATTGCCATTTGAGGCCCTATATAGAAAGAGTTGCAAGTCTCCAGTATGCCAGGGTGAGGTTGGTGAGAGGAAGTTGTTAGGACCTGAATTGGTGCAGACCACGAATGAGGCTTTACAGAAGATCAAGGCTCGTATGCAACCATCTCAGAGCAGACAGATAAGCTATGCCGATGTAAGATGTAAGGACTTGGAATTTGAGACTGGGGTGAAAGTGTTCTTAAAGGTGGCACCCATGAAGGTGTTCTGAGGTTTGGCAGGAAAGGAAAGTTGAGTCCGAAATTCATTGGACCTTTCGAGGTCCTGAAACGAGTTGGCCCTGTAGCTTACCATTTGGCTTTGCCCCCAGCATTGTCTTCAGTTCATAATGTATTCCATGTTTCGATGCTAAGGAAGTATGTGACAGATCCGTCCCACATAGTCGACTATGAGCCCTTGCGATTGAATGATAACTTTAGCTACGAGGAGAAGCCCATAGAGATCCTTGCCAAAGAAGTTAAGACATTGCGCCGCCGGGAAATTGATTTTGTGAAAGTCTTGTGGCAGAACCACCAGTTCAAGGAGGCCACCTGGGAGCGAGAGGATGAGATGAAAGCCCAGTACCTAGAGCTTTTTCAAGAATGAACTTTCGAGGGCAAAAGTTCCTTGAGGAGGGAAGAATGTAACACCCAGAGTGTTTTGTTACCCGGAGTGTTTTTAACTTTCGAAGATGAAAGTTCCTTGAGAAGGAAAGAATGTAACACCCCGCACATTTTTATATAATAATGTAATTTCAGTAACGTTATATTTTGGTAATTCAATAATTGCTTAGTCGGAGGGCCTTTTTGGAATTTTGGATCTCAAGTATAAATGCGGGAATTTAAGTTGGCGGAAAATTATTCAATTTTGAATTTCAATGTGAAAATTAACGACATGAGTTAATTTCCTTTTTAGTTATTATATTTATTACTATTTATTATTATTATTATTATTATTATATTAAATCAACCCTTTCCCTCCTTCTTCCTCGCACGACACACCCCTCCCCGATTTCTTTCTCCTCTTCTTCCTCCCGACCCAGCCGATCTCCTCCTCGCTCGCCCAAGCTTCGCCGGTCGTTCAGTCGTCGCTCGCGGCCAATCTCGCTGTGCAACCCTCCCCTATAACCCCCGCTGACTGCCGCCTCCCTTCACTGCCCAGATCTGAACGCCGCTGCACCGCTCCTTCACACGTCTAGACCACGAAGCAGTCAACGCCACTTGATTCACGCTCAACCGCGCCTCTGATCATCGAATCCCAACGGTATCGCTCGCCAACCCGCATTGCTCTCCATGGGTTGCAGGTCGACGCCCAGAATCTCGAGTTCGACAGTCACACAAGGGTGCTTCGGATCAGTCATTTCTTGTCTTTTGTACTGCCAACAATAAGGGTTGAAACTTGTGGATTTGGGGTAAGTTTGTGCTATTTTAATTGGATTTATTGGCTAATGGTGTTCTGCTTCAATCTATTGACACATATTTTTTTTGGGCTTTAAAATTGAGTTTTGGAGAAACTTTGAAGTCAAAAGTGTGGTGTCAAGAGGATTTGGATGTGGTTTCGACAAGCTTTTGGGTAAGTTGTGCTGGTGATTTGGGAATGATTTAATGTTTAAAAATTGGGCTTAAAGGTTAAGATCGATTTCTGTCCATGTTCTAGGATCTCATTCAAAAGTTGTGGAAAGCTAGAAAGGAGTTTGTTCGCTTGACTTAACTTTTGGACTTTATTTGAGGTAAGTAATCTTACCACTGGAACTGCCCACGGGCCAGGCTTTAGTTGTATGCTAGCATGATAAGTGTATGTTATGGTAAATGTTAGCATGTTGATTGACAGTATGACCTGAATAAAAGTATGTTCTGGCACGAATTCTGATTTGTTTACATACACACCTAAGTACTTGATCATTAGTATGTGATAGTATGTGTTTTCATATGTCGATGTATGATCTGCTGGTGTTGAGGCATACTTGCATGTTGTGGATTTATGATGTAAGTTATACATGGATGATGTATAATATGTTATTAAGAAATATGTGTATGTGATGAAGTCATAGTATCAAAGATTTTTATGTATGTTTTAGAACTGTACAATGTTGAATCTTAGCACGTTAAGACTGTGTAAATATCCTCATTGATTAGTTAGATGCTCACCAGTTTTTGTTTCCTTCGGGATTCACCAGTTTGTGCTTCCTTCAGGATTCACCAGTTTGTGCTTCCTTCAGAGTTCACCAGTTTGTGTTTCCTTCGGGATTCACCAGTTTGTGTTTCCTTCGGGATTCACCAGTTTGTGTTCCTTCGGGATTCACCAGTTTTGTGTTTCCTTCGGGATTCACCAGTTTTGTGGGCATACTTAACTACAATAGGATAGAGCTCGGTCTCTCGTTTGTTCCATTTGCTTATGTGCCGTAGGTGGGTATCTAAAGGACATAGATGCCTAGCCTGACCCTAGTGGTGGGGTTATTTACTGAGTATTTCATACTCATTCTTTCTTATGTTGATGTTTCAGGTAAGGGTAGAGATACACCGACGATGGCGAAGCGGAATTCATGATTGAGCCACTGGGACTAATTTTTACGCTTTCCGCATCATGAAATTTAGAATCCTTATTTTACCCTTAATTTCTAGTTTTACTGTTTGAAACTTATTATGAAGGATTGTTACTTTTATATTTTAATAGTCTTTACGAATTATGAATACCCTATTATTATTTTAAAAATTGCATTTAATAAATTGCTTTTGAACTTCTCTTGTCTATTTAGCATTTATTTCAACATTACTGAGCGTCATTTCAAATCCTATGTATGTATTTATTTTAGTAACGACCTAACCTAAGTTCTAGGGGGTCAGGTTGTTACAGTTGGTATCAGAGCCCATGTTTTGGGTTCTGTAGACTAACTTACTATGTAAGTCTAGATTGTCCCTGTGGCCCATGAACAGATTCCTCGTCATCGTCAGGTACGTCTTATCAATTACAAGTTTTATGATAGTTGTGCATTAAAATATTTGTTTAGCTAAATTCACCAGTTATGTTCTAATGCTAGGTCAGTGACTCGTTAGAAGTTATAATAAGAGGATTATCAGGTATGACACTACAAAAGGAGAAAAATAAAATAGAGTAAATTATGGGGTCACTTGGCACTAGTTAATCTCATGGAAATTATGTTAGAAATGAACAAATATATACCTCAGTTCAGCAATGCTTAAGATTGATGAAACTATGTAGAGTTATGACAATTTAGGAATGAAGATATTTAAATGTTTATGCCAAAGAATCAAATTATCGAGACAAGAATTGATCAAGGACTAGTGTTATGTTTTGTGTTGGATAGTGCAATCGGTGGTAGTATAAATTTCTTCATAGGCCACATACTTAAGTATAAGGTTAAAAGTTGTTTTATGGATAAGAATGAGAAAAAGAAGAGACTACAGATTTATTAAAGGTTTTGAGGTATTAAGAACCCAACATTTCAAGAAGAATTTTAGAAAGGATTCATAAGTCATAATCATTTGGGTAATACTACGACTTGATGGAGTAGGAAAAGTATATGTGATGATATGAAGAATTCTTTTGGAATATCTAGCTAAGTTGATATCATTAAAGAAAGTCAAAATAGTTAGGCATGAGTTTGGACTTAAAGGGGATAAAAGAAAGGTGTTATTTGTTTGGGTTGTAGGATTATTTTAGAGTACCTAGATTAAATTCATAGCGTTATTGTGATGAGGAGATCCAAGTTGGGCAAATTTGAACAAACAAAAGTCTTTCGGAGTCTAAAAGCATGAAAATTGGCAAAGGAGAATTCTACAAGATGGAAATTCTTAGTGAGAGATACAAGATTTATGGAGGAGTTAAGTAAAATATAATTTAGTAAAGAGATTATGTTCCAATCGGACAGTGGAAAAAAAGAGTGTCTTGAATTTAGTGGTTTTATCAAAGATAAGTGTAAAGGAGAGAGAAGTATCCAAGGAAGTTTACTTTTTGGAAAGAGAAAGGAATTTAATGTGTTCTAAACTCCTAGTTAAGTATGGTTTGAAGGCTTGATAAGAGGGGTTACAAGGTATTTGTTTTGGTGTAAAAGAAGAATACCTTATTGTCATGTGGAACTTTAGGACAATATGTGTTAGATGGAAAGATAGCTTAGGTAGGTGATTGGTATGGAACTTTGTTTTAACACAAGAATCTATTATCGAAATAGAAGGTTGAGAAGGGATAAGTTAAAATGGAGTTACTAGTAACAGTAGATGATCGATAACTATTGACATGGTATGTTGAGGCTTCATTAGTTAAGAGGTAAATCATTGAGGGCATTAGTAATATTTAAGGGATTTTGAGTTTGTGTGCTAGTTGAAAACATGAACTAGAAAGACCATCAAGTTGATTAAGAAAAGAAAATAATCCAACTCGAGGTAGACAATAATAGTACATGCACAAAAGTAAGTAAGTTGGATCTTCCAATATAACCATTGGTGTATGGGATAGACTTGGCAATAAAGTCGAGTTGATAGTAAGAAGTTACTAAAAGTAGGTTTGGAGTATTACAAGATAGTATTATTCTCTTGCATGGGCACTAAGCTAGGACTTATGAATCAAGAAGGTTTTATCATTAAAAAAAAAAAAAAAAAGACTTCAAGGATCAATTACGGTTATTACGAGGTTATGAAAATGTGTTATCAATTGACTTATGTTTTAGCATCTAGGGACTTCAAAACCTCATTTTCGGGGGAAATTCCGGACTCGTTCGCAGCGGGGTCTAAGTAATGATATGTGATTGTTTCAAGCCTAAAGAATAATATGAGGATGGCTCAAGCAAGTTTTATAGCTCATGACAGCATAGAGCCTCATGATGAGTTTCTCATGAATGTGAGACTTAATTAGACAGAGTTATTCTCAGACATGTAGACCCTAGGAAAGACATCACAGTTGGCATTTCTAGAGTAGAAGCAGTTTTCAGTTGACTAGATTTATTCTGTTTCGTATCTTCAGATGATGCATTATATAGTATGACCAGTTTCTTCACTGCACATATGAAGTTTTCCCAGTGACAAAATGGTAAGTTCAAATGTATGTTTTTAGTGGATAAGACTTTCTTAACTTCATGACCGTTTTCACAGTTCTCAGCTCGGACGTGTAGAAGTGTTGCTGATTTTCAACATCTTAAGTTTCATAGTTATTTATGGAAGGGGTTGTTACACCTCTTTTGGTACTAGTTTTAGCTATGTCAAACGATGACCTTCGTTTTGCATCTAGTTTTTTTGAAGATTTTCAACATCTAGTTTTAGCTATGTCAAACGATGACATTCAAGGTGAATGGAAGGAATGTTCATAGTAAGTGGGAGCAGGAAGTGCGACAGCATATCCCATGGTCTCTCTCGTTGGATTAAATAAAGTTTCTGCACATTGCCTCCAGGCACCTTAGGTGTGCCCCCCTATAGGATGTCTGTTTTGCACTTTTCTTTATTTGATCTCCTGTAAGAGGATAAGGTTACTTAGTCTCTTGTCCTAATCTACTTTTTCCCTATGGTGGGTGCATTAGGGCGGGACTCTGGGCCCGAAAACAAGGGGTTACACTTACGCAGAATTATTAAGGGTTAACAGTTCTGGACCAAACAAATGGTGGCTATTAGGTTCAGTTCTAAGAGTTGGTTCTGCCTAATAGTTGAGAATGTTTCATCCCAGTGAAGGGACATTTGATCACCCCACCGGTGACGTTTGCCCTGCCTCGTTGGGGCATCATTGCAAAATAGAAATCTTATCACTTAGGGTACTTGGAATCTATTATGCTAAAACTAATTGGTTAAAATGTGGTTTTGCAAAGTCTTATAAGAGTTTATTCGTTTTTTAGCAACAATTTTAAATGGCTACAGCCACTCAGTTTACTTAGCGCCGAAAAAATGAATGGTCAAAACTATTCGAGTTGGAAATATATGCTCACAACGATACTCATCATCGAGGATCTGAAGTTTGTCCTTACGGAGGACTGTCCTCCTATTCCACCTTAGGATGCTACTCGAAATGTTCGGGCGACATACGAGCATTAGACACGGGCAAACGAGAAGGCTCGAGTCTATATCTTGGCCAGTCTTAATGACGTGTTGGGCAAGAACCATGAGCCCATGGTCTTAGCACGTGAGATCTTGGAGTCCCTGTGGGGAATGTTCGGTCAGCCGTCTGGACAGCTCAAGCATGAGGCTCTGAAACACATCTTCAACTCCAAAATTGGGGAAGGCACCTTTGTTCGTGAGCACGTGCTGAATATGATGGTCCACTTTAACATGGCGGAGTTGAATGGGTCTAAAATCGATGAGGGCAGTTAAGTTAGCATTATCCTACATTTATTGCTGGAGAGATTATTCCACTTTGTTAGCAATACGATTCTTAACAAAGTGGACTATACCCTTACTACTCTCCTCAACGAGTTACAGACTTACCAATCCTTGCTGAAAAGTAAGAAGAAAAAGGAAGGTGAGGCAAATCTTATCTCATCTTCTAAAAGATCCCATCGAGGTTCGACCTCAAGAACAAAGTCTATACCTTCAACTTCTAACTCTGGAAAGGGGAAGAAGAAGAAAAGTGGTAAAGGGAAAGGGAATGCGCCTGCTAACCCATAACCTGTTGCCCAGAAGAAGCGTCCACCACCGGTTGAAAAAGGAAAATGTTTCCACTGTAACCAGGACGAACACTAGAAGAGGAATTGTCCTCATTATCTAAAGGAAAAAAAGGCAGCCAAGGCTAAGGCCAAGGCAGACAAAGGTAAATTTGATTTACTTGTGTTAGAAACTTGTTTAGTGGAGAATGATGATTTTGCTTGGATAATTGATTCGGGGGCCACTAATCATGTTTGTTATTCTTTTCAGGGGATTAGATCCTGGCGATAGCTGGAGGCTGGTGAGATGAAGTTGCGAGTAGGCATCAGACACGTCGTCTCAGCTGTGGCAGTGGGAGGCATCTAGTTAACTTTAAAGAATAGGTTTCTTGTATTAAAAGATGTCTTTGTAGTTCCTGAACTAAAAAGGAACCTTATTTCTGTAAAGTATCTGTTACAAAGCAATTACACTCTTTCTTTTAAATTGAATAAAGTGTTTATTCATAAGGATGGTGTTGAAATTTTTACAGCTAAATTGGAAAATAACTTGTATGTACTAAGACCGTTAGCCTTAAGTTCCCTCCATAACATAGAGAGTTTTAAATCTGTCGTAACTCAATCTAAACGCCAATAGGTTTCTACAAAAGAAAATGCCCAACTTTGGCACCTTCGATTAGGGCACTCAATCTCAATAGGATTGAGAGATTCGTGAAGAATGGCCTTCTAAGCTAGTTAGAAGAAAATTTAATGTACGAATCTTGCCTTAAGGGTAAGATGACTAAAAGACCTTTTACTGGAAAAGGTTATCGAGCCAAAGAGCCTCTAGAATTAGTACATTCTATCCTTTGCGGTCCTATGAACGTGCGAGCTCGAGGACACTATGAGTACTTTATCAGTTTTACTGATGATTACTCGAGATATATGTATGTTTATTTGATGCAACGAAAGTCTGAATCTTTTGAAAAGTTCATATTATTTAAGGCTGAAGTTGAGAATGCTTTGGATAGACGAATTAAAACACTTTGATCAGATCAAGGTGGAGAATTTTTGGATTCTGAGTTCCAGGACTATTTATTAGAACATGGAATTGTTTCCCAACTCTTAGTGCCAGGTACACCTCAGCAAAATGGTGTAGCTGAGAGCAAAAACAAAACCTTTTTGGACATGGTTCGTTTGATGATGAGTTACGCTTCCTTACCGGACTCATTTTGGGGTTTTGCAATGGAGACTGCGGTATACATTCTAAACTGTGTTCCTTCTAAGAGTGTTGTGAGAACATCTTTGGAGTTGTGGAATGCGTAAAGCTAGTTTACGTCACTTCCGCATATGAGGTTGCCCAGCACATGTGCTTGAGGCAAATCCCGAGAAGTTGAAATCACGTTCAAGATTGTGCTTATTTGTAGGCTACCCCAAAGGTACACGAGGGGGTTACTTTTATGATTCGTCCGAAAACAAGGTGTTTGTTTCCACGAACGCTACTTTCCTGGAGGAGGATCATATCAGGGAGCACAGTCCACATAGTAAAGTCGTGTTACGTGAGCTTTCCAAAGAAACTACTGAAACTTCAACAAGAGTTGTTGAAGAACCTACTTCATTAACCAGAGTTGTTGATGATAGTTCATTTGGTAGGTCGTTCCACCTCAAAAGTTGAGGGAACCTCAATTCAGTGGGAAGGTTACGAACCCACCTGATCGCTATTTGGGTTTCACAGAAATCCTAGCTATGTTGGCAGATGGCGACGTTGATGAACCTTGTGTTTACAAGAAGATCGTCAACAGTTCAATAGTTTTCTTAATATTGTATGTAGACGATATACTGCTCATTGGAAATGATGTAGGTCACTGACTGCAGTTAAGAACTAGCTAGCGACCCAATTCTAAATGAAATATTTGGGAGAGGCTGAGTTTGTTATGGGTATACAGATCTTTTGGGATCGTAAGAACAAAGTACTAGCATTGTTTCAGGCATCGTATATTGACAAAATCTTGCTCAAGTACTCGATGCAGGATTCCAAAAGGGGCCTACTACCATTCAGGCATGGAGTCACTTTGTCTAAAGACATGTGTCCTAAGATGCCTCAAGAGGTTGAGGAGATGAGACGGGTCCCATATGCATCTGTCGTTGCAGTTTAATGTATGCGATGCTTTGCACTAGGCCAGACATTTGCTACGTTGTAGGAATAGTAAGTAGGTATCAGTCTAACCCAGGCCAGGGTCACTGGACCGTAGTTAAGAACATCCTCAAGTATCTTCGGAGAACGAGGGACTATATGCTCGTGTATGGGTCTAGGGATTTGATCCTTACTAGATACACGGATTTTGACTTTCAGACTGATAAGGACTCTCGAAAGTCTACTTCAGGGTCAGTTTTTACTCTTAACGGAGGAGTTGTAGTGTGGCGGAGCACTAAGCAGGGGTGCATCGCCAACTCCACGATGGAGGCCGAGTACGTAGCGGCTTGTCAAGTTGTTAATGAGGTCGTCTGGCTCAGGAAGTTCTTGACAGAGCTAGAAGTTGTTCCAGATATGTCTAGGCCCATCACTCTCTATTGTGACAATAGTGGTGTTGTGGCAAACTCCAAGAAGCCCAGGAGTCACAGGCGCGGCAAACACATAGAGCAGAAGTATCATCTGATCCGTGAGATAGTGCATCGAGGAGACGTGATCATCACGAAGATTTTCTTGGAGCAAAATGTTGTTGATCCGTTTACGAAGGCTCTCACGGCTATAATGTTTGAGGGTCACCTTCAGAGTATAGGTCTACGGCACCGCCCACGGCTGGACTAGGACAAGTGGGAGATTTTATTGTAATGGGTTTTTATGCCCTAGTTTATTGTTTTGTACTTGTTTTTGTACTTCTCACTTCGCTTTAGGACAAGTGGGAGATTGTTGGGGTTTGTGCCCTATAGTCTCGTGTCCTGTAGTTTGTAAACAATTTTGTACGAATGCTTGTGATGTATAATATATATGATATTTACTTCATTTCTTAACTTTGCACATTTAGATGTTTTTATTTTACCACAAACCAATAAACTTAATATCCCTAGTTGTCTTTATGTAACTTAAGCATGTATGTAGTGACATACAAGTGGATCATGTCTTAAGTGACAACCAAAATGGTCTGTAGTATATGGATATAAGAGGGAAATCGTATCCTGGTAACACTATGAACGCGACCCTCTTTGTGAAATAGTTACAAGTATTGTGACTTGTCACAGATGGTCTAATCCTGATCATTCGTGTAGGGGACATGCAAGCGAGGGAATCCTATACAAAGAGTTTGTATAAGACCTGACCTCGAAGTGTTAACGTCTCGTCATATAACTCCATTCATGACAGAGACTTCACTTCACTAGGATGACCATAGGTAAGATGACCTCAATCCTGAGTGAGTTGGGAACTCCTGCCATTGAGGGCGATCCTTTGACTTGCATGGCTGCAAGTGGCCAGAGTGTCGACTCAAACCTACCACTTTGGGGATTCGTCTGATTTGGGAGCTAGGAATTCAGCTTCATAAGATGGAGTCACCCCTTCCTTGAAGTAGGGTGATAATTTGTAGAAATACAAGTTATTTATGCCACCTTATCTAGATACTGCGGCCAAAAGTTAGTAATTATGCGCCAATTGTATGAAAATTAGCCTAGTATTGCAATAATTATAAATGTTTGCGATTACACCCACTAACACCAAAAAGATGGAAAACAAGCCGAACTTTACTCTGTTTTGTTGGAGACCAAGTCACCGCTTGCGCTCAAGGCTCACGAGAGACTAATTAATGCATCTCTGTCACATTACGCCCATCAATCAACAATGAAGAGACGATTCATCAATGACGGCGCAATGCGACAGTCAATCCAAAAGTTGTGCTTCAACCACATGCGATAATAAAAATAACCATCACATGCGAACCTATGATCGAAAGATGCAGCTGAGCAATGCAAGAGCGGAGGATTGAGACACGTGTACAACTAACGGTTGTGCAGAATTGATGGTCTGATTGCACAACAAAAGGAATAATATCCCTCCATCTTTGGAATTACCATAACCATGAGTGGGGACCACAAGGCCGGAGTCAAAGATCTGCACCTATAAATACCCCATTGATTTCAGAGAAAAGATATGCTACTTGATACGGGGATAAGTGTTGCTAGATTGTAGAGAAAAGGCTGAGCTGAGTACTTAACAGAAGAAATCCGGGAAGAAGACGAGATAAGGCCGAGAGGTGAATCTCAGATCCAACCTGCCAAACACCCGATTGGAAGCTCTATGCAAAGATCCCTGCTACCAGTAGAGCAAGCCTGAGAGGGAAGCTCTTCCTACCATCAAATCCATCCTACCCGGCAAGCAGATCTTCATTAAATTTGTGCCAAGACATTGACACTTATTTGTATATATTCTATATCTCTTTCATTGTGTATTTCATGTTTTCTTTATCTCTTCATTCACACACCATGTATCAAACACTTAGTAGAAATATTAAATGTATCAATAAATTCCATTTACCATTCTTTGTCTATTTCTGTTCACCCACCAATCACTTTCTCCATGATGTCTCTTAACCCCCTGATGAGCAATATGAATCACTAAGAACTTAATTTTTATTAAAGATATAAAATACGTTTAGCTAAAGCATGCTAGACGACATCTTCACCTGTGAGAGCAGAAGTGAAGATGTCATTCTGATCTATCGAGAGAAGGTCAGAAGAATGCGTTAACTAAAGCGAGTAGTACTTCCAGACATGGAAGCAACCTTGCATTCATTGCGTTAGTTTCTGTTTCACCACAGACATGTGGGAGCACGGCTGATCACTGAGAGGTGTACGCCAAGAGAAGGGTGGAACAGTATTTGTACCTTCAATCCAATTAAGAACTTGCATTATTTGTATTATTTGTCTTTCTCTTTATATTCTGTTCATAAGACTTGTCACCGCATCCTATGTCTTTGCATAACTTTCACAGCCAGCTTTAATCCCAGCATTTTGTACATGAAGTCTGTATCTTGTATCATCTAGCTTAGGTTTATTGTATTTTTATGTTTTTATCGCATATTTACTGCTTTCTTTTATTTTATTGCAATTTATATACTTGTACAAACATACTTTTAAAGATTGAAAACCTGGTCACATGTATCATGAACATATCACAATAACCTAAACCATTCCCCATGTTCGACCTCGGATCACACCGAGAAACTTGCGGTGGAATTATACTTGGTTCCATTGTAAGGAAACTTGTGACAACGCATGGCATACTACATGAACATCCATAATTAACGCATAACTAGAAGTAGTATCACATCATTGTGAGCAATTTATATCATCAATCTAAACACGTTACATAGGGGTAAGCAGATAGATTACTTTCTTAAGGGTTGATCCCGAGGCTTGAACGATGTGGTGCCACACACCTACTTATGGCCTGAAAGGTGTTCACATATAGTAGGACTATGTTGTCTTGTTCATTAGAGGGATCAGTGGTACTTAAGGAATAAGATATAACTACAGGGGTAAAACGGTAAATTGGCTAGCTGTACTTACGAGCATCTGTGAAGGGTCATCGTATTGATGATTGGTTATATCCAATAGATATAGAAATATATCTATGGTAAAAAGAGTTCAACTATCGATCTTTAGTGGAATGAGATAACGGATGGTGGATATTGTGGCTAAAGAGTTTAGTCAGTTATTCACGTACTGTTGGAGCTTCGAGCCTTAGGTCCATAAGGTCCCCTTGGTAACTTGGATACAAGTTGATAATCAGTTTTTGGGTTAGTTTGAAATGTTCAAATTGACAAGAGAGAGTTCGATTATATATGATATAATTAACTTTATGTATGAAATACATTAATTTGGAGGAAATTGGATATAAATATTATTTATATCTAGTGGAGGAAAAATACTATGATTAATATATGATATTAATCTATAGGTTATGAATATAATGTAATTATATTCATTGTCTATTAATTGGACGGTTATGGGATAATAGGTTGGTGTCTCTTCTGTTTTCATAACGGATGAGTACGTTGAAGAATCGCTTTGAGACGCTTAAATAGCTCACGGTGTGTTAAGGATTGGATGCGCGGAAATAGTTTTGAAGTGTGTCATTGCTTAGTAAAATCTATGCCTATAAGATAGTGCTTGAACGATCGCTTACCTATACGATAGTGCGTAGCGATCGCTTAACGCTTAGACCTGCGCGCGTTATTTACTAAACGATCGTTTACCTTTTCCTAAGCGATCGTTTAGCGCCCGATTTTACTAAACGATCATTTACATTTTCTTAAGCGATCATTTAGCTCCCGATATTTACTAAACGATCGTATAGATGATCACTTAGCTTTTCCTATATACGATCGCTTACTTTTTCCTACACGATCGTATACTTCACCTAAACGATCAAGCATTTTGTCTATACGATTGACGAGCCTTTCTCCCACTTTCTTGATCATTGTATACTATCTCCCTTCCTCCTCCCCTCTACCAAATCCAAACAAAGCCCACCATTTAGATTCTCAATCCGAGAATACTGAGAGCTCTGAGTGGTGGTGTCGTCCCTATTTCCTTCTGTTCGTGTGAAGACTGTTCGAGGTAGACGATTGGGATTTGCTGAATGATAGCTTACCGTTTCAGCGAAAGCGAGATTTGCTATGAAGAATAATTCTTCAACTAGTATGATCTCTCTATCTCTTATTTATTGTTCCTTTGAGCATGCCAATAATTTAGCGTTATGAATGCATATTAGTACATTTGAATGTGTATGTGAAAATTCTGTCACAATGAGATCCGCTTTCATTCGTAGGTACTCTTGAATAAGAGTTCCTTCATCTACAACTTTATCTTCTTCCTCACAAAAAAAAAAAAAAAAAAACTACAATTTTACCTCACAAATTCACTCAAATATGAGTTCCACCACTCAAATTCAAGGATGAGAATAGTAAGAAGATCTCTTGGTTGTTCACAGTTGATTTGGACTGAATTGGAGTGAAGAACAACTTAAAATTTGAAGAATCATCAAAGGTAAGTTCTTCTAGAAACCCTCTTATGTATTTTCTAAAAAAGCATGCTTTAGAACTCAAATTAAATGTAATTAGAGTGCTTATTGATTCTGTTAGCTTCCGTTGCATGCTTGTGTATTCCTTCATCAATTGCAAAAACTGTTCCAAGTATATTCCCTGATGCATTTCATGCCCAGTGTATATACCATATTCGAAACAATTTGGTTGACAAATTCAGGAATAAGGACATAATCCCACACTTCTACCTAGCAGTGAAAGCTTATAGAATGTCTGAGTTTCAGATGTATTGGGCTAAGCTCCATCAATATCCTGGTGTGACGGCCTATCTTGAAGAGGTTGGATTACAACGGTGGAAAGGGTTTATCAAGTCCATTGTAGGTATGACAAGATGACGACAAATATAGTAGAATGCCTTAATGGAGTATTGAAAGATGTACAAGAACTACCAATCACAAAGCTATTAGAGCATATCCGCGAGTGGCTACAAGGTTGGTTCTATATTCGACGTACACATGCAATGGCATGCACAAACATTGTAACTGATTACACAATGAGTATTCTTAAGGAATCAGAATTGATGTCTAGAACATATAGTGTTTCCTCGGTGGATATACATATAATTAATGTAGACGATTACCCTATTTTGTAGTTCGATTTCTTGATTCCTACCATTTGTGAGATCTATGGTCAGTGTGTGAATTCAGTATGGACACGTTGAATAATTTATGGTGGTATCTAATGTGATCCCCTTAGCCTCAAAGGTCACAGAACATAAGTTAAATGAATCTAGTTACTATGATTGACGTCAGAAAATTCTGTTTTATTTACGAAGTACTTATATGGATGAGCATATGACTGACAATCCACCAGAAGATGCTAAGAAGAAGGAGGATTGATTTCGTGATGACGCTTGACTTTATCTTCAGATCAAAAATTCCATTGAGAGTGAGGTAACTAGTTTGGTTGATCATTGTAATTCTGTGAAGGAACTCTTAGATTTTTTAGAATTTCTATATTTGGGTAAAAAGCAAGTCCATAGAATGTTTGAAGTTTGTATGCGATTCTTTTGTGTCAAACAAAAAACAAAATCGGTTACCAGTTACTTTATAAGACTTAAGAGGATAACGTCGAGCTTGTTTTGTTATTACCATTCAGCCAAAATGTTAAAGTTCAACAAGTTCAACTAGAAAAGATGGTTGGTATAATCTTTCTTAATGGAATTTTACCTAAATTTGGAATGGGCAAAACACAAATTCTCTCTGTCTCTAAAATCTTGTAATTAAAAGATGTTTTCAATCGTATTCTTCACCTTGAAAGCTCTTAATCTGGTATGTTTATTCCTTATCCCAGTAGCGCTCTTATTAGCAAGAATAATAACCTCAGGGTACCTCGAGGGATGGACAATAAGTTTTAGAAAATTAATTATGATAATCGAAAATCAGATTCACAGGAGATTGTCTATAACTACTACCGTAAGCATAGCCATTTGAAACGTGATTATCGGAAGTTGATGTATAAGAATCAACGATCTCAGCATGCTTAAATAGCTTCCGCCAATGATATGACAGAGAACTTGGTTACCATTTCTGCAGATGAGTTTGTTAAATTTCAAGTGTACTAAGACACATTGCAAACGTCATTTTCATCGAATCTTATTGTCTCCAATGTTGACTCAGGTAATATAAAATGTCTCCTTATATCATCTACCAAATGGGTCATAGACTCTGGTGTCGTAGCTCATATGATAGGTAATTCTAGCTTAGTTTGTACACCATTGTCCTCTACTCTTTCCCCATCTGTCACTTTGGTAGATGGCTCAACATCCTCTATTCTTGGTTCTGGCACCATTAACCTTATCCCATCCTTTTCTCTATCTTCTTTTTTAATTTAACTCAATTTCTATTAACCAACTTAATTATGACCTTAACTGTTTTGTCTTGTTCTTTCCTGGTTATTGCTTGTTTTAGAATCGTATGACGAAGAAGATTATTGGTAGAGGATACTAGTCAAGGGCCTTTATATTTTTTATCACAAGATATCGAAAGTTGTGGCATGCTTTGGAGTTATATCTCCGTTTGAAGTACATTGTCGTTTAGATCATCCATCTTTGTTCGTGTTGAAGAAAATTTATCCATAATATCAGTCTTTGTCCTCTTTGAATTGTGATTCATGTCAATTTTCTAAATTTCTTCGTCTTAGTTCGAGTCCTCAAGTCAATAAATAAGAAAGTACTTCATTTGAGTTAGTTTATTCTGATATTTGAGGTTCTTGCCCAGTCGTGTCTCAAACAGATTCTCATTATTTTGTTACTTTTGTTCACAATTATTCTCGTTTGACTTGGTTATATTTAATGAAAAATCGTTCTGAGTTACTATCTCGCTTTTGTGCTTTTCATGCTGAAATTCTAAGTCAGTTTAATATCTCTATCAAAACTTTGTGCACTGATAATGTTGGCGCATATTTTTCTCATGTGCTTGGCTCTTACTTGTGTGAACATGACATCATTCATCAATCTTCTTATGCCAACACTTCATCACAAAATGGAGTCGTTGATTGAAAGAGTAGGCACTTACTTGAAACTCCACATGCATTATCCTTTCAAATGCATGTTCCAAAGCATTTGTGGGCTGATGTTGTTCCCACTACTTGCTTTTTGATTAATAGAATGCATTCGTCTGTTCTTAATGTTGAGATTCCTTATCGTGTTCTTTTTCCTACCAAATCTTTGTTTCCTATTGCTCCAAAGATATTTGGCTGGGTTTATTTTGGTTGGGATGTTCATCCTCGTCGTACCAAGTTAGATCCAAAATCCTTGAAATGCATTTTCTTAGGTTATTTGCATATTCAAAAGGGGTATCGTTGTTTTGTCCTACTCTTAACAGGTATCTTGTCTCTCCTAATGTTACATTTTTTAGGATATGCTCTTTAGTCCATCACCATCGCGTCCATATCAGGGGGAGAATGGAGATCTTTTTAAATATGATATTACCTCTCCTACATCATCATCGACTCTATCTTCCTCTAAGTCTCTTCCTTCTCGTATGTTGATTACTTGAGTCTTCTCTCGGTGACTTCCACAACAACCTACAGGCACATGTCCTACACCAACGCCTTCTTCGACATGCAATCCAGGACCAAGTGATAATCTTCCTATTGCCCTTTGAAAAGGTAATTACAAGTGTACTTACCCTGTTTTTTCCTTTGTTTCACATCATCAGTTGTCCTTGCCCACATATTCTTTTATTACATCCCTTGATTCCACATTTGTTCCTAACTCTATTCATGAAGCTTTATCTCATCCCGACTAGCGTAGCGCAATGATTGATGAGATGACTGCTTTAGATGATAATGGTACTTGGGATTTAGTCTCTCGTCCTATAGAAAAGAAGGTCATTAGGTGTAAATGGGTGTTTTCTATCAAGATTAACCCTAACAGAACCATGGCTTGATTTCTCATCTTGTTGGAAAAGGATATACCCAAATCTATGGAACTTATTATTCAAATACTTTTTCTCCAGTTGCCAAATTAACTTACATCCGACTTTTTCTTTCCATGGCTGCTACCCACAAATGGCCTTTTCATCAGCTTGACATTAAGAATGCTTTTCTGCATGGTGATCTTCAGGGGGAAGTTTATATGGAGCAACCACCTAAGTTTGTTGCTCAGGGGGAGAGTGATAAAGTATGTGACCTTTGAAAATCTTTGTATAATTTGAAGCAAAGTCCACGTGCATGTTTTCGTAAGTTTAATCAAAGAGAAAATGGGAACAAAGTTAGTCGAACTTCTTCGACAGAGATGTTCGAGAACACAAAAGTATTGCAGATTTCAATAAAGCTTCGGAGGTGGGCGTGCAGGTCTTCTCCACGCCGTCCTCCGAATTGTCCTGCAGTCTGGATCATCTACAGCATCACCGGTTTCATTTCGAATATGCTTCCATTGAGGGCAGGTCTCATGATTCCTGGAGAGAAATCATAGAGGTTTGGCGATGTATAGTCCCTAATGGGTCTATTGCGATCGTTAGCTAGAAGGATTGGATTTACCATGACATTGTTTTCGTTTGGTGCTCCGTTTTCAGGCTGCTTCGCCATCTCTTCTTTATCTGACTGTTGTTGTTGGTGGTCTCTTAATCTCTGTCTAAACGTTCTCTCAATCTCCGGGTCGTAATTCGCCAGAGATTGAGAGTCTGCAAAGAAATCAGAAAAATTACCGTTAGCACACTATTTTGCCGAAGTCCTCGGCAACGGCGCCAAAAACTTGATGCGTTATATTATGATGTGGATTTTGTGGATGAAATACGATGATGAAATTGCGTTGAGCACTCAAGTTTTCTCAGTGGAATCCAAGTGTAAACTCCACTGAGTTTCCTGGTAAGTCCAGGGTCGAACTCAGGGACTTTGGAAAATAGGTTGCGGTGGTAATTTTTAGGAAAACTTTGCGGTAACCAAATAAATAAATAGTTGTTGAGGTTGTTGTTTGCAGTAATGAAAAATAAACAAATGCAACGGAGTTTGAAAAGAGTTGAATAAACGGGAAATGCGATGAGTATGCGGTGAACGGGTTGAGAAAAGTTTCGGCTAACACTTCCTAGGATGCGTTCATGCTATGTGATCATGCAACATGCATACAACAGTAAACCACCTCTCGGTGCGAATGTCACGGTTTCTAAGGCTAGAACGCATGCGATATATGCGATAAGTCTATAGGACCTACACATAAGCCTCTATTCTTATTTATGTGATGACAAAATGACACATACACAAATAAGGCATCCACATAATATCATTCCCATCTCTAGGATGCATGCGATGCAGGTTGACAAACAGAGCTTATCTCTAAGTCCCTATCTCTTGTTTATGCAGTTCTAATCTTGCTCTCTCGAGTCTAGATTCTAACCTAGCTCTCTCGAGTCATTAGGTTCTTTCTTTAGACTCTCTCTCGAGTAGCTCTAAAGGGGTGTTGGGCACAACATAAAATAAGACAATCGCAAGCAATGAACTTCCTAGGTCATGTTAGCTTAGTTCTTCTCAACCCATTCGACTAGTTTAGCTACTCATGCGTGCTAAGAGAATGAACAGATGTAGAATAAGAACTTCCATTGTATAAATATAAAGATGAAGTACAAGATAACAATGCAAGAATAGAATAAAGAGCCTGGTAGCAATTTCTTGCTGCCCAGGCTTTTACACTGTTTTTCTACTCGTGTTCAAAAGATAATCTCGCTCTTGCGAGAGTCGCCCGCTCTCTGCTTCTATGCCTCAAAGTTCTCTCTCGATTTTCCCTGAGCGATTTCCGACGTCTTTACTCTTCTCTTGCTCTGCCTTAAAATAAAAGGAAAAACTATGGACAAAGATGTGCTAAGCTAACTTATGAATTTTCTAACTAGTGAACCCCTTTTCTGAAGGATGCCTTTGGTATTTATAGAGCTTTGAGGTGAAGGCGGCTTCTCTCTTATGATTGCTCAGATGGGATGACTTTAATTCCCTGACTGATGCGCCGAATATTTGTCACCGAAAAGCTGAATGTACTTGTTATCGTTAGCGGCTGTCAACTTAATTTGGATTCGACCGTCATCAGCTTTCTATCTCATCGTGATTAATTATGCCTTTCACCCAGATGCGCCCACCAAGTTGGGCCAACCAAGTTACGGCAATCCTTCTTGAGAAAATGTTTGGGAACACAATCACCACAAATTCTTGCGATAATGTTGTGCTCGACCAATGATTTCCTATTATGGCAATTTTCACCTTGCGTCAATGCATTTTCTGCATAAAAATACAAAAATGAACAGTTCCTATGCGATGAACGCATGCGGCTGCAATATAATAAACTTAATGCTTTTTAGACGCAATCTAACACATTTTATCAACGCAAGCCAACATTGTTTAAGAACTTAACACTATGATAACGTGCATTTCTGCCCGTTATTAGAGAACCACCACAAGGTCTTCCCTTCTATTCTCTTGGAGCCTTAGATTGAGTTGTGGAACTCAAAACAAGCTTGAATTGAAGGGAATTAAAGAGGAGGTTATTGGTTTTACACAGTGTGAAGAACACTTCTTCAGACACAAATCTCAGCATTCAGCAATCGTTTTTCTACCCATTTTATTCAAAATTCCAGCTTTATATTGCATGACTTTCATGCAACTAATAGCTTTGCATGAATCACAGCTCATGCTTGATTAATTGAGCTAAAGAAATGGTGGTTTAGTGACTAAGGTGCTTGCACCTAAAGTGGGAAAGTCCCACTTTTTCCATTTCCAATTTTCTTCTTTTATTTTGATTTCCAAACTAAAAAAATCATATTAATCAAAAATTGAAATTTTATTAATTTTAAAAAATTAATTAATTTTCTAATAAAATTAATAAATTAATTAAACAATTTTATTAATTTTATTAATTTAATATCAAATATTAGATTAATTCGTCACCAATTCCATTACCATGAATCTTTATTCATAAATTTAATATTTAAATCATATTATCGATTCTTCAATTCCATATAATTCCAAAATTAAACGTGTAATTATATCACATATAATTACTAATTCTCTTAATTCTAATTTGAACTTTTCAAATCAACTTGTTGTTGGGATTGGTGTCCTAATTCTCCTGGAGTCTCGTAGTTTGTAAACACTGTACACATTGTTGTGAATAAAATAAGAGTTATTTTATTTTGCATTTGCTCATATCCAATAAACAAAGATCCGTGGTTATTGTATGTAAACTTAAGCATGTATATGAGATATACAAGTGGATCATGCCTTAAGTGATAACCTAAAAAGGTCTGTAGTATAAGGATTAAGGAGGGATACCTTATCCTGGTGACACTACGGATACAGCCCGCTTTGTAGAGGTTTTGAAAGTGTTGTGAACTACTACAGATGGTTGATCCTAACCATTCATATGGAGATGTGCGAGAGGGGGTGTCCTATACAAAGAGTTTGTATAAGACCAAACCACGAGATGAATAGTCCTTTATATAACGCCGTTGATACTTGAGATTTACATCTCACCTAAACGACCATAGATGACATGACCTTAATCTTGAGTGTTTTGGGAACTCCTACCCTTGAGAATGGTCCTTTGATTAGTATGGGTGAGAGTGGCCAGATTGCCAACTCAACAAGCCTACCATTGTTGGGATTTGTCTAATTGGGGAGTTGGGAACTCAGTTACACAAGATGGAATTCATTC
The DNA here is from genome assembly GCF_027475165.1 of Benincasa hispida. Classification (NCBI taxonomy): domain Eukaryota; kingdom Viridiplantae; phylum Streptophyta; class Magnoliopsida; order Cucurbitales; family Cucurbitaceae; genus Benincasa; species Benincasa hispida. The sequence goes on along the minus strand of NC_143485.1, from coordinate 3,805,148 downwards.
CTTCCCCAAAGCAGGGGTAAGTAGATAGATTGCTCCTTTAAGGGCTGATTCCGGGTCTTAAACATAGTGGCCACAGCTTCTCTTTGGAAGAGAGGACTCAGTCATAGTAGGACTATGACTTATGTTCATTAAAGGGATCAGTGGTACTAAATGAGTTAGATGTAACTATAGGGGCAAAACGGTAAATTGGCCCAATTATACTTACGAGCGATCTGTGAAGGGTTATCGCACTGTTAATTGGTTGATATGGACACAAAATATATTTGTAGTAAGGAAAGTGCAGCTTTCAGTCTTTAGTGGAGTGTCCAACAGTTAACGGATGGTGAATCCTGTGACTAAAGAGTTCAGGCAGTTATTCACGTACTGTTGGAGCTTCAAGCTACAGGTCCATAAGGTCCCCTTGGTAGCTCAATGGATTCAAGTTGAGAATCAGTTCTTGGAGTTGATTTGAAATGTTCAAATTGACAAGTGGAAATTCGATTGTATATGATATAATTGGTATGATGTATGAGATACATCAAGTGGATGATTAATGTAAATATGATTTACATTAAGTACCATAAAATAGAAAAAAGAGCTATGGTTTATATGTTTCATAAGATGAAATATTAAAACTATAAGTTATAAATATAATATGGTAAGTTGTTTATCATATATATTTATAATAATATTAATTATTTGATAATTATCTCTTTTTCTCTAATAACCAATTGAGTGGGAGTTATTGATGGTTTTATGGTAACCGTGAGATAAAAGGAAAAATGTTTTCCTAAAATTAGAGGTTAATTGATTTGGAAAGAAACTCATGACAAGGCTATCAAGTGAAATTCTTTCACTAATCGATAGCTCATAAAGAGATTAAATGATCGTGGAGTGTCACTATACAATAGTTCACACAATTGGTCGTAGCTAAACGATCGCGGGGCATTGTCTATACGATAGGCTACTATCTTCTACACGATTGAGCACATCGTCTATACGATAGACTGTGTCATCTCCCACTTACTCAATCGTCTACACGATTGTTATTCCTCTAGACTCTTCCTCTAACCAAGTTCATACAAAGCCCACAACTTCTAGATTCTCACACCGAGAATACCAAGGTAACCATTGTGGTAGTGTCCTCACTCAACTTGATTGATATCGAGGTTCTAGAGGCCATTCGTTGAGTTCGTGGTCGTGATGTTCGTTGTGTTCGTGCTGGTATTCGTGTTGCACCGGTCGTTGCATTCGAGTGATGTATTGCTGTGGACACAGGTAGACTGATCGAGGGAGTTTGAAGAATGAGTCTTCAAATGTATGATATTCTAACCCTTGATTATCTTAAAGCATGCTGTAATTTCTAGTTGTTGCATGACCTGTTAGTTTCTGTTTTGTGACTGTAATTGTTTATGTTCAATTTCGAATTGAATTTGAAACGATCCTTCCGCTGCTCATGGAATTCCTAAGGTCTGATTTCCTTCATTTATCACGCTACTCTAAGGCTAATCCGTTTGTGAGCTAGTAAGGGAACCTAGTGGACCTACAGATCATGGGCTCCAACGATCTAAGATTAATTGACTAAACTCTTTACATCGAGTTAACCCCCATTCGTTAATTACTGGGTCACTCCATTAAAGCCCATAGTTGCACTCCCCTCACTGTAGATATATTGTGTCCACTCGATATAACCATGATTAGTAAGTTAACCCTTCACATGTTGTTCGTAATAATGGTTGGGTCAAAAGGCTGTTTTACCCCCGAGATTACCTCTTGTTCCTTAAGTCCCACTGATCCTCTAATAAACAATTGATCCGATCATCAAACCGAGTCCTTCTCGGGCCAATGAGAGGGTGGGGTCCCTTATTCAAGACCCTAAGTCAACACTTAAGGGAACAACCTCTTTACCATCCCTGAAAACGGGTAGGAGTGAATTCCATCTTACATCCTACGTCTCCAGTTATCTACCCGGTCTTACACCTGAAATGGGAGGCTTATTGAGCCGACGTTGTTGAGCCAACCTCACCTATGAAAATCAAAGTATAATCCCGAATAAACAGGAGTTCATAGTTAGCTCAGGATTAAGGTCAAGTTACCTAAGTCATCGTTTTGAAATAGTCAATCTTAAACAATAAACAACATTATAAAGTAAGAGTAACTTATTTCGTGGTCAGATCTTGTGCAAACTCATTGCACGGAACGCCCCCACTCCTCATGTCATGACATGTACGAATTAGAAACACTTAATCTGTAGCACTTTACAACTCCTTGTAACAACTACAGACTGGGCCACATCCGATAGTATTACTAGAATAAGGCACCTAACCTTATTCATATACTATAGACCATTTTGACTATTTACTCAAACCTGATCCACTTTTATGTCTCCACATAAAGTTCAAGTACTCATATAATAGTCATGGTTTTTTTAGTTTATGGATTTATTTCTAAAACGAAATAAACAATTCATATATTCAATAACAACTTATTGAATTTTCAGAATAAGTTTATTGTTTACAAACCACGAGTTTTAGGACATAAAACCAACACATGGCATAATCTTTGTGTGAAATAGTGTGGATACACCAACTATTATCTAAGATGGGCTTCAGTTATCGTGCCAACTAATTTATGGTGTGATAATCAACCTGCGCTTCACATTGCATCTAACCCATTGTTTCATAAACTGACTAAACATAGTGAGGTGGATTGTCACTTTATTCGCGAGAAAATACAAGAAGGGTTGATGTCCATAGATATGTAAAGACTGGAGAACAATTAGGAGATATTCTTACTAAAGCTGTAAATGGAGCAAAAATAAGCTATCTATGCAACAAGTTGATGTGAATATTTTGTGCTATACGCAAGTGTACGTGGTTAAGTTACATATCAAAATGGCTTGTAAGGCTGAGTATCGTCCTCTAAGATCAAATTAACAAGTTATTGTTTAGTTATCTCAAAATTGTGTCAATTTTAGCTAAGGAAACAGAATCGAGTTTGAATTTGTGGTTTTGTAAAACAATAAAAGATAGCATGAAAAGTGTTAAAAAAAATTGAGAATAAAAGTGTTTTAGGGTATTGAATCCATTAATCACTACATTAGATCTATTCTAGCCAATTCATGGAATCATATATAAACATTATGCCTAAGTCTAGAAACTTAATTCAATATTACTTTCTCTAAAAAATAACCTATTCTCATGCAACTTAATTGAAAACTAAATCTCATGAAATCAAATTAAGAAACAAGGCATTAGGAATTGTCATCAACAACTTTCACTATTATCCTAACTATTAATATGATAGATTAATAACGATATAATGATATAGATCCGGTAAAACTTTCATCCTCTCAATTAAAAATTTAACCTAACAATTATCAATGGTCAATCAATAAGAATGAAACATGATACCATTAAAAAGAAAAATGTTCAACAAACATCCATGAGAAGAACTAAATTCAATCTAAATTCATAACAACTTCATCAATACCCTAAAACAATGAGTCTAGTCACTCATAGCTTGCAAGAACATATTTTCATACATCAATTCAAGCATAAGATAAGAGAAATAAAAGGAAACTGAAGAATCATCTAAGCTCACCTCGATCGTCACCTCGGAAACTCAAACAACCTTAAAAAAATATCCCTCAAATTCTCTAACTTTCAAGCATAAACTCTCTTTTAGCTCTCAAATTTAGTCTCCAAGATTAGAATAACTCTCCTCTCTCTTAGGTCAGAATGGCGTCCACAATATATAGAGGATGAGAAATTTGGAACAAAATCCTTGCCAATTAACAAATTTTTCAAATAAGGAAAGCCAATGTCGCAACGTTAGGCACCATCATAGCGACGTTAGTCTTATTGCCATAGCATAAGGCTATGCTACTTGTAGCGTAGCGACGTTGCCTCGGACGCACACGATCAGTTTTCCGTCATGTATCATAGCGTTGCTACGCTCCAAATAACTCAATTACTGTCTTGTAGCATAATGGGGCAGCATTACAATGCTAGCTTTGCGCTGCCCTCTTTTTTTATTTCCTTGGCATTTTTCCTTTTTTCTCTTTACTCCCTTCAATCCATTGCTTGGTTTTGGCTCCTTTAAGCCCAATTTGGTTCTTTTTAACTTATTTTGAATATAATTTACTTCTCGATCATAATTTCTGGAAATCACTAGCAAACACATCAAATCTAATAAAAAAAACACATTAAAAATCATCCTAAATCTAAGGAAAATAACATACATTTTGTTTGAGTTTCACAAATTGGACATGATTGACATATTGCTCCAACATGAGGGAAGTGTTATAATACATATTTATATATTTATATATAGATGTTCTTTATTGTAATTGTACATACCTAGTCTAGGATTTCTATATTTCCTATATTTATATAATTCTACTATGAATTATAATGAGATAATTTATTCCAAAATACTGAGGACATGAACTACATACCATTGTTTTAATTATAAATTGATATTATTTAAATTGTATTTTGAAAAATGTCACCATACACAATGATTAATTGAATATAAAGTTAATTATGGGTGTATGCATATAAATGTAAGTTCTATAGAACTATAACACATTGTATAGATACTTTAGTTTGGAAGTTATATGGTTTGAATTGTTTAATTACATTTAATTAAATATAACAGATTACTCTAATCAAATTTAAGAAATGTAAACAATTGATTTTTTATAAGTTCAAGTATTGTTGAATGTCATATTCTTTCACACTGGAATAGAATATGCTATTATCATATTCTAATAGTCGTTTTTATTTTTTGTTTTTATTTTTTTGGACGGTTTGTATTTAATGGCAAGATCTAAGAGAATGAACCCCTTCGAATTAACCTATGGACAAAATCAGAGGTTGTAGGTAGAATAAAAGAAGCCCTTAGTGATCAACTACTAGAAAGGTTTATGTAAACACCTTTTGAACACTTCCTTGACCGTCATTATAAATCAATCTTCTTAGATGGTGATGCACTTAATTCAAAGCCAATGCAAGCCTAAGTCTTCCTTCTAATTAACTTCTGATAGGAGGTAGAATATTAAAATTTGGACTTAGAGAATTTACTTTAATCACAAGTCTAAATTGTGAACCACTACCAAACGTAGATAATGATCATTTTTTTTTTTTTTTTTGGTAGGTTGGCCTTTGATTTTCTTGTAGATATGATCCATAGAAAATGTGCTACGAGCATGACAATGGGAGGGCTTGTATTCCCAATACTAGCATAAGCTTATGAAATGGTACCTATCTTAAGTACATCACAAGACTGCTTTGTAAGTCGAGTGAATAGAAAGTTGCAACCATCATAAACAAGGCTACACACACCTAGCCAAGATGGAACGATTGTGGAGGAAGGTTCTTAAATAACAAGAGGTAATGTTTAATTCTATATTAATTGTAGAACAATTAAAATAATAAAATGTTTGCTAATAGTTTTAGTCTCTTAATTTACTTGAGAGCTTGAGATTTGTCCATACTTGCCACTCTAGATGAAATGAAAATCCCCTATTGAGCGATTCCTTGAAGAAAAGAAGAAGATAATACATGAAATTAAAGAGGAGCTTCAAAAGTATATACTTAAGCAGCATGTAATTGACCTCACACTTAATAGAGAAGGACATTATTTACTGAATCTTTGCCTTAAGTCGTCAAACATGAAAGAACGAATTGTAATACAAAAATATTTTGTACATAACTAGTTAGGATTAGGTTGTAATAATGGGATATGCAAGCGTTAAGTCAAGAATCAATACACTTTAACTAAAAGAATAAACCTATAAAGTACAATGATCAAATATAATTGTTTAATATGAAAATTACATTGTAATAGAAGTAACCCTTGATAAGTACTTGCAAGAATTTTTGTTTTTAAAAAAACAACTATAAATGTTTAGAAAGGAAAATACATGCAGGAAGAGTACCGACGTAAATAAAAGTACAATGTTCTAAGATGTAAACTCAACCAGATATATGAGATATTTACATGACCTACGATTATGACTCATCCTCCCACAACATCCACGTTGAACTATGCTCTGTTTTGTAAGCAAGACAAAATCCTCTTTTTCCTAGGTCTTCCATACGATCCTTTCTTCTAAAAATGTGGATGATTGAATATGGGATTAGATCCATTTTTCCCATTCTTTCTTCCTTGTAATTGTTAAATCAGATAGTCTTTGAGCAATCCAAATTCTCCAAACGTATAAGGTGAACCTTTCTTTGGTCAAGACGACCTTAGATGAGGTTATCAGATTTGGCATCTTTGATGGAGGTGCTTTTTTCATCATATCAGACATTTTTAGAATAAGGTTGTTGTTTTCCTAGTTAGAATTTTTGCTATAGAGCCTTGTAATTAATGCTTAATTTAATTATTTGCATTCGTAACAATCAACTATCTATTATAGTAAAAATTTAATGTTATTAAATTTAATCCTAAACAGTATGTGATTGACATACAAGTGGATCATATTCAAGAAATAATCTAAAGTGTCTATAGTATATGGATCATAATCCTTGTGACATTATGGATACAACCCGCTTTGTAATTGTTACAAACGATTTGATCCAAGTCATTTATGTAGAGACAGGTAAGCAGAGACATGTTTTACAAAAAATTTATTGTATAAGACTATACCATGAAATATTTAATTTCTCTTTGTAAATTCATTAAATTGATAAGATTAATATTTCACAAATAATCATATATGCAACTTGATCTCAATCCTATATGAGTTATGAATTTCTGCTTGTGAGGCCTCCTCCTTTAATTTTATGGGTGAGAATGACCTTAATAGTCAATTTAATAGGCCTATCAGTTTGAGGACTTAACCAAATAGGGGGTTGGAAATATAATTTTGCAAGATGAAATACATTCCTTATCATATAAGGAAAACATATGAGTAGTTTCCTTAAGTGTTGATGTTGGAACTTGAACAATGAAACTTCACCCTTTCACTAGCCCAAGAGAGACTTTGTTTATGATTGGAGCATAGACAATTTTTTCATTAGAGGATCAATGACACTTAAGGTACAAGAGGTAATTACAGAGGGTAAAATGAATATTTGACCCAACTGTAGTCACGACTAACTCATGAAGGATCGACTTGCTTGTGATGATTATATCCATAGATACGACTTGTCCTACCATGGATAAGAGTATAACTCTAGGTCTATAGTGGGGTGACCTATAATTAATGAACGAAAATGATTAACTAGAGATTTTAATTAATTAATTATGGATCATTGGAATTTATAACATGTAAGTTCATAAGGTCCCCTTGCTAGCTCATAACGAAGAAAAAAGGATCAAGTTTGTTGAAAGAAAATTTAAAGTATTCAAATTGATTTTGGAAATGATCACCTACATTTTCAAACCCATCCATCCCAATTTACTTGGTTTAAAATACAAACCTATCCTAAAGTTAACCACCCCTTTTTTATGCATGGGTCAGAACTACATGTGTTGCACGTGCTTCACAACATTGAAAATGATCATATATGTATAAGTTGAAAAATTATTCAATATAAATCTCAATCTCACACAAACGTTAAAAAAAATACAATTTACGTTAAATGATAAGGAAAAAAAAAAAGACAACATACCTTAAGAAAAAAAAAGTTGTTTTTTTAATGTTGCATTTATTTAAGGTGAAGTAAATATTAGTTAGACATAAAATAGAATTTTGATTTTTTTTTAATTTTCTTTATTTAAGGTAGAGTAAATATTAATTAGAGATAAAATGTGATTTTTTTTATTTAAAAAAATATATAAGTTTCCCTTTAGTTAAAATATTAATTAAAGATAAAATGTGTTTTTTTAAAATAAAAAATTGTTTATTCAACATGAAATAGATATTAGTAAGAGATCATATGTGATTTTGTTTTTCTATTTTCATTTTGATGATTTGATGATTTTCTTATTTTCAAACTTTGATTTAAGCCAATATTTTCTAGAAAAATTTGTGATAATTCTTTCTTAGTTTTTTGAAACTTTTTTTTATTGGATAATTTGATTATTCTCCTGCTTTTAAACTTTAAAATAAACTAAAATAATTGTTTTTATTTTTTTTAATTTTTTTATATTAATCTCTTAGTTTTTTTTTTTTTTTTTTTGATGATTTGATTAATTGGTCAATTCCAAACTTTGATTTAAACCAAGTTTTTTTATAAAAAAAAAATATCATGATAATTTTTATTTTCTTAATTTTAAACATTAATAAAGGTAAAAAAAAAAATTTTTTTGTTATAATCTTATCTATATAATTTTATTAATTAATTTGGATGATATGATTATCTTTTTAATTTCAAACTTAAATTAAAATAAAATATTATTATATTTTTGTATAAAATTACATAATAATTATTTCTTAGTTGAAAAAAAAATTGTTTATCCTTCTAATTTCATTTTTTTTCAAATTTTAATTTCAACAAAAATAAAATATTAAAAAATATGACATACGTTAAAAACAGAGAGAGGGGTGATATCTTCTTATAGAAGATAGAATAGAGATACTTGAAACAGGAAGGTTAAACTTCTTAAGGAAACATTAGAAAAGAGGTTGCTATTAACGAAATTTAAAAAATACCTATAACAAAATTTCTAAAAAAAAAAAAAAAGAAAAAGAAAAGAAAAGAAAGAAAGAAAGAAAAGGAGATACCAAATGGAAAATGAAGGTTGAAATTAACTAGAGAGAAAAATTAGATCTCAAATCATAATTTCATTTTATTTTTTCTAAAAGTATTTCGAGGTAGAGATTATTAGAGATAATATGTGATTTTTTAAAAAAAAAATTGTGAATAGGAGATTATAGGATAAAATGTGATTTAAAAAAAAATTGTTTTCCCTTTACTTAAGGTGAAGTAGTTATTAGAGATAGAATTTGAGTTTTTAAAAAAGTGAATAAGATATTAGGGGATAAAATATGATTGTTCTAAAAAATAGAGATTTTTTGGGATAAAATTATGTGATTTTTTTAATAATTTAAATGTGAAATTACGTAATATATTCATATGATCATTAACTAAAAAGGGCAAAAGGAAAAATGGAATATTTCTCATCCATAGACCCTTATAGATATTATAATTCAGAATAATTAAACATAAAGGAGCAGAATTTTTATTATTTATTTATTTTTATTATTATTTTTATATAATTTTAGCAGCTAAAATAAACCATTTTAAACCTAATGTAACAATTTGAGTTGTAGTCCACCTAAAATTCTGTGTGGTGGATTCAACCTAACAAATCAATAAGTTTTTTTAGTTAATAAATTCGTTGGTTCAATTCAACGCTCATTCAACAAAGTTGAATTTATTTATATAATTTTTTTTTTTTTTTTTAAGAAAGAAAGAAGAAGATTAAACCATAGAATTTATCTATTTGATTGATAAAATTTCAAGACTACAACATTACTCTTGGACTTTTAAAATTTGAATTTTCAAATTTATTATCAACTTATTAAATACAAAATTGAAAGTGTATTTATTAAATATTTTTAAAAAATCAGAAACTAAATAATTACAATTATTATAATTTATCTTTCTAAAAAAATTAAATTCAAGACACGTTTACCTACTTGCAAATGTAATCCATGAAACTCAATTAAGAGATGTAGGTCTCACCTAGGGTTGGCAGGGCGGGATGGGGAAGGGTTTTGGGTCCCGTCCTCGATAGGGGAATTTATCCCCATCCCTGGAAACGGGTCTAGAGACCCGTTTCCCCGTTTCTCCAAAAATTTTCTTTGGTTTGGACTTGAACATTTTAGTGGGGCTAGATTGGGTTAAATTAAAGATTAAGCTAAATGTAAAAAATTAAGATGTATATATATTTTTTTAAAATCTCATCAGGGCGGGGTTGGGTTGGGGACGAGGCGGGATACCCTTCCCATCCCCATCTTCGATTTGGGGACCCTAAAAAGGTCCTCGATTTAACCCCATTCTCGATCAAACTGAAGATTCTCAACCCCGTAGGGCCTATCTCGCAGGAAAATTTCCAACTTTATTCTCACCAAATTACGTTTAGGGTTATTTGCCTAGATCCGAAATGATAATCCATTATTGGTCCTACCATTTTTTACATACACCAAATCATGTAATTCAATTGATCTTAAGAAAGGTGATACTCTTATTACGATGACAGATTATATAGGACCCACGCCATATTTTTTTTTGTTTCACTTTAGATTATTTACCCTTTCTATCTCATTTGATATTTTATTATTATTATTATTATTTTTTGGTTAGCTTCAAAAGGTTTATTTTATTTTATTTTATTTTTTAAAAAAATTAAATGAAGAATGCATGGATGAAAATTTTGAATAAATTTAATTTTCTCTCTCCTTAATTTCAAATTGGATTCTTGCCAAAATTCCATCCTTTACTCTCTACTTTTCATCAATTTTGACCTAGATCTAATGGCTATTTTTAAATAATTCAATTTCATTATTTAGCCAAATTTTATCTTCTTTTCTTACCTCTCAAAGAAAATTTTTCAGCAAGCTTTTCTCGTTTCTTTTGCTCCAAAAAGTGCCTAAAAATCTTAAATCTCTCACAAATCGATCTTAGATTATTTTATTTTGTGAGAAAAATTGTGGAGTATTTCTAGTTGTCAAATTTGTGTAATCTAATATTGTGAGAGTTTTATTTTTATGGGGATATAAATTTATCAATTCATTGAGAATTTGTAATAAGGTGTGGAAGCATATTGGGATTGAGTGTAGTGGTTTAATTCTAAATCCGAAAAAGGATTTAAACGTAGTGGTTTAATCCTGAATCCGAAAAAGAATTTCATAATAGTAGGTTTATTCTTGAACCCAAAAAAGGTTTTGATAGTAGTGGTTTTGATCTTGAACTTGTTGAAAAAGATTAGAATAGGTTGGATCCTAAACATGCAAAAGGATCAATTGTTTATTGATTCAATAGTGATAAGTCAGATTTGATTCTCACATTTATGAAAATGCTTGCAGTAAAATACCCAAGAAGAAGTCATGGGAGTGGAGAAGGGATTCTGAACCAATATAAAAATTACCGGTGTCATCTCTTTCTCTCTACTCTTTTGATTTATGCAATTTCCCATGCTTAGTAATTTACTTTGATTCATTGTGCTAAATATTGCTTGCTTATTTGTTTATTTTAAATTAAATTAGTTTAGTTTATATTTATAGAAAAGTTTTAATTTTTGGAAGCAACCCTATTCACCTCTTTCTAATGTTGTCATACGATCCTATATTTTTAGCTCTCCCTCTTGCCTCCCCCTTTCATACTCTCACAAATGCTTGATCTTGCTCTCATTTATGTTTGATCTTTGTTCTCATTCATATTTGATCTTGCTCTTGCTTCAACTCTGGCCCTATGACCAAAAAACTAAAGTGCGACCCAGTAGGCATTTTTTTTCTTCTCTAATTTAAGATTTTATATAGTGAAAAAGATTTTGTTTAAAACATATATACAATCATCTAAAAGATATCTATCACAAATATTCATATCAACATTACTTTGCCCTTTTATCATTAATCAATGAAATATTTCTTATAAAAAAAAATTCTTTGAAAAAATAAATCGAGATTAACGAAATTTATTGTAATTACTATATTTTTTAAATCCTAGATTTTTATGGTTTAGGCAATAAATTTGGTTAAATATAAAATTTCAATTACTAAATAAGACAAAAGAATGAATAAGTATAAAAAGAGATTCTCACAAATGCATAGAGATCACTACTAAGTCATATTTGGCATGATTGAAATGCAGCTTTTCTCTGCCATAAGAAATTCTAGAGAATGGAAAAACCTTGTCTTCATATCCCCAAGTGAAAGAACCTTACTTCTTTATGTGGTTTATGGTTTAAAATACCAAAAATATTGGAGAAAATTCACCTCTTTACTGAATGCAATACAAACAAGTCAATACAAATAAACCAAGCCAGATTTTAAGTACATCATTGAATGAGAAGAGTTTCTTTTAGATTAAACATCCATTACATAAACAAAATGATCATCACATAAACAGCCAGCAAAGAAAAGAGACATATACCACCAGGTCTGACAATTCCACCCTCAGAAAACACCTTATCTTCTGCACAATCAATAGAAGAAGCAGCAAATATCATAAATCTCAAATCAAATGTCAAAAAGTAAAAATTAACTTTGTAAGATTAGAGAATCAGAAACATACTGCACTCAAGAACATGGCATATGCATCTCAAACCCACTCCACAATGCCCATCAGGCTTTTGACACTCATTACACAAATTAGGAACATGATCAGGAATGTCAAAGGAGATTGAAGTTCCCAATTTGTATACATTTTTCAGGTCAAAATCTGAGGAGTTTCTGTAAACCCTCCTGAAATGGGAGCAATTCAAGTCATTTGGATGGAAGCTTTCCTTCAGCTTTCCAAGATCCTCAAAAATCAAACAAGATGTTCTTTGGGACATTTCTTTTTCATCTTGCTTTTGTAAAGCTTCAAATTTTGGGCAGTTTTGGACAGATTCAGAGATGGGTTTTGTTGGGTTTGAGCAGTTGAAGAGGAGGAGTGAGTTAATGAGGTCTGGTGGTGAAGGAAGCCCTGAGAATAGAAGAGAAGGTGAAACAAAATGGTCTAAAGAAGAATGAAAATGAGAGATTATGAGAGTTTTTGTGGTGTAATCAATTTTGGAGATGGGGAAAAGGCCAATTGAAGTTCTGAAAAACAGTTTCTGAGATCTGCAAAGAATCATATGGTTTAATGGGAAGGACCCAGTTAGATTAGAAGAACTTAAGAAAGGAGGTTGAATTTGGAATTTACCACAAGAAATTGGGTCAGTTTTCTGAGAAATGGAAGAACCTAAGCAGAAATTCAGGAACAGAAAAGACTGTAGAAGATGAAAACTCTGGATTTTCTGCATTTTTTTTTGTTTCCTTTGTCCTCCCTGGGTTGATTGTTTTTTTCAGGTGGTGAAATTTCAAAGGTGATATGTTCTATGGCTAATGGTTGAATACAGAGTGATGATAATAAAGAATCAACTTTTGGGTTTCATTTCTGCTTTTTCTGGTGGTCTCTTTGATCGAGGCTTCTTTGGAATCCAAAACAAAAGAACATTTTTCAGTTTTATAATTTAAGAGATCTCATTTCTTCCTTTCATGTCTGTCACTTTCACAATAAATTATTGACTCTCCCTCCTTTTGTAGATTCCCTTTAAAATAAAGAAACAACAAATGCAAAAATCAAAAACTGAGAGCATCAATAAGACTGAATATAGTGCTGGATATGACGAATCATATCCAGCATCTACAGATTTAGCTTTTAACTTGGTTGTGTTATTTCTCCCCCCCAAGAAACTTGTATGGACATGCATAGTAAAGAGAGGAGAAAAATCACAAGATAGCAGACCATAGTTTTGGACAAAATAAAGCCAGACAAGCATAACCACAATTTATATCAAAATTTGCAATCCATACATATGTTATCAATTAGTTCATTTTTTTCATGTCATGTTGTGTCAAACCATCAGTTGATAGTTTCGTCCACATACTATATTAACATTTAGCGGTTGTTTGGAGTACTGAATTAAGTTCTAAAGTCTAGAATTAATATGTTAGAGTTAAAAAACTTGTATTTGGGATGCAAAGTTGTTTAATATGAAAATGGGAAAACAATAGAGGGAGGGAGAGAAAAAGAGAGGAAGATGAAATTTCTCGATAAATATGTAAATTTCAATAGTGAACACTATTGAAATTGGTGAAGTTGAATTATTTAAAATCAAATTATGAAATCAATAGGCCAAATCGTGGCCATGGAATGAAAATCAACAATTTAGGAGTATTGTAGAAACTTCTTTTATAATTACTCTATCATCCGTTCATCTAGGCAAGTAATTACAGATCTTCCGACAAAAGAGTGTTTAAGGCAACAATAGTGGCAGACAAACTTTGTAAAATGGGGCCTCCTACGTTTGAACAAGAGTGGATATTTTCATCATCCAATTATCAATCAGGGAAACAAAAGAAACGTAGGAAGTACATATTAGACGAGCTTAGCAAGCAAATGCATGGATCATCAGCCACTTTTTTCCCATTAAGAAAAGACTTCACTTTCCATGATTCTCAAAGCAAACAGAAGAGTACATACTGCAAATAAAGATGAGAGAGTACTATTTTTTAACGCTTGACAATGCCACATTGTCTTTGAAGTCTCCTAGATCATGCTGAAGCAGATGCCGGTGTTGGGGCAGGGGCAGTGGCAGGTGTTGGTAGAGGTGTGGATGTCAACACTGGTGGTGGAGCAGCTTCCGGTATTGCTTCCACTGCTGGTGGTGGTGGCAGCGGTGGCGATGATGGAGGTGGTGCAGGTGCTTTGACAAGAAGAGATGGGAAATCAAGGACTACAATCTTGTCAATGGCTGCACTGAAAGTGGGACAGAACTCAATATGCTTAGGATGGGTAAGAAATGAAGTGATGGCTTCTTTATCATCAAATGTCATTGAGAAGACGTGCGTGAAGCCTTGTGTCAGCATGTCTTGGCCTTCCACATCATGTCCCCTAACAAAGCCAAGCAGTAATATATTTGCATCACCCATTTTCAAGTTCCAACAGCACTTGCAAAGAATAACACTCTATAATTTGTTTCGAAAGTGTTGTTTTCAAGAAGATTTCAACAATATGCTAATAATATAACAGGAATTTTAATCTTCTAAATGATCAACTATCAGTAGAGTACTGTCTCTATCTAAATTGAACTATCCATCCACTATAATCCAAAAAAGATGATAAAATGATTGTAATTATGACTTGGAATCAAATATAACATGGATTAAAAGGGATAGAAAGGGGAGAGATACCACTCAAAGGACTTGACAGAGTCAATAACAGAAACCATCTTCTCCACTTGCTCCACAATTTCATCCACATTCACACCCTCCTTAAACTTGACAACAACAAGGTGCTTGAACTCGGCCATGGCTGCCTACAAACACTCCAAAGGTGAAAAGAAAGACATTGGAGACCAGAATATATACAGAGGCATTTCATCGAACAGTTTAGCGTCAAGTTAGAGAGTAACTGGGTTTTACCCCCCCTGTTCGCTGACACACCCCCACGTTCCACTTTCCCGGTTGGATTTTGTAATTGTAGCAATCAAACGCCTAAAAATGGCTACGGCTACGGCTATTGCTAATGCAGTAATGCTTGGCTTTGTTTCCATGTTGACTGCATCAGCTCTGTAAAAGGATTAAAGGAGAAAGGACCCACAAGTCAGCCGCTTCGGCGCTGAGCCGCACGGTTGGACCTGTCCTTCCCTGCTTGCTTACCCTCCATGGGACCCTCTCTCTTTTTCTCCTCTTATTATCAACGCAAAATTGGAATACATTCATATAAATTGGAGCATCAATATTTAAGAATTAATCTTCTATTAATCTCCATATAGATATAAATAACAATTACTTAGTTTTCCTTTTTGTTGGTTGGTTTTCTAAGTAACAATAACATAATATTTAAGAATTAATCATCTATTAATCCTCTTGGTTGGTTTTCGAAACTTAGCTTGAAGGGTATCTTTTCTTTTCGGATTGTTCATTTAGCATGGGGCATGCATGATGTCACGGTCATGTTTGTCCAGGGCGTGTTGTCCATGGCTGCATGTCCGCCTCCATCTCTTCCTACTATGCTTTCATTCTATATATTTCATTTTGCTAGTTAGTTTACTTTTATGTACTTTTCTTAATGTGTGACCGTTCACCTATTTCCATATGCAAAGGTGACAGATGTCTTTTTGTTTATAATGCACTATATGGGGTAAACTAATCATATCTTCATAACCGAGAGTTGTATGCTATAAAGTCGTTGTTATTGCTTATTACTTTCTAGCTGTACGACTAATCTTCATCATTTAATCATGTTTTCAAACGTTTGCGAAAACCTTTTTCTCTAAACCCGTTTTCTAAAACATTTTCTCAAGAACGGGGGTGGAGGTTGTGAAAAACGTCCATTGTGCCATCGGCTATTTGAATTTAGATTGGTTGACTTGTTCGAGGGTAAGAACAAGTGTCGCACAATCGTCTTGAGCCTCTTACGAGGATGTGATTGTGAAATACGATACATGTGGTTTGCCACTATATGATAGATTAAACTAAGAAGTGAATTGGTGTCCTAGTTTGTGATTATTGCCCGTTGCTTTAATATATTACATCTTTTGAAAAATTAAATTCTTTTTATAAATTTCTTTATTTACAAAAATATTCGTCTATGTTGATATTTTATATAATGTACATTTAAAATTTAGATATCAATGTTGTAATCCTTGGTCTAAACATAAAATTTCTTTTCAAATTACAATTTCATGAAAAATTATATAAAATCTCTTTGAACTTAAAAGATGCCCAAAATAGCTTAATTCATTAAGGGGCATTTGGGGTAAAAACTATTTAAAAGACTATATAACCAACTCTTACTACAGTATATACTATCTTGTAGTTTCAAATTAGCTATAGTAACCATCTTTTACTACAGTATACACTATTTGCTATAGTTTTTACTTTTTTTTTATTTTATCATTTTTTTACTGTCGTGTTTACTATTTTCTTTTCAAATTAAAATAGTTTATACCTCAAACACATACTATTATAATCCAAACTAAAATAATCTACATCTCAACATAAACTATTATGACCCAACTATAATAACCTAGGACTATAACCAATTCCTTCCTCCAAAAGACCCCTAAAGTATTGTATCTTCAATCAAATTATCAGATGTTCAAATCCACACTCCAAAAAATAATAGTATACTGCAAGTTTTTTGTTTGCCTTTCGTGGTCTACTTACTCTCTTTTCCCTTCAATTTGTTGGATCGTAAGAGTATTAGATAACATGAGTTTGTTTTCTTTCTTAGTACGATAAGGGTAGGAAATTTGAGCCACATATCTCTTGATCACTAATACATCCGTATATCAGTTGAACTATGCTCACTTTGACGATAACATGAGTTTTTATTTCAAAATTAATTGACAAAAAGAGAAATGATCCATGTATTTTACAAAGATTATGAGGTCTTTCTATTTTTCCCATCTAGAATTTCAACAAAGAAAAACAATATTTTACCATAATTTCCAAATTAGTTCTTTCCTCCACAAATCAAAACGACATCATTTCAAAAGTGATTTAAGACTTTTCATTTTCTTTTCTTTTTTCCTTAAGCTCGTTGTTGAGCCTAATGAAATAGTTTTTTTTTTCTTAATAATGGAATAACGAAAACCTAACCTAAAGTTTAAAGGTATAATTGAAATGGCCACATATTATTGTACAAATCTTTGTCATATCATATAAGATCTTTTTTCTTTTAGTGAAAACGATGTCACAAGGGAAGATGAAATTATTATTTTAAAATATATTTAAAATTAAAGGGTATAATTGAAAATTTTAAAAGTTCATTGGTATAATTGAAATGCACAATTAAGAGAATTTGGTATAAATTAATCTTCCCTTTTCAATTTTATATTTTTAAAAACTTATGTTTGCCTTCCAATTAAATTTGAATGGCATGTTTTCCACTTCCTTTTATATATTCGTATTATTAGCTAATTTTCAAAAATAAAAATACATATTAAATAACTTTTTTATTTTTAAAAACTTTGCTTAAATATTCAAATCGTTTTCAAAAATAAAATAGCAAAACAAAGACATACGATTTAGGAATGAAAATAGAGTTTATATGTGATCCTGGACTAAATAGTATAACCAATATAAAATAGGGATAGAAGCAACAAGGCCAAGAAAATGACAAAGTTCAATAAAAAATAGCATCATAGGACCAAAATGGGTCTAAGGGTGAAGGATGACTTAGGTCAAGGCCCAAATCAATGTGCTCGGAAAGGTAAAGATTGCGTCTGGTTTAGCAAAATAATTAATGTGCATGCCCTTCCTTCAAAAAGCTAAATGATTATTCTATTATAGTTCCGAAACTCAATTGGAAAAAATCTAAGTCATATACTCCTATAAATACATCATTATAGCTCTTGAAAAAGGAAGTCTATTTCTTCACTCACAAACTATTAACTTGTTGCATTGATCTACTTTCTAATTTAAGCATCGAAGTGCATGACACTGGTGCTCAAATCTTCCTATTTTATAGGTCACGTTCCTTTTCAATTTCAAATAAATTTAACGTAGTTATCACATGAAAGTTAGGCTCTTCCCCTTGTTTGAATTTTGAAAAAAAAACCCAACTGCATTTTGTTTAGTGGAACATGTAAGGATGTGATGATTTGAATCTTAAACCTCTTGGATCAAAGATATATTATCCCAATCAATTGAGTTTTGTCCATACTGATATTTTCAACTACCCACTAAATCATAATTGTATGTAGTTTTCTATCATTGACACGGTTAATTAGACTATAATATGACATTTTTTAATGGGATAATTGTCAAAAATAACACACAAATAATATCTTTTTTGGCTATTATTTTTCTGTAGTGTCCCAGTGTAATCTCAGCCAAAATCGATCCAAGACCAAAACAAAATTTCTCACTTCTTTTTTTTTTTTTTTGGCACATTTGAACTATCAATTGTGCACTTTCTTGGTGGTAATTCTGAACAAAATAGAGACCAAAACAAAATTCCTCAAAGCAACACTATTTTGATTTCCACCTGTTTCATTTTCTTCTTGTGTTTAGACCATATGTTTATGTTTATGTTTTCATTTCTGAATATATTGATTAGTTTTTTAATCGACGTACGACTCTCATCTAAATATTGAAAATATGTTTAATTAGTTAAAAAAATCTCGAGATAGAAGGTAGAGTTCGACGATAGTTCAAAATCGTTGGATTGTTGAGAATGAGAAAAAATTTCATTATAAAGAAGGAAGTAAAAGAGGTGCAAGACATTTGGAAAACTAATGAAAGAGTGGGATGCTTTAGGGGTGATAGTTGGTTCGATTTCGTCGGTTTTGAGGTCAATCAAGAATCAAACCAAATCAATTGGTTTTACAAACAAGAGATCTAAACCAATGTCCAATAAAGAATAAAACCATTGAATTGGTTTTAGTTGGATCGATTTATTACCGATTTGGTTCTCGGTTTTTGTAATTTTCTTCTTTCTTCCAATTTTTATTTTTATAATCACTTTATTTTGAATTGGTCATTTTTGCTAATTTAAAATTAAAATTAGGTCTATTTCTTAAATGAAATATGACAGTTTTGTGTTTTTTTCTTAACACTTTTATAAATAAAAAACATACATAGTCCATAATAATTGGTCTTTTTTTAAACAACAAATATACATGCACCATAATACTAAAAAGATAGTTATTTTTTAGGGTATATATATACCATTGGATCGATTTCAGTTTTGATTGGTTTTTCTAATAAAAATCGATTGAAACCCATATTTTTTAGTTTTCTCCAAATACAAACCAAGATGTTCAATTTTATACTAAAAAATCAAACCAAATCATTGGATCGATTTGGATTGGTTTAGTTTCGATTTTTTGTTGTACTCCTAGGAAGCTTGTAACAAGGGGATATGCAATCTCCTATGAATTTATTAAGCCAAAGAGCAAAGATTACACACATAATTTGTGGTTCGATTGTGCCATGCATAAAAAGAAAGTTAAAATTTTGGACAAATATCAATTTATACTCCTAAACTTTGGCGATTGTATCAATTTAAACCATAAATTAAGAATTATATCAATTTAAACCTTAAACTGTAGGGATTGTATCGATTTAAACCTTGAACTTTGGGATTGGTATTAATTTAAACTCCAAACTAATAATTATATCACTTTAAATCTCGAACTTTCATAGGTGTATCAATTTAAATCCTGAACTTTTATAAATATATCAATTTAAACTCCGAATATTCATAAGTGTATCCAAATAAAACATAATAGAGAGTTTAAGTTGATACAATTATAAAAGTTCAGGGTTTAAATTGATATACTTAAAAAAGTTCAGGGTTCAAACTGATACAATTATTAGCTTGGAGTTTAAATTGATATCATCCCTAAAATTCAGGGTTTAAATCGATACAATTATTAGTTTAAGATTTAAATTGATATAACACTCAAATTTTAAAGGTATAAATTGATATTTATCCTAAAATTTTTGTTTGAATCCAAGTATGGATCCAATGGAGCTGGTAAAAAAAGTGTTATTTGTGAGAGGTAAAATTTTGTTGTGTTATTTATGATAATTGTCCAGGGATATTTTCGGTATCTTGCATTTAAAACATCTGTATATTTGACCTATTTTGGAACTTTTTTTTAGAATTTCTTAAACTATTTTTATTACCAAAAATTCAAATAGCATGTTTAAGAAAATCAAGTGAAAAATCACTAAGGGTGTGTTTGGTGTGTGATAAAAGTAGAGAGTTGAGTTGAGTTGAGTTGAGTTGGTAATTATTATTTGGAGAGTTAAATTGTCTGCGTTTGTTTGCAGAGTTGAGTTGAGTTGATAATTATTATTTATATTTGTTGTGCAGAGTTGAGTTGAGAGTTGAGATCTAATACAGTTTTTTTTGTGAATGAAATTAGTTATATTTTTTTTCTGTTTGTTTTTTATTTCATTCTTTTATTTTTTTAGTTTTATGTTTTGCTATTGTTGATTAATTTTCAAATATACACGTATTTTCTCAAATCATTTATGACATAAACTGAACAATCTCAATTTTTTTTCTCAATTTGTAGAACATAATAGATTATTTTTTATATATTCTTTTAAAAAACTGTAATAATTCTAATTCTCTTCAATCGGTAAAACATGCCAACAAAATATATTTCATATTGCTACTAAATTAATTGGTATATTGTATATTGTATGTATATATATTGAAGGTAATTATCCCAATTATTAATTGATATATTGTATGTATATATATTGAATCTTGCTAACTTAACTTTATTATTTCACATATCATACAAATTATTTTTATATAATATGGATAGTATATTTGGAATTGAAATTGTACATAAGATAATTACCTTTCATTTGATTATGATGATGAGAATGTGATGTAGTACAGTAACATTTTTCATAAGATCACAAAAATAATATGAACCGACCGAACACGTGGTCGTTTCCAAAGAAATTCACAAAATATATGTTCTTTTCGATACCTATAATATCGTGTCATAATACAAACACAAAAAATTTTTACGACAAATTTTTTTTCGATACTTAGAATCCAAATGTTTGACGATAAAAAAAAAAAAAAAAAAAAAAAAAGAATCAGATCTGGATCCAAACGGCAAAGATGAGGGAAGAGAGAGAAATAAAAATATATTGATTTTTAGGATTAGTTTTGAGGAGATAAAAAATGAGAGTTTTGAGTGGTTAAAAGAGGGGTTTTAATAACTCATAGGTTTTCTTTATGGGTTTAACAAACACGAGTAATAAATACCCATCCAACCCAATAACTTATACTCATTTATCAAACACCTCCTAAAAGAAATCTAAATAGGTTCAGCTTTCAAAATTTATGAGTATAAATTAACTTTTTCCTAAATAAAATTCAAAACTAGTGACAATTCAATGAGTAAACAAACACAATGTTATGTTGATCAAATGTAATTTGTAATTTATAATTTATTTTAGTATAAATAAATAATAAAATAAAAGCCTTGTGCCCCATTTGCAGTAAATTATTGAGTGTGAATATTGGAAAGTTTGTAGTGACTTGACTTGAAGGGCAGAGTGTACTATTTTGGGAGTTTGTTGAGTTGAAAAGAAAAGCCATTTCAACAAGTAAAACATAACCCACACTCAATTATTCACTCTTTCCACCTTTGCAACTTTCTTCAAAATTTCACCTTCCTCATTTTTTTAAACAACAATACTTTTAGGTCTCATCTAAGTCCATACTCTTCATTCTCTATACACAAAATAATAATAATAGTAATTGCTTAAATAATTTTTTTAAAAAAATTAATTACCACGTGACAATTTTTTCCCTGCTACACTGAAGTTTTTTCCTTTTTCAAATATACAATTTTTGTTCTTTGAAGCCAACAAAATTAGATATTACAACTCCAAATTAGAGGAAGAAGATCGAATATCGGGTTGAATAATGAGAGTTTATTTTATTAATAAGGGAAACTCCACTTACATAAATACATTTCATAGACCTATTTATATAAGGATCTGAAAATGAGAAACTAATCAAATAAAGACTGTTACAAAGGTTGTCGGATTACCAAACTAATAATAGAAAATACTTTTATAATATTGATTACCAAGATCTTAATACTCCTCCTTAAGTTGGAAGGTGGATATCAACAACACCCAACTTGGATAAACATCTTGAGAGAGCTAAAGATGACAAGGCCTTAGTAAACATATCAGCTAGTTGTAGATTCAGACAAATAAGCAAGACTTTGAGGAAACCATCAACAATCGTATCCCTCACAAAGTGACAATCAATCTCTATGTGTTTAGTCCTCTCATGAAATGTAGAATTAGAAGCAATGACAATGACTGCTGGGTTGTCACAAAAAATTGTGGATGGCAGTAAACACTTTATATTCAAATCAGTAAGTAACTGAGAAATCCATACCCACTCACTTGTGACCGATGCTAAGGCCCTATATTCAGTCTCTGAAGAAGACCAAGAAACAGTGGGTTGTTTCATCATTTTCTATGAGATCAAAGAATCTCCTAAAAAGACACAAAAACTTGAGATAGAACGACGAGTATCCAAGCAAGTCTCCCAATTAGCATCAACAAAAGCTTGGAGATTAAACTCTTTAGCTGGTTTGATTAGAATACCTTGACCTAGTGAACGTTTTAGGTACTTTAATAGAGGGTATGCGACATTCAAATGAACCTTGGTGGGTTGTTGTAAAAACTAACTGAGACGATGGACAACAAAACAGATATCTGGCCATGAGATCTGTAAATAGAGAAGACGTCCAACCAATCGTTTATAAGAAGTAACTTTTTCGATTGCCAAAATAGTACTGGTGTCCTTTGAATGTTTAATATTAGGATCCATTGGTA
Source organism: Benincasa hispida (assembly GCF_027475165.1). Classification (NCBI taxonomy): domain Eukaryota; kingdom Viridiplantae; phylum Streptophyta; class Magnoliopsida; order Cucurbitales; family Cucurbitaceae; genus Benincasa; species Benincasa hispida. Next base: position 3,782,176 of record NC_143485.1, on the reverse strand, counting down.
ATAAGATTGTCTTGGCATCAAGATAACCAGTGTTTTCGAGTATTTGCAAACAATACTTCCTTTGAGAAAGGAACAAACCTTGTCGTGAATGAGACAACTCTAAGTCCAAAAAATACTTGGTCTATTCTAAATCCTTAAGTCTAAAATGACTCTTAAGGATCTCTTTAACAGAATTAATCTCATAAGAAAAAGGATCTATGAGTAATATATCATAAACATACACTAATAATGCAATAAAGGTTGAACCATTGCCTCGAGTAAAAGGGAATAGTCAGACTTTGATTGTATAAATCCATGTGCAGAAAAGGCTGAAGAAAACTTAACAAGCCATTGGCAAACCATGGATGGATTTATCTAAACGACAAACAAGTTTCTCCCCCTTACTTGGAACAATAGAAATCTTATAACCCATAGGTAAATTCATGTAGACTTCTTCAAATAATTCACATTTTAAAAAGGCATTATTAACATCAATTTGTACTATATGTCAATTAAAAGAAGTCACTATGGTGAGAAATACCTTAACTTTGACAATCTTAGCAATCGGAGAAAATATATCAGAAAAATCTATGCCTTCTCGCTGACAATAACCTTTTGCAACAAGACATGCCTTGCACCGATCAACTGTGCCATCAGTGTGATACTTAACTTTATACACCCATTTGCTTCCAACCGTGTGATGCTCCTTGGGTAGTGTTACCATTGTCCATTTCTTATTTCGTTCTATGGCAGCACGCTCTTCAGATATGGCATATCTCCAATTTTGAAACTTGACAGGCTGATGATAGAATGATGGCTCATAAATGGAAGCAACATTTAACAAAAAAAATTTATGTGTTGAGAAATATGCATCATAAGACAGATATTTCCCAAAGAAATGAGGAGCTGTAGAGGAAACAAAATTATTGAGAAGAAGATTGCAGTGAAAATCTTTGAGATATGAAGGAGGACAAGTTTGTCTCGATGATCTTCTTAAAGGAAAAGAGACAAGATCCTCAGCCTGAGATTTTGATACAACTTCTTATTCACATACAACATGACATGGAGAGGAAATAATATTAATAGGTGGTTCTCAGTACTCTATTCTATATCAACATCAATAGTTGTAGGATTCCCAATAACAGGTGATGAGTCAGAAGATGATCCATGTTGAAAACTGCTACTAGAAGGCCCTTAAGTCATATCAAACAAGGAACAAAGAAGGACAAAGTGATCCAAAAAATCATTATGTTCAACAATAGTACTACCAAGTTTTGAGGAAAAAGGATACAAGTCTTCAAAGAAAACCACATCTCTAGAAACAAAGAAAGTTTTCTTGATCATATCAGACAATTTATATCCTTTAACCCCTAGTGAATATCCAACAAAGATACAAGGATGAGCTAGTGGATTAAATTTGGAACGATGTACAGACAACGATGAAGCATAAACAAGACAACCAAAAACCCTAAGCAAAGAATAACCAACATGCTTTCCAAATAACACAACAAAAGATGTAGAATGAGATAACAAAATCATTGGTATTCTATTTATTAAATGTGTTGCAGTCAAAATACTGTTGGGATTGGTGTTCTAATTCTCTCGGAGTCTCGTTATTTTGTAAAGATACACATTGTTCAATGAATAAAATAAATGTTATTTAATTCTGGCATTTACTCATATCCAATAAACAAAACTTCTTGGTTATCTTATGTGAACTTAAGCATGTATATGTGATATATAAGTGGATCATGCCTTAAGTGATAACCTAAATCGGTCTGTAGTATAAGGATTAAGGTGGGATACTTGATCCTGGTGATACTACGGATACGACCCGCTTTGTAGAGGTTTGCAAGTGTTGTAAACTACTACAGATGGTAGATCCTGACCATTCGTGTGGAGACGTGGAGCGGGGGTGTCATATACAAAGAGTTTGTATAAGACCTAGACTACGAGATGACTAGACTCTATATATAACATCGTTGATACTAGAGACTTGTATCTCACCTAAACGACCATAGGTGACACGACCTCAATCCTGAGTGTTTTGGGAACTCCTACCTTTGAGGGCGGTCCTTTGATTAGTATGGGTGAGAGTGGCCAGATTGCCAACTCAACATGCCTACCTTTTTTCGAACTTGTCTGATCTGGGAGCTGGAAACTCAATCCACAAGATGGAATTCACTTCTTTCCCGAAGCAGGGATAAGTAGAGAGATTGCTCCCTTAAGGGTTGATTCCGAAGCTTGAACATAGTGGCCACAGCTTCTCTTTGAAAGAGAAGACTCAGTCATAGTAGAACTATGAATTATGTTCATTAGAGGGATCAATGGTACTCAAGGAGACAGATGTAACTACAGGGCCATAACGGTTATTGGCCCAGCTGTACTTACAAGTGATCTGTAAAGAGTTGTCACACTGCTGATTGGTAAAGATGGACACATAATATATCGGTAGTAAGAAGAGTTTAGCTGTCGGTCTTTAGTGGAGTACCTGGCAGTTAACGGATGGTGGATCCCGTGAGTAAAGAGTTTAGTCAGTTATTCACGTACCGTTGAAGCTTTAGAGCTACAGGTCCATGAGGTCCCCTTGGTAGCTTTGATTCAGTTGAAGATCAGTTCTTGGTATTGATTTGAAATGTTCAAATTGACAATAGGTATTTTGATTATATATAATCGGTATGATATATGAGATACATCTAGTGGAGGATTGATGTAAATGAGATTTACATTAAGTACCATGGAATAGAAAAAGAACTATGGTTTATAGGTTTCATGAGATGAAATATTAAAACTATAGGTTATAAATATAATATGGTAAGTTGGTTATCATTTATGTTTATAATAATATTAATTATTAGATAATTAATTCTTTTTCTTTTAAATAACCAAAGTAGTGGGTGGTTATTGGATCATGGTAACCGTGAGTTTAAAAAGAAAATGGTTTTCCTATTTTGAAAAAAAGTTAAACAAAAGATTGAAAAAGATTTTTGAGATTTCTCTCGACGTATAGAAACTCACGGTGGTCGTCAAGTAAATTCAGATTTACTAAACGACGGCTGGACGAGCTAAACGATCGTGCAGGTGCGAGCTAAACGATCGTGCAGTATTTATAAATGATTGCATAGTTTTGCTAGACGATCGCTGGCCCAAGGTAAACGATCGTTTAGTGTCTGTAGGCACCGAGCTAAACGATAGACTAAACGATCGCATAGCTTTTGCTAGACGATCATATAGCTTTATCTAAATGATTGGGCATCGACCTATACGATAGGTCTCCGCCATCTTCCACTTGCCCAGTCGTGTACGCGATCATTGTTTCCTCCGTTCTTCTGCCTCATACCAAGTCCGAACAGAGCCCACCCTCTGGATTCTCACACCGAGAATACCAAGGTTGCCTTGTTGGTGGTGTCAGACTGAACTCGACACCATCGAGGTTTTTTGGAGGCCGTTCGTGGTGCTGTGGAGGTCGTTCGTGTTGTAGAGGAGTTCGTGACTGAGGAGATCGTTGAGGACGAGCGCGAAGTGTTCGTGTTGTGTTCGTGCGTTGTTACGATCGTATAGATTGGGTGTTCGTGGTCTCTGTTGTTCAAGTGTTCGTGCGCATTGAGCGTGGAGACGCTTCTGCCTTTGTGCGTTCAGTTTTCCTCTGTACATTTGAGATTTTCATGCTGTAATTTTTGGATTATTTGCATAACTGCTTGTTTGAAGTCGAATGTAAATGATTTTTTCATTCATAATTGTAATTTGGAATAGTCTTGTTCTGCTGCTTATGAAAATCTGATTTCCGATTTCCTTCAAATACATTTTCCTCAAAAGGTTATAGGGACTTTAGGTTGAAACATCAAGGCCCAGAGATGTTGATGTTTCCGTTCTTCAATTGAATTTTGTTGTGGTGTATATACATGAAAGAATTGATGAACCATGCCAGTAATAGCAAAAAAAAACTCATTAAAACTAAGTTCAGGGGCATTGTCTAAACGAAAAGTTTTGATGACTTTGGAAAATTGAGTCTCAATGAGTTTAAAAAGATGAGGGATAATGTGTAAGACATCACTTTTATTTCTTAAAAGATAAACCCACGTATACCTAGATTTATCATCAACTAAGGTTACAAAGTAAGAATAACCAGCATGTGTAGGAGTTTTAAAGGGTCCCCAAATGTCACAATGAATCAAATCAAACACATTATCAACAACATGATTCAGAGAAAGGGAACAAAGATGACATTGTTTAGCTAATGGACAAACATGACATATATCTTTGCAACTAATAGAATCATTAAAAGATAATACTTGTGATAAATATTTCAATCGAGCAATGGAAGAATGTCTCAAATGTCGATGCCAAACATTAGTTGAAGTTGCACATGTAAGGACTGAATGCTCAACAAATGAACATTCAGATCTCTCGGGAGTGGTGTCAAGTAAGTAAAGACCATCAACAATATCAGTCTTCTCAATGGTTCTCAAACTTAACTTGTCCTGAAGGATGCACTAATTATTAGAAAACATAACAGAATATCTGGAATCCTTTAGAAACACACTAATTGATATCAAATTATACTAAAATTCTGGAACCAAAAGAACACCACGCAATAATATATCCTTGTTAAATTGAATATCTCCCATATACTGGACTATTAAGCGAGTCTTAGCAAGTAAAACAATAGGAACATTATGAGCAGAACGAATGTTTATGAACAAGGATTGATTATGGCTGATATGAATGGATGCACCAGTCAATAAAATAGAGAAACAGGTATCTGCCACATGTGTGATTTCTTTCTGAGGATTACCATCAAGTTGAGAAGAAAAAAGATAAGCTTGTAACATCTGCAATAATTGAGAGTATTGTTCACCATTGAGACTTGCAAAGAAGGCTGATTAAGTTGTCTTAGAAGTATCCGTTCCCTTGTCAACAACAACAGAAGAAGTTTGCATAGCAGAAGGCGATTTTTTATGAACAGAGGTATTAGTGTTCACAAACTTGTGACCTGGTGGATAATCATGTAGCTTATAACATTTTTCGACTACATGTCCTTTAATGCCATAATTAGAACAAACCAACCCTTGTGCATCTTTTTTCTTAGACCGATCAGCATTAGAACGCTTATTATTAGAATTGGCCATTAAAGTGACTGCTTCAATTGGAGAAGTATGATTAATAGATCGTTGTCTCTTTTCTTGGATTATTAAGGAAAATACCTTGTTGATGGAGGGCAATAGATCAATTAAGAGGATTTAAGTACGAATCTGAGCAAAGGAATCATTTAAACCCATAAGAAATATCATAACGAATTCAACAATAAGAAATTCAAGCATCTTCTTCATTCCTCCACATGTACATTCATCAATTGGACAATATTCAACAAGAGCTTTCCAAATAGTAGTAAATTTTGCATAATAGGCCTCAATAGAAAGAGTACTTTGAACAGTTGTGACAAGATCCTTCCTCAATTGATAAACATGGGGACCATTAGATTGTCTATATCGCTCCTTCAACTCATCCCAAAGATCTTTGACATTTCCAGTATAAACTAGACTCACTGCAATTTCTTTGGAAATCGAATTGATAATCCAAGAAGTGATCACATCATTATTACACTGCCATGCCAATAAGAGATTTCCTTCAATTGGCTTCTTGATAGTTCCGATAACAAAATTAGCTTGTTCTTGCCTGAAAGCACCAGACATATTGCTTTGCTCCATGATGAGTAATTGATGGATCCAACGAGAGACTGAGAAACGAGATTGGCAATCAGAACAATCGAGTAATGCAACAAATAAGGATTTCATTGATTCTTAAAATCAGAAGATATTGATGTGGAGGAGAGTGTTGTGTTCTTTGGATTAACCATAGTAAAGAGTTAAATAAGAAGAACGACAAAAACAAGAAGAAGACCTAGGGCAAAATTCAAGAGAAACAATGGAAAAAAAGAAAGAAAATACGCCAATCAAAGAGACCTGGAAAAAAAATCAACCCTTAAATATGAAAAAGCTCTGATACCATATCATAGGTTGAATAATGGGAGTTTATTTTATTAATAAGGGAAACTCCACTTACATAAATACATTTCATAGACCCATTAAATTAATAACAGAAAATACAACTATAACATTGATTAGCAAAATCTTAATATTGAATAAAAGGAAAATCAACCACTACTCTAATAAAGAGATATCCAGAGAATCGGATTCAAAAATGTATGAATGATATACAAATACACATGTATTAAGAATGATAATTGGTGGATTTCAATTTATGTATGGTACAACCATAGAAAAAAAATATAGTTGGAGAACTTTATCAATAAATGTTTGTATTTAAAAAGATTTGACATTAGTAAAAGTAGGATAGGAAATGCAGTACCTAATCTACATATGGTCAAAAGAAAGATATACATCTCTCAATAATTTTAGAGCAATCAAGTTAATCAACTGTTCGGAGTATAAACAATGTGTCACAATAGTTAGAAAAAGAAGTGATCATGAATATATAGGTGAGAAAAATTATCTTCATCGGTATGAGAGCTTTTAGGTGGTTCTAAAAGTAATGCCAGTGAAATCTTTTTTTTTTAATGTCATAGAAGTGGGAACAAATTGGTGCATCTCCTTTCTCGAGCAATAATCAATTTCCCTTTTGTCCAATTTTCTTCCTCCTTTTTAGAGGAGGAAATTGTTTTTTGAATATATAATTACTTTGAGTGGTTCTCCTTTGTGCTTAATAAAGAGTGTTGTTGTTCATAATTTCTCTGGTTTGAATGAAACTTGATAATTTCAAAACTATACCTGACTTTTAATCGTTAAAGATACTTTGTAACACTATTTAAAGGACATGTCAAAATACATACTAAAAGTTCAAGGCAAAAATTAACTAATTGGACAAATATTTAATATTAAGCTAAATCATGCACCTAATATTAGATGCAAATAAAATATAACTTAAATTAATAGGTCCAAAACCTACATACATAAGAAGTTATGTTATATCAATACATTCATAATATTATTTGTAGAAAATCTATATGTTAACATCTAATAAGAAATTGAAATAATTGGCTCATTATATGTAACTTTTACTAGCTAAGCCCAAGTGGGTCAAATGGATTAGATTGGCTTGAGAATATTCCATCTTTTTCTTCTCTAGGTTCTTAGCTTCTTTTGAGTCAAATGTGTTAGTTGAATGCTCCTTGTAGCTATTTTTTTGTTCTCTTTCTAGCCTTATTTATTTATTTATTCCATCGGAGTTACATGTATCATTGTATATAAAATAAATGCTAATTAATGTATATATCATAGTTACTAATATCACAAAAGTATATTCAATATTACATATCTTTTTTTTTTTTCCATACAATTTATCCTTCTTTGTTAAATCGTTGCAATTAATTTCTTTGATTAACTCTACAGGACGTTTGAGGCGAGAAATGAAGTTGTTTAGTTTGAAGAATTGTTTAGTCGTGAAACACACAGTTGTAAAGAATTAATAAGTCATAAAATAAAATCGATGTTTTTAAGTCGTGCAATCATGAACTCCTAGAACCAAACAAAAGTAAAGTTAACGACTTCACTTCCCAACTCGTTGGATGAAACATATTGGCTGTTGTTTTCATTTTAGAGGCTGATATCAAATTCTAAGTAGATTTGTTATCTTGACATCAATGATATATTTACGGGTTAACAAGGAATCTATATATTATTGATCAACACTCTATTAGTATATTATAAATATTTAGAACAAGTATATAAAAGTTACCAACCTCAAAGTACATTTTTATCTCATTTAACTCGAGAGAGGTAATAATTAGTGCATATCAATTATCGTTAAACTATACTCACATTGACAATACATTAAACTCATGCTCGTGTTTCAATATTTAAATTCTTGCATTAGCTCACTAAATGTACGCTTAATGATTTACTTTTTAATATTTTAAGTATCATTTGATAACAATATTATTTTTAATTTTTGAAATTTATGTTTATTTTTTTCCCAATTTTCTAATTATGGTTTTGCCTTTCTTAAAGAAATACTTGAACTCCATGTCAAATTTTAAAATAAAAGAAAAATACAAAAAGAAAATTTTACCTTTTTTTTCTTTCTTTTTAGTAAAAAACAAAATAAGACCTTGTTTCGTAATCATCCAATTTTTTTATTTTTTATTTTTTACTCTTTAAAACTAAATCTATTTCTTACCATTTTTTTTATCTATCTTAAGTAAAATAGTTAAAATTTTAGCAAAAATCCAAAAATAAAAACAAATTTTTAAATCTATTTTTTTTAGTTTTCAACACTTAACTTGATTTTTAAAAACATTGGTAAAGAATAGATAACAAAACAATAAACTTAGATATAGAAGATATAGAATGAATGTATATAAGTTCAATATATTTTCAAAAACTAATTAAAAAAAAACGAAATTGTTACCAAACAGGTCTGAAAAATGTGCAGTCTCTTCCTACGAATTAGTAAATTGGGCAGTATACTTTTGTACCGAATAACAAAGAACGAGTAAATCTTCATAATTTTTTACATTGTAAATGGAAAATGCTTATACAAATAAAAATAAAAGGAGAGGAGATAAAAAAAAATGCAGACTAGTCAAACATGGATTCATTCATAGATCTTTAAGTTTTAATTACCAAGGATTAGAGACTTTACAAATATAATTCGAGTAATGGCATTCCAAAATTGCAGTTATTTTATACGTATATGGTTACAATTATGCAGCTTTCCAATGTACTTATAATGTAGATATCAAAATGATAAAGAGAGAGCGTGGAATTGACGTGCAATGCAAGGCATTGAAGGATGGACGATAGTCAAATGATAAATGATAGTGTCTAAAAGCATCAATTTTTTTGGCAATACTATTTAGGGCATCACGAGGTGATTGCAGAAAAGGTCTCTAGGGGCCTAAATGCAAAAAAAAATTAAAAAAAATAAAAATAAATAAATAAAATTAAAAAAAAAAAATCACAAAATTGCTTTGGGTAAAGTCCCACAACAAGAAAAATAATATACACATCCTATTACAACAAGAAAATGAATGTGTATATATATATATAAAAGGAGGTTGCAATAAAAGCTATGAAACCTCTCTTGAATTGCACCAATTGAGTCAAGAAAGTAAGATTTCATGCCAACAAGAAAATGTAAAATCACTTAGTGAACAAGAAGTGGAGTGATCATGTCACGCCTCCGGTCTAAGATACGAAATTTGAATTCGACATATGATGATACAGATTAGTGAAGATTACCTTTATAAATTAACATAGGTCTTTTCAGTACACTTAGGATCATTTTGGATTAATGAAGATTACCTTTATAAATTAACATAAGTCTTTTCAGTACACTTAGGATCATTTTGGATTAGTGAAGATTACCTTTATAAATTAACATAGGTCTTTTCAGTACACTTAGGATCATTTTGGATTGACTTAAGAAAAAAGTGTTTTTGAAAAACTTGTTTTTATTTAAACACTTTTGATCAGAACTGTTTAAAATGCACTTTAAAAGTTGTTTTGAGTGGTGGTCAAACACTTCAATTTTGTTTTAAAATAACTTATTTTTTAAATTAAACACTTGAAAATGTATTCCAAACACACTCTTATTTTTGGAGTTGTTATGATTGAGTCACCAAAAATGAATGTGTATATCTTATTGGTCTAGGTAGTAGTAGGTACCAATTTTAAATTTTTCTTAATCATATTTTTATGTCCTCAATATCTATCTTATTCAGATGTGATCTCAATCCATTCATGTACCCCTTATTGACTCAACGTTATCAATTAAGTGACTCAACTTCCTTTGGAACAAAGGATATGAACTGCCCATAACATTAAAACATTAGTTATATTTTATTTAATAATTTTAGTGTAATTTTTGTATTTTTCAATTCTATCCTTTTTATGACATATTAAGTAAAGTTAATATATATCTTTTTTTCATTTTACTATACTCTATGATTTGACATTAGAGTTCTCATTGGGAGACGAGGTAAAGTCCTGCCTTTATGTTGTTTAAATGATTACAATGAATTGAGTTTTGACTTGCTTCTTTCAAGTTTAATTAATAGAGCTTTTTGAATTTTATAATTCAGGTAATGATTTGTGTGTCAAAAACATTCGAGTGGGATTGATCATTCTAATTTGTAGAGTGTTCAAATCTTGGACTAAGAAATTTGTTCTTTGTTTCAAAAGTTTTGATCATGAGACAATCCATGTCTAACCTAATTCTAAGAATTGAAATCATATCAATTTGAGAATTTTGGTAGAATCAAAAATTTTCATATTAAAAGGGTTTCTAATTCAAATTCGCGAATTTCCGTAAAGGAAGATAAACTAAATTTTCTTTTAAACAGAATCTAAAGAAACTATGTGCATCTTGTCCATTAGAGTTGGGAGATTGAGACAGATTCTCAATGAGAAACTTACCTCATTTCCAAGTGTCTACTGTAAATACTTGAAGTGGAGTAGACATGGGCCAACTTTTAATTCTCCTATATATATATATATATATATAAAGATGCCTTCTGAAACTTAAATCTATAAGCACAGCTTTGAGCATCTCACACTTCAAATAAAATTACGGTTGAAAATCATTTTTAATCCCTAAATTTTGGTACAAGTAACAATTTAATTTCAGAATTTTGATTTGTAACGATTTAGTATCTGAGCTTTTATTTTTATAATAATTTAATCTCTAAATTTTACTATGTAACAATTTAGTCTTTGTACATTAAAATTTATAATAATTTATCTTTATTGTAGAAATTAGTGTTAAGATTTAATGAGATTTCATGCATAAATAAATTGATAAACTAATTAGAGACTCAATGTTTTTATAAAATACAATGTTTATATCATAAACAATAAAAATTAGCATATAATTTTGATAAATTTTTTTAAGTTAGGGAGTACAATTATTACAAATTTGAAAGTACAAGAGCTAGATTGTTAAAGTTTAGTGACTAGATTGTTACAAAATTAAAATTACAAGGATTAAATCGTTACAAATTAAAGTTTAGGAACTAAATTGTTACTTTTATCAAAATTAGGATCAAAAGTTTTTCCTAACCTAAAATTATTTGTAACTAGATGAAGGGGTGTGGGAGCTATTGAAGGAGGGAGTACTTATTCCTCTCCTAAAACCAAGTTTATACACTACATGCATCTTGAAGTAGGAAAGGTCAAACATTAAATCTAAGAAGGCCAATGAATTCTTGAAGGCAAGCAAAGTAAGCAATTTTGGTTCTATTTGATAACGCTCATGTTTCTCGTTTCTTGTTTCTCGTTTCCTATTTTATGTTCTTATTTTTTAAGAACATGAAATAGGAATATGTTTGATAATTATTTCTGTTTCTTTTTTCTTGTTTCTTGAAAAAAAGAAACAGAAACAAGAACTTATTTGATAATCATTTCTTGTTTCTTGTATTTTTTCTTGACATTTTATCTTATTTTATAGTTTAAATAATTTAATTATAAAAAATAAAAAATATATAGCCTGCATTAAATTATAAAAAAGAATTATAAAACATTTACATTATCAAATACACACAAATCTCGATGCAAAACTAACAACTATAATACAATTGCTTTTATCATTCATATGTTGCTAAAGTTTATTTTGGAATATTATTTATCACTCACATTTATCTTAAATATTGTTGACTCAAATTCGACCCAATTATATTTTTACGTAAATGTTGTGGTTATAAAACATTGAAGTGGACCTAATTGAATGTCTTAGTAAACAAAAAAATTATATATTATAAAATTCCAATCAATTTCGAATGTACTAAAATTAATAAATTTAAATTTAAAATAATATATAAACATGCATATTACAAAATTTAAAATGTAAAATTCAAAATTTATTTGAATAATATATATTGAAATTTTGCCAATATATATATATTAGAAAAATTAAAATTCAAAATTAAATTAAATATATAAATATACAAAAAATAATAGAAAAATAATATATAAAAGAAAGAAAGAAATGCAAAAGAGATCTAGCCAAATTAATATAGAAAAGAATAAAATATAAAAATAATAATAATAATAAAATGAACTTGTAGCCCTAGGAATTGAACTTTTGTCAATTGAACCCAAGACAAAAGTTTAGCCCATGGATGAGGCTTGAGCATGCCTCACTACCAACCAGCCAAGCCAACTTTTTATTTCACGCAAATATATAAAATGGAAATTCGGCCTCTCTTCGCTGTGTGAATAAGGTCTTAGTACGTATGGCCATTCTGGATGGGTCGCAATAGGTTTTGACCAATCACAATCCATCACCATCTTGTTCGCTTCCAATTGATGACGGCTATTAAATAAGTGTTGATCTAAGTCCTTGTGCTGGGGCTCGACTCCCAAACCGTACGTGAGTTGCCTCGTATAGCTCTTCCTAAGAACTTAAAGCCCGGCCGACTTTCATTGTTGCAACCTTTGCATTTCCTGTTGAGATCCCAAGTCTCCAAGTGGGCGCTCTTGAAACAAAACATGGAGAAACGACTTTTGTTAGTTCATCAAATTTGATCCAATTTTTAGAAACGTTTCTCAAATTTTAGAAAAAAGAAACGGAAACAGTTATCAAACAAGTTAATTTCTTAAAAAGAATGAAAAACAGAAACAAGAAACAAGAAACAAGAAACGTTAACCGACCCTTTTATGCTTCAAATAACTATGTGCCAACTAAAAATAGTTCAATGTTTCTCTACTATATGCCTCAATGTCTAATCCGCCCAAGTGAATAGATCTCTGCTATCTTGTCACCAATCAAATGAGCATCATCATTTTTTGCTTTAAAAAGGAGTAGAATCAGATTATTGTTAGTGTAAACTGGCTCCAACAACAATCGCTCCACCAATATCATCCAGTCTTGCCTACAAGTTAAGAGAACCTTAAATTAAATAAATAAATAAATAAAAATCCAAGCCCAAATTTTTTCTTCACTCTTAAAGAGTATGCTTGTCTCAAGAAGTCAGTGAAATTAGGAGGTGTTTGGAGTAAGAGTTATGAATTCTAAGGAGTTATGAACTCCTAAAGTCCACATGAATAAGTTAATAAGATATAAAATTGATATAAAATTAATGTTTTTTAATAATAAAACCCACCAACTCTGGAGGGATGACTTATCATGTATAAATTGATAATGATTTGCGAAAAATAAGATACATGAGGAACCAATTCAAAGGGGCTTCGACAATATCAAATTAAAACTTTTCCTCTTTTTGTGTGTAACTGAGAAAGTTAAAATAAAATGAATAATAAATTACATAGATCCTCTGCTTGCTTAATTTGTAAAATTAAGGTCTAATTTAGTAACTATTAATTTTTTAATTTTAGTTTTCAAAAATTAAGTCTAAAAACACTCTTTTCATCTCTAGGTCTTTTGTTTTTATATCTACTTTTTATCCATATTTTTAAAAACCAAGTCAAAATTTAAAACTAAAAAAAAGTTTTTAAAAACTTGTTTTTGTTTTTAGATTTTAGTTAAAAACTCTACTTTTGTATTGATAAGAAAATGGGAGATTATATGCTTCATTTTTAAGGAAAAAAAAAAAAACAAAAAAAAACAAAATAATTATCAAAGAGCCTAAAATATCAAATTATTGAAAATAAATTTTCTAAAAAAAATCTGATTTTTGAATATTCATTTAAAATGCCGAAAACAAGCATTACTTTAAAACATTTTGAAAAAGTAATTGAATTTGGGTTGAATTTAAACTACAAGTTCCTAAACTAATTAGAAATAAAAATAAACTTAACTATATTAAAGTAATCAAACAAATAATTAAGATGACATTTTAAATTAATCTAAAATCTAAACATTTTAATTAAATACAACAAAATATTTAACAAACTATCTAAATCTTCTCAAACCTACCCTCCAAACACAGACTTTGTTGCACTCCAAATATAGTTTTGTTAAATCTAGACTATCTAAACCCTTAGTTTAATCCCTCAAATTTAACATTTTTTTTTTAGGTTTAAGATTCCAAAACCTGTGGGCGATATGTCCACTAAAAGGGTAACAGTATCCTAGAAGGGCCCGAAAAAAGGAGCAAAAAAATCAGAAACCAAGAGACGGCTCATTATAAACTAGGCTTATGCAGTTCGACTCTTAAGAGCCTAAATTACATTTGATTGAATCTAAAGGGTTAACATTTTTTTTTTTCCTAAAATCTAAAGGGTTAATAAAAAGTCAAAAAACAATGCCAATACTACTTTGCATTACCAAAACTGCAAGCCATAAGAGCTACTCTTGAGGAGATAGTTTCTGTTGCAGCAAGGAAAGCGCTTCACACTTCTTCTTAAGCCGATACATTCGTTTCCGATGCGTGCGACCTTGATTGTGTTGTTCCCATTCATGTGCTCCTCTTAATACTTTATTCCCACAAGCCTGTACAAATCAACTACTTTCAGGAATATGTTAAACAGGTGGTATTCAATTCTTCTTTATTCTTTTGTATGGGAAAAGTGTTTGAAATGTTGTGCTTTCATGCAGTTTCAACAATATTTATGTAAGAATATAGAAGATTAAAGATGATGTCAACTATGCCATTCAATGGTTTTTGCTAATTATTCAGTGTAGAGAATACTTTGAAGCAACAATATATTGCTCATTTTCCCAGCTTTTTACCATTTTATTCTTTGTTAAATCACTGATTGACCCAAAGCTTAACCTAATCGGTGAAAGTAAATTTAATATTATATCAACACTCTCCATCACTTGTGTGGGCTCAAAAATATGTAGAAGACCCAACGAGTGAATCAATATTAATTGAGAGGAAATAACAATGCATGGGTTTGAGCACAGTACTTCATGGATCACCTGTTTTGATACCATGTTAAATAATCGATGACTCAGAAGCTTAAGCAAATGACTATTTTGTAGCAGAAAACTATCTTCAATTTTAAAATGCAAAAGTAAATAGGAACACACCCAACCCAATATTATATTACCTGGCATATATACTGTGTCCACACGTCCTTCTTGATTGTTTGCCCTGAGTTATGCGGGTTCATTGTCTCAGTCGCTGAACAACCATCTTTAAGGAAAGACCTAATTATGTGGACTGCAGGTTCAACGACTTGTGCAGTCCACGAATCCTCCACTTTGGCTAGGCATTTGAAATAGCAGGTGTTCAGGATAATGGATCAGGCAAGAGGAAGCTTATAAAATAATTAATTAAATAAATAATAAACTTAAGATCATTACAGAAGTTATACATGTTATATATTCCGTGGAATCAACATAGTGGATCTTCCATCCAAACAAAGTCTCCAGCCTCCTTAGCTGCCTCCTCTGAAACCAACAAATAACACTTCATACAGAAAGTATTGGATAAAAACATACCTGTACCGTTTTAATGCATGTACTTATACATATATTTAGAATTTAGGCCTATATAGATCTCTAAGCTTTTTTGAGGAAACCAAGGGATTTCCTTCATTGTCGTTGAAGATCCGCTCATTCCCCTCACACCAAAGATTCCAAAAGGAGGGACATATTGGAGGCAAGCCAGAGAGTTTTTCTTTCTTCTTTAAAAGGATATCCAACAAAAATTAAAGCAAAAAGATCGTGGATATTTCCAGGCATGGCCATGCTCCAGCCGAAGCCTTCCAACATGTGGTTCCAATACTTTTTAACAAGGACAAAAGCTAAAAGAGATGAAACTGTGATTCTGCATTTTCTCTATGAAGGGAAAAGAAGAAAGAAAGGCATTCTCCTTCGAAGGCTAAGCTCCCACAGGAAAGTTCTCATTTTTTGGGTAGGAACCTTTCCAAATGACTGTAAGTACATACCAATCCGCGGTCTCTAAGTTATATACCATTTAAAAATTTTGATCCTAATATTCTCATTCTTAAAATAAAAAATAAAAAACTAGAGAGACAGAAATACGTTTTTTACTACCTGAACTTTTAGGTTTGTGTCTATTTGATTCATGATTCATGAACATTTAAAATGTGCCGAATAGATCCTCAAACTTTCAATTTTGTATCTAATAAGTCTAGTCCCTGAGCTTTAAAAAGTGTCTAATAGATTCTTGAATTTTAACATTTATGTCCATTATAAACTTTAGAAAACATTTAATAGATTCTTAAAGTATCAGTTTTATGTCTTATAAATCCTTAAAGTTTTCAATTTTGTATCGAATAGGTCCTTGACCCATTCAACATATTCTTTAAAATCCACGTATCTACTATATATATAAGTAAAAATTTAAGGTTCTATTAGACATAATATTCAATTTTACAGCCAATATATCAATTACAATTAATTTTTTTAAAATAAATTGAATATATCACGGGCATGTGAGATATAATATTGAAAGTTTAAGGACCTATTCGACAAAAAATTTTAAGTTTAGAAACTTATTAAATACAAAATTGAAAGCTCAGAAACCTATTAGACAATTTTAAACTTCATCCCCAAGTAAGTCTTCCGTAGCATGTTGCCAAGTCAACTTTCCCTACTTAGCAAACCCAAATTCCCTACACTTCATCCCTAAGTAAGTCTTCCGTAGCATGTTGCCAAGTCAACTTCCTTAATTCAAGAAACTCAACTAGCTCCCTACTCCACTTCGAACAGCATACTGTTTACTCAGTCATTTTGTTCCTCTGAAAATGCCCACCAAGTTTGGACAAGAGTTACAACCTCAGCAGATCACGCCCTCATCTCAAAGGTCTGCTAACAGGTTGTCTATGCGCACCCGAGCTTCAGCCCCCTGTCTGCCCCGTGTGCACGCCTGCACATCCGTGCGTGCATGCGGGGTGAGCGATATACTTGAGGTGGAGATAATCAGTGGGTGGCTGACATCTTCACAAGCCACAGGGTAGCATGGCATGCCTTGGCACACAGCCAAGACAGGTGGGCCTCGGAAGGGCATTAATACACCAACGGGCATGGGTGGACACATGGTACCGGGATGGGCATTGGTTGGCGCAAAGGCATGCACGGGCATGGTCGGACACAACAAGGTAGCAAGTGTTGGGAAGGCCTTGGCGCGCGCTAGGCAGCGCTAGCATGGGCGCAGGCGCACACGGTGGGCGTGTGCATGCAGCAACATGCGCACGAGCGCGACAGAAAAGGGCTGACGCTCGGGCTCATACAAACAATCCTGTCAGCAAACCTTTAAGATGAAGGCGTGAACTGCTGAGGCTATAACTCTTCTCCAAACTTAATGGGCATTTTCAAAGGAGCAAAATGACCGAGTAAACAATATGTTGTTCGGAGTGGAGTAGGCAGCAAGTCAAGTTCCTTGAATTAAGGAAGTTGACTTGGCAACATGCTATTATTAGCATGGAAGCCTTATTTGGGGCGGAAGGGTAGGGAATTCGGGTTTGCTAAATTTAGCTTCTCCACTTCTCCAAGTTTCTCAACTTTCCTAGAGAATAGGAAAAGTAGTTTGTAAATACTTGTATAAATAGGGGACAAGTCCTTCATTTGGATCATCTCACTCCACACGTTAGAGTTGTAAGAAATTTATTTTGGAGAGAATAAAGAGAAAAGCAAGGGACAGTTCCCCTTGGCCAAATGTGTGCTTGTGTGCTACTTGTATTCTAGTTTTAAGGTGTCCACGACGATCCCAGGATGTGAGTAGGCTAAACTCAAAGACATGAACCTCTTAGACTGCACGAGGTATCCTTAGTACAAGCCTCACAACTCCAAATTGAAAACATCACAAAGACCCTCACCAAGTAGACATAGCTACAGAAACAATGACAAAACTCTCTTTATAAAGAAATTAACCATCCAAAGAAAACAACTAAATTACGAACTTATTTGAATAGGATATGTTCTATAGGTTGTACAATTGTGTCCTTGAGTTCTAAAGAAAACAATTAAATTTGACATATTAGGAACTGTGGGACTTGTACTTAAAAACCTTCCTTAGATCAACAAGAGTAGGGTCTTCATTTTCATATTTCTTCACCAAACATGAAACCTTTTTATCATCTCCATATTAATATCAGTTTGGCTCCTATCACACACTCACATAACTCTTTCCCACAATAATCAGTTAGGGGGAGAAGTGCCAGATCTATTAGATGAAGACATTAGTATTTCTTTTCTAAAGTATTACCATCGCTAACATCACCATTAATAAGGGGAAGGGACCCACCTTCCAATTAACTTCATGGCTACCACCATCTAGGCTGTACTGCACCTTCCCATTTATAGAATCCTTACTAATTATCAATTTCCTTAGATGCCGTAATGGAAGATAAAAAACAGAGAGGAAGAAGAGGAGAAGAGGGGAAAAAAGGGACAGCTAAAACGAAGTTAACCACCCACCTCCAGAAAAAGTAATATTTCTCCATTTATATAGTCTCAATTGAACTTTTTCCAACACAGGAATTCAGGATAAAATATATTAGCTTACCTAGATAGTCCTAGGCCAGATTCCCAGCTTACAGCCCCAAAACTGACAGCAAAGAACAAGCTCAACTTCCCTCTTCTCAGTGTGTGAACCCACGGCAAAAGACTTTAAAGAGTGATTCATAACTCCTCAAGAAGCTCAAAACCATCGATTAAGTTGTACAAGTTTTTAGCTTCCCTCATCCAAGGCATATAACAAAAAAGAAAAGTGTCATTTGCAAACTAAAGGTGGGATATATAGACCTCATCCTTGCCTATAAAGAAGCCTTCAATCAAACCCTCCTAAACTAAGACGATCAGCCACCAAAACAAGAAGAAAAGAAGATAAAGCATCACCATTGACTTTACTACTTGGTCCACCACAAGCCATGATTAAGTAAGCTTAGTTACACAGCTACGACCCTAAAACATGAGCTCCATTTGTCCACTAACAGTTCTCAAAACCTTTAACTTCCAGAATGTTAATGAGAACTCCCAATTAACTTCGACATAGGTCTTCGCCTTCTCCATATCGAGTTCTAAGAGCACCCTCATTCTTTTCTTGCACCTCCACTAGTATACTGCTTACTTCATTTGACACCAAATTCAGATTGATAATCAATCAGATAGTAATAAAGGTGGATTGTAAAGAAAAAATAGTTCCGAAAATTCTCTATGCTATGGTGTAAGGTGGTGAAAAGCATACATGGAAGTGGTTCTCATAACTGGCACACATCCGGTAAATTCCGAGAGGGGAGAACGAATGGCTCAGGAATCGACTGGTTTCGAGCGGACTCCCAAAGAGAACCTAAGAGACCTAATCCTCAGAATGTGCAAAACCGAAGCCTCAAAAGTCCTTGGATTAATATATCTCGAGGGTGGTTGCAAGTTGAAAAGTTTGCTTCCTTCAAACTTGGTTGTGGAACAAGAATCTCTTTTTTGGAATGACATATGGCTAAATTCATCTTCATTGAGCTCTTTTTTTTTTCTCTTTTTGGAAAGGAAACAAGGCTTTCATTGAAATAATGAATGAATCTTCATCGAGCTCTTTGTTTCCAAGGTAGCCCATATTGCCTCAATTTCGAATGGAGTAGTTCTAATTATTTGGACTTGAATACTCTCTCCTGGTCTATCAATTTTATTGGAGTCTTAGAGGGTCGAAAAGCAGTTGAAAGTCTAAATAAAAGAAGTTGGAAGCTTCAGGTCAGTTTTCTGTCAAATCTTTATTCAAGCACCTGGCTGCCTACTTTTCCATGGATTCAAGGCTGTACAAAGCTTTGTGGAAATCAAGTTGTCCAAGAAGAATTAACATCAGAATTTGGGTTATGATTTTTGGAGCTCTTAATTGCTGGTGCCTTAAAAAGAAGCTCACAGGCCACTCATTATTACCCTAAATTTGCCCTTTGTGCATGGAAAATGGGGAAGACTGCCAGCATTTATGCTTTGGGTGTAGTTTTTCAAAACATTTTGGAGAAAGTTACTCTCTGTTTAATTTGCAGTGGGTGTCGTGCAATGCTTTCAAAGAGAATGTAATTCAGATTTCAGTGGAGCCTTCTTTGAAAGCTCTTCCTCACCTTTTTGTGGGTGAATGGAGTTATGTGATTCTCTCATAAAATTGGTTTGAAAGGAACCAACGAATTTTTCAAGGCAAATCCCTTCCTTTGATTTTGTCGTTATGAGATTGTTTGAGTCAAGCTTCTTCATGGTGCTCTCTTTCCAAATTCTTCATGGGCCTTCTTTAAGATTACCAATGGCATTGAGCGATCCTTCAGAAACTTCTTATGATCTGGCCGCAGGGACAAAAAAACATCTCACCTTCTTAGATGGGATCGCCTCAATAAACCATTAGATGAAGGGGGGTTGGGAATTATTGACATCAATCAGCACACCAAAGCCCTACTTGCCAAATGGTTTTGGTGTTTTCACCTTGAAAAGGACTCTCTCTGGCGTATTTTGATTAAGGCCAGATATGGCTCTCAGCATTACAACTTTGAGGCATCTGTTGGCAGGCCATCTTCTTCTAGAAGTCCTCGGAAGTACATTCTCCCACAAAAGGACCTCATCTATGGCAACATCTGGTACAACATTGGTAATGGCACTTCAACATCCTTCTGGCAAGATATTTGGCTTGGTGATTCCCCCCTCAAACAGGTCTTTCCAAAGCTTTATCATTTGGCGGGTACCAAAGAGGCATCTGTGAAGGAAGTGTGGAATATTGAACACAACACCTAGAGGATGAATTTTAGAAGACTCCTAAAGGATGATGAAATTCTTGAATGGGCCGAATTCACTCATCTTGTCCCAAACCTGCCACATACTGACTGTGAGGATGTATGGACATGGAAACTTGAGCCTAAAGGCTTCACTACAAAACCCCTATACACTCACCTCATTTCCATCACACCTGCCTCTTCAGAATCATTATTCAAGGCGATTTGGAGTTGCCCTTGCCCGAGAAAAGTCAAATTCCTTCTTTGGGAAGTGTCCCATACTTGCCTTAATACTATGGATAGGCTCCAAAAGCGTCGTCCTTGGATTAGCCTCTCTCCCTCTTGGTGCTGCCTCTGCCAGCAGTATAATGAATCTGTACAGCATGTGCTCATTGACTGCCCTTTCACTAGCAAGATTTGGTACGAGATTTTGGAGGCTTTCAACTGGTCTATGGTTCTCCCTCATGTTACTCAAAGCTGGCATCGTTTGATGGTATGTCACATCCCTTTCAAAGCTTCTAAAGGTCGTTTATGGCTGAGCATCATCAGTGCTGTTTTGTGGAAAATATGGGAAAAAAGGAACTCTTGAATCTTCCAAGGAATTTCTTGATCGATAAAGAACATTATAGACATTTTCATTCAATCTGTTTTTATGTTTTGTGTAAAGATTTACCGACTATTAGTCATATTTTTCCTTTATCGCTAACTGGAAACATTTTTGTATAACCAAAAACCTCTGAAGGAGGTCCTATGATCATTTGTACCCTTTGGATATTTCATTCAATCAATGAAATTGTTTCTTATCCAAAAAAAAAAAAAAAGATATTAACTTAAATTGGAATGCATTTATTTCTTCTTAACTAAGCTTGTTTGGTTTGTTAAAGATTTGGTCTAGTTATCTTATTGTACTTTCATTTGTTGTTAAGCTTCCTTTTGTTTCATATCTTGTACTTTGAGCATTAGACTCATTTCCTTCAAAAATTTTATAAATACCCACCAACTACTAATTAAAGCCCTGATTGTTCAAAAACTACTTTAAATATAAAAACCAAAGAAATTGGCAACTAAAAGTACTTTTTGAAAAACAGAAAATACGAAACAAATTGGTCATCAAATGGACAATAAATAACAGATTCCTTCTCGATCCATATTGATATTTGCATTTGAAAAACATGTTCACTTCTCTGACAGAATCACATCAGAGAAGAGAAAAAAAAAAAGGAAGTTCACAGATAGATATTCACATACCTGACGACGAACCAGTCTTCTAGTATTCAACTTTACATTATCTATAGCTTCTTTCAGTAGCAAACTGGGTTGGCCATCACTTGGTGAATTTGGGATTGACCTCATATTCTCTTTCAAAATCTCATTGCACTCCATCAAATTTTTTGGACTAAACCCAGCACTATCATCTTCGCATCTACCTTTGGGTACATGATATCTCAGAAACTCCTCAAACTCCCGAACACCAATAGCTTGACGTAATCCTCTAGTATAGTTTGCATTTGGATTGTAAATGTCATAGACCTCATCAAGTAATCCAGCAGTCATCATGCTGTCAACTCTAGAATTAACATGTCCATCAAGTTGTGGAACAGAAGCATCGACACATATCAAGCAGCAATTGTATCTGAAATTATCAGCTTGACCCCAATTCTGCCCTGCCACATGCAATATTACACCATGTATTAAAAGATATGGGTTTAGTAACATTCAAGGACTTACGCATGCAATGTGAAATGAAGAATGAATAATCTAAAGAAAAGAAACTTATTTTAGAAGTCCAAGCATCAAGGAAGAACTAAAAGGAGGGCATGCACAAACATATTACCATAATCACATAGCTCAATGGAAAGAAGATTCATACCTCAGCAGCCTTTCCTTGAAAAAGTATACTGGGAAGAACGCCAGTGCGGTAATACAAACTCAGGTATTGATTTATCTGCAACATATTCAATGTCGAATGAAAACAAATCAAAAGTTGGGTAGGATATTCTGTTAATTTGTGCAAGATTAAGTAGTGCACCATATGACGAAGGGTTTTTGGGTTATTTGCACAGAAAGAAGGAAGGAATCATAGTTGTATTTCAATGGCAGAAGCACGAGCAACATGTTGAATGATATTGGGCATTGAACCTTTGACAGAAAAATAAACCCCCCCCCCCCAAAAAAAAAAGCTAAACAATGTTGAAAGTCCCCATATTCTAGGTTAGTTTTTAGGCCATGCTACTTAAAAGACCTTTATCTAAATATATATATATATATATATATAATACCAACTTTCATTGAGAAAAAAATAAAAAGAATTAAAAGGCATAAAAAAATCAAGCCACAAAAAAGAACATCCTAGAGAAGGGCTCCAATCAAACAAAATATAAGACCAAGTGAAAAATAACAATAGGAATTCATCAACGAAGTTCAAAGAGAAACCAAGAACATCACAAAGGAAAACATCCAAAGACTCCCTCTCAATCCTCCGATGTTATTTCTCTCACCCCAAATACCCCATGACAAAACACACACCCCACTTTCATAAAAAACTCCTCACTCAAAACTGCGAAGGGAGGAGGAACTCCTTAATCACACTCCTAAAAGCTCTGTGTTGAGCTATCAGAATGTCAAATCCCCTGAAAAAATAGTTCCATACTGATAGCTTGTAGAAATACAAGTTATTGTTCTCTTAAAGTTTGAATAATTAGAGCCAAATAATGAGAAACGTATTCATTTTAGTAGAAAAACACATAAAATTACTTATATGCGTTCAATACATACAAAAGTATCCTTTTAAGAGAAAAATGCACTACTAATGTTTGATAACGTAGGAATCGTAGATTTTTCACTAAATGTTGCAAAGAAGCCAACGCAGGAAGCATGCATTGGAACCAAGGGGACGCAAGAAGATACATTTCACTCGTGCACTTAACGTCAAATCTCAATTTGCAGCAATGTTGTTGAGGCGACCCGGGCACGCGCCTTAGGTGAGAAGCAAGGCGCCCAGGGGCCTGTGCGCCTCGTATGTGGCTGGGGCAAGCGAGTTGAGTGAGGCGCTCGCCCCGTGGTGCCTTGCAGCACCTTGTGCCTTGGCCAAGGCGTGCGCCTGAGTTATATTTAGATTTGTTTCCTTTTCTTTTTTTTTTTTTTTACTTTAAACTAATACGATGTTATAACCTAAAGCCCACGAAAAAAAGCCCACCATAGCCATGCAACCTAATATTATATAGCCATCTGTGATCATGCAAAAATAAAAAAGGAAAACGTGTTTGTGACTCTTCCAATTCTCCTCATTTACGTTTGCTGTTTTCTGCAAAGTTTGAAATACTTCTTCTCATCGTTAGTTTCTGAAGAACTTCCAAAAAAAAGGAAAAACTTTTCAACTTCTTAATCTTGGCTGCACTTCTTAGGGTTAAATATCACAGAAAAAGATTAGTGTTTTTCTTTTTCCCTTTCATTCTTCTTCCTTCCGGCACATTCTGATCTGAGTGGATTCATTTAACAAATAAAAATCAGTTCTTTTCCCCTTTTTATTATTCTTCTTTCCGGAAAATTGTTTTCTAAAAAGGTTAGATTTTTTTTTTCGTGATTTTCGGCAGAATCAGAATGGAAATTCTTTTTCAAAAAACCAATTTTTCGGTTTGTGGTTTTCCGGCAGATTCTTCAACTTGTTTTTTGAAAAAGGTTAGGTTATTGTTTTTGCGGCAAATTCTTCAATATTTTTCTAAGAAAGGTTAGTTCTTTTGGGTTTATTTTCATTTTTTTTAAAGCTTTTTTGTTTATTTTTAATTTTAAAAAAGTTGAAAACTTGAAAGTTGAAACCGATTGTAGTGTTTTTTTTTTTCCCTTCCATTCTTCTTTCCAGCAGATTCTGATCTGAGTGGATACTTTAAAAAATAAAAACCATTTCTTTTCTCCTCTTTTATTAATCTTCTTTCCGCAAATAGTTTTTTAAAAAGTTTTGTCTTTTCTTTTTTGGGGGGACCTTAGTATAGTGATTTTCGGCAGAATCAGAGTGGAATTTTTTTAATTAAAAAAAACCAATTTTTTGGTTTGTGGTTTTCCAGTAGACTCTTCAACTTGGTTTGTGTTTTTAAAGTTTTTTTATTTAAACCGATTTGAGTTTTTTTTGGTAAGCTAAGTTATAAAATTATAGATTTATAGCATAGCAGACAGTAGCACTAGGTAGATTTTTAAGGTGTTGTTTCTTTTCTTTCTTTTATAATAGGATGGGAGAGCAAAAACGCAAACATCCCGGTTGGCAATATATGATATTAGAAAATGAAAAGGATACGAATACGTGCAAATGTATGTTTTGCGGAAAAATCACGAAGGGTGGGATTTGTCGGGCAACACAACACTTAGTTAATGAAAACCGAAATGTTAAAGCATGCTTAAAATGTCCACCTAATGTAAGAGAGGAAATGAAGGAGTATCAAATGAAGACAAAAGCAAAGAGGGAGGAAAGTAATGCCCTCCCAGACTATGGTGCTTATGATTTGAATATTATTGATGGAGATGAGATGGAGATGGAGGATGAGATGGAAGTTGGTGAATCAAGTACCAGAACATCTAGAAAATGAGCAATTCAATTGCAATCGCAAGCAAAACCCCCACGAACAAAGGGAGCAATGGATAATTTTGTGTAACCAAATCCAACAAAGGTTGCTGATGATCGGAATAGACTAGAGAAGTTGAAGCAATCAACCATCATCGAAAGATACAACAAAGAAGGTAGAGATGCAACAGTTCAGTTTTTCATGTGTTGGATTTATCATGCGTTGTTCTACTTCCTTCAAAATACAATTCAGTTGAAAAGTTTTCAAGTAATGATTGGAGCCATAGGACAATTTGGGCCTGGGTTGATACCTCCTTCTTATCACGAGGCAAGAGTAACATGTTTGAGAAAGAAAGTAGAACACACAAAAAAAAGTAATGAGCAACTATGAGATTGAATGGAAAAGAAATTGTTGCTCGTTGATGTTTGATGGGTGGACTGGTAGAAGAGATAGGACCTTAGTAAACTTTTTAGTACATTCTGCTGCTGGGACATTATTTTTGGAATCAATTGATGCATCTTCCTACATCAAAACTGGAGAAAAATGGTTTGAACTATTGGAGGGCATGGTGGAAAAGATAGGAAAAGAAAAAATTATCCAAGTTGTGACCGATAATGCCTCAAACTATATCCTAACTGGCAAATATTTGGAAGCAAAGCGACCACATTTATATTGGATATCATGTGCTGCCCACTGTTTAGATTTGATATTAGAGGACATTGGGAAGATTGATCCGATCAAAAGATGTCTTAAAAGGGTTGTATCACTTAATAGTTTTATTTATAATCACTTGTACGTACTGAACATGATGAGGGAGTTCGCCAATCAACATGAATTAGTAAGACCGGTGGTTACACGTTTTGCAACGTCGTTTTTTACCCTAGCAAGTATCCACGGGAATAAAGCTAATTTGAGAAAGATGTTTATTTCTGAGAAATGGATTACTTCCAAATGGGCAAAAGATCCAAAGGGAAAGAGAGCAACCGACACCGTTTTGATGTCATCCTTTTCAAACTCAATGGTCTATACTTTAAAGGCATTCAGACCCTTAGTTCGAGTATTTAGACTTGTCGATGGTGATAAACCTGTAATGGGATATATTTATGAGGCTATGGATAGGGCATCATTAAGCGTGGATTTAATGATAGTGAGATGAAGTACAAGCCGATCTAGGAGATCATTGATAGAAGATGGGATTTCAAACTTCACCGACCTTTACATGCTATTGGATATTATTTGAATCCATCACTTTTCTATGACCACAAGGATAGAATTACTCAAGATGTTGAACTCATGAATGGCCTTCTTAAAATTGTGCAAAGATTGATATCATCTATTAGTGTCAAAATCAATGCACAGTGGAGTTAGAATTATATTCTGAAGCTAAAGACATGTTCGGCATTGATTTAGCAATCAACACGAGGAAAGTTAAAGACGCCAGGTAAGGACATTCCCTACTACATTAATAATATACAAGTATATTTAATATTAATGTTCTAAATCATGTCAAAATGTGTGAACAGCATCATGGCGGGCTCTTTATGGTGGTAGTACTCCAATTTTGCAAAAATTAGTCATGAGAGTCCTTAATCTAACATGTAGTGCTTTTGGGTGTGAGGCGCAATTGGAGTGTTTTTTAATACGTATGTGATTATTTTGTTTTCTACATTATTATTTTAAGATTTAAAATATATTTATAACTCTATATTGGTTAATAATTTGTAGATTCATACAAAAAAAGAGAAACTGATTGGAGCAGAAGTGCTTAAATGATTTGGTTTATATAAAGTATAATCAAGCACTTAAAGATCACTTTGATCTAAAGCATCAACTTGATCCAATCTCCTTAGATCATATTGACGAGAGTAATGAATGGCTGATCGGAACATTGGATGAAGAAAATAATGAAGTTGAAGTTGACAATAAGCTAGTTTTTTATGACGGGGACCTCACATGGGGAGATGTGGCTCGTGCTAGTGGCATTAGAGAACCCATCACGTACACTAGATCAAAAGGAAGGTCAACTGCCTCTGCCACCACTTCTAAAGTTCAAGAGCAAAGACCAACTATACAAGTGGTTAGTGATGAAGATGACGACGATGAGGAAGAATTAGACATTGAGAAGGCCAATGGCCAAAGAGAGGCAATGGACGAAACCTTAGATTTAGATGGGGAGGATGATGATGAGTTTGACATTTGATCATGATTTAAACTTTTACTTTTAGAGTTTTGTTCATTTTTATTGATTAGATTACTATTATTAGTCTTTGAGGCTTTGACATTTGCATACAAATTTATGTTCTACTTCTACATATATTATTTATTTATTTATTTATTTATTTATTCATTCATTGCACCTCGCTTTGCTCGAGCGTCGCCTCTCGCCTTGAGGCAATCAAGGGACTTGTCGTCTTGAGGTGCGCCTTGCGCTTTGAAAACACTGCTTGCAGTATGGGTAACCTGACAAGCAGCATCTAAGTTGATCAGAATGGCAGGTTGCTACAGCAAGGCATGGAATTTAATGTCATCAAATCACAAGTTGTTGAAGCCCAACGCCTAGAAAAGGAGATGTTGCCCACATGAAAAAGAATTAGTTAGTTAGAAAGTCATAAAGTCAGACACTTAGGAGTAGAACATAAAGCTTTTTGGGCAGTCAAAAAGCTCAACTTGGATTTGGATATAGCAGAAGATGCTAGAAAACTACAATTGAACGAGTTAAATGATTGGAGACTCGATGCGTATGAGAACGCGACGATCTATAAGGAGAAGACTAAGCGTTGGCATGACCAACGCATCTGTAAGAAAATTCTTTTTGTTGGACAAAAAGTCTTGCTCTTTAATTCACGTCTGCATTTGTTTCCAGGAAAGTTGAAATCTCATTGGTCTGGGCCTTTCATCATAAAAGAAATCTTTCCTCATGGGTCGATCGAGCTGACTAGAGAAGATGGATCAAACCCCTTCAAAGTCAATGGGTAGGGAGTAAAACCCTACTTTGAAAGAGAGGGCGAGCGAAGCAAAACTTCCATCGATTTATGTGAGCCTGCTTGATGCTCACGTCAAAGCCATCACTGCATCGGAAGCTGAGAATCACATTCCAGGGACGCTTCTTTAATTTGTTAACTTGTTTGGTTTGGAGAATGATTTTGTGATTTTTGAGACTGAATTCCTTTGTTTGCTTGCCAAAAGAGAACCAAAAACACAGCTAACGCTTAACTGTTCAGAGCTAACGCATAGCTATGCGTTGGAGTAGAACTAGCTATTACATTAGGGGAATACACCACTCAAGTGGTGCACTGTCCCATGCATGTCTCTTCAGTTGCGCATTTAATGAGCCAACTTGAGGGCACGTGTGAATGACACGCGTTGCCTCTCTCTCTCTCTCTCCCCTTCTCTCTCCTCGCATCTGGCTATTTAAACGAACCCTCTTCATTTTCTTCTTCTTCTTCTACTTCTCATCTCAAACTAAAACCCCCCTAGCATCCCCTTCGTTTAGACTTCTCCCATTCCCGTGACCTGAGGGATTACCTGCGCTAACAAACGTAGAGCAATTTAACACCCCCTGCTCAAATTGGTCCTGACTTCTCTGCGTCTGTTGGCACAAGTAATCCCTCAGAGCAACGTTCTGACGCTGAGGTGTAGCTTGTTACATATGAAACACCTCGAGAGATGTCGCGATTGGTGTAAGTTGGGCTTGGATGAACTCTTTGAAGTCATCCATGTTAAAGCTAGCAAAAGATGATATTGGAAGATTGGCATGAGATTCAAGCTTCTGCTACGAGTTTTCCCGCATCTCACCAACTGGACTTTATGAATTTTGGGCATTGTTGATTCCAAGCCCATTTGGTTCATAGATGGTCGCAGGGAGGTTAAATTGGGTTAGCAGAGAGTGGTTTGGTGAATGCGGCGGGCTTACTATCTCACCAACCAGGTCCCTTTACATTTTATCATAGGCTTTTGGATCTGTTGGCTCATCGACAGGAGGTACGAGTTGGGTTGATTTTGAAGGTCTTGAGGAGGAGGCAGCAAGATAAGGTCTTCTTCCATGTGTTCAACTTCTTCAGGGAAAAGAGGAAGGTTTAAGTACACAAATTCGGACTCTTCGTTCTCTAACACAAGCTCAGCCTCGGATTCTCCGTTAAAGGAGGCTTCATTGCTTTGTTATTCTTCAGAAGTCTCAACGCGTCTTCTTTTCCTTTCACGTTTTGAAGGCTAAGACTTGGAGGTTTTGGGTTTTGGTGGAAGGTCTGGCTAACACGACAATCCTCTCATCAAACGCCAAATTAGAACCAAGTCCATTAGGCCTTCCACTTCTTCAAAATCATCCTCCACGGGGATGCCTACTCACTCACACAACGCGTAGATCAACCACAGAAAATATACTTGGTCACGTGGTTCTCCCTTAATGCTTTTAATCTGCTCTGCGATGATCTGTCCGTCGTCAAGTGGGATGCATTGCATGATGCAGTAAGTGGCTAGCACCCTCTCTCTCGACATTGTTTCATCATGCAAGGTAGGCATAATTCTGTTCTTGACAACATATAACCATAAGTGTGGGGGAGAACGTTATTGGCCAAAGTCATAACGCCTGTTGTTGAGATTTGCCAACTGCTTCCCAGCTTCGCTACGACTCGGATTGCATCCTCTAAGTGTTGGGGAGTTGGCTGCTCAATGATGCGATTGCCTTCAACGTCGGGGTTGTTTAACGCATTGAAAACTTCATTAATAATTCTTGGAGAGAAACGAACTATTATGTCTTCCACTAACGCCGCATTCTTTTACTCATTAAACTCACTGCTGTAGAAGGTTCGGACGAGATTTGGCCAGATTCTTGTGGGGTTGACACAAAGTTGACGTTCGCCCATTACGTCAACTGTTTCTGGTATAAACTCTAGCAGTGGATGGCGTTCAGGGAAGAAACCTTTCTCCACTAAGATGTCTGAAAATTGTCGCTTTCTTCCTTGCTTTCTCCTTCCTGCCTCGTAGGCAACGGCTTCTTAGGCCAATGCCTTCAATTCTTTTTCCAACTCTTTCTGGAAAGCTCCTTTCCTCCACCCACTTTTGGCTGGCACATATTTCTCGAGCATGCGTTCCAGCTTGTTCAATTCAGCCGAGCTCTCCTCATGCGTTGCAACTACAGGACCAATTGCAATTTCTTCCTCCCTCTCTTCATCACTTTCTTCGGCCAATATTAATCTTCTTTTCCTCGTTGGCTGAACTATTGGCCCTTCATTCGCATCAGATTGGCGTGCCATGGATGCGTCAGGACCACCTGCCACAGGGATAGACCCTTGCAGCTGCTCTTCTTCTTCTTCTTCTTCCTTAGCCATCTCTTGGTCCAAAATAATGGCCCATCGATCGGCTTCATTCAATTCCTCTTGCAGTTGTGCTAACATCTCCTCGTTGTTGCTCAATACAGTTACCACCTTCGGACGCATCGGCTGCTCCGCACTCCGTAGTTCTTATCTCTCTTCGAGGCTGGCTAGGATGTCACCAAAGACTTCCTGTAGCCAGCTCGACTGCGCCATGTTGAGAGTCATCTTGCGGGAAGGGTTGGTCATATGGCGGTGGTGGGGAGAGAGGGCGAGTCTCAAGAAGGGTATGTGAGGAGTAGGGTGGTGATGCGTCGGGTTGATCTTCAGCCTCTATAGGGAATATGGTGGCCAAAGGTTCTACGGAGAGTGGAATTGTTCGGCGCACAACAGGGGATGGAGCAGTCCGAAGATGCTCAGGAATTGGGTCTTGTGTCGAGATGATTGGTTGGATGGTTGGGATAACAGGTGGTGGAGCAGGCTGTTTGTATGGTTTCGCATCATGCTTAGTTGCTGATGTCTTCGACGCAGGCTACCGCGTTGGCTTGGAAAGGGTTGAGGACTTGGGATTTTTAGAATTTTGGGAGACGAAAGGTTTAGGTTTTAAGGAGGCTCGGGTAGATGGAGATGAGTTGGTCGACGCCGGTTTCTTAGGAATTTGAATAAACGCCAGAGGTTGGAGTTTTGAATGGGGCTTTTTCGATGGATGGCACGGTGGTCTTAGGCTTTGGTTTGCTGGAAGCTGTTGATTTGGTGGATGTTGGGGGAGATGGAAAGGACAAAAGAAAACGAGAGGGGGACGAGAAAGAGCTCACCCGGTTGTCACCAGAAAAGCTCATTGACGCGTTTTGGCAATCAAATGCATCCGACATTGCTCCGACGAGGAAGGTGTGAACAATCTTTTAAGCTGGTCACCGGAATGGGCAAAGTCTAGACAAAGGGGATGCTCGGGAGGCTATGGTTTGAGATGAGAAGTAAAAGAAGAAGAAGAAGATGAAGAGTGTCCGTTTAAATAGCCAGACGCGAGGAGAGAGGAGAGAGAGAGAGGCAACGCGTGTCATTCGCATGTGCCCCCAAGTCGGCGCATTAAATGCATAGTTGAACAATTAATCTTTATCTTATAACGCAAAGTCTCAAAGTAAGATAAAAAAACGGCACGAGCGTAACGCAAAGATAAAAGGATTAAAATCGCCAACACATACTGACTAAACATAATAACAACTTCTTAGGGGTCGTTTGGGGCAAGGGCTATCCTAAGACTATAATAACCACCTCTTGCAACAGTAAATACTATTTTGTAGTCCCCAATCCCCCCATTTGCTACAGTATTACAATTTGCTACAGTTTTTACCATTTTACATTCATCATTTTTTATTCTTTGCTACAATATTTATTATTTCATTCTCAAACTAAAATAGTTTACACCTCAAACACATATTATTATAACCCAAACTAAAATAATCTACACCTTAAACACGAATTATTATAACCCAACTAAAATAACTTAGGACTATAATAACCAACTCCTTGCCCCAAATGCCTCCTTAATGAGTGATCTAGATCTTCTTCTACCCTCCTTACCTTCCAACAAAGGATATAAATGAACAACCCAACCGATGATAGAAATGTCCTTGACAGCATATCCAAAGTACTGATTCTTCCATGAATAACTTGTCAGACAAAGACCTTCCAGAAATTCGAGAAAACATACTCCCTTGAAGGGAAAGGGTCCAGTAGATGATGGAAGAAAGAACTAAAAGAGAAGCCCTACCATAACCTCCCTCATTTCTCTAATGGACAAAGAACAACGGATCCAAAAAGAAGAAAGAGCTCCTAGAATGAATCAAGACAATAGGAATGCAAAGATGTTCAAATGTAGATAAATGAGATAGATTAAGGAACCTACTATAAAAGGGGCAATCTCCCGACCTCTTATTCTCCCAACAAAAGGTACCATCCCCATCACCCACTACACACTCAAACCAAACCAAAAGAAAGAAAGGAGCTCCATCGTCCAATCATAAGGATGAGAACTGTACTTGCTCACAATTATCCTATTCCACATGGAACTAGACTAAAAGAGAAATAACCATTTTGCAATGCTCTATTACGGATCCTTAACTTTCCTAACTCTTAACACATCCCAACCCAACTAAGAAATTTAAAAAACACACATTGTATTTACACTCATTTCAGAACATAAACAATTCCCTGAAGTCCTAAACTGACCTAAAGTCGGTGAAAGACTAACCCCAGAAAGACATTATATTTACACTCGTTTCAGAACATAAACAAAACAAAGAGGAACTCACATAAGTATAAATATTCAACAAATACTTACTGATATGAAAAACTTAACTACGGAAAAAACATGAGCAAAAGGAAGAAGTTTAAGGTGTCCAACACCTCTTGAATGAAAAATGTGAAATGCAAAAACCTCTACAATGATTGATGATTCTAAAGGATACATTAGAGAAACCATAAACTTCCCGACACTAGGAAACCAGATCGCACAGAACAGATGACATTCAAAATTTCATGTAAAACTCTGGTTTGTCTACCACTTGTGTTTAGAGATGATTGACATTATTCTACCATTTGGTGGCTATAATTAAAGATAATCGCCCTTGAAAACCATATACTAGCCACTAGAATAGCATTGTAATTCAAATCAATCGTTCGAGTTATAAAAGTAAGACTTAACTTGTTCTCACATTCATAAGAAGGATTACACATAACATAAACTGACAGCCTTACTTTTCTGTGGTTATTAGGATGGATTCTGTTAGCTGAAACTGGATCAATCTTTTTAAGATGGTTATGGTCATACTTCAAATCATCTCTTCCCTCATCCAACTCAATACCCAGCTCTTCATCTCCTGGAAAAACATGAATAAAAAATTAATTTATACACCCGATCCATATGAATACTATTAAACATAAACCTGTAGAATTAGCAACTACCGTGATAAATGGAGCAACTTCCGCTAATATTTTCTGTAGAATCATCCAGAAGAAACGGGCTAACAAGGGCCTGCATAAGAAATAGAACATGGTAGCCTGCTGTAATAAAATGATATATAATATGAGCAAAGTCCACAAAAAAGGGTGATTAGAAGTTAAACATGAAGTCTCAAATCTCCCAAAGGAAGATAAACAGTGTTTTTAAAAACGTATGATAACACATTTTGTATCCAATGATTTGAATCAAAACGAAGGGCAAACAATTCAAATCATGGTTTTGAATGAGTAACTAAATGTACTATGTGATTCAAGATATTGAATCGTGTGACTCAATCTTGAATCAAAACGTTCTGATTCACGAATCAGTAGATTAATATATATATATATATATATATAATAAATAAAAGGCAAAATACCGTTTTCGAGTTGCAGCGTTGCTGGCGCCAAAGAAGAAAACTTTGTGAAGTAGTCGGCGACAAAAAATCACGAAACAAGCGTTCTTGTCGACGATAGAATAAAATGGAAAATAAAACTTGAGAGATAACTGATGAAGAGTGCGAAG
The DNA here is from genome assembly GCF_027475165.1 of Benincasa hispida. NCBI lineage: Eukaryota > Viridiplantae > Streptophyta > Magnoliopsida > Cucurbitales > Cucurbitaceae > Benincasa > Benincasa hispida. The sequence goes on along the minus strand of NC_143485.1, from coordinate 3,748,227 downwards.
AAAGAAAAAAGAGGAAGGATTGCTATCATGTTTCCCAATTTCTGTTGAAGAAGAAAGAGAGTCTCAAGAAAAATGGGAAAAGAAAAAAAAAACGAACTTTATATTTGAGATGCTTTGTGCGTGTTTAAATGATATTTGAATATTTTAGACTTATAGTTATAATAAGATTTTGTCCCAGACAAGCATCTCAAATCAATAGTCTTTCTATTGAGAAACTTGCCTGCAGCCCTTCCTCTTCTTTCTTCTTCCACACTCTTCATCAGTTCATCTCTCAAGTTTCATTTCCATTTTCTACTAATCGCCAACAAGAACGCTTGTTTCATGATTTTTTATCCACGCAATGTTGATACCGACCGCTCCACAAGGTTTTCTCTCGTCTTCGGCAATGCTTCAACTCAAAAATGGAATTTTGCATTTTCTCTTAGTTTTACTGATTCGTGAATAGAAATGTTTAGATTCAAGAACACGGGGCATGATACAATATCTTGAATCGTACAATACATGTAATTTCCTATTCAAAACCACGATTTAAATCGTTTTCCCTTCGTTTTGATTCAAATCATACGGTACAAATTTGTATTATATGTTAGTAACACTGAGCACACCTACTACTTCTCCAGTCAAATGATCATATTCATATTTCATGTACAATGACAAAAACTAGGTCACAAGATGATCCCCAGAAACTGTATTCTAAAATGTCAAAAACTAGTCTTACGATGTCCAAAAATTTCCTTCTGACTACATGACAACAATCTTGTACTAGAACAATTATAAGAATTTGAGCAATAAAATACTCGCTGCTTGAAGCACTCAAATTATTATATTAATCATTAGATGACTGGACATTTTCTTACCTGTATATAATAATTCGTTCCACCCACTATCATTGGCAAGCATCCACGAGAAATTATGTCATCGATAACCTGAGAAATTAAAATGCAGAAACAAGACAAAACCACATAAATAAGATTGATTATAAGGGGAAAAATCAGCCCACGCACTTCATATAAACGATAAGATTAATATGCTACAAACAGCACAGGACTGTTGACTTACTAACCTAAAAGATGGTCTCTAGACCATAAGTCAATATCCATTGTTTCTCTTCCAGTCTTTTATAACACTAATGTTTTCTTTTAAATTCTGAGTAGCCAGTTATTATGTTACTAACCACCTTCTCTTCCTACGACTCAAGTACAAATCCAATATATCCCAATTGGCCTAATTATTTGACTCGCTCTGGTTCTCCTCCTTTCCCTATATGCCGCAAGTATTGGATATGACTAAGGAGAGGCCTAGCCTTCTTCTTCTCTATGTCTGAATGAGACCAGCAACTACAGTATCATAAGAGAGTTGGTCGGGAGATTTAAGACCCGTTTGGATTGACTAAAGAAAAAAGTATTTTTCAAAAGTTCATTATTATTTAAACTCCTTTGATAAAAACAATTGTTTAAAATACACTTTAAAAGTATTTCAAAAGCTATTTTGAGTGATTGCAAAACACTTAAATTTATTTCAAAATGACTTATTTTTTAAATTGAACACTTGAAAATGTATTCCAAACAAACCATTAACTTCTTGACCTTGATTGAGGAGACTATTGACCATGTTCAGGTCTTCAGGACCAGAAGCAGAAATTGAACCTTAGTAAAAGCTCATCGACCCATATCACTGAAGAATAGCAATACAAAACTATAGTAGAATAGGACAAGTACATTTTTCGACCACGCTAGTATCTTTTCAACGGAATAGAAAATGTCAGACATCAATTTTCATCTCTTTCAATTTACATCTCAGAGAATGCGTAATGAACACTGGAAGCAAAAACCTTTTGCACCGAGACAGTATAGCTAACTTACAGGAACGGCAGAATCTCGGAAGTCTTTAGCCGTGAATTCAACGTCTGGACTCACTGTACCTAAAAGATGATGCGGGACTCCTAGATAACGAAACCCATTGGAAAACCCAAATCAGAAATCAAGAGCAATCAGGGGAAGCACGGTCGCACCAACAATTGGAAAGAATAACATACATATAGAGTAACTGACTGACCATTTTGATCTTCGGGAGGAACTTTGTTTGTGAGAACGTCCAATCCTCGATAAACCTGCATAGAGTCGGCGTTGATGATCTCGACGGGGAAGAGTGAAGCCAAGTCAATAGCGAGACGAGACTTCCCAGAACCAGTCGGCCCCATAATCACCACCACCTTCGGCATTTCTCTTCCCATGTTCGGATTTGCAGACTGCGTTGGAGTGCCTCCGTTTACAACGCTCATCGCTTCTCCGATGATTCAATTTTAGACTATTTATACGATTCAAGGGTTTTTTTCTTTTTCTTTTTCTTTTTCTTTTTTTTTTTTTTTTTTATTTTTTTGGAAAATGGCCACAAATAGCCTTAAACTATTTTATCTTTCCAAACTAGTATTTTTAGAAAATTCATTCGAATAGTTTTTTCATCTCGACTTCAATTACTAAGATTTAGGGTATATTTGAAACAGATTTTTAAGTATTTAATTTAAAAATTAAATCATTTTTTAAATTAGAGAGTTTAACAACCACTCAAAACAATTTTTCAAGTGCCTTTTTATCAAAAGTGTTTAAATCTAAATGCAATTTTTTGATAAATATTTTTTTTTCAAGTCAATCCAAATGGATCCTTAGATAAAGAAAATTAATTTTTTCGCTCCCTCGTTTTGGGCTTTCTGATGAAATTTCAATCAGATTAACACTAAGAATCTATATATTTGGGTTGTCGGTGAAATTTTGCGTAGAATAAAAAAAGATTCTATATATTTTCCAAATTTGACTTAATTATTCAGATAATTGTGGAAGCTAATATTGGGTGAAAGAGTTGAGAGCTTACTTAAATTTTTTTTTAGTATAGGTGATATTATTATACAATAACAAGAGGATCCTACAGCCCGAGATTAAGGCATCAAAGCAACAAAGCACAAGCAAAGACAGGCAATAAAACCAAAACAAAGCCAATAAGATAAACCAGAACAAAGCCAATACATAAACGCAAACTCGCAAACCACCAAGGAGAAAGCCAGAGAAAAGAACCCAAAACCCCACAAACTAAGGACAACAGCAAAACAAAGAACAACGTAAAGTTCAAAAAGAAAAAATATTCGTAAACACATTAGATAAGACCAAGAAGATCAATCCGCCAGGAAGCAGTACGAGCACAAACCGTAAAGACCATAAGGTGAACTAGAGCAGACACCGACCTCGATCAACCTCCATGTAGCCACCGATTACGCTCCTACCAGATGTAGTATATGGAAGCACACCAGAATACACGAAACAACTTACTACGCACCCCCTTACCCGACCCCATTCGGCACAACCAACTCAACTTTACATCCCAACCCTCCACCTGATGCGATGAACCCAACTGATGCAACACACTAGACCACACCTCTCTCTCAAACCCATACTCAAAAAATAAATGATCTCGCGACACCACACCTCCCCCACACAGAAGACACCCCCTTCTGTCAACACACCACAACTCCTCAACCAATCTCGCGTACCTAACCTGTCCCTCATAGCTAACCACGCACAAAAGAAGTGACGCGGAATACCACCCCTGCCCACAAAATACCAGCCCAAGACACCCTAGGACGACGAGGACGCAAACTTTCCCACGCACTAGCGATAGAAAACCGACCACTAGCATTCGAAGGGGATTTTCCTCGTGGAATCTCGTGCGTGATTAACATCGAGATTCTATTATTAATTTAAGTAAGTTATTTGTATTTTATATCAAAAATACCCTTCAATTTTTTAAAGTTTCAAAAATATCCTCAAATTTTTAAAAATAAAATAAAAAAATATATATCTTTATCATTGGTTTTAGGTCGACAACGTTAGTACTTTGTTTCAAAACTACTTTGAAGCTCTCAAAAGCTTTAAAAATACCCTTAAACTTAAAAAAAAAAATTAAAAAAAACTTTATTAATATATCTACAAAACCATTAATACTTCGTTGTAAAATACTTCTGACTTTCAAAAGTTACATTAGTACCTTCAAGTTTCAAAAAAATTATAAAATGTCATCTAACGTTTATCTACACCCATCATGACCGGGTTTTATGTACGGATGGCCTCATTTGTGAGGTCCAAATGAAAAATGGTCACTTGTAGAAAAAGTAACGGAAAGTGGCCTTCTGTTAATGTCATCAATGTGTGATTTTACCGCTTCGCCCCTGAGATGCACCTCGCATGCCTGGGCCTTCCAAGAAACTTGATTCTCGATTACCCGTCACTCAATCCTCGATTACTCGTCACACGACCCTCGTTGGCTCGTCACACGATCCTCGATGCACGGTCACTCGATACCCAGATGCATGGTCACTCAATACGTGTGCAATCGACAAGTGTATACTCGATCATAGCCACGTCATACTTGACACTCGATTAATGTGTACTCAATCATTTTGAATTGTCTGCACCCATTGGAGGACCTACTCTATAGTTAATGCTCATGTACGAATATACACCAATTGGGGAATTTTCTGACAATTCTCACTATTCTTTTAAATCGATTTCTTCAAATGTGAAGTTATTTTTTTTATTAACTAAGAACAAAGAGAACTGGAACACAAAAAAGAAAACAGAGCTCACTTTCCCTAAAAGAAATCAACTTTAAAAGCCTATTTTTCTTGACAGAGATCAAGTTATTAAGGCATTCAGATCATTTCACTATATTGTCTCACACCTCAAATAAGTAAATGTTATGGTTTTTCCTCATTTGTTGCTCACGTTTTTTACTTTCGACGTTGTGCGAGACATACGAACATAGCAAAGAAAATAAGTGTGTGAGTATGTGAGTGTGCATTTAGACATGCGAATAACTTCAAGTGGAGTGAGGATGAGGGGAGAGAAAGTTATGAAATAGCAAGCATCAAGTTAAGAATATCGAGTATCGAGGAACGTGTATCGAGTATTGAGAAGTGAAAAGCGAGTAGCGAGGATCGAGTATAATGAGTATATAACAGTAACCAATTTTCCTAACTGCTCACTTTGTGTATTATTTTTCTTGAAGGATGGAGAAATGTATATTCTTATGTTATGGTGGTATATGGGACGATACATAACAACGCTATATTGGAGGCCTTTTGAAGGGTTTGTTAGTTCTGAGCACATTGACGTATAATGAGTTGGTAAATCTAGTATATAAGATCATGCAAGTTAGTTTCACAGAGTTCAAAATTATAATGAGGGTGACATATAAGATGGATATTGATTCTCCTCCAATATGATTAATGGATGACGTTGATGTTAAATTTCTCCTCTCAAAGTATGACCGTACTAGACCGCAGGTATTTGTAAGTTTTGAGGAAATTGAACAAATTCATCGCGAGGCAACATTTGATTACCCAAAGAGATAAGACCAACTCATGTGTGGAATGGATGTTAATGAGCATGATGTTTGTCCATCGAGTGTCTCACTAAAAAATGATAACATTGATGTTAATATAGCGAATGTATTGCATCTGAAAGTGACAATAGAAGAGGTTGGGACATGTGTAAATGAGAATTTGATGATAGAAAAGGAAGAGGCTGGGAATGAAGAACAACCAACTCAAGTCGTTTTAGGGAGTGATTCTTCTATTGTGAATGAAGAACAATCAACTCCGATTCTGTTAAATAATTGTGGCCATTTTGTTGATAGTGCGCCTCAACAAATTCCGTACAATGTACTACCATCCAGTAGTATACCAGAACGCGGGACTTGATCATGCAATCGCAGTCGTCCATAGGGTTGGAGATATGGTTAAAGTAGATCAAATTTTCTTTAGCAAGAGTGGTGTGAAGATGAGGTTAGCAATGTTGGCCACTAAGAACAACTTTGAGTTGTGGGTTAAAAAATTGAACAAAAATTGTATATTGTTCGGTGTTTACACCCAACTTGTTAGTGGGTTGTTCCAGCAATTAAAATGGACGAATGTCATATTTTCAAGATCATAAAATGCATGCCCAATCACACATGCTCGATTTAAGTATTGAATCATGACTACAGGCAAGCCAGTGCATTAGTTATTGGTCACTTGATGAAGGACAAGTTTGGAGTTGATCGGGAGGACAAACCACACCATATTATTGAGGATATGCAACATCAATACAGTGTCAATATTAGTTATAACAAGGCATGACGTGTAAGAGAAACTACTTTTACTCTTGCAAGGGGGGCGCTAGAGGAATCATATGCCAATTTGCATGCATATGGTGGGGCTTTGAAAATAGAAAATCCTGGAACTGTATTTGAGATCAAGCTTGAAGAATCAAAATATTTCTAATACATGTTCATGGCACTAGATGCGAGTTTAAGAGGTTTTAGGAGTTGCCGACCTGTGATCATTGTAGATAGTACTCATCTAAAGGATAAATACAAGGGAAAAATGCTAGTTGGTGTTGCAATGGACGGTAACAACCAACTGTACCCATGGGCATATGCAATTGTTGATAATAAGAATGACCGAGCCCTGAAGTTGTTCATGAAGAATCTTAAAATAGCAATTGGAGAATGCCTTAACCTCATATTTGTCTCAGACCATAGATAAAGTATAGCTAATGCAGTTGATGCCATATTCCCCAATTCTTACCACAGGCTTTGTACCTACCATTTAAAAAGGAACGTGGAGAAATACTTCAAGGACAAGTTCGTTAGAAAATTGTTTCACGATGCTTGCAGAGTGTATCGGGAATCAGAGTTCAAGGGCCATTGGGTCCAAATAGTGAACTTTAACAACGATTCGCTTCCAAGATATTTGGATGATGCTGATATTGAGCAATGGGCACGGTGGTACCAGTCCAGAAACCAATATGATAACATGACCAATAATAGTGTTGAATGCTTCAATGCTATTACCAAATAAGCCCAAGTGTTACCAATAACTTTGTTGCTAGAATACATAAAAGGTCTACTTCAAAGTTGGTTTCATGAGAGACGAACAATGTGGTCTAATATTCATCAACACTGTAACATCCCAAGTTTTTCGTAATTTAAAATTAGTATTTTGTAATAATTGAAGATATTCTTTTTTTGTTAATTTTGAAATTTGTGTTTTAAAAGGGGAAAATGAAAGAATTTTAAATATATATATGGTTATTTGGTTTTTAAAGAATAAAGTAAAGTAAAATATGGTTATTTGGTTTTTAAAGAATAAAATAAAGTAAAATTAAATTAAATTAAAAATAATATTTTATTTTATTTTTATTATTTTTTCTTTAAAATTAATCTCTTCTTCCCTCTCTCGTTGGTACTCATGCGACCCCCCGCCCCCCACTTGAAACCCTCGCTGCCCACGATTGTCGCTCATCGCCTTACCCACGTCGTCCAGCCTATCACATCCCCTCCCTCGTCTTAGCCCAAGACTTGGAAGAGGGCATGAAGGCATACTAGTAGCTTTTCAAGACAATATTTTAATATAACATTTCCCCCTTTATCTATTAAAAACCTCAATATGTTTACAATAACCTAATAAGCCCAGGGGTGGTGCCTTTTAAGATAACATAGCTTAACAAAACATATTTTTGGGAAGTCAATCACATAATCACAATTATAATCTCTGCATGATCACATGTATCTCATTCAATCATTATCCTCCACTACATGCTATACTTGGCATGTTCACATCATGCATATATTAACAATCATAACAACTTTTATGGAAACTTTCCTATAACTCACTTTCCCTGCCAATGTGCACATCAACCTCTATTTCTCGCTAGTCATGCTTAGGTATCTTGACTATATTTCCCGTCGGTCGTCACCGACTATCATTTCCCGCCGACCGAGGCCGACTATATTTTTCCTGCCAAGTACCATTGTTAAGCATGCTAACTTATGTATTTCAGGTATAATCTTAGTTTCCATAGAAATCACACAGACAATATCATAGCAAGTAAACATAACATTACAAGTATGCATTTGTACTTACCTATGCATTTATTCATATAACAATGCATAAAACTAAATAACCACTCACCGTAAGCAAGATTTCTTACTAAAACCACTTTGAGAATATCTTCTTGAGATTTCCTTCATATGAATGAAAATTCCTCAATTAATACTTGTTATATCAATAAATAATGCTAAAATAGCCAAAATACCTTTATATAATAAAAGTACCAGCTTACCCCACTCCAAACTTAGCCAAAATCCCGAAATCAGCCCCTTTAGAGGTTATTTGAACTGTGTGGGCGCAATGGAGTTTGGCAGGCAGCTGGGCGTTCGGCCGTGTGCAGGGTGTGTGTGATGCATTGCACGGTGGGCTGCTACATTTAGGCTGGTGTGAGTGATGCATTGGTGCAAGGCACGCTGCTTTACGATGGACGAACGCAGTGCTGCAAGGTGCAAGGCGCTCGCACTGTGTGCTGGATGCGTTGGCTGGCTAGGCGTATGCATCCGAGCTGACTCCAATGTTTCACCAACATAACCTTAGCTCCCTCAGACCCCAATTAATTTGGCAGCCTAAATACTCAAGCATAGCACTCTAAATAAGCTCTCAACACAGAGATTTTGGTGATGGCATGAATGAATTCTTCTCGCCTAACCTCTCTATTTATAGCCATCCCAAGCTCACCCCTTTGCGAAAACTCAACTCCCATTTGTCCCTTTTTAAAGCTGCCAACACTTAGCCTATTCCAGCACAGTCTTGAGTTGTTCTCACCTTAATTTGCCAACCAAATTTTTCATTTTGTATGCAACCTCCTTCATCCACCTCCTACTTAGGGTGATAGGACCACTTTTGCATGTAATCTCCTTTGGCCACCTCCTGCTTAGAGTGATAGGATTGCTTTGTGTGATCCTCCTTTCGCCATCTTAATCACTTAAATACTTAAACATGTTCACCTATCAAATTTGTTAGGCTTATGGATGCATTTCATAAATATTGGCATCTCCCCTTGGGGCTCTTTTCAAACCTATCAATTAGCCTTCCTTTTGTCCATAACGCATAGCAAGCCAACGCACTACCATCACAATCCAACTTAGCCATCACATAAGCCAGCCATCACCAATGCATAGGGTGGCCGCTTATCCTTGACGCATGGCTCACTAGGTATGTCTGCACGGCTTACTTGGCATGGACGCATGGCGCTTGGAATAGGCGCTGGCCATCGACGCATGGCCGTTCAACAATGCGCTCGTGGCATAGGCTGGTCGCTCGACGCATGGGCAGGGGCGCTCGGCACATGGCATCAACGCATGGGCATGGCCGCTCGGCAGGGCAGCTTGGCATCAACGCATGGCTAGCAGTTTGGCAGCGGTTGGCCTACTCGCCGTATGGGCTGTGTGCTTAGGCTCGACGCATGGGCTGGGTGCCTGGCATGCCCGCTCGACGCATGCCTTGCCCGCGTTCGCATGCCTTATGCATGCCCTTGCGTTAGTTGCATGCAAGTCCACGGCCATTGCCCAAGCCTTCTTGCTTCCAAAGTTTAGTACAATATGAAGCCAGCCTTCTACGTACTCTTAGGCCATGCGTTCAAGGTGCCTAAACTCTCCACATGCATTGGCCATATTCCTAACCACTTGCCACCCTTTTGATATAACTTAGTATATATGGCTGTACTCCTCCATATGCTTTCACCATTGCCCCAATATTTTTTATTACTTAGGATTTTCCTTCTCCAAATAATCTTCCACCTTAGATTTAGTGTTAAGGTCTTACATAGCCTCCAAGTTGTGTGTCGCTGCTCCTCCATCGAAGCCTCATCCCAGCCGCTGTTGTTTGTCAGCGCCGATTCATGGGTTTCGTTCATGCTTTTTGACGCCATGAATCTGAGTTCCCCCACCGACAACTGAACCTGAGCCTCGTCATGTTTTTGTTTTGCTAGTCGCGTTTGCCGTCGTGACCACCCAGCCATGCGAAGTCTTCAAGCCAGCCGACCATGCGTCTCAGCCTAGATATACCAATGGCAGACCTCCCATCTCGTCGAAGTCGTGTTGTCTAGAACCATACGCCATCGTTGAGCATGCTACCGCCGGTCCAGCGTCGTTGCCACTGCCTCTGCCTAAGTTCTCACTGGAATTTCGAGTTTTGGGAGAAGTTTTAAAGCCAGGAACGAGTTGTCCAACGTTACAAGGATTGATTTTTTAAGGATTTTGGTAAGTTTTATGGTGTTTTATGAGTTTTCTTGAAAGGTCTTGATTACCCATTTAGTTTGGCTTGAATTTAATGTTACCCATAATGCTTTGGATGCAGGATTGAAGTTTTGGAGAGGTTTTGAAGCAATTTTGCATTAAGTTACATTTCGGATAATTGTTTAGAGATTTCAAGATGTTGCTATAGAATTGAGACATTGTTAAGTTGGTAAGATTGGTGAATTTCAACACTTTCGAGTTTTGGATTAAAGGTAATGGTGAAAATCAATTGTTTAATGTGGGTTTTGTTTTTATGCTCAGGTTCGCTAATAGATCTGAGTTTCGAAACTAATTTTGGATCAAGCCTCTTTTTTTTTTTTTGGTAAGTTAAAACATTTTTGGACCAATTTGGTTAATTGGGTTTAGCTCCCAAAGCGTTAATTTAAAATATTGGATGCATGATTTTAGACCATGGTCACTAAATTAAATTTGGCAATTTATGTTTTAGGATTGATTCAAGTTTTCTAAAGGTTTTTAAGAAGATTAATTTCGTGGACTAATATCCCTGACACATTTGAGATATCTTACTAGAGGAACTGCCCTAGTGTCTGACAATGATAATTATGATTTATTGAGGATTATTAGTTAGCATGATATTTATGTATGCCTTCCTTGACTGAGGTTTGAAAGGACTAGAGCCAGGTATTGATAATTATCATTTACTGAGGATATATTGATAGTTTGATGTTTATGTATGCCTTGCTAGCACGGGGGTTTAAAAGACTAGATGCGCATAGAGATGTTTGAATGCTAGCATGATTTAAGTATGCTATTATTCTTGGAGATCCTACTGAATCTGAGGATGATGAGATGTATATGTATGTTATAGAGCTATGATGACGAAATCTATATGTATGTTATGGAACCATGATGACGAGAGTATATGTATGTTATGGGACTAGGATGACGAGATGTATATGTATGTTATAGAACCATGATGATGAGATGTATATGTATGTTATGGGACTAGGATGACGAGATGTACATGTATGTTGTAGAACTATGATGATGAGATGTATATGTATGTTATAGAATCATGTTATGATACTTGTGATGTTGGGATCGTGATAGTGTCCTCACTGATTAGTTAGATGGCCACTAGAGGTTATGTATCTTTCGAGATTCACTAGAAGTGGTGATTTCCTTCGGGATCCACCAGAGGTTGTGTTTCCTTTGGGATTCACTAAAGGTGGTGCTTTCCTTCGGGATTCACCAGAGGTTGTATGTCCTTCGGATTCACTAGAGGTGGTGGTTTCCTTCGGGATCCACCAGAGGTTGTGTTTCCTTCGGGATTCACTAGAGGTGGTGCTTTCTTCGCGATTCACCAGAGATCGTGTTTCCTTCGGGATTCACTAGAGGTGGTGCTTTCCTTCGGGATTCACCAGAGGTCGTGTTTTCTTCGGGATTCACTAGAGGTGGTGTTTTCTTCGGGATTCACTAGAGGTTGTGTTTCCTTCGGGATTCACTAGAGGTGGTGCTTTCCTTCGAGATTCACCAGAGGTTGTGTTTCCTTTCACTAGAAGTGGTGTCTCCTTCGGGGTTCACCATAGGTTGTGGGTCCTATGGGACTTACTAGAGGTAGTGGGTATACTTAACTACAGTAGGATGAAATTTAGTTATTCATGTATGTATGTGTCCCATGAGGATTAGGAGAGTGCTTACGTTCCATTAGAGGTAGGCATTTAAGGGATATAGATGCCTAGCCTGACCCCAGTAGTGGAGTTACTTACTGAGTATTTTATACTCATCCTTTTTCATGTTGATGATTCAAGTAAGAGCAGGGACGCGTTGGCGAATGAAAAGCGGAATCCATGATCGAGTCACTGGGGACTAGTTTTAAGCTTCTGCTCATGTTTCCTTTATTTTTTTTTATTCACTTTCAGTTTTAGTATTTGGAACTTAAAATTGATATTTGTTTTCAGACTTATTTATTTTCATTTATGACTTTTTGGTACCCTATCATTTGAATTTATTATTTGGATTTAATGAAAATCTTTTAAGCTATCTTATTTATTTAGCATCTATTTTACTATAAAAAGGACGTCGTTTTAAGTTCCATGCATGCAACGGCCTAGCTTGAGTCCCAGGGGGTCGAGTCGTTATAGTTGGTATCAAAGCCCACATTTTGGGTTCTGTAGACTGACTTACTATGTAAGTCTAGATTGTTCCTATGGCCCATGAACGAATTCCTCGTCATCGCCAGGTATGTCTTATTAATTAAAAGTCATGTGATAGTTGTGCATTAAAATATTTGGCTTAAATGCACCAATATGTTCTAATGCTAGGGCAATGACAAGATAGAAGTTATTATAAAAGGATTATCAGGTACGACACTACAAAAGAAGAAAAATAAAATAGAATAAATTATGAGGTCACTTGGCACTAGTTTATCTCATGGAAATTATGTTAGAAACGAACAAATATATATACCTCAGTTCAAAGATCTTAAAGGTGATGCAACTATATAGGGTTATGGAAGTTTAGGAATAAAGGTATGTATATGTCTAAGCCAAGGAATAAATTGTCGAGACAAGAATTGATCAAGGACTAGTGTATGTTTTGTGTTGGATAGTGCAATTAGTAGTAGTATAAATACACAAGCCAGTACTCAAGTATAAGGTTAAAAGTTGTTTTATGGATAAGAAGGAAAAGAAGAAGAGTCTATAGATTTATTAAAGGTTTTGAGATATTAAACCAAACGTTTCGAGGGGAACTTTGGAATGGATTAATAAGTCATAAGCACTTTGTTAATACTAGGAACTCGATGGACTAGGTAAAGTTTGTGTGATAATATGAAGATTTCTTTTGGAATATCTAGCTAAGTTAATGTCATTAAAGGAAGCCAAAATAGTTGGGCATGAGCTTGGACTTAAAGGGGATAAAAGGAAAGTGTTATTTGTTTGGGTTGAAGGATTATTTTAGAGTACCTAGATTACATCCATAGCCTTATTATGATGAGGAGATCCAAGTTGCACAAGTTTGAACAAACGAAAGCCTTTTGGAGTTTAAAAGCACGAAAATTGGCAAAGGAGAATTCTATGAGATGGAAATTCCTAGTGAGAGAAATAAGACTTTATGGGAGAGTTAAGTATGGTCCAGAGGCTTGATATGAGGGGTTACAAGGTATTTGTTCTGGTGTAAAATAAGAATACCTCATTATCATGTGGAACTTTAGGACAATATGTGTTGGATGGAAAGATAACTTATATAGGTGATAAATATGGAACTTTGTTTTAACACAAGAATCTGTTAGCGAAATAGAAGGTCGAGAAGGGATAAGCTAAAATGGAGTTACTAGTAGCAGCAGATGTTCAAGAACTATTGGCATGGTATGTTGAGGCTTCATTAGTTAAGAGGTAAATCATTGAAGGCATTAGTAAGATTTAAGGGATTTCGAGTTTGTGTGCTAGTTAGAAACATGAACTAGAAAGACCATCAAGTTGATTGAAAAAGGAAAATAATCTAGCTTGAGGTAGACAAAAGTGATATATGCACAAAAGTAAGTAAGTTAGATCTTCCAATATAACTATTGGCATAAGGGATACACTTGGTAATAAAGTTGAGTTGATAACAAGAAGTTGCTATAGGTGGGTTTGGAGCATTACAAGATAGTATGTTTTCTCTTGCATAGATAATGAGTTAACTAGCTCTATAGAGTACAAGGAATTCAAGCTAGGACTTATGAATCAAGAAAGTTTTATCGTAAAAAACTAACTTCAAGGATCAATTATAATTATTATGAGGTTATGGAAATGTGTTATCCATTGACTGATGCTTAGCATCCAGGGACTTCAAAACCTCATTTTCGGAGGAAATTCTAGACTTGTTCACAATAGGGTCTAAGTAATGGTATGTGGTTGTTTTAAGGCTAAAGAATAACATGAGGATTGACTCAAGAAAGTTTTATAGTCGTGACAGTATAAAGCCTCGTGATGAGTTTCATATTAATGTGAGACTTAATTAGACAGAGTTATTCTCATACATGTAGACCCTAAGAAAGACATCACAGTCGGCACTTTTGGATGAGAAGCAATTTTCAATTGACCAGATTTGATCTGTTACGTATCTTCAGATGATGCCTTATATAGTATGACCAGTTTCTCCACCGCATGTACGGGGATTTTCCTGTGACAATACGGTAGGCTCAAATATTTGTTTTTAGTGGATAAGACTTTTTTAAGGTCAGGACAGTTTTCACAATTCTCAGCATGAATGCATTAAAGTGTTGTCGATTTTCAGCATCTTAAGTTTCATAGTTATATATGGAAGGGGTTATCACACCTCTTTTGGTACCAGTTTCAATTATGTCAAATGGTGACCCACGTTTTACATCTTTTTTTTTTAAGTCTCCCAAAAGGTGTATGATACCCAGTCAGAATTTATTACAACTTTTCACCCGCAGACTGATGGTCAAACAGAGTGTTTGAACAAAAAATTCGAGAATATGTTACGTGCTTGTGGATGGGAGTGTTCGAGGAGTTGAGAATTTCATTTGCATCTTATGAAGTTTTCTTATATTAATAGTCACGAGACTAATATTGACATGTCACCATTTGAGGCCCTATAGGGGAAGAGTTGCAGGTCTCCTGTATGTTGGGACGAGGTTGGTGAACAAAAGTTGCTAGGACCTGAGTTAGTGTAGACCACGAATGAGGCAATACAGAAGATTAGAGCACACATGCAAACAATTTAGAGCAGGCAGAAAAGTTATGCCGATGTCAGACGTAAAGATCTAAAGTTTGAAACTGGCGACAAAGTGTTCTTAAAAGTGGCACCTATGAAAGGTGTTCTAAGGTTTGTAAGAAAAAGGAAGCTAAGTCCACATTTCATTGGCCCTTTCAAGGTCTTGGAGTGCATTGGCCTCATAGCTTACCGATTGGCATTACCTCCAGCATTGTCTTTAGTTCATAATGTTTTTCCATGTATCTGTGTTGAGGATGTATGTGACGAATCCATCCCATGTGGTGGATTTTGAACCATTACAGTTGAATGAGAACTTAAGTGATGAGGAAAAACCTATTCAAATTCTCGCCAGGGAGGTAAAGACTTTACGCAACAGGAAGATAATTCTAGTGAAAGTTTTGTGGCAGAGTCACTAATTCGATAAGGCAACATGGGAACGAGAGAATAAGACGGAGAGATCAGACACTGTGATGAAAGGTACACTTCTCACTCTAGATTCTAACACCCTAGGGTTATGCTAAACCATTTAACTTGTGTTTTCAAATTGGTGTTTACATTAGAGTTGGAGGTGTTACTTATATAGGAAAAGTATAAATCTTCACATACCGTGAAAGTTTGAAGTACTCGTATACATGATATAATGAATTAGTTTGAAATCCAAAGGATGAGATGAAAGCTCGATACCCGGAAGCTTTTTCAGGACTGAACTTTCGAGGATGAAAGTTCTTTAAGGAGGGAAGTGATAACGAGCAGAAATGCACGTTATCATAGTGCTAAGTTCTTAAACGATATTGGATTGCGTTGATGAAATATGTTAATTTGCATCCATTAAGCAACGATTTCATATAATTGCGATCGCATGCGTTCAACGCATTAGAACAGTTGATTTTTGTATTTTTGTGCAGAATATGCGTCAACGCAATGCAAGAATTGCGATCATAGGAAATCACTGGTCGAGTGCAATTTCACCGCAAGGCTTTGCGATGATTGTGTTCGCAAACATTCGCCCGAGAAGGATCACCGCAACTTGATCAGCGCAACATGGTGGGCGCATCTGGTTGAAAGGCTAATCAATCGCGATGGGACAGAAAGCTTATGACAGTTGGATCCGAATTAAGTTGACAGCAGATAACAGTCACAAAGTACATTCAGCTTTTCGGTGACAATTATTCGGTGCATCAGTCAGGAATTAAAGCCGTCCCATCTGTACAACCAAGAGAGAGAAGCCGTCTTTCACCATGGATGCTCTATAAATACCAATGTCATTCTTCAGAGAAGGGGTTAAGCAGTTAGAGATTTCATACTTTAGTTCGCACGCTTTTGTCCATTGTTTTCTTCCATTTTAAGGTGGAAGCGAGGAAGGAGGTTGTGCCGGCTTTCTACCTTTAACTTCCATTGTCATTTTGTACTCAACTCATTTATAAAAATGGAATTTACTTCTCTATATCTGTTCACTCTCTGTTATTCACGCATGAGTAGCTAAATCAGTTGAATGGGTTGAGAAGCATTTAGCTAGCACAACTAGGGAATCTTCATTCTTTGCGATTATCTTGTATTATGTATGCTTCATTCGTCTATTAGAGATACCCGGGAGGGTAGTCTAAGGACAGGATCTAGACTTGGGAAGGTCAGGTTAGAATCTAGGCTTGGGAGAGTCAGATTAGAACATATAATACAAGAGATAGGCACTTAGGAATGAACACTATTTGTTATTAATGCATCGCATGCATCCTAGATATAGGATATGATTGAATGCGGTCACCTTACTTTCATGCATTTTGCATCATTGCATAGGACAAGTGTAGAGACTTAGAAATAAGCTCTATGGACACTTTTGCATTTAACACGTGCGTCCTAGACTTAGGAGCATCACATTTACATTGGAAAATGACTCTCTGTGTATGGTTGTAACATGATCGCATAGTCTGACGCATTCCCAAGTAATGCTAGCTAAAGATTTTCTCAACCCGTTCATTGCATACTCATTGCTTCTATCACACAACTGTCTTTTCTCAAATCTGTCACATTTGTTTATTTTCTTATTAACGCAATCAACAACAAACCAACAACTTATTTACTCGGTTATCGCAAGGTTTTCATAAAAATTACCAACGCAATCTGTTTTCACAAGTCCCTGTGTTCGACCCTGGACTTACTAGAAAACTTAGAGGAATTTACACTTGGATTCCGCTGGGGAAACTTGAATGCACAACGCATATGATCCTCATTTCCACTTCATAAAATCAAGCATCAAGTTTTTGGCGCTGTTGTAGGGGACTTCGGAAAAATAGAGTGCTAACAGTAATTTTTCTGATTTCTTTGTAGACTCTCAATCTCTGGTGAATTACGACCCAGAGATTGAGAGGACATTTAGAAGAAGACTGAGAAACCGCCAACAGCAACCATAATCCAATATAGAAGAGATGGCGAAGTAGCCTGGAAATGGAGCACCAAATGATAATAATGTCATGGCCAATCCAATTCTGTTGGCAAACGATCGCAATAGGCCCATTAGGACTATGCATCGCTAAACCTCTATGATTTCTCTCCAGGAATCATGAGGCCTGCCCTCGACGAAAGCAGATTCGAAATGAAACCGGTGATGCTGCAGATGATCTAGACTGCAGGTCAATTCGGAGGAAGGCGTGGGAGGATCCGCATGCTCACCTCTAAAGTTTTATTGAAATCTGCAATACTTTTGTGTTCCCGAACATCTCTGCCGAAGAAGTTCGACTAATGTTGTTCCCATTTTCTCTCTTTGATCAGGCTAGGAAATGGGCATATTCTCTCGAACCGAGAGAAATCACTTCTTCGAAACAAGTAGTGGAGAAATTTATGAACAAGTATTTTCCACCTACCGAGAACGCCAGACGAAGGAAATTGATTACAAATTTTGAACAAGACATGGACGAATCACTCAACGATTCTTTGGGCGAGGTTTAAGAGGTTGGTCCGAGACTGTCCACATAATGGGTTACCAGACTGCCTTCAAATGGAGATTTTCTATCATGGTTTGAATCCCGCTTCGCAGACCGCTGCCAATGCGGCAGCTGTTGGTGGTCTGCTTAATAAAACATATGATGAGGCGAAGAATATCTTGGATCGCATCTCTAACAATCATGAAGATTGGAGAGAGAGTGACTAGAGATTGAGACTCAAAGACACCGACGCAAATAACGGTGCTATTGCTTCACTGCAAAACCAGATGACCTCAATGATGAATTTAATCCAAGGAATTGCGATCAGCAGCCCAACATCGCAAACTACGCAAATCAACACAATCAGTCAAAACACCGCAAGGTGTGCGACTTGCGGTGATGGGCATGAGATGGAGGATTGCCCGCGAAATCCACAATTTGTCTACTTTTTAAAGAATAACCTTTTTTCGAATACCTACAACCCTGGGTGAAGAAACCACCCCAATTTTTCTTGGAAGAATCAACAACAAAATTTCCAACCTGTGGTGCAAAAAGAAGGGCCACCAGAATTCTTTCCACGCAACAACGGTCAAACGAGCAATCAAGCAAGTAGCTCACAACAACCATCGCAATCCTCTTCTTTGGAAAGCCTACTGAAGCAATACATAGAGAAAAATGAAACCGTGCTTCAAAGTCAGGCAACGTCCATCCGCAATCTTGAATTACAGATGGGTCAGATTGTGAGTGAGCTGAAGAGTAGACCGCAAGGGGCTCTGCCAAGTTCAACTGAACTTCCACGCAACTCGGGGGGATTAGGTAAAGAGCAATGTCAGGTTGTGACATTGCGTAGTGGGAAGACTGTGGAGGGAGAAAAGAAGGAGCTTAGTAGAACAACTTCCATTGCGGCTGAACCTAAGATTGCGGTGACGCAAGAAGAAGGAAGAGAAAATGAAGCAGTAGAACTGGAGGTTGCGTCGACCTCAAAGCCAATTGAAATGGGAACCATGAAAGTTCAGTTACCCTCTTTCCCACGGAGACTAAGGATGAAAAAGAACGAAGAGGTACAGTACCAACGCTTCTTATCTATATTAAAGCAATTACATGTTAATATTCCTTTCAGTGAAGCGATTGAGGAAATGCCTGCCTACGCCAAGATTCTGATGGATATGGTAACTAAAAAGGGGGAGCTGGAAAATTTGCCACGCTCGCGTTAATGCAAAGTTTCAAATCAATAATTCCACCAAAGATGAGCAATCCTGGGAGCTTTACTATTCCTTACTCCATAGGAGGACTGTACATCGGGCAAGCCCTATGTGACTTGGAGCCAACATAAATTTGATGCCTCTGTCAATGTTTAGACAATTGAATGTGGGGCAACTTATACCCATAACCGTGACTCTCCAGCTGGTCGACAGATCTCTAGTTCATCCAGAAGGAAAGGTGAAGGATGTGCTGATAACTATTGAAAAATTTATCCTGCCAGCTGACTTCATCATTTTAGACTATGAGGCCGACAAAGATGTGCCCATCATTCTAGGGCGACCTTTTCTATCAACGGGTCGTGCTCAAATTGATGTGCATAAAGGGGAAATCACTTTGAGTATCAACGAACAGAAGCTCAAGTTTAATATAATTCGTGCCATGAAGTTTTCGGATGAAGAAGACCTACAGGACTCTAATGATGACCGTAATTCAATTGAAGAAGAAAAGTTTGATGAAGAGAATGAAGAAGAGGATGCCAGCGCATCCGTTGCTGCTTGCAATGCGATCACAACAAAAACAAACAAGGAAGAAGAGATGATTGCAAATCAAGAAGTAGAGCCAACAGAAATAGATCAAAGAAAAATAATGCAACCTTCCCTAGTGGAACCACCAACACTTGAATTGAAGACCCTACCAACCCATTTAAAGTAAGCATTTTTTGGGCAGAATGAGAAGCTGCCAGTGATCATTTCCTCTGCGCTCAACGAAGATCAAGAGAATGCGTTGATGAGCATTCTTAAGAAACATGTGCGAGCAATTGGCTGGACACTCGTCGACATTAGAAGAATTAGCCTTGCGTACTGCATGCAACACATTCGTCTTGAAGATGACAACAAAGTAACAATTGAACATCAACGCAGACTCAACCCTGCGATGAAGGAGGTCGTCAAGAAGGAGATTATCAAATGGCTAGATGCGAGAATTATCTATCCTATAGCAGATAGCACGTGGGTTAGCCCCATGTAATGTGTGCCAAAAAAGGGCGGAATGATGGTAGTCCCGAATGAAAGGAACGAATTAATACGCAAAGAACCGTCACTGGATGGCGTATGTGCATGGACTACCGCAAGTTGAATGCGGCCACAAAGAAAGATCATTTCCCTCTGCCATTCATTGACCAAATGCTAGACCGTCTAGCTGGAAATATTTTTTACTGCTTCCTGGATGGTTATATCGGATACAATCAAATTATGATAGCTCTAGAAGATCAAGACAAGACCACATTCACCTGCCCATATGGGACATTTGCTTTTCGCCGCATGCCGTTTGGTCTCTACAATGTGCCAAGCACGTTCCAAAGGTGCATGATGGACATCTTTTTAGATTATCTAGAGGACTCTGTGGAAATATTTATGGATGAGTTCTCTGTTTATGGGAACACTTATGAAGTCTGCCTAGCCAATTTGGAGAAGATACTGAAAAGATGTGAAGAGACAAATTTGGTGCTCAATTGGGAAAAATGCCATTTTATGGTAAAGGAGGGCATAGTTTGGGACATAAGGTCTCTCGGGATGGGTCGGAGGTGGACAAAGCGAAGATCGAAGCAATTGAAAAACTTCCATCTTCAACTAGCGTGAAGGCTGTACGAAGCTTCTTGGGGCACGCTGGATTTTACAGACGATTTGTCAAAGAATTTTCTAAAATAGCATGACCACTGAGTGCGTTATTAGAGGCAGACAGAAAATTTGAGTTTGACAATAATTGCCTCAACGCATTTAGAGTTTTGAAAGATGCACTGATTACTGCACCCGTATTGATTGCGCCGGATTGGACACTGCCATTTGAAATCATGTGCGACGCAAGCGAGTATGTGATGGGAGCAGCTTTAGCGCAAAAGAGAAAAACAATTTTGCATTCCATCGCATATGCGAATAAAACGTTAAACCCTTCTCAAACAAATTATACCACCACAGAGAAAGAACTCCTGGTACTGATTTTTGCGTTGGAAAAATTTCGGGCATATATGTTGGGAACAAAGGCATACTGATCATTCAACGATCAAATACTTAATGACAAAGAAGGACGCAAAGCAGAGGTTGATCAGATGGGTTCTCCTCCTTCAAGAATTTGATATAGAAATAATTGACCAAAAGGGGACAGAGAATCAAGTTGCGGATCACTTGTCTAGACTGGAAAATCCTGAGGTTGACTGCAATAAGTCTGAGGTTAGTGCCGTATTCCCAGATGAGCAGCTGTTCCATATAAAAGAATTTCCCTGGTATGCAGACATAGTTAATTATTTGGTTTGTGAGCAATTTTCTGAAGATTACACCTACCACCAATAGAAGAAGCTCAAAAGTGAATGCAGACATTATTATTGGGATGAGCCGAATCTGTATAAAAGAGGTGCAGACTAGATTTTTCGATTATGCGTACCAGATACTGCTCAACAACACATATTATCGCAATGCCACGACTCACCATATGGTGGGCACTTTGGAGGGCAGCGCACCGCAGCCAAAATTTTGCATAGTGGATTCTTTTGGCCTATATTATTCAAGGATGCAGTTGACTACGCAATGAAATGTGATCGGTGCCAACGCACAGGTAACATTTCATGGAAAAATGCAATGCCAATGAACATTATCTTGGAGCTTGAATTATTCGACGTATGGAGGATTGATTTCATGGGACCATTCCCTCATTCGAATGGTAAACATTATATTTTATTAGCCGTCGATTATTTCTCCAAGTGAGTAGAGGCAATAACATGCGCTACAAGTGATGCGGTGGTAGTCTCCCAATTCCTGAAGAAAAATATCTTCACTCGTTTTGGCACTCCCCGTGCCATCATAAATGATGAGGGATCCCACTTTGTCAACCGCAATATCAAGGAGCTGTTGCGCAAATACAACATTCTCCACAAAGTGGCCACCGCATACCATCTCCAAATGAATGGTCACGCTGAAGTGTCCAATAGAGAAATTAAGCTGATACTTGAGAAGGTAGTAAGGCCTTGATAACGGGCAGAAATGCACGTTATCATAGTACTAAGTTCTTAAACAATGTTTGATTGTGTTGATCAATTATGTTAAATTGCGTCCATTAAGCACAAATTCTAAAATATTGCGGTTGCATGCGTCCAACGCATTAGAGCAGTTGATCTTTACATTTTTGTGCAGAATATACGTTAACGCAATGCAGAGATTACGATCATAGGGGTACATTGGTCGGGCGCAACTTTACCACAAGACTTTGCGTTGATCGTGCTCGCAAAGATTTGCCCAAGAAGAATCACCGCAACTTAGTCAGCGCAACATGGTGGGCGCATCCTGGTGAAAGGATAATTAAGAGTGATGAGACAGTGATGACAGTCGGATCCAAATTAAGTTGACAGCCAATAAAGGTCACAAAGTACATTCAGCTTTATTGGTAACAATCATCCGACACGTCAATCAGGAATTAAAGCTATCCCATCTGTACAACTGGGAGAGAGAAACCGCCTTTCACTATGGAAACTCTATAAATACCAAGTGCATTCTTTAGAGAAGGGGTTAAGCAGTCGATTACTTCATCACTTTACAAGTTCACGCCTTTGTCCATAGTTTTCTTCTATTTTTAAGGCGGACGCGAGGAAGAAGGTATGCCGGTAGATCGTTTCGGTAAGCTTGGGAAAGCACCGAAAGCTCCAAGACAGAGAGAGAGCCGACGCCTGCGGAAGCAAGAACATTTGTAGATCAGAATAGAGATTTAGTGTAAAAAGCCTCGGTCAGTAAGGAATTGCTACCAGGCTCTTTACTTTACTTTCCATTGTCATTTTGTACTCAACTCAATTATAAGAATGGAATGTTTTTCTCTATATCTGTTCACTCTCTGTTATTTATGCATGAGAAGCTAAATTAGTTGAATGTGTTGAGAAATAGTTAGCTAGCATAGCGAGGGAATATTCATCTTTGCGATTATCTTGTTTATGTATGCTTCATTCATCTATTAGAGATACTCGGGAGAGTAGTCTAAAGACAGGATCTAGACTTGGGAAGGTCAGGTCAGAATCTAGGTTTGGAAGAACCAGATTAGAACGCATAAATGGGAGATAGGCACTTAGGAATGAGCATTATTTGTTATTAACGCTTCGCATGCATCTTAGCAATAAGATATGATTGTATGTGGTCACCTTGCTTTCATGCATTTTGACTCAACGCATAGGACAAGAGTAGAGACTTAGGGATAAGCTCTATGGACATTTTGCATTCAACACATGCGTCCTAGACTTAGGAGCATCGCATTTACATTGGGAAATGACTTGCTGTGCATGGTTGTAACATGATCGCAAGGTTTGATGCATTCTTGAGTAACACTAGCTAAAGATCTTCTCAACCCGTTCATCGCATACTCATTGCATTTATCAACGCAACTACCTTTCTCAAATCCGCCGCCTTTATTTATTTCTTTTTCATCAATGCAACAACACACCCAAAACTTATTTATTTACTTGGTTACCACAAAGTTTTCATAAATATTACCAACATAATTATTTTCACAAGTCCCTGTGTTCGACCCTGGACTTACCAGGAAACTCAGGGGAATATACACTTGAATTTCGCTGGGGAAACTTGAGTGCACAATGCAATCCACCAACGCATATCATCCATATTTCCATTCATAAAATAACGCAACAAGTTTTTGGCGTCGTTGCCGGGGACTTCGGCAAAATAGTTGTTAACGGTATTTTTTGTGATTTCTTTGCAGAACTCTCAATCTCTAGTGAACTATGATCCAAAGATTGAGAGAACATTTCGAAGGAGACTACGAGACTGCCAACAGCAACCACAATCCGATAAAGAATAGATGGCAGAGTAGCCTAGAGGTGGAGCACCAAATGATAATAATGTCATGGCAAATCCGATTCTATTGGCAAATGATTGCAATAGGCCCATTAGGGACTATGCATCGTCGAACCTCTATGATTTCTCTCCCGGAATCATGAGGCCTGCCCTCGACGGAAGCAGATTCGAGATGAAATCGGTGATGCTGCAGATGATCCGGACTGCAGGTCAATTCAGAGTAAGGCATGGCGAGGACCCACATGCCCACCTCCAAAGTTTTATTGAAATCTGCAATGCTTTTATGTTCCCAAACATCTCTACGGAAGAAGTTCGACTAACGTTGTTCCCATTTTCTCTCTGTGATCTGTCTAGGAAATGGGCTTATTCGCTCGAACCAGGAGAGATTACTTCTTGGGAGCAGGTAGTGGAGAAATTCATGAAAAAGTATTTTCCACCTACTAAGAATGCAAGACAAAGAAAGCTTATTACTAATTTTGAACAAGATATGGACGAATCCCTCAGCGATGCTTGGGCGAGGTTTAAAAGGTTGGTCCGAGATTGTTTGTATAATGGGCTACCAGACTGCCTTCAAATGGAAATTTTCTATCACGGTTTGAATCCTGCTTCGCTGAACGCTGCCAATGCGGCAACCGTTGGTGGTCTGCTTGACAAAACTTACGAGGAGGTGATGAATATTCTGGATCGCATCTTCAAGAACCATGAAGATTGGAGGAAGAGTGACCAGAGATTAAGACTCAAAGATTCTGATGCAAATAACGGTGTTATTGTTTTATTGCAGAACCAAATGACCGCAATGATGAATTTGATTCAACGAATGGCGATCAGCAGCCCAACACCACAAGGTGGGCAAATTAACGCAATAAGTCAAAACATCGCAAGGTGTATGACTTGCGGTGATGGACATGCGATGGAAGATTGCCTGCAAAATCCACAGTCTTTATATTTTGTAAAGAATAATCCTTTTTCAAACACTTATAACCCCGGGTGGAGAAACTACTCCAATTTTGCTTGGAAGAATCAACAACAAAATTTTCAATATGTGGCGCAAAAAGAAGGGCCACCAGGATTCTTTCAACGCAATAACAGTCAACAAAGCAACCAAGCAAGTAGCTCGCAACAACCAACACAATCTTCTTCTTTAAAGAGCCTATTGAAGCAATATATAGAGAAAACGAGACAGTGCTTCAAAGTCAAGCTACGTCCATCCGCAGCCTTGAATTACAAATGGGTCAGATTGCGAATAAGCTGAAAAGTAGACCACAAGGGGCGTTTCCAAGTTCTACCGAACTTCAATGTAACCCAGGGGGATCAGGTAAGGAGCAATGTCAGTTTGTGACATTGCGCAGTGGAAAGACTGTGGAGGGAGAAAAGAAGGATCAGAGTAGAACAACTTCTATCGCAACTGAGCCCGAGATTGCGATAACGCAAGAAGAAGAAAGAGAAAATGAAGAAGTGGAACCTGAGGTTGCGTCGACCTCAAAGTCAAATGAAACAGGAACCGTGAAAGTCCAGTTACCACCTTTCCCTCAGAGGCTAAGAAAGAAGGAAAAACGAAGAGGTACAGTACCAACGCTTCTTATCTATGTTAAAGCAATTACATGTTAACATCCCCTTCAGTGAAGCGATTGAGGAAATGTCTGCCTATGCCAAGTTTCTGAAGAACATGGTAACTAAGAAAAGAGGCACTGGAAAATTTGCCACAGTGGCATTAACGCAAAGTTCCAAATCTATTATTCCTCCGAAAATAAGCGATCCTGGGAGCTTCATTATTCCTTGCTCCATAGAGGAACTCTATATTGGGCAAGCCCTGTGTGACTTGGGGGCCAACATAAATTTGATGTCGCTGTCAATTTTTAGACAATTAAATGTGGGGCAACTTGTGCCCACATCAATGACTCTCCAATTGGTTGACAGATTTCTGTTTAATCCAGAAGGTAAGGTAAAAGATGTACTGATCACGATTGATAAATTTATTTTGCCAGCTGACTTCATCATCCTAGATTATGAGGCCAACAAAGATGTGCCCATCATTTTGGGGCGACCTTTCCTATCAACGGGTCGTGCTCAAATTGATGTGCACAAGGGAGAAATCAGTTTAAGCACAAACGGATAGAAGCTCAAATTTAATATAATTCGTGCCATGAAATTCTCGGATGAGGAAGACCTATAAGATTCTGATGATGACCTGAATTTGATTGAAGAAGAAAAGTCTGATGAAAAGTATGAAAAAGAGAATGCTAACGCATCCGTAGCTGCCTGCAATACGATCGTAGTAAAAACAAACAAAGAAGAAGAAACGATCGCAACGAAAGAAGAAGAGCCAAAAGAAGAAACAAAAACAACTCAACCTTCCCTCGTGGAACCACCAACACTTGAACTGAAAAACCTACCAACACATTTGAAGTACGCATTTCTGGGGTAGAATGAGAAGCTACCAGTGATAATTTCCTCTACGCTCAACAAAGATCAAGAGAATGCGTTGATGAGCATTATCAAGAAACATGTGCGAGCAATTGGCTGGACGCTTGCTGACATCATAGGGATTAGCCCTGCGTACTGCATGCACCATATTCATCTTGAAGATGACCACAAAGCAACTATTGTAAATGAACGCAGACTCAACCTTGCGATGAAGGAGGTCGTCAAGAAGGAGATCATCAAA
Organism: Benincasa hispida; assembly: GCF_027475165.1. NCBI lineage: Eukaryota > Viridiplantae > Streptophyta > Magnoliopsida > Cucurbitales > Cucurbitaceae > Benincasa > Benincasa hispida. Next base: position 3,721,756 of record NC_143485.1, on the reverse strand, counting down.
TGGTTGGATGCGGGCATTATCTATCCCATTGTAGATAGCACGTGGGTCAGCCCCATTCAATGTGTGCCGAAGAAGGGCGGAATAATGGTAGTCCCCAATGAGAAAAATGAATTAATACTACAAAGAACCATCACTGGATGGCGCATATGTATGGACTACCGCAAATTGAATGCGGCTACAAGGAAAGATTACATCCCTCTGCCATTCATTGATCATATGCTAGACAGACTAGTAGAGAATGATTTCTACTACTTCTTGAATGGATATGTCGGGTACAATCAAATCATGATAGCTCCTGAAGACTAAGACAAGACCACATTCACCTACCCATATGGGACATTTGCTTTTCGATGCATGCCGTTTGGCGTATGCAATGCGCCGAGCACGTTCCAGAGGTGCATAATGGCGATCTTTTTAGATTTTCTCGAAGACTCAATGGAAATATTTATGGATGACTTCTCCGTCTATGGGAACACTTTTGAAGTCTGCCTGGCCAATTTGGAGAAAATTTTGAAAACATTTGAAGAGACGAACCTGGTACTCAACTGGGAAAAGTGTCACTTCATGGTGAAAGAGTGTATAGTGTTGGGACACAAGGTCTCCCGAGAAAGGTTGGAGGTGGACAAAGCAAAGATTGAAGCGATTGAAAAACTCCCACCTCCAACCAGCATGATGGCTGTGTGTAGCTTCTTGAGGCACGCTAGATTCTATAGACGTTTGTCAAGGAATTTTCTAAAATAGAACGACCACTGAGTGCGTTGTTAGAGGCGGACAGGAAATTTGAGTTTGACAACAATTGCCTCAACGCATTCAAAGTGTTAAAAGAGTTGTTGATTACCGTGCTCGTACTAATTGCGCCGGATTGGACAATGCCATTTGAAATCATGTGCGACGCAAGCGGGTATGCGATGGGGGCTGCATTTGCACAAAAGAAGAAAACTATTTTGCACTCCATCGCATATGCGAGTAAAACTCTAAACACTGCTCAAATAAATTATACCACCACTGAAAAAGAATTCCTGGTTGTGATTTTTGCGTTGGAGAAATTCAAGGCATATCTGTTGGGAACAAAGGTACTCATTCACACTGATCACTCGACAATCAAATATTTAATACCAAAGAAGGATGCAAAGCCGAGGCTGATCAAATGGGTTCTCTTCCTTCAAGAATTTGATATCGTGATAATTGATCAAAAGGGGACAGAGAATCAAGTTGCGGATTACTTGTCCAGATTGAAAAATCCTGAGGTTGACCGCAATGAATCTGAGGTGAGTGTCGTGTTCCCGGACGAGCAGCTGTTCCACATAGAAGAATTGCCCTGGTATGCAGACATTGTTAATTATTTGGTTTGTGAACAATTTCCTGAAGATTACATATACCATCAACAGAAGAAGCTCAAGCATGAATGCAAACATTATTTTTGGGATGAGCCGAATCTGTATAGAAGAGGTGCAGACCAAATCATTCGATTATGCGTACCAAATGCTGCTCAACAACGCATATTGTCACAATGCCACGATTCACCATATGGAGGGCACTTTGGAGGGCAACGTACTGCAGCTAAAGTTTTGCAAAGTGGATTCTTTTGGCCTTCATTATTTCAAAACGCTGTTGACTACGTAATGAAATGTGATCGGTGTCAACGCACTGGTAACATTTCATGGAAGGACGCAATGCCAATGAACACTATCTTGGAGCTAGAATTATTTGACGTCTGGGGGATTGATTTCATGGGACCATTCCCTCCTTTGCATGGCAAGCATTATATCTTATTGGCCGTCGATTACGTTTCCAAGTGGGTAGAGGCAACTGCATGCGCCGCAAGTGATGCGCCGGTAGTCTTCCAGTTCCTCAAGAAAAATATTTTCACTCGTTTTGGCACTCCCTGTGCCATCATAAGTGATGAAGGATCACACTTTGTTAACCACAATATAAAGGAGCTGCTGCGCAATTACAATATCCTGCACAAGGTGGCCACCGTATACCATCCGCAAACAAATGGCTAGGCTGAAGTGTCCAATCGTGAAATTAAATTGATACTTGAGAAAATGGTAAAACCTTCGCGGAAAGATTGGGCAATGAAGCTTGATGATGCGTTATGGGCATACCGGACCGCATTTAAAACACCTATAGGTATGTCCCCCCTATGCATTGGTATTTGACAAGGCGTGTCATTTGCCGTTGGAGCTGGAGTATAAAGCATTGTGGGCAGTCAAGAAATTAATATTTGATTTGAAGAAAGCAGAGGAAGCGCGAAAACTGTAGCTGGTCGAGCTAGAAGAATGGAGGGTCAACGCATATGAGAATGCGAAGATTTATAAAGAGTGCACCAAGCACTGGCATGATAAACGCATATGCGTTAGAAACCTCCAAGTTGGGCAAAAGGTCTTACTTTTCAATTCGAGATTGCGGCTCTTCCCGGGAAAATTAAAATCGCACTGGTTCGTCCCCTTCATCATCAAAGCAATATTTCCATATGGTGCAGTGGAACTGATCACTGAGGATGGCAGTCGAACATTTAAAGTTAATGGACAATGTATAAAGGCATATTGCGGAGGAGATTTCCAACTAGAAACAGTCTCTGCAAAGTTGAAAAACCCGGACTATCTCTTACTCAACTCTTGAACATTTAACTCTTCGTCATTTTACTATTATCAGTATTTAACTTATTTTTCTCTAAAAAAAAAAAAAAAAATTGTTGTTTTGGTTTAAAATCATTTTACCTTCTCTTTGTCTGTTTACAAGGATTAAGGCATAGGATTGTGAAGAAGAAAATGAACTCATTCCATCACCGCAATCTACAGGAGCAAAAATCGCCGCAAGGATGGATGCATCAATACACAATGCGGGCGACGACGCAAAATTTGGGGGTGTACTCTTCCTTATCTTTATTTCAAATTTTGCGCTATCCCATTGCATTTTAAGTTTTATCACCGCATCCTCCTTAATTACCGCAATCATTTGCCAAGTAGATAAATTTAGTAGTTCACCGCATGTGGTTTCTTTGCCAAGTATGATTTCAATGATGAAAAATATGCTTTTATTTCTTTCGTATACACAAGAGTCAACTTAGTCTTAAAATAGTCACGTCATGAAATATTTCTAGAAGTTAGAGGTTTGCTAGCTTTCTTTCAAACTTTCTTTACAAGCATTCTATGACCATCGCATGACCTATTTTAATTTCTTTTGGCAATGAGGACATTGCCGCATTTTAAATTTAGGGGTGACATATTTATTTTCGACCTTGCTATGGGATATATATATATATAGATTTGAGAATAATGACTCCACTGTCAATGCAATGGAAAACCCATGTTGATAAGAGTTAAGTTGTGAAAGGCACTTACCCGTAGTTGGATGTCTGCATGACACACGTGGGGGCAAGCCAAAACGAAAGTAAGTCACCAGGATCAACGCATAAATCAATGACCGCAACTCCACTGCCAAATCAGTATGAGTTTAGTTTGAGAAAGAGTACATTGCTCGTAGTTGGATATCCACATGACACACGTGGAGGCAAGCCAAAATGAAGGCAAGGCACTCGGATGAGCACAAGGTCAGAAAAAAATAGCAATGAAGAAAATTTTTATGCAAGGATAAAATCATTTGACACCCCGGAAGAAAATTTTCTTTTAAAATAAATCATGCAATGTTCCGGAATTTAGTAAAGTCCTTTTGAAAGTTAAGCTTGCAATTCCTAAGTCTTAAAAATATTTTTGGAAGAGACTTGAATAAAACTTAAGAAAATTCTGGTATATAGGATTTGAATGAAGTATCCTTGAGAAATCTAGGAAAGAAAACTTTGCAGTCAACTAGCTAAAGGAATCTTTAGCTTAGGCTTGAGGACAAGCATTGTTTAAATTTGGGGTGTGATAACGGGCAGAAATGCACGTTATCATAATACTAAGTTCTTAAATAATATTGGATTGCGTTGATCAAATATGTTAAATTTCGTCCATTAAGCATAAATTCTATAATATTGCGGTCGCATGCGTCCAACGCATTAGAGCAGTTGATCTTTACATTTTTATGTAGAATATGCGTTAACGCAATGTAGAGATTGCGATTATAGGAGTACATTGGTCGAGCGCAACTTCACCGCAAGACTTTGTGTTAATCGTGCTCGCAAACATTCGCCCAAGAAGAATCACCGCAACTTGGTCAGCGCAACATGGTGGGCGCATCCGGGTGCAAGGATAATTAAGAGCGATGGGACAGAAAGCTGATGACAGTCGGATCCAAATTAAGTTGACAGCCAATAACGGTCACAAAGCACATTTAACTTTATTGGTAACAATCATCCGGCGCGTCAATCAGGAATTAAAGCTGTACCATTGATAACGGGCAGAAATGCACGTTATCATAGTACTAAGTTCTTAAACAATGTTGGATTGCATTGATAGAATATGTTAAATTGCGTCAATTAAGAATAAATTCTACAATATTGCGGTCGCATGCGTCCAACGCATTAGAACAGTTGATCTCTATATTTTTGTACAGAATAATACGTTAATGCAATACAAAGAATGCGATCATTGGAATACATCGGTCGAGCACAATTTCACCTCAAGACTTTTCGTTGGTCGTCCTCGCAAACATCCACCCAAGAAGAATCACCGCAACATGGTAGGCGCATCCGGACGAAAAGACAATTAAGATCGATGAGACAGAAAGCTGACAGCAGTAGGATCCAAATTAAGTTGATAGCTGATAACGGTCACAAAGTACATCCAGCTTTATCGGTGACAATTATCCGGCGCATCAATCAGGAATTAAAGCTGTCCATCTGTACAGCCAGGAGAGAGATGCCGCCTTTCACCTTTGATGCCCTATAAATACCAAGTGCATTATTCAAAGAAGGGGTTAAGCAGTCGATTACTTCATCACCTTACAAGTTCACACCTCTGTTCATGGTTTTCTTTTCCATTTCATGGCAGAGTTAGAGAAGAGTGGTGATACCGGAGATTGTCCAAGGTGGCTCGAGAGAGAACAAGATGGAGATGGAGTAGAAGGAAAATATAGAAATACATTGTTCACAAAATGTATTAATTCCTTAAAGCATAATGTAATACAATACAATAAAAGGAAAGAAGAGAAATGGAAGGACCAGTTGAAAGCAATGTCTTGCTTCCAGCAGATGTATGTCAAGGCTGCCGGTTGTAATGAGAAAACTATACAATGATGCACGCCAGGTTCATGTCCATGTCCCCGTTACCAGTTCCCCGACAACGGCGCCATAAACTTGATGACATACTTTTTAATCTAAGCTATAAGTTCCATGCCATAAACTTGTAATGCAAATTTTATGCAATGATATGCGATACTACTTCTAGATATGTGTTATTAATGAATGTTCTTATAGTATGCTGTGCATTGTCACAAGTTTCCTTGCGTTGAAACCAAGTATAATTTCACCGCAAGTTTCTCGGTGTGATCCGAGGTCGAACATAGGGACTGTTTTAGGTTATTGCGTTATGCTTGTGATACATGCGACCAGGGGTTTTTCAATTTATAAAATAATTTGTGTACAAGAAATTAAACATGCGATAAAGTAAAGTAAAGCAGTAAAAATGCGATAATAACATAAATTGCAGTAAAGTAAATCTAAGCTAAGATGATACAAGATACAGGTTTCATGATACAAGATACTGAAGTCAAGGCTGGCTGTAAAGATTATGCAAAGATCGTGTAATGCGGTGACAAGTCTTATGTATGAAGAGGAAATAGAAAAGATAATTAATACAAACATCACAAGTTTCCTAGTTGCACTAAAGATATAAGTACGGTTCCGCTTTTCCCTTGGCGTACACCTCTCGGTGATCGGCCACGTTCCCACATCTCTGTGGTGAAACCGGGACGAACGTAATGAACGCAAGGTTGCTTCCATCTTTGGAAGTACTACTCGCTTTAGTTAACACATTCTTTTAACCTTCTCTCGACAGATCAGAAAGACATCTTCACTTTTGCTCTCGCAGGTGAAGATGTCGTCTAGCCGGCTTTAGTTAAACGCATTTATCTCTTTATCACAGATTAAGTTACTCGTTTAATCCATATTAATTACTAAGGTATTAAGAAAACTTCATGAAGAAATCGATAAACGGAGGAGCGGAAATAGACAATGAAGTGGAAATGGAAACGATCGAGACATTCAATAAAACTATTTAACATCTGATACTTGATTTGTGAATGAAAAGATTAAGAAGATGAAATATACTTGATGAAAATAGAGTTAGAAACAAATACAAATGAGTGCCAACGTCTTAGCACCAATCTGGATGGAGATTTTCTTGCCGGTGTGGATGGATCGTGCGGAAGGATGAGCTTCCCTCTCAGTTTTGCTCAACCGGTAGCAGGGATCTAAGCACAAAGCTTCACGGCGGGGATCTGGTAGAATCGCACTGAGACTCACCTCTCGGCCTTGTCTCTTCTCTTCCTGAATTTTTTCTGTTCAGTACTCAACTCAACCTTTTCTCTCAATAATCCAATAGCAATTAGCCCTCGTATCAATTATACTCGTATCCAGTATATCTTCTCTGAATTATATGGGGGTATTTATAGGTGAAAAGCTTTGACTCTTGGCTTGCGGACCCCACTTCTTGTTATGGAAATTTCGAAGATGGAGGAATAAATATTCTTTCTGTTATGCAATCAGACCGTCAAATCTGCACAACGATTAGTTGTACACGTGTCGCAATCCTCCGCCTTTGCGTTGCTCAGCTGCATCTATCGATCGATTGTTTGCATGCGGTGTTGTATTTATTACCGCATGCGGTTTAAATTCAGCTCGGGATTGATTATCGCATTGCGCCGTCATTGTTTTAATCGTCTCTTCATTGTTGATATACGGGCGCAATGTAATAGAGATGCGTTGTTCAGTTTCTATTTGAACTTTGATCGCATGCGGTGACTTGGTTTCCTGCAAAACAGAGTAAAAATATCCTCTTTTACCATCTTGACGATGTTAGTGGGTGTAATTGCGTTAATTCATAATTATTGTATTTCTGAGCTAATTTTCATACAATCCGTGCATATTCCTTCTCTTTTGGCCACAATATCTAGATAAGGCAACATAAATAACTTGTATTTCTACAAGTTATCACCGGTGGTGCCATGGATGGGCGGTGGAGCAAACTCTCTCGAACTCTAACTCCGGCGAAGGCTCCGGTCGTCAATCAAAATGGATGAAGGAGGTGAAGAATTCTCAAGCTTTCTTCTCACGCTTTTGTCTGGATCACAAGGATCCACCAGAATGTAGAAACTTGGATGAAATGAAATTCTGCTCAGCGGCTTCTATTTATAGAGCCTAACCGCCGACAGAATTAATTGACCTGCTCTGAATATGACACTTGTGGCGCGATGGTCCTTTTCTGAATCTCCGCTGCTAACAGCGTGGTAGGTGAAATGTCAACATCATCTTTTGATACTTCTGAGATATGCATTCATGTTGCATTTCACCAACCTTGCGATCATCCCTCTATTATGGTTATTATTCTTTAGCCGCAATCTCTCTGCAATGACCACATTCGCTTGAAGACCGCAACTTCCATGCGATGGACGCATGCAGTTGATGGCCGCAACATCTATACGAGGACCGCATTCGCTCGACGACCGTAACTTCTATGCGATGAACGCATGCGGCTGATGGTCGTAACATCCATGCGTCGAACGTATGCGTTCACCTTTGTGATGGAGAGATTCCCCACATGTGGTCGTTTTTGCGATAGCCTGGCTTCCGCATATGTGATCGCCTTCTGGGTTAGCTACAAAGATAGACAATTGAATGCATAATAACGCATAATAGTGGGCTAGCCGAGATTCTTAATGTCGATGGATGCAAACTCATTTTCTCATGAATTCCTAACATATTCGTCGCATATTTTACTTAATAACCCTCATAATTCTAAATAAAAGACCTAAGATGACGTGCATTTCTACCCGTCATCAGTATCTCAGGAAACAACATAGAAAGATGTGGTATCTCAAGGAGAGCGATGGATACTATAACAATGGGGATGATTGATGCGTTATTTTATGCGATGAAATAATGGAGTAGAATGCGATAGTGGAATATGCCTTGTGCAAGCAAGTTTTCTCAACATGACCCAAGTATAAATCCTACTGAGTTTTCTGGTAAGCCCAAGGTCGAACACAGGGACTACGGAAGACAATATGCGATGGTAATTTTAGATCACTTTGCGGTAACAATTAAATCAATGGTTTGGTTGGTTTGTTGGTTAAGGTATAAAAAGTATGCGGCAGATTTGAGAAAAGAGTAATTATGCAACAGATACACTGAGTATGCGGAAGAACGAGTTGAGAAGGTTTTTAGCTAGTGTTTCCCGAGAATACGTTCAAGCTATGCGATCATGCTACACTCATGCGATAGCAAATCATTTTCCAATGCAAATGCGATAGCTCCTAACTTTAGGATGCATGCGATGAATGCAATAATGTCTATAGAACTTATTCCTAAGTCTCTACTTCTTGCCCATGCGATAACGATGAATACAAGGACAAGGCGATCGCATACAATCATATCCTATCTCTAGGGTGCATGTGATAACTTGTAGAAATAATACAAGTTATTTATACTGCTTTATTTAGATATTGCGGCCAAAAGAGAGGAAAGCTGCATCAATTATATGGAAATTAGCTGAGAAATACAATAATTATAAATTATCGTCAATACACCCACTAACACCATTGCAATAGTAGAAAAGAGTATTTCAAGTCTGTTTTGCAGGATATCCAGTCATCGTATGTGCTCATGGCTGAAGAGAGAAAGATTAACGCATCTACGTCGCATTGTGCCCATCATTCAGGAATAAATAGACGATCAACGCAATGAGGTGCATGCGAAAATCGATCGAGAGCTGAACTTCAACCGCATGCGGTAATAAAAACAACATCGCATGCGGGCACAAGATCAAAGATGCAATTGAGCAGTGCAATCACGTAGGATTTTGACACGTGTACAACTAACTGTTGTGCATTTTCGACGGACTGATTGCATAACAGAAGGAATATTTATTCCACCATTCTCGAAATTTCCATAACAATAAATTGGGGACCACAAGTCAGAGAGTCAAAGCTTTCATCTATAAATACCCTCAAAGAATTCACTGAAAAATATACTTGATACGAGGGATAATTGATACGAGGCTATTGAGAGAGAGGCTAATCTGAGTGCTGATCGGAGAAGATCCGGGAAGAAAAGAGACAAGGCCGAGAGGTGAGTCTCAGGGTGAATCATTCCAAATCCCCGCCGTGAAGCTCTGTACCTAGATCAACTATTCCGGTTGAGCAAGTCTTAGAGGGAAGCTCATCCTTCCATTCACTCCATCTACGCCGGCAAGCAATCTCTTCATCCAGATCGGTGTCAAGACATTGGCACTCTTCTGTATCTGTTTCTAACTCTTATTCATCAATTGTATTTCATCTTCTTAGTCTAAATCATTCACAACCATGTATCAGACACTTGATTTTATAATTAAATGTCATGATCACTTTCATTTCCATATTTCTGTCTATTTTCGTTCCTCCATTAATCGCTTTCTCCACGATGTTTTCTTAATCCCTTGGTGATTAATAAGAATTAAACAAGTAACTTAATCTGTGCTAAAGAAATAAAGATGTTTAGCTAAAGTATGCTAGACGACATCTTCGCCTATGAGAGCAGAAGTGAAGATGCCATTCTGATCTGTCGAGAGAAGGTTAGAAGAATGCGTTAACTTAAGCAAGAAGTACTTCCAGAGATGGAACCAACCTTGCGTTCACTACATATGTCCCTGTTTCATCACAAAGATGTGGAAAACGCGATCGATCACCGAGAGTGGTACGCCAAGGGAAAGCGGAATCGTACTTATATCTTTAACACAATTAAGAAACTTGTGTTGTTTATATTAATTATCCTTTCTCTTTCTGTTTTGCACATAAGCCTTGCCACCGTATGACACGATCTTTGTATAATCTTCACAGTCAGTCTCAACCTCGGTATCTTTTATCATGTAACCTGTATCTTGTATCATCATAGCTTAGGTTTCTTTTATCGCACTTTACTTTCAATGAAATTTACTTTATTATCGCATTTTTATTGCTTATCTTTACTTTACTGCACAATTTACTTTACTGCATGTACAAACCACACTTTCATTAAATTGAAAAACCCCTGGTCGCATATATCATAAATATAACACAATTAACCTAAAACAATCCTTGTGTTCGACCTCAGATCACACCGAGAAACTTGCAGTGAAATTATACTTGGTTTCAACGCAAGGAAACTTGTGACAACGTACAGCATGCTACAAGAACACTCATTAATGATGCATACCTAGAAGTAGTATCGCATATCATCGCAATCATCCATGCGTTGTGTGACATAGAAGATTAATTTTATTCATTCATATTCATACGTGTCAACAAGTTTATGGCATCATCGTATTTCATGTCATCAAGCTTAGATTAAAATTATGTCATCACAAGCGTTATAGCATGCAATGTGTTAATAGCAAACAGAACTTATTCCTAAGCTTCTATCTCCTGATTATGCAGTTCTAATCTGACTCTCCCGAGCCTAGATTCTAATCTGACTTTTCCAAGCCTAGATTTTATCCTTAGACTACCCTCCCGAGTATCTCTAATGGACGAATGACGCATATATAATACAAGATGATCGCAAAAAATGAAGATCCTAGGTAATGCTAGCTAAGTGCTTCTCAACCCATTCGACAGATTTAGCTACTCATGTGTAATGTAAAGAGAGAGGAAAAATATAAAGATACGATTTTCATTTTTATAAAGAGATTCAGAGTATAAAATGACAATGGAAACTAAGGGTAGAGAGCCTGGTAGCAATATCTTGCTTCCCAAGGCTTTTACATTGTTATCTCTACTCTGCCCAAAAGATGTTCTTGCTTCCGCAAGAGTTGATCCTCTCTCTGATTTCGACACTCCCCGGCACTCTTTCGAGTTCACCAGGACGATCTCTCGGTGAATCTCTCTTCACTCGCTTCCGCCGTCTAAGTAAAAGAAAAACTATGAACAAGGCTACTTCTATCTATATGGTGAATTCTGTAAACTGAGCTAACTGAACTCACTCCTCCAGTGAAGGTAGCCTTCGGTATTTATAGAGCTTCAGGGTGAAAAGATTCTTCTCTCTTATGATTGTACTGATGGAATGGCATTAATTCTCTGTCTGATGCGCCGAATATTTGTCACCGAAAAGTTGAGTGTACTTGCTACAGTAGGTCATTAACGGCTTGGCAACTTAATTCAGAATCGACTATCATCAGCTTTCTGTCCCATCGTGATTTATTAAGCTTTCACCCAGATGCACCCACCTTGATGCGCCGGCTCTATGCGGCCACCTTCTTGAGTAGATTTTCGCGGGTGCAAACGATCGCATAGAATTATGGTCGCAATCTCTTAATGCGCTCGGCCGTGAATTTCTTCGAATCGCATTTCCACCTTGCGTCAACGCATTTTCCTGCATAAAATACATAAGTTAGTTGTTTTAATGCGATGGACGCATGCGATCGCAATATTGCAAACTTAATTTAAAACGCAACAATGTCCCCATTGCTGAAAGATTAAAAGAAGTCATGCGATGCTTTTAGGAAGTTTCGTAAAAAGTCAGTTTGAAAGAAAGCTAGCAAACCACTAACTTCTAGAAATATTTCATGAGTTGACTGTCCTAAAATTAAGTTGACTCTAGTATATACGAAAAAATAGAAGCATTAGTTTCATCATTGAAATCATAATTGGTAAGGAGAAATAATACGGTGACTTACTAAATTAATTAGTGTTAAATGATTGCGGCGATTAAAAAGGATGCAATGCGATAGAGCAAAATTTGGAAATAACGAAGTCAAGGAAAGATACAACCCCCCAAATTTGCACTGTCACCCGCATTATTTGTGAACGCATCCTTCTTTGTGGTGAACTGTTTTCTTCGATTGCGGTGACAGAATAAGCTAGGTGTGTCTTTCATGTAGTGCCTCCGCAATCGTTCACCACGATCGTCGCAAAGAAAACATTGAGAGGGTCAAATAAAAAAACAAAGTCAACCAAATCGTTTACTACAATCGTTCAACACGATCGCATTCTTCCCCCTTTTTTTTTATAATAAAGACAAATCTACGATAACGGTTAAAAGAAAGGTAATGAAAGTTCATGAAGCATTGATATAAAAAAGAAAAAAAGAAAAAAAGATATTCCAAAAGGATTGCGTCCCTGATGAGTTTGAGTCACATAGTAACGCAGGGACTACTTATTTCAATCTGGACTTTTTACGTCGACCGTGGCTTTCTCTTCTTTTCTCGGTCTTCTGAGATCTTGATTGCCTTAATCCAGAGCTTTTCCCCATTGACGTTCATTACAATTTCACCCTTATGCACATCAATTTGAGCGCGCCTGGTCGAGAGGAATGGTCGCCTCAATATGATGGGCACATCTTCGTCCGCTTTATAGTTCAGAATGATGAAGTCTGTGTAAACATAAAATGTATCTTAAATCACACAATGCATGGATGATTATAAAGAGAGTTCATGATCTCTGACAATGGCGCCATAAACTTGTAAACATATTTTGAGATGTATGATATTAAGTGCTCATGATGATGATATACTACTTCTATTTATGCGTTAATTTGGAATGCTCATGTAGTATGCTCTGCGTTGTCATAAGTTTCCTTACGATGGAACCAAGTGTAATTCTACCGCAAGATTCTCGGTGTGATCCAAGGTCGAACACGGGGAAATGGTGTCAGCTATTGCAATATGTTCATGGTATATGCGACCAGGTTTTCAATTCTTTATAAATGAGTTTGTACAGGTAAGTAAATTGTGGTAAAATAAAGGAAAGTAGTAAAGATGCGATAAAACATAAAAATACAATAAACCTAAGCTAGATGTTACAAAATACAGACTTCATGTACAAGATGCTAGGATTGAGGCTGGCTGTGAAGGTTGTGCAAAGACGTGGGATGCAGCGACAAGTCTTATGAACAGAATAGAAGGGACAGATAAGTATTACAAACAACGCAAGACCTTAATTGGATTTAAAGGTACAAATACTGTTCCGCTCTTCTCTTGGCATACATCTCTTAGTGATCAGCCGTGTTCCTCACATGTCTGTGGTGAAACAGAGCCTAATGTAATGAACACAAGGTTGCTTCCATGTCTGGAAGTACTATTTGCTTTGGTTAACGCACTCTTCTAACCTTCTCTCGATAGATCAGAATGACATCTTCACTTCTGCTCTCACATATGAGGATCCCGTCTAGCATGCTTTAACTAAACGTATTTTATAACTTTAATACAGATTAAGTTCTTGGTGATTCATATTGCTCATCAGGGGATTAAGAAAATATTATGAAGAAAGTGACTAACGGGTGAATGGAAACAGACAGGAAATGGTAAATGGAATCTATCGAAACATTTAATATTTCTGCTAAGCGTTTGATACATGATGTGTGAATGAAGAGAGAAAGAAATTATGGAATACAATGAAAGAGAGATAGAATAGATACAAACAAGTGCCAATGTCTTGGCACAGATTCGATGGAGATCTGCTTGCCGGATAGGATGGTTTCGATGGCAGGAAGAGCTTCCCTCTCAGGCTTGCTCCACTAGTAGCAAGGGTCTCTGCACAGAGCTTCGATCGGGTATATGGCAGGTCGGATCTGAGATTCACCTCTCGACCTTTTCTCGTTCTCTTCCCAGATTTCTTCTCTTCAGCACTCAGCTCAGCCTTTTCTCTCTAAAATCTTGCAGCACTTAGCCCTATATCAAATAACATACTTTTCTCTGAAATCAATGGGGTATTTATAGAAGCAGATATTTTTGACTTGGTCTCCTACAAAACAGAGTAAAGTTTGGCTTGTCTTCCATCTTTTTGGCGTTAGTGGGTGTAAGCGCAAACATTTATAATTATTGTCATACTTGGCTAATCTTCATACAATTGGCGCATAATTACTAACTTTTGGCCACAATATCTAGATAAGGTGGCATAAATAACTGGCCCATTTTCCCTTTGATTCCCTGCAGGAGCCTCGTTATTATTAGCCATGCTTCTTCACCACTTAATTCTGCCCTGATGAACTCTTGCGCAAATAATACACTTAATCTTTGGGTTCACTTAGAATTTTTAGATCACTCCAGCACTCATAAGCCGTCAGACTGCTCTTCGCATTTAACAGCCAATATAAAGAGATCTGTCCTGAAAAATACCAAAAACGTACTCAAACAATAAACCGTTAACCAGTCCCCAGAAATGGCGCCATAAACTTGTAACGCAAATTTTATATCTTAAACCATGCTGGTACAAATATGGATATGGATACAAATTTGATGAATGTTTCTATCTTGGGCATATGCATAGCGATATATGATGATATGTGATACTACTTCTAGATATGCGTTATTAACGAATGTTCTTGTAGTATGTTGTGCGTTGTCACAAGTTCCCTTGCAGTGAAATAATTTCTCGGTGTGATCTGAGGTCGAACACAGGGACTGTTTTAGGTTATTGCATTAATGCAATGTGATACATGCGACCAAGGGTTTTTCAATTTATAAAATAATTTGTGTACAAGAAATTAAACATGCGATAAAGTAAAGTAAAGCAGAAAAAATGCAATAATAACATAAATTGCGTTAAAGTAAATCTAAGCTAAGATGATACAAGATACAGGTTTCATGATACAAGATACTGAGGTCAAGGCTGGCTGTGAAGATTATGCAAAGATCATGTAATGCGGTGACAAGTCTTATGTACGAAGCAGAAACAGAAAAGATAATTAATACAAACATCGCAAGTTTCCTAATTGCGCTAAAGATATAAGTACGGTTCTGCTTTTCCCTTAGCATACACCTCTCGATGATCGGCCACATTCCCACATCTCTGCGATGAAACAGGGACGAACGTAATGAATGCAAGGTTGCTTCCATCTCTGGAAGTACTACTCGCTTTAGTTAACGCATTCTTCTAACCTTCTCTCGACAGATCAGAATGACATCTTCACTTCTGCTCTTGCAGGTGAAGATGTCGTCTAGCATGCTTTAGCTAAACACATTTATCTCTTTATCACAGATTAAGTTACTCATTTAATCCATATTAATTACCAAGGTATTAAGAAAACTTCATGGAGAAATCGATAAATGGAGGAGCGGAAATAGATAGAGAAGTGGAAATGGAAACGATCGAGACATTCAATAAAACTATTTAGCGTTTGATACATGATTTGTGAATGAAGAGATTAAGAAGATGAAATACACTTGATGAAAATAGAATTAGAACAAATACAAATGAGCGCCAACGTCTTAGCGCCGATCTGGATGGAGATTTTCTTGCCCTGCAGATGGATCGTGCGGAAGAATGAGCTTCCCTCTCAGGCTTGCTCAACCGGTAGTAAGAATCTAAACACAGAGCTTCACGGCGGGGATCTGGTAGAATCGCACTGAGACTTACCTATCGGCCTTGTCTCTTCTCTTCCCAGATTTCTTCCGATCAGTACTCAGCTCAGCCTCTCTCTCAATAACTCGACAGCAATTAGCCCTCGTATCAATTATATTCGTATCCAGTATATCTTCTCTGAATTCTATGGGGGTATTTATAGGTGAAAAGCTTTGACTCTTGGCTTGTGGACCCCACTTCTTGTTATGGTAATTCTGAAGATGGAGGAATAAATATTCTTTCTATTATGCAATCAGACCGTCAAATCTACACAACGGTTAGTTGTACACGTGTCGCACTCCTCCGCCCTTGCGTTGCTCAGCTGCATCTTTCGATCGGTTACTAGCATGTGGTGTTGTATAACTGCATTTCAGTGAGCTCTTCAGACAATGTTCTACAAGCAGCTAAATGCAAAGCCCCGCACCTCATTAAGATCATATTGGCATATCCAAATTCGAATTGGTTCCTGGTCCTGGTCAGAGACCACTGTGTTGGCGCCGGCGGTCCCCTATCCTTTCAAAGCCCATAGGTTGGGAAGGACTAACAACGATCCTATCCTAAAGGAGAAGGAGGAGTAGGAGAATTCAGTCTTCTTTGAAGATCGAACAATTATGTCATTCGGAAGAAGTCTTCTACAGAGGGAGAAAGTCCTCCTTCTCACTCGACTTACACGAGTCACTGTCACGGTTGAAATTTAGCTCGGGATCGACTGTCGCATTGCACAATCATTGCATTAATCGTCTCTTCATTGTTCATTGATGAGTGCAAAGTAACAGAGATACGTTGTTCAGTTCCTCGTTGAGCCTTGATCGCAAGCGGTGACTTAGTTTTCTGTAAAACAGAGTAAAAATATCCTTTTCTACCATCTTGACGATGTTAGTGGGTGTAATTGCGTTAATTCATAATTATTGTATTTCTGAGCTAATTTTCATACAATCAATGCATATTTCTTCTATTTTGGCCGCAATATCTAGATAAGGCAGCATAAATAACTTGTATTTCTACAAGTTATCACAGGTTTATATGTAGGTCCTATAGACTTATCGCATATATCGCATACGTTCTAATATTAAAAGCCGTAGAATTCGCGTCGAGAAATGGTTTACTATTGTATGCATGTTGCATGATCGCAAAGCATGAACGCATTCTAGGAAATGGTAGCCAAAACCCTTCTCAACCAGTTCACCACATATTCATCGCATCTCCCGTTTATCAACTCTTTTCAAACTCCGCCGCATTTATTTATTTTTCATCAACACAAACAACAAACCCAACAATTTATTTATTTATCCGGTTACCACAAAATTCTTCCCAAAAATTACCAACGCAATCTGTTTTCACAAGCCCCTGTGTTCGATCCTGGACTTACCAAAAAACTCAGAGGAATTTACACTTAGATTCCGCTGGGGAAACTTGAGTGCACAACGCAATTTCATCAACGCATATCATCTATATTTCCACTTTATAAAATCAAGCATCAAGTTTTTGGCGTCGTTGCCGGGGACTTCGTCAAAATATAGTGCTAACAATAATTTTTTTGATTTCTTTGCAGACTCTCAATCTCTAGCAAATTACGACCCGAAGATTGAGAGGACATTCAGAAGAAGATTAAGAGACCGCCAACAACAACAAGGAAGAACACCAAGAATGGCGGAGCAACCGGACGCAAGGGTCGTTAATGCGAATAATATAATGGCCAACCCCATCCTTCTGGCGAATGACCGTAATAGACCCATCCGGGACTATGCATCACTTAACCTCTACGATTTATCTCCAGGAATCATGAGGTCGGAGTTAGATAGATCAATGAAATGAAGCCGATAATGTTGCAGATGATCCAGGCTGCTGGGCAGTTTAAGGGAAGGCGTGGCGAAGACCCGCACGCCCACCTCTAGAGCTTCATAAAAATCTTCAACACTTTTGTGTTCCCGAATATCTCAACCGAGGAAGTTCGACTAACTCTGTTTCTATTTTCTTTGTGTGATCAGGCAAGGAAATGGGCATATTCCCTCGAACCGGGAGAGATCACTTCGTGTGAACAGGTGGTGGAAAAATTTATGAAGAAGTATTTCCCACCAACTGAGAATGCGAGGAAAAAGAAATTAATAACAAATTTTGAACAAGAAGATGATGAACCGCTCAGCGATGCCTGGGCGAGGTTCAAGCGGCTGGTAAGAGACTATCCACATAATGGCTTACCAGACTACCTAAAAATGGAGATTTTCTACCAAGGATTGAATCCCTCTTCGCAGACTACTGCCAATGCGGCAGCCGCTGGTAGTTTGCTCGACAAAACATATGAGGAGGCAAAGAGTATACTTGATCGCATTTCCAAAAATTATGAGGATTGGAAGGAAAGCGATCAAAGATTAAGAATCAAAGAAAATACGGTGATAATACTTAGAACTTGTGAAAAATTGAGTTTTGCGTTGATTAGCACCTAAATCCTCATTGACCCCAATATTATGCGTTACTCCGTGCCAAAGTGTCTATTTTTTTAGCTATCGCGGGAATCAAACGCATGCGCTGGAAATAAGCAATCGCAATCAAACGCATGCGCTGAAGCTAGGCGACCGCAAAGACAAACACATGCGCTGAAGCCAGGCGACCGCAAAGACAAACGCATGCACTGAAAGTCGAGCAATTGCATAGACGAACGCGTGCGGTGATTGCATGCGTCCATCTCATGGAAGTTGCAATGATCGAATGTGTCCATCGCGTGGAAGTTGCAATGATCAAGTGAATGCGGTAATCACTTGGAGATTACGGCCACGGAGTGATAACCTTAAATAGAAGGGTGATTGCAAGATGGGTAGAATGCTTTGATACTTCAGTTGAATCAAGCTCGGACGCATACTTTGGGAGTATCAACAAGATAAGATGATGTGACCTTGCCAATACCACGACAAAGGCAGCAGTGAGACATAACGCAATCATGATAGCTGCCGACGTTTAAACTCTATAAATAGCCCATTGGACCTTCATTTCAAGATATCTGAGCTTCTGCCTCAAGGCAGATGTTTGCGATCACAAATGAGAGCATGAACGGGATTTTCTGTGAGGATCTTCATTTCCACAAGCCAGACCGAGTGATGACTGAAGCTTTCGTCGGAGATAGAGCTCGAGAGAGACGTCTCCACCATTCATTCATGGCACCACCAGCAACCTTGACGCAGAGTCTTTCATTTCTTTTCTAATCTTTGTATTGTATTACATTTTAGCTTAAGATATTAAGACATTTTGTAATCAATGCATAACTTGATTCCTTCAACGCCATCTTCTTCATCTTCTTTATCTTTATCATTGTTTACCTTCATCGTTTATTTATCAAACGCGATCGCATACTTAATCATGTAGCCTAGAGATAGGACGCATGTAGCAACCCACTGGGAGGTGTGCATTGTGTGAGTTAGTGAGTTAATCCTCTTTGCTTGATAAAAGGATGTAGCAATGCTTGTCGATAGGTTGTTGCAATACTTGTCTATGAGTTAATTAGCCGCATCTAACTGTCTGAGAAGGTAAGAGATGGAACACACTAAGCAAAGTATGCATTGTTCCTAGAGATAGGCACGGTCTTATGCTCGACACACCCATGCACTATAGAGATATAGTCATGCGGCTGACCATCGAGAGGTGTGCGATGCGTTAATGTGATGAGCTGGGATTACTCGAGCAATTTAAGATAATAAACATTACTATGCGTTAATAGTTGTTGTGTATCTATCAATTCTCATCACAAGTCTTACATTGCTCAATCTGTTTAGTTAGGAGTAGAAGTAGTATGTAATCTATTAAACTTCTTCTTTTTACTTTTATTCATCGCCTCAAATGCATTGCTTCATAAGCATTATTGAGTGACAAGTCCCTGTGTTCGACCTCGGATTACCCGAGAAACTTGCATTCTCGTTATACTTGGGGAGAAGACAAGAAAACTTGTGATAGGAACACATGATCATTGCATACTAGATTAACGCATACTTGTTATTCCAACGCATGACCTCAGACGCATGGGATAAACGCATAACTTAAGACATACAGCACACAACAAATAATGCATTCACACCCCATAATTTTCCTCCAACATAAACTTAGCCTTCGAGTCTCCCCTATGCCTCGTTTTAGGGGGTCTGTTAAGACATGATGTTGTTCTGTCTTTTCCCTGTTTATTTCTTTTACCTATTTATTTCTTTTATTATTTTTATCAGGTTTATTGTTACATTAGTGTTTAATTGGTAAAGTCTCCACCTAATCCTCACTATTATCCTTCTTTGTTTTGTCTTATGATAGTCTCTTCGTTAATGAGGTTTTATATTCATCCTCAGTCTATTTGGGGCTTGTAGCTCTTGCTCAATAATCAAGCAAACATTACTCAGAAAATTTCTTTGTGTAATTGTTCGAATTCGAAAACTGATGTTGTTAATTCGACTCCGAACCAAAACAAAAATAATATTTATAAATCACCGAAACCCACTCTTATACTAACAAGTAGCATAAGCGGTAAGTATAGGGACGAACCACGGGGAGGTCAAGATTTAAGCTTTTTTTAAGCTAAATTCAACTATGAAAAGCAGTAAAAATGGAGTTTTGGTTTTGTATAAAATGAAAACATGCAAGGAGTTAAAATGCAAGGGATAAATGTACACTAGGATTGATCTATCTAGTTTCTAGAGTCATTCAATGCAATTTCTATCCTCGGTTTTTGAAACTTAAACATGCAACTGATTCATATATGCACAACTACCCGCTCGATGCGATCTAACTAACCTCTACAAAGGCGGATAACTATCAAGAATTTAATTGAGAAAGCGTCCTAATTATTAATTAAGGTCGGAAAGGCCATACCCTAACTAATCTACATGCTTCTAAATTTTATTGGGTTCGATAACGTCCATATAGAATTAAAAATACATGCATTACGATTTAAGATTCAATTGTGTCGATTAATTATTAGGAAAGTCGTGTTCAATTAACTAATTTTATCTTCAAACCTAGCAATTCATGCATCCTAGGAATAGCCACCAAATGCAAACTTAACTAATGCCACTTAATTGATTTTTAGCCAGACATTCAGGTAAGAACGTAACGTAACTAAAAATTGATTAGTCATGCATGATTATGCGTGAACAATCAACCTCACAATCATGCTTTTAAAAATTATAATGGATTAAAAGAAGACATAAATTCAACATGCAATTTATTCAGGAACACAGAAAACTCTAGAAATTAACAAAGAATTAAAACTCCAAAAACTAGGTAGAAAACCATTACCTCGACCAATCTATAGACAAATCGAAGAGGAAGATCCAATCCATCGTTTACAATCCAAAAGAAAATTAAAAAAAAAAAAAAAAAAAACTAACCTAAAGATACAAAAAATATAAAGGAAAGGGAAGAACTAGCCGCCACTTCTCGGCCTCCATCAGATTTTGCATCCTCTTCTTACCTAATTCGAAAAGAATGCTTTTATACAATAGGCGTAGTGTTGCAATGCTCTTGTCGACAGCAGCCCTAGAGCGCGGAGTGGCGTTGCAACTCTAGCATGGCGCTTCCTTGCATGTGTGCGTTGGAGGCATTCCGTTTAAAGTCATAGCATTGCAACGCTACCCTACATGTACGTGTTCTGCATTTCAACATTGCATTGGAGCGTTGAACAAGGGTTGCGACGCTCCGGTCAGGAGCATTTTGGTCGTTTCGTCTCCTTTGAAGTCCGGATGCTCAAATCACCTCCAAATTACTTCAAATTAATATCGTTGCTCTATTCTACCTCTTCAGTGCTCAATACCTACAAAATAGGATAATTAACATTAAAAATCCATCAACGAGCCTAAATTAAGCTAGGAATTATGGCTCTTTTTTTAGAGCTATCGACAATCTTTTACTCTATGTTTCATAATCCAATTAGTCGAAGTAAGAATTGTACAAATTGGAGAAAAAAGATATGATCTATATGAAGAGAAAATGAGGGTATCTTTACATATAAGTTACTTTCTAAAGGGATTATTCTTACCCAATTCAAGATAACTTCAAATAATTTGACTATACTAACGATGGAAGCATTTTTTTTAAATTTTTTTCTAACAGTTAAGTACTGATGTGATATTTGAAAGTTCATGGATATTTTTTAATTGAGATATTAACGGTTCCATCCATATACTAATGATAAGGGTATGTTTGAACTTTTAAAAGTTTAGGAACATTATTGAAACTTTTGAAAATTCAAGGATATTTTCTAAACAAATTATTAATAGTTTCCATCCAAAACTGACGACGATGGTATTTTTGAAGTTTTTTTAAAACTTAAGGGAATTATTGAAACTTTTGAAAGTTCAATGGTATTTTTGACATAAAATACAAAGTTTAGAGACATTTTTATAATTTAGCCTTTCAAAAATATGTCTAAGGGAGGAGGTTTGGTCATTGAGAGTTATTAAGTTTGTACTTGCTTGGTATGGTAGTTAGTTACTCTATAGTTAAATAATTGTACTTGGGTGCAGAGTTAGTGACCGTGTTTGGAATCCAAAGTTGCCATTATAAAATCTTAGGGGATGCTTGAGGCAAGAGTTATCATCAAAAAATAATAACCACCTAGTAAAAACTATTTCAAAACCTTCAATTAGCTACAGTCAACACTATCTCAAAACCCCCATTTACTACAGTTTTTTACGATTTTACATTCATCATTTTTTTATTATTTGCTACAGTATTTACTATTTTCTTCTCAAACTAAAATAGTTTACACATTAAACACATACTGTTATAATCCAAACTAAAATAACTTACACCTCAAACACAAACTATCATAACCCAAATATAATAACCTAGGACTATAATAACTAACTCATTACCCCAAACGTCCCTTTAATGTTTGTAAATTTATTTCTTTAAAACTAAATGGATTGGGGCCTACATTATTTGTTGTACGTTTTTATTTTCAATTTCACTTAGATTTGGCATGGAATCGAATATCAGCGTAACAACGTTTCTTATTAAAAAAAACTCTAGATAGATTGAATTTGAATATTGTATTTTCTTAATTATTTGGGATAAATGTTAGTGTATGTCCAATTTAATAGGCAAATGTTAGATTCTATTCAAATGTTGTTAGATTTGGAATAGAATTTTAAAATAGGTTTTGTGGAATTTGATTTGTGATAAAAACATATATATGATTCCTTAATAAATGTGTAGATTTTGATAGTGAAACTTTTAACACTAGCGATAAAGTATGTGAGTTAAATAATCTAGTTCAACCCAAATCAAATTGATGGACCAAATGTCTCTTAAATTTTTTAAAAGTTTAATTAATATCCAAACTTTCAAGCAAAAATTCAAAAATACCCTTAAAATTTTATTAATGTCCAAACTTTCAAAGAAAAAAAAAGTTAAAATATATATATCATTGTTATAAATATATGATTGTATATAAATGTACATCAATTATTTACTTCTATTAGAAAATTTCAATAATATTTTTTAAATTCAAATTGTCCACGTGAAATTAAGCATAAAAAATAAATTAATGAGAAATTAAATCATAAATTGTAATTTCATTTCTCAAATTAATGATTAAATTACAAAATATCAATTTTAGGGTTAATTAAAAGTCGACATGTATCCCAAATTGAAATTGAAAAAAGAAGTTGACAGATCTTGACAATACTATGTGTTTTCGTCATGACCATTGAGTCGAATTAATTAATTTAGTCCAATTAAGTATTAATTTTTTTGTCCATGTTTAATTGAGCCCAAAAATAGGCTTAATTTGGCTAAAAAGCTACCCAAGTCCAAAACCCAATTAATTGGGTCCATGGACCTATAAACCAACCAAGCCCAAGCTACTCAAGGCCCATGGAAACTTTATAAATAAGAGTCTTACACTTCATTTTGAGATGGAGGATTGAAAAAATTGAAGACTGAAGTTGTGAATAATTGAAGATCAAACCTCTTAAGATCTGAAAATCAAAATTTTGAAGATTTGAAGACCAAAATTCTTATGCTCTAAAGATTGAAGCTCTCAAGTTCTAAAGAACATAAAATCAAAAGTTTTCAAGCTAAGTTTTGAAGATCAAAACTTCCAAGTTCTCAAGTTATGAAGACTAAAGCTCCCAAGCTCATTAGTTCTGAAGACTGAAGCTCTCACGTTCTGAAGAATTGAATGCCGAAGTTCTCAAGCTCTAAAGTTCTAAAGATTGAAGTTTTCAATCTCTGAAGCTCTTAAGAATTAAAGACTGAAGCTCTCGAGCTCTTGAGAACTGAAGATCAAGACTCAAAGTTCTAAAGAACTAAGACTTAGGAGACACAAAATCTTCCCAAGTTTTTTGAAGACTTGGAAGCTTTAGCTCCAAAAAAATTTGGAAGACTTTAACTTCTTGTAATGCCTCAAGAGAAAGCATCGAATGAATAATATTAGATTGTACCTACAGATACTACAAATCAATACAAATACAAAGTTCGAATTTAGCGAAATATATTTCTCCAAAAATCTCGTCGAATTATGTAAGTTAATTGATTTTATTAATAAAAAAACAAGATGGGAAAATTTTCTCACGAAGAACCCAATCTTCACGAAATTAAATGGAGAATTTTGCAAAAATAAAAAAAGAAATTGTGAGTAGGGACGAGGACAAGGAAATCCCCTGACCTTGCCCTACCTTGTGGACATCTCCTGTATCTAATACCTTTATTGTTTAAAAAATAGAATTTATATACTCATACTGTCAAAGTTTTGATCCCTCCTAAATTTAGATCTTCAAATCTATAAAATTTTTAATTTTTTTTTGTTAAACTTCAAACAAATCTCTCATTTGTTATCTGTATGCTTTGCTTAATTCTCAATCAACACTCACACTATAACAAGGCTATGGGTGAATCTCTATACTTTATGAAAAAGAATTCTCCATCAAAGGTTACAACAACAAATGAGGAACGTAGTAGATAATTTGACATCCAACCAACTCGTTCTCCTACGAGGTTTTCATGTAAATCTTGGACATCTTGGGATGTCCAATGGACTATGGAGAGTTTCAAACAAAAGGATTTTTAGTTTTTGGATTCAAAATGGGGAAAAGGAGCACATATAGCTCTAACAACGACGAAAGTATCGATATCGATATCGATGTAAATATCAGTAATTCAGATTTACAAACATATTAACAAATATTTAAATATTAATGAATATTCGGGAAAAAAATTATAGACATTGAAAATTTATATATAAATATTGTGGAATTTTTTTTTGGTGAAATTTTAGAACAAACTTATTTAAGTAATAAACTATGAATCTAAATATATAAATCAATAATTAGAAGCCAAATACGATTAATAATGGAATAATAAATAATAGTGAATACCTAATAATGAGTATGCAATGAATACCTATAATAATGAATATGAATTGGATATGTCATCGATAAAATTTAGGTCATGCAAATAGAAGGTCAAATACTATGTTATGATGATTTAAGAGCTACTAGCCCAACATTAGTATAATTTATTTGATAGTAGTGACAATATTACTCCTAAGTTACCGTCGGTTCAAAATTTCTAACATAATTGAAGTATGTTATATAAGATTATCAATATTAGTT
Source organism: Benincasa hispida (assembly GCF_027475165.1). Taxonomy (NCBI): domain Eukaryota; kingdom Viridiplantae; phylum Streptophyta; class Magnoliopsida; order Cucurbitales; family Cucurbitaceae; genus Benincasa; species Benincasa hispida. Next base: position 3,696,713 of record NC_143485.1, on the reverse strand, counting down.
TGAGGATATATTGGATCAAACCATGTTTATGAGGATGCTCTAACGAAAGTGTATAATATAGAGGTTATGAGTTTATGTGTCTTCATCACTTTCACGAGAAAGTTGTGGTCCCCGTGTATTAATGTCTTTTAATCGTATGGTAAAATTAAAAGATATTAATATGAATGTCAAGTTCGAGATATTTATTATTACATGAATCATTATCCCACAAGATGCAATAGTTGCATTCTTTTTGGATCTCATCATGTTATTTTTTATATCTTATTTTTTGAACATGAATATTTGGTAAAAGAAAAAAAATATCTCAATTCAAGTTTGAGGTAAAATAATGAGAAAATTCAATTAAAAAAAAGTTTGAATGAGATTAAGACATAAAATATATATTGTTTTTTTTTTTTTTTTTCAAATTTTACTTCTTGAAAATGAAAGTTTTGGACAATATAAAAAATGCCTTATCAATTCAAAAAGTTTAAATGGTTACAAATTTAGGAAGTTAAGATATAGATTTTTTTTTTTCAAATTCAATCTTGGAAATTAAAGTTTTGAATTGAAGATTTGGCTGAAAATCCAAATAAAAATTGGAAATTGAAGAAGAACCGGAAAAAATGACATCAAGGGTATTAGTAATATCTCATTGGAATTTTGAGAAAAAAAATGTTACACACTTGTATCACTGTCGGTTCCATGAATTTAATGATATATCGCCAAAGTATCGTGCTTTTTCATTATGTAACTCATCGTTATGTTGGCATTGCCATTCTTTGATACGAGGTAAGAATTGACTACACTTCCTCATACGGTTACTTTTAGGATTTGACAATCTGTGTGCTATAGATTTTTTGTATATAAAAGGTGATAGTCAGTTTGATTTTGAGTCCAATAGATAATCAAATCAAATTAATTAGTTTTATTAAAAATGAACCAGATTAAATCTCTAATAAAAAGGGCAAAACCAATAGTTTTGGTTTTTTATCAGTTCGGTTCGTTATTGGTTCGTTTTTCGATTTGTTTTTCCTTTTTTTTTTTTAATTTCAGCAACCTAACTTAGTAACTAATCTTTCAAACATCAAAACAATTGGACTAATCACACTAAACCATCTATAAAAAAAAATTCGAAATTTTCATATATTTAAGCAACATAGCAGAATGGAAAAAAAAGATCATCAAAGGAATGTACATAAGGCTAGGTTCGATTTGGTTTCCGACCGTTATTAAAATCGAAAAAAGCAAACCAATTTTTTTTTTATAATATCAAACCAACATGCCTAATAGTTTGTGGAAAAAATCGAAAAAAAATCATCGAATGAACTTAGAGTGTGTTTGAATTACATTTTCAAATGTATAATTTAAAAAATAAATCATTTTAGAAGAAATTAGAGTGTTCGATAATCACTTAAAATAGTTTTTCAAAGTATTTTAATCCGATTTTTAAATAAATATGAATTTTTTTTAAAATGCTTTTTTTTTCAAATGGATCCAAACTAATATATACACATAATACCTACATTTAATTATTTAAATATAGTTATTCTTCTAATTGACGGTTAAGATATGTATGGGAAAAAAAACAAATAAATCAAAATGAAAGAATGGTGGGTATTAGGTTCAATGTGTGGCATCCAAGAGAGTTGAGATATTTTTTCTCAAAAGAGACCAAATTCTTAAGCTACAACTTGAAAGTTGATATTTCCACCAATAATATGACGACGTGGACAATTAGCAAAAATGACAGTCCACACATAGTGCCACGTCAACGTAACTCTCGTCACCCGTAATTCTCATAACTGCCAGCACCGTCTGATATACATCTTGGCCACGCCTGATTACAACACGTGGACCTAAAACAGTGACAACCGATACGGTGACGGTTAGTTTAAGTATCTTCCAATAACAGCCGGGTAAGAATTAGCGGGGTTTTAGTCACAGTCACTGTTCATTATCTTCTACTGCAAAATCCCAGTCTCCTTGCTCGAGCTTCACGAACCTTGGCGAGTGTGGAAGGGTCTTGATTTGTTTCGTCAAGGTTCTTGCATGGAGTCGATTGGTTGTAGTTTGAGTTCTTTATCGTTGGCTCAATTCAGGGCGAAGAGTTTTTCGGTTCAGGAGTTGTTATTTGGTTCTTACCGGAGACCTCCATCGCCGATTCTTCATGCATCGGTCGCTCAGAGCTTTCCGGAGCTTCGAAGATCTACTTCTCTTGCTGCTAATGGTACCTTGATGGCCAATTCCGTGCCGGTGTGTTGTTCTGTTTATTATCATCATCATCATTATTCCTGTTTTTCGTGTTTTATGTGTGAGTAATGTTGAATTCGAGTTGTTGGTTAGTTCGTCTCGAATGTTTCTTTGTGATTGAGATGAATATACTTTCTCGATTTGAATTTTCTGGTAATTTTAATTTGATGCGACTTGGAGAAACTTTAATTTTGATTGAGTTGGTGCTTTGTTAAAAAAAACTTAACGAATTTACATAATGCTTTTGAGGTATGGAGCTTAGTAAATTTTGATGTTTCATTCTGATTGTTACGAAATTGACAAATAAAAATGTAGGAAAACGTAAAAGAATAAAGAATCGACACAACAGATTTACTTGGTTCACGAACCGGCAGAGATGGAAATTTTTTTAAAATGTAACTTACTAACAGTGTGTTAAAAATTTTCATGCGTCCATGGGGCACTGGTCAGGTGCCCAGCTTTCATACTTGGTCATTCAAAGCGCCAAATAATAGATTCAAAACATTCTAACATAAATCATTAATTGCTGCTGATTTTTTTATGTTCCTCTTTATTTGATTTCGAGAAGTCAGGGTTGTACTTGAAATTTATACTTATGATCATTCATTTTTCTACTGAATAACTATACTTCTCTGGCTTCTTCTCATTTGTAATTTTTGCAGGGTATTAGAAATTTATTCTTTCTTTAATATTTTGATATGCAGTCAAGAAGTGGTGTTTATACAGTTGGTGACTTTATGACTAGGAAAGAGGAGTTGCATGTTGTAAAGCCCACAACCAGTGTTGATGAAGGTAGTTGATATTTTTGGAAAATTTCCTCCAACTTATTGGCAAAATGTGGCTTATTGTGTCTGTTTATGCTCATACAGCCTTAGAAATTCTGGTGGAGAAAAGGATCACAGGATTTCCAGTAATTGATGACAATTGGAAATTGGTATCATTTCATTTCCCATGTTTATTAGAGAGATTTCTCCTCTATAGTTATTTTCTTATCTTGTTGGCCTGTTTGCAAGTGTTTCTGGTTATCTAATATCCGCATATTGCCCCACGAAATGTTACCTCTGAATTGTTGAGTTCTGTCCAGGATTTTGCATCAAATTGTTTACTTGAATCGTCAAGTTTTCACTTTTCACTCTATGACTTGTATGATCATGAGAGAATCTAATTTTTCGGTCCGTTCCCAAACCAGAATTAAATTGGGAAAACATATGTTTGTTTACCCCATGATTTGTTTTGAATGTCTTATTGAACTTGAAAGTCAAAAAAGATGGCACATGTTGCTTATTGCTATACAAGTCAATTCCTTGCCATTTTTTCCAGTTCCTGATCAGGATGAATGCAACCTTTAGTGCTTATAATTCGTGTGAATTGAAGCTCATGTGATTTTTTTTCCTGCTCTCATACACCTTTATCTGTATTATCGATGAAGTGTACGATTGATTTAAATGGCCTAACGTTGGATATTTAATCATCGATGCTCATAATAGAAATTACTTCTTAATTCAGGTTGGCGTAGTTTCTGACTATGACTTGTTAGCACTAGATTCCATCTCAGGTATATTTGAAATTTCTTGTTATTCCTGTCAGCAAGTTGTCTAATTCCCACTCCTTGCCACTACCATCGTTTATCCCGTTTGGGAAAGATTGCTCATTTGTCTTATCTTTGGTGTTTGTTGCATCTTTAACTGTGATTGTTTTTCAGGAAAGAAGTGAATTTTGCTTTTCTAGATTTTATATTTATACAACTCAAGTTTCTGTGCTTGATTCTTCTTTTCCTTTACTTTTTTCAAAGATTAGCACCGACTTTTTTTGCATGTCTAGAATTTTCCCCAATTTTTTCTTTATGTGAAAGATACATAGTTGTATCACTCGTGAATTATGTTAGTCATCACCTTAATGTGAGAATATTTGGTTGGTAAAGAGGGTGAAGAATTTGGCTAAGTCTTTGATTGTTATTGTGAAATTTGAGAAGAAAGAATAAAGGTCAAAATATCATTTTTGTTTTTATTATTTGGATTCCGTTCCATTTTAGGTCCTACACTTTCAATTAATCTTAAACTTAAAATTGGCCCACTTACTTTTAATAAATCTAAAATTAAGTAATTCTCATTCATAGTTAGTTTTTATTGAGATTGGTTAAATAATAATAATAATTTTCTTGATTTTCATACAAGAAAAGAAATCCCGGAAATATTGTTAAGATTTATTGATAGTAGTAGTACAAGAACTAAATTTGGCATTTAAAAGTATAGGGATTAAATTAGAACGAAACCCAAATACAAGGACTGAAATGATAGTTTAACACAATTAAGTTACTTTGGTTCCAAGAAAAGACTAATTTCCTTTTCTATATTACAAATGGTTTTATAGATGTGGATATTGCAGAATTTTGGTTTTGGAATCTGAGGAAATTGGTCTGACTGCACTTGTATAGGTTCAACTATTTTAGAGTGATGAATTTTCAGTGTTCTAATTAGGTGGTGGAAGGACAGATACAAGCATGTTTCCTGAAGTTGACAGCTCCTGGAAAGTACGCATTGACCTCCTTCTTTTCCTTTTCTTTTATATCATTTTTGCGTTTATTTCTAGTTGGTTTGTTTCACACCTTTTGCCATCCATGTTCCTGATGACTTTATTTGTGCAATAATTTCATCCTGAGTATTAAATGAAGTAGAAAACTCAACTTTATAAGAAGAAATTACATTCATTTGGGATGTTAAACGCGCCCATATTTCAATTGCCTACCACTTACTAGTTTTTGTGGAAATATTCTGCCCAAATGATGTCTCTAATCCTAAATCATCCTTGTAGACATTTAATGAGGTACAAAGGCTTCTAAGTAAAACTAATGGAAAGGTGGTCGGCGATTTGATGACAACAGCACCTCTTGTTGTTCGAGAAATTACTGATCTCGAGGATGTTGCTAGGTTCAAAAACACTTTTCTCCACTGTTTCCGTATCATATCATTCTTTTGTCCTTGTGCCTGAATTTTTAAGCGTGTTCCTTTCTATTTATCAAATGCAGATTATTGCTTCAGACGAAGTATCGCCGACTTCCCGTGGTCGATGCCGATGGAAAGCTGGTAAGAGAGAATCTATTCGACTCTTCTATTTTGGATTTGATGGTTATTTCGTAGCGTAAAATTATGAAATCTTTAATGAAGGTTGGAATTATTACAAGAGGAAATGTGGTAAGAGCTGCTCTACAAATTAAGCGTGCTGAAGAAAACAGAACATGATTTTCCTATTAGCTAGAATCAGAGTCAATCTGTGCTGGTCAGTTAGCATAGAGGATTCTGAAGTGCAATCATACAATTTTGGCTCATGATTGTATAAATATTACAGCATAACCAAAACTTGAAAGACATAAATGGCATTAGCATGCTCAAACAGTCTCATTTCGACCTCTCTTTTCCTTTTTGCTTCTATATTTTGAATCCCAAGTTTGGATTATCCTTATGATTTTATTGTATTATAGTTCATCATTTGAGAGCAAGCATTGAAAAGGACAATGCCAACGGACCTCTCCATATCTCCACATATTATCTACTTTGGGTATAAACCCTTGTGATTTTGCTTTTGGAACCACCCAAAAGGTCTTATACCAATGAAGATCATTGTCCTTATATATTTATGATCATTCTCTTTCCTAACTAATGTGAGATTTTGTTCACATTCCTAACAAACTGAAAATGTGTTAGGGTTAATTCTAAGTCTATTTCCTAAATTTTTCGTCTATTATAAGTTTTGTGTGAAATAGATCTCTAACATTTTCTTTTATAATAGAAGGAAAATGGAAGAATTTATTGGACATTAAATAGGACATTATACTTTTGGTCACGTGTCTAGTTAGTTTATAACTTTTTTGACATTTAAAATTCTTTTAGACATTTTTTAAGTTCATTAACTTATAAAGTTTTAGTGAGCATTTTTATACAAATTTGAAAGTTGAAGATTAAATTTAGGGAATAATTTGATACAAATTTTAAAGTTATATCTAAAATCTCACTGCTTATTTTTAATATTTAGCTTTTCCAGAATTTTCAGTTTTATCTTCCATTCAAAAATTTTTTTAGAAATAAATTAAATTTGAAAAAAAAAAACCCACAAAAAGTATCGATATTTATATTTAACTTCATTTAATATTTATTTATTTTTAATCCCATTCAATTTTTTCACTGATTTTTTACATCGTTTCACATGAAGCTTGTGAGTTTTGCTTCTTTTAATATCCAAAACTTCTAAGAAACAAAATAAATTTTTTCTATTGAATTTTTACATCATTTCATCTCAAACTTGAATGGACGTGAATTTAATTTCTTTTACCATCTAAAATTTTTATTTTCAAGATAAAGTTTAGGTCATACAAATAGAAGATCAAACAAGAAATTTAATAGTATTATAACTTAGAAAGTACTGGTCCAACATAGCATAATTTATTTGATAGTGACAATATTACTCTCAAATCATATTATGTTCAAAATTTCTTACATAATAGGAAGTATGTCATGCATGAGTATCAAAGTATCAATATCAACTTCAATAGTACTAATAGGAGAATACCTTTGATCAAATCATATTTCATCTAATTGAGGATATAGAGATACAAAAATCATAATATTAAACATGAATACAAATAACATAACATGAAACCTAATATAATATGCATACAAAAACCATAATATTAAACACAATATAATCAACGTAAAATAATATAGATATGAAAGGTACATAATCGTAAACTTATATAACATAAATAACAAGAATACAAAAATCATAACATTTAATTTATATAAGATAACATAAGATAATAAGGGTATAAAAATCATAACATTAACCATCAAAGGGGTATAAAAAATATAACATTAAATGTAGCATAACATGATGAAAAATAAAGGAGAAAAAGAGAATTTTACAAGTAGATAGAGCTCGAGAGAAAATGAGATGAACATTAAAGAACTTGAAATTTGAGAATGATGTGGAAGAAGTGATTTGGTAGATGTGTTTATAGGAAAAATTATTAGTTTTTAATTTATTTTTAAAAATTCTTTTGTTTGAAAATGAGGATTTTGGATCGTAATAAAATACAAAATTCACACCAATTCAAGTTTGAAATGAAATGATCTAAAAATCCAATGGAAAAGTTTGCGCAAGGTTAAAATAAATATGTTATTTTTCTCAAATTTTATTTATTGAAAATTAAAATTTTAGATAGTAAAAAAAACAAAACACACATCAATTCAATTTTGAGAGGTGAAATGATGTGAAAATGCAATGGAAAAAATTCGAATGAGGTTAAAAATAGATGTAGGTTCTTCTTATTATTATTTTTCTTTCAAAACTTGTTTCTAGGAAATGAAAGTTTAGGATGGTAAAAATAATAAAACTCATAAATTTAATTTTTGAGGTGAAATGATTTGAAAATTGAATGAAAAAAGTTTAAATGAACTTAAAATAAAGGTAAGTTATGTTGTTTTTTTTTTTTTTTTTTTTCAAATTCAATTACTTTGGAAATAAAATTTTTATATTGAAGATAAAGCTGGAAACTGAAAAAATTAGCAGTTTGAAAAAGCTAAAATATTGAAAAAGATAGAAAAAAACGATAAAGAAAACAATACAACATACTGACAATATTTTAGAGATATTATGAGTGATATTTCCACGCTAATTCACCAATATATACATGATTTTGTTGAGCTAGAGATATATCAATAAAATGATATATTGCCAATAAAAAATCAACAATGTCAACGATAAATTGTAGATTTTCGTAAAAAATGATGTTACCATCGATATCGAAGACTTGATTCTATAAATTTTAAAATGTCACAATAATTTTATCCTAGGTTATAATGAGGTGGGTCCCATATTTTTATTGCACTTTACCATCGTGAGAGTACAAGGATTACGCTTAAATTGGTTAAAAGTACAATAACTAAATTTCACTAAATTATAGAAAATAATGATATAATTTTGTATTTTGTTTAATTTCAAAATTTTGAATAATACCCATAGTTAAAAAAAGGTTAAAGAAAAAGTTAAAAATTCCTTTATTAATGAATATTATGGAAATTTTTATAAATAGAAAAATCATATTTTATAGCAAAAAGTTTAGGAATGTTTTGGAACTTTTTATTATAAAATTTAAATATTTTTAAATATATATATTTTTATATTAAAAAAAGTCCCTTATGTTATTGTAATTAACAGAAAAATACCTTTATACTATAATAATAAAAAAAATATTTTTTTGTTCAGAAGTATTTTGGATATAAAATATTAACCACGAAGCTAATAATAAATGTATTTGTTTTGTTTTTTTTTTTTTTTAATTACAAATTCAAAGGTATTGTTAAAAATTTTGAAAATTTAAAATGATTTGGAAATAAAATGTAAAGTTTAAAGGTATTTTTTTTATATATAATTTAGCGGACTAAATTTACACCATTGAAAAGTTATGAACGGAAAATGGAATGAAAATCAAAGTACTGACCAAATGATATTTTAATTAAAAATTTTATTATTACTTTTTCTTTTGTTTTGAAAAAATAAACCTAATGTATACAGTCTCTGGGGTCGCTCCTCCCGTCGAATTCTCTCCCTCTCTCGGCTGATCTCCCTCCCTCAACCTCACCGTGTACGCCGCCCCCCGCCGTCGACCTCTCCGTTTTCGCCGCCGCCGGCCCCTCGGCCACCCTCACTCGTTGCCGACCCCGCCTCAACCTCCCTCTAATTCTTTCTGATTTGAAACATTTCCAAACTCAAGGTTTCAAGCAGAGGGTAAATTTTAGGAATTAGGCTGGCATATTTTTGGTTGCAATGTGGAGTGAGCTTCTGTAGTTTAGATTGTGTGCTAGAATAATTTTCTTATGCCCGTTGAGTTTTTAAATTTGGCAGAGTCTTAAACTGAGAGGTTGCACCTACATGTTATATCAATAATTTGATGAATAATGTGATAAGAGATGAAAGTGTTGATTTTGTTGGAATAGGAAGTGAAGAGATGATGTTCTCTCATCTATAGTTTCTTATGTTGAATTATATGTCATCTTTTAGGTTATTAACTATCTTCAATATTTAAAGATCACGTTTCTTTTCTTTTGGTTTTCAGGATTTCATTTCTCTGGTGAATTTTCATTCGAGCTAGCAATTTCGTGATCATGGTTGGTTGGCAGAGATATATACGATCCATGCTTGGTCATGTGCAAAAGAGAGTGGAATCGAGTTACAGTTTAGCTGCCAACTCTAGTTATCGTTTGCAATCCTCTCTTTCATATGGTGAGTTGTATTTTCTTTCGATTGAATGTATGAATCACACAAGACCTTCCTCTAGCCCATTCAAGCTCTAGTTTTCATCTAAGCTTTCTTTTGATCGAATGTATGAATTGGGTTTTACTTTTGAAATATGTTTTAGGTGTATGTGTGATATATATATGTGTGTGTGTATATATATTTTAATCTTTTTACATTTACTAGTGTTTGTGGTTTTTATATACGGTGCATGCTTGGATTAGTTTGTGTCATACTTTTTACTCTTGTACTAACTACTAAGTCAATTTAATTCTTAATTTTTTTTAAATTTCGTTCAACCAAACTTTGAACTTAAATCCTAGAGGCTATTTGGAATTATTTTGAGACACAACTTGATGCTTTTTGGAACCAACTGTTTTTTTTTTTGTTCTTGAATATGAGTAGTGGTTGGCTTGGACCCTTTTCAGAATAATTTAAGTTGTTAGACCTTTCAAAATCATTGAAGTATGGATATTGATTTGATGGAATATGGAATAACCTTAACCCTTTCAATCTACTTCAAAGTTGTTCTTAAAAGTTGAAAGTGGTTGAGAAAACAAAGCAGGAACAACTTCCAAGCAACCCTTTAGTGATTCAGACATTGCGAAAACCTTCCTCTCAATGCTCTTTCCCCCCTCCCCCCAACTCATAGCAGGTGGCCTTGCTCGATTGCCCCTCTCTCTCTCTCCTCCCCTGCCTTTGACCACCCTCTCATGCCCGTTCATTATGGTCCAAACATACACAAGGTCCTTGGCCATTGGCCACAAAACTTTCCCCATCACTGTGCATGAGGATGAAGCTAGTAATGGGAATCATGCCTACATCATAGGTGATAGGACACATGAAGCATGCGATCTTCCCCCTGACCTTTGGTTTAATAACATCATCTCCTCCATTGCTGGATGTTGCAGAGGTCTCATATGCATTTCTATGAAACCCCTTTGAGCACATCTGAAGGGCCTTGAAATAAAGGCCGAGGGTAACCCACCCAGTTTCCTTCCGATTGACTTAAATATCCTTTCACATCTCTCTAGAGCCATCTTATAAGCTAAAGGTTTCAGTCTGAATTGGAGAACAAAGCTTTTGAAGAAGATGCCTCCTTTAGTGGGTCCTTTCTATTGTATTTTTTTTTTAATGCAGAGGGAGACCTGGATCACATGCTTTAGAGTTGTGAGTTTGCAGTGTCTATGTAGAATTGATTTTCCTAGGAGTTTGGTTTAGATAATATTAGAGACTCAATCTGTGAGTTCCTTCTCCATCCATCTTTAGGGAGAATGGTATTTTTTATGGTTTGAGGGGGTGTGTGCTCTATTATGGGATCCTTGGGGGGAGAGAAATAACAGAGTTTTTAGAGGTGTGGTGAGGGACCATTTTGATGTTTGGTCCTTGGTGAGTTTTCATGGTTCTCTTTGGGTTTTGATTTTGAAGACTTTTGGTAACCATTGTGCACACAATATTTACCTAATTGGAATCTCTTTAGGGCTTTTGTGGGCTTTGATTTTTCATTTATTTCCAACACTTCGGATAGGCGAAAGGATCTATGTCTATCCCCAACTTCCTTTCAATCCACATCGGCAAATTGAGGCTCTCTCTACTGGGAGTCATCAAAGGAGGATATGCCCGTGCATTCTTTCATTTTTTCTCAATGAAAGTATTTGTTTCTCTTTAAAAAAAAAAATCGTCTCCCCACTTAATAATTTATATCTCCCATTTCTTCGATGAAAATTATATCTCCCATTTTGAAATGCCGAGCAAGGTTGTACGTAAGATTGTTAGAAGGTTGTTTGTTCAAAGGTTGTTCGTGAGATTGATGGACTTTTTGCAGTTTCTTGTTGGAAGGCAACGCTGATGGTTATGTCTTGATCATCGTCAAATGAGACAAAATCCTTCCTATTGAAAAGGGTGGTTTGGATTTCCTTAGTATCAAAGACAAAAATCAAGCTATTATAGTTTTAGCCAGGTGGATATGGTGGTATCAAAGTAACGAAAGGCTCTATGGAGAATGACTAGGCTTTAAATTAGCACCTACTGCTTCTCTCCACAATAGTCGAGGCCTACGGAAGAACATTATTAAACAAGCAACAGTCCTTAATCCATGATGTTGTATTATCCAAATAGCTTCCCCTTGCTCTTTTCCATCTCCAACAGAAAGATGGCTTCTGCCAAAGATTTGTGGAGGGATGATTTGGCTTTCTGCGACCTAGATTTCAGAAGAAATTTGAGTTACGAAGAAGTTTCTGAATGGGTTGAGTTGAGCGTTTTATTATCCAAAGTCTGATTAGCCAGTCAGGATGACATGTGGGTGTGTCCTCTTAAAAAATATGGGATTTTTTTTTCCATGAAATCATTGCTGCAAGGTTTCGATTGTTCCTCAACGGGCGATTCTTGTCTATTCACTAAAGCTATTTGGTGTAATTTCTTTCATTTTATCTCAAGGAAAGCTTGACTTTTTCATTGAATATGAAGGCCATTGTGCATAATGCTTACCTAAAAAAAATAGAATTCTTTCTTTAGGAGCTGTCTCATAGGGCAATAAACAATTATGATAAGCTTTCGAAGCATCTTCTTTACACATGAATCTTTCTCCAAATCGATGCATCCTTTGAAAACATGATTTGGAATCATAGGGCCACATTTTCATAACTTGCCCTTTTGCCCACAGATTTTGGAAGGATATGTTGGTGACACTCAGCTGGTGGGTGGTCCTCCTAAATGATCCTTCATTCTTCAAAATCACCTTCTCTCGGGCCATCCTTTCAAAGACAAGAAGGAGATCCTACGGGAGAATTTATTTTGTTATTTTTTCTTGTACTTTTCTGTAGTTAGTGTGGTTAGAAAGAAATAAAAGGATTTTTGGAACCAAGGAAAGGGCCTATGGACTTTTTTGACAATGTTCTTTTCTTGCCTTTATTTTGCTGTAATTGTAAATTGAATTCTCATAGCTTTGCCTCTCTTTTGTCTCATTGAAGAAGTTCAATGTAACTTTGTAAGACTCCTTGATTCCTTGCACTGAAAGACAACCAACAGGACAGAAAACAGAGAGGAATAGAGTAATAAAGAACAGAACGATCGATATGCCCTTTATTTATTTACTTCTTCTTCAAGCCTCATGTAAGCTCATAACAACTCTCCTTGAAAATACTTCCCCAAAATACACCAGCACTCTCCCCCCCTAGCACTCTTCGGCTGATGACCTAAAAGAAAAAAAGAAAAGAAAAACACTCCTCAGCACCTTTGAGAGAGCCAGACACTTCTCTCCACCAAAGCCTGCTCAGCTTTTCACCACATTCTTCTCTGCCCTCCTCCTGTACCACTATTGTCCTTTATAACTGCCTAGTGGTCCCCCTCTTCAACATTCCCTTCTTCTACTTCTTTAATTGAGGGCTCAATTCCCTTTTTACCCCTTCGTTTATTGGTATAAATAATTTGTGGCCTTACAATACCCCCCTTCTCGAAAAGAACCTTGTCCTCAAGGTTGAAACGAGGGAATTGTTGGTTCATGGCTCGTACGTCTTCCCAAGTAGCTTCATTTTCCGACATTCCCCTCAATTTGACCAGCCATTCATTGGTAGCTAAATCTCCATTCCATCTTACTCCCAGTCCTGTCTCCGGGGTCGTTTGTAGCTCAAATTCCTCGGTTAAGATAGGCGGATGTTGTTGTACTTGATGGCCTTGTCCCAATTTCTTTTTCAATTGCGATATATGGAACACGTTATGTACTGCAACCTCAGCCGGCAGGGCTAATTTGTATGCAACTTCCCCCACTCGCTCGACTACTCGATAAGGATCATAGAACCATGGTGCCAGTTTCTCACTCCTCTTCGTTGCTAAGGATTTCTGCCTATATGGTCGTAATTTCAGATATACTTCTTCTCCCACTTCAAAAATCGACTCTCTTTTATGTTTGTCTGCCTGTTTCTTCATCCAGTTTTGAGCAATGGCCAAGTTTTCCTTCAGTGCATTGAGAGCTAGATCTCGTTCTTGTAGCTATTGTTCCATCGCATTGTTGAAGGTCTTTCTATCTCCATATGTGACTAAGGGTGGAGGAGGCTTTCCATAGATTGCTTGGTACGGGGTTGTCTTGATAGAGACGTGGAAGGTCGTGTTGTACCATAGTTCAGCCCACGCTATCCACTTGTTCCATTTCTTCGGTTGCTCATTACAAAAACAACGAAGATAAGTCTCGAGGCAGCGATTCACCCTTTCAGTTTGCTTGTCTGTTTGTGGATGGAACGAAGTACTCCTCTTCAATTGAGTCTCCATGGTCGTGAACATCTCCTTCCAAAAGTTACTCAAAAATATCTTATCTCTATCGGTTAAGATTGATAAGGGAACTCCATGGTGTCGAACCACTTCTTGGACAAATATGTCAGCTACTTGTTTGGCCGAGAAGGGGTGTTTGAGGGGTATGAAGTGTGCATACTTACTTAAGCGGTCTGCTACCACCATTATGGCATCATAGCCCTCTACCTTCGGCAAACCTTCCACAAAATCCATGCTCCAATCTTCCAAAATCAGATAAGGAATGGGGAGGGGTTGTAGTAAATCAGCAGGAGTTAGAGTTTCATATTTGTTCCTTTGATAGATTTCGCATCCTTCCACATATTTCTTCACATCGGTCTTCATTCCTTGCCAATATAGTTTCCCACTCATCCTTTTATAGGTCCTCAAGAACTTGGAATGCCCCCCTAGCACTGAATCATGGAATGTGTGAAGCAGAGAAGGGATCAAACTAGACCTTTGGGAGAGCACCAGTCTGTCTTTATAAGTTAACCTGTCATGCTGCCATCTATTTTTCGATTTCCCCTCCGGATTTTCCTTCAAGATGGTGATGATCTTTTGGAGTTCCTCGTCCTCCTCAACCTCCTTCAAAACTACCTCTATGTCTATTATGGTTGGAGCTGATAAGACACACAATTCCACATGAGCCGGCACCTTGGATAATGCATCAGCTGCCTTGTTTTGCAGGCCTGGTTGATATAAGATCTCAAAGTCGTATCCAAGTAATTTTGTCAGCCAACGTTGAAATTGAGGGCACTTCTCGTTGTTCAATCAGGAATTTTAAGGCTTTTTGGTTTGATATCACTGTGAACTTACTCCCCAACAGGTAATGCCTCCATTTTTGCACTGCTAGGACTACTGCCATCAATTCCTTCTCATAAATGGACTTGGCTTGAGCCCTCGTTGATAGTTTCTGACTGAAGTAGGCTATAGGCTTTGATTCTTGAGATAACACAACACCTAACCCAGTTCCTGAGGCATTGGTTTCTATCACAAAGCGCTTGGAGAAGTTGGGGGGGCCAAAACCGGGGCTGTCACCATGGCTTGCTTAAGCTTTTTGAATGCCTGATTGGCTTCTTCATCCCATTTGAACGAGTTCTTCGGAAGGAGCCTGGTAAGGGGAGCTACAATACTTCCATACCCCTGAACAAATCTCCTATAATACCCAGTGAGTCCTAGGAATCCCCTCAATTCAGATATATTTTGCGGCGGTGGCCATTCTCTCATCACCTTGATCTTCCCATCATCGACTTCTACCCCTTTGACTGATATCCAGTGGCCTAAGTATTGGACCCTGGTTTGGCAAAATGTGCATTTTTTTTTTATTTGCATACAATCTATGATCGCGAAGGACATTGAATACTACTCCCAAATGTGTCTCATGTGTCGATATGTTCGGGCTGTACACCAAGTTATCGTCAAAGAAAACTAGTACAAACTTACGAAGGAATGGTCGAAGAACCTGGTTCATCAATGATTGGAAGGTGGCCGGGGCGTTTATGAGACCAAAAGGCATCACTAGGAACTCGTAATGACCTTCATGAGTCCTAAAGGCCGTCTTTTCAATGTCCCCTTTGTTCATTCTGTTTTGGTGGTAACCCGACCTCAAATCAAGTTTGGAATAAACTGTTGACCCGTGCAATTCATCTAGCAACTCTTCAATGACTGGTATAGGAAACTTGTCAGCCACAATCGCTTGGTTCAGCTTCCGGTAGTCGACACAAAATCTCCACCTGCCATCTTTCTTCTTCACCAGCAGAACAGGGCTGGAGTAGGGGTTGTGACTTGGTCGAATGATTCCGGCCTTGAGCATCTCTTCCACCAATTTTTCAATCTCTTCTTTTTGGTCATGGCCATACTTCTCATTACACCTAAAACAGAGCCCCTTGTCAAGTCATTCCCGAAACTCACTATCAGAAAGGCGCTTCATCGGTGGATCCTTCTTCATGAAGTTGCTTTTCATAGGTAATGTAATTCGTTTGGTCATCTGCACTTCAATGGTTTTTCCACTCTTCCTTTCAGTCGTCAAACTTTCCTTCATTTGGGCTTCCTTTTTGCCTGGCCCAACTACCCTCAGATTGGCTAAAGCCAACTTCAGGGCCATGTTCCTGTCGCTCACCAGCTGGGCTTCGTGCATACATTCTTCCAATGTATTCGGTTTTCTACTAATAATCTCGGCCCTCAACGTCAATTCCAGCCCATTTATGAACGCATCCTTGAGAACATCTTCGGCCAAATTGGGTAAGGGTGCCGAATAAGTCACAAATTTCTTCACGTAGTCAGAATACGATCCTTCTTGCCTTATCCTCAACAATCTCGCGCCTAGACTCCTTTCTCTGGTAGGTCTGTAATACTCGAACATCCTCCTCTTCAGCTCCTCTCAAGTACTGATGGGTCTTCGGTTGTGGCTCCATCGGAACTAGTCAACTTCATCTGGCCCAAAACTGATGACGGCTACCTTTACCTTCTCCTGATCAGATAGCTAGTGGATCTCAAAATAATGCTCGGCCCTGTACACCTATGATTCTGGGTTCTCTCCGGCGAAAACAGGTATTTCTAACCTCTTGTACTTGCTTTTGTCAGCTCCTCCTCCTCCATTGTTGGGTGTTGAATCGGCCTCATTGATCTTCCCCTTCATTTTCATTCGTCGTCCATCAGAGGCCCCCGACTCTTCCGCCTTCCGAGCAGCATTGCTCTCCCTCATCTCCTCTGTAAGTCTTTCTATATTCTTGCAAAGCCCCAACAACATTTCCTTCATTTCGGAGACTTCTCGTTTTTTTCCATTCTCTCATCTAATTTTTTTTTTTAGCCATAGCTCGCGTTCGCCCCAGGATGAAGCGGCTCTGATACCACTTGTAAGACACTTTGATACCCTGCACTGAAAGACAACCAACAGGACAGAAAACAGAGAGGAATAGAGTAATAAAGAACAGAACAATCGATATGCCCTTTATTTATTTACTTCTTCAAGCCTCACGTAAGCTCATAACAACTCTCCCTGAAAATACTTCCCCAAAATACACCAGCACTCTCCCCCCCTAGTACTCTTCGGCTGATGACCTAAAAGAAGAAAAGAAAAGAAAAACACTCCCCAGCACCTTTGAGAGAGCCGGACACTTCTCTCCACCAAAGCCTGCTCAGCTTTTCACCATATTCTTCTCTGCCCTCCTCTTGTACCACTATTGTCCTTTATAACTGCCTAGTGGTCCCCCTCTTCAACATTCCCTTCTTTTGCTTCTTTAATTGAGGGCTCAATTCCCTTTTTACTAAATAATTTGTGGCCTTGCAAACTTCTTCGGATTTTAATTTTTTTCTCGCCTTGTTTTCATTTCATTTGATTTAATTTTATTTAAATTTCATATATGACTGAAATTATTTCTATATAGAACTTCTGGTTCAAACATCAATTTTAGCAAATATGATTTTTGGGCATTCACTTGGACATCTCCTCCATGGACTATATTACCTCTTTTGTTGGCTGCAAAATTGGTGCATGGCCTAACTCCTACCTTGGCCTTCCCCTTGGTGGCAAACCGTGCTCACTCACCTTTCTAGAGCCGATTGTTGAGAACATTGATAGTAAGCTCAGAAATTGGGAGCATGCCTTCATATCAAAAGGCGGAGTCTAACTGACTAACTCTTTTTGAAGCCAACCCTACCTCCAAAATCGCTCTGAAGATTGAAAAGCTCATGAGAAATTTTCTATGGGAAGGCCCCATATGATGGGTGGCTCTCACCTCATCCAATTGAAGAAGGGTCAAAAACCAATATCCTATGGTGGCTCGGTATTCATAACATCTAGAAAGAAATATTATTGCACCCCTTGCCAAATGGATTTGGAGATACATGGAGAATATGATGCTCTCTAATGCAAGGTTATTGAAGCTAAATATGGCCTCTCAAAAACAGTCTGAAGTAGTTATCCATAGCTTTGTGATGGAGGTAGGAATAAGATAATTTAGATAAATTCCTAGGTTTCTGATTTGCAGCTTCAGTTGGTCCTTGGCAGTCCCTTCAAATTTGACTGATTTTAGTAAGTCCATCTTCTTGCGGTACCCTTTAAGAGAGGAGAAGCTTACTCTTTGGTGAACTTAATCAGGAGATTTTTTTTTGGAAGCTGTGCTTGAAAGTAATTACAACAATCTCAAAGGCTCTGAAGAATCTTTTGATGCTTTAAATTCTGTCATCTTTATGATTCTTTACTGGTGTAAATGCTCACATCCTTTCTCAATGTCTATCGATACTTTTGGGTAGATGTCTTTTTTGTAAATCCCTTTTTGTGCTCTTGGGACTCTTTCCCTGTTTTGTAATTATTTTGTCCGTCAGACAAATCATTTCCTCTCAAAAGAAAAAAAGTAAAAAGAAACAAGAAAAGTGAAAAAAGAAGAGAGATCTTGTACGGCCGTTAAGGTTGGAATGCAATAAAGAAGTTTTAAAGATGAAGTTGATGATTTAGACAGGAGTCGGAATAAAAAAACGTATGGTTGGTATATTATATCATTATGAAAGATTTGATAACTCCTCTTACCTCTTTATTGGATTGGTTGCTATCCTGGTAACTCTGGCTTTCTAAGAGGACTCCCTCAAAATATTTATCCTATTAATTAGTAATTACAGAACTGGTTTGCATCTGACTAGAATTAGTAGAACCACGACAGAATCTTAAAATTGAAGTTCCTGAGTTGCACCAATTTCTTATGCAGGGGAATTGCCTTATTTACAGAGACTTTTGAAGCCATCCTCTGCAGGCATTGTACAACCTGATTTTCGGTGTCTCCAACAGATGGTACACATGGCAACCATACATCTACTGAATTTCTATGAAATTAATTTTTATTTGAAAAATTCTTTATGGAAAAAAAATCTTCAGAGTATATGTCTTTATTTTATAAATCACTTGAATTCATTATATTTCCTGAAAAATGCCTCTGTCGTATTTTACTTTCTTTTATAGGGAATTTCCAGCTCAAGGATGTTATTAGCAGATAAATCTGAGGAAGCAGTCTCATCTCCTCTGACCTCTGCTTTGGCTTTAAGCAGCGGAAAAGATGGAGATCAAAAAGACCAAAAAGTAGTCTGTAAACCTTCCAAAGTCCAAGCTATATTAAAGGGAATCAAACAGGTGAAGTCTTTAGACTTATTCTTGTCACTTACACAGCAAAAACTTGAGTAAAAGCAGTGAAAGTCATTATTGAGTGAAATTTGTTATTGAAATTTTAGATTTTGTAATTATAGAATTTAATTAAATCTGAAGTTTTTATGATTTTTAAGGCATACCATATCAACTTGCTATTTGGATTCTATATAATCTCTTGTCCTTTCTCTGGGGCCAACCATTAGTTGTTTATTGAAAGCTTTTTTTTTTGGGCAGTAAATTTTGGGTTGGACATTTTCTAATTGGAATTTCCTCCCCGTTTTTGGTCAAGTTTTGTAACTCATTTTCTATAACTGAAAGAGGCTTCCCATGGAAAAAGCATAGAGATTCATTTTGGTTTATCTTTTATTTGAAAAGAATTAACGGGGGAGTTCATTTGAATTTTTCTACCAGAGTCCCAAAAAAGTCAACTTGGTTGCTGCTTTAGTTCGAGGCATGCGAGTTGAAGATGCACTAATGCAGTTACAATTAACTGTGAAGCGAGCTTCAAAAACTGTTTATCAGGTGAAACACCATCTTGCGGTGTGTCACAGGGCTAACACC
Source organism: Benincasa hispida (assembly GCF_027475165.1). Lineage (NCBI taxonomy): Eukaryota > Viridiplantae > Streptophyta > Magnoliopsida > Cucurbitales > Cucurbitaceae > Benincasa > Benincasa hispida. The sequence goes on along the minus strand of NC_143485.1, from coordinate 3,677,215 downwards.
CTTGTGACATGGTGCTTGATGTAGATCTCGTTTATCAATCGCTGTGATCGAATATTTCTTTGATTTCCTTGTTTGGGGAGACTTGAGCTGAGAAATAAGCATACAAATACTTGAGTCTAGTCAACCAGTTTAGCTTCTGGTATTGGCAATTTCGATATGTAGTGGGGGGATGCATTTTTCATGAGCTGGACTAGGTTGAGGAGTTCATTTATTTTTCTTGCAAAAATTGGCCATTTGACAATAGGAAGTACAGTTATTGGTTCTGGAGCTAGAGACTATTTTGTTTTTGAAAAATTAGACATTGACTTTGCAAGGTAACGTGAGTTTCTTCCATGTTATAAATTGTACTCCCGTTTCCTTTGGTATTTCTAAGATTAACTGACGATGTTAAAACTTGTGTCGTGACATTGTGAAGGTTATCCACTCAGCCAAAGCAAATGCAACCCACAACCATGGAATGGATGCCGATCGGCTCCTTATTGGTAAATGAAGCAATCAAAGATGAACCATCGTTTATATTACAAGGTTTTGTTTATTTGACCTCTTGTTATCTTGTACAGCTGAAGCATTTGTGGGTAAGGGATTCTTTATGAAAAGATTATCATATCATGCTAAAGGAAAATGTGGAATCAAAGTTAGACCAGAATGCCGACTAACTGTTGTTCTTAGGGAGACAACACCTGAAGAAGAGGCAGAGATAGCAAAGCTTAAAGTTAGCAATTTCCGCAAGCTTACCAAGCGTGAAAACCGACTTGTACCTCATAAGCTTATTGAAACAACACCTATCTGGAACCGGAAGGGCAAAGCCAAAACGAATGCAGAATGTTGAAAGGCTGCGTAGTATATGATAATAACTGGCTTCCAGTTGAGTTTCCTTATCTCTTTCTACCATTGCATTGTTACTTTCACGTCCTTTGTTCTAGACAAGTTAGGCAGGAAAAGGGATTTTAATGTGGTAGAATGCCCTCAGTTAAGGATAAAATGTTCTTTAATGACATTTTTGATTCATTTACCTAGCTTGTTTTTATAGATTCCTTGATCTCTTTTCTTCGTCCATTTCAATTATGAGATCTCCAAGAAGGATTCGTACTTCATATCTAAGGCAAGTTGTAATCTTCATCATTCTCTTTGATATGGCTGGTTTAGAAGCTTCTGCATTGCCAGTTTGTTTGGAGGTGATTTTTTATTCCTCAATTAGTGCCGAGTCGGTTTGATTTGGCGTCAGCTTCAAGTCTCTCCCTCCCATTCATGACTCTAAAACTTCTGAGTTGAAAATTTGGCCCTTTGTTGGCAGTTCTCCATCTCAAGCAATTCTTTTTGCAACATTTTATGCATTCGTCTATTGGAGGGATCTTTTTTGTGTTTGAAATATATGCAGCTGTGTTATATTCTCAGATAATTTTCAAGTATTGCTCTCTCTTGGCTGTTTTGCATTGCCAAAGTTGCTCTCATAATGTTTAACAAATTAGTTTTGTTGTATGATTAGTTGAGATGCACGACCAAACTACCCGAATACTTACAAGTGTAAGAATTAGACAGCAAATGTGTATGAACTTTTCGTGTTTATTTGGAGTGATGAAAGTTTACATTTCCTTTCTTACTATTTATCCAGAGCTCACCATAAGCATAAAGTGTGATTCAACAAAGGCTTTATTGAGCAAAAGCTATCCCTATTTGGAGGGGACGTTTGGCGTGTAGATTTGAAATGTTAAGTCTGGGAATGTTAAACCTAGAAATTAAGCCGAGAGGTTTAGGTAGTTTAAGTTTAAAAAAACTCTATTTGAAGTGCAAGTTTTGGAAGTCTGGATTTAAGAAACCTTTATTTGAAGTGCAGGCTTAGAAAGTCCGAAAATGTATATATTTATAAATTTTGAATTTGTTAAATATTTTCTTGTATTTAAATTGTGGTTAATTTTTAGATTAATTTCAATTACAATAATAATAATTTGTATTGTATTGGATACAATATGGAACTCTAGGTTATATATTATATTTGATATAACATATAGTTTAATATGTATTATATGATAAAGTAGTTATTATATATATATATATATATATATATATAGAGGTTTATTATTAAAATCAAATTTATTAATTTTAATATTTTTTAATAAAAAATAATAAGTAGTTTTAGGGAAGGAGTTCTAACTCCTTTATTCTCTCCACAATGGAGTCATAGTCTTCCTCATCCTCTAATTTGATCTCTCTCAATTAATGTTATCCCATAGTCAGAGGCCCGCTTCTTTTGGGATCTCATCCCAGAGAATATCACGGTAGCCTTTATGGTGTTGTTCATTTATTCGAGGGAATTTCAATTAAAGAATCGTTCTTCAAAGGTAAGGGTTTTATCCTTATTTTTATTCTTCTATTAATCATTAATAGCATGCTGTAATTTTTTCATTAAATGCATAATTTTGTTGTTTCTTTGTAACTTTTCTGTTTTGTAAAATTTTTGGAAAATTGGGATGATCTGCGTCTTCCGCTACCCTAACCAGAAGCTATTAATAGTGAGCTATAATCCATTTTACAGAACAATACATAGGTATTGGTTGATTTACCTTTTGGAAATAAACCAGTTGAGAGTAAATGAATTTTTAAGAGAGCTAAATGTTGACGACATTATTGATAAGTATAAAGCTCAATTGGTAGCTAAAGGCTTTTGCCAAAAAGAAGGCTAGATTTCTTCGATACCTATTTTGAAGTGACGAGGATTACATTTATAAGAATATTAATTGAAATAGCGACTTTACAAATTTGGAAATACACCAAATGGATGTAAAAATTGCATTTTTAAATGGAGATTTGGATTATGAAATTTATACGAAACCACCTGAAGGGTTTGTTGTTAAAGGACTTGAAGACAAAGTTTTGTAAACTTGTTAAGTCTCTTTATGGGTTGAGACAAGCACCTAAATAATGACATAAAGAGTTTGATCAAACTATATTATCAAATGGATTTAGGATAAATGAGTGTGATAAATGTGTCTATGTTAAAACCATAGATCAAAATTATGTCATTGTTTGCTTGTATGTGGATGATATGTTAATAATGGACACAAATAGAAATGTTACTGATCCCACTAAAAAGATGTTGAAATCAAACTTTGATATGAAAGACTTTGGTCTTGTTGATGTTATCCTTGAAATTCAAATAACAAGAAATCCAAGTGGAAATATACTTTCTCAATCTCATTATATAGAAAAAGCATTAAGAAAATTTGATCATTTTGCAAGTAAGCCGATTGTTACTCTATTTGATTTAAATTGTAATTTGAAGAAAAAAAATGATGAATGTGTGTCTTCTCTAGAATATTCTAGAGTTATTGGTAGCTTAATGTACATAATGAATTGTACAAGACGTGATATTGCCTATTCAGTAGAAAGGTTAGCAAGATACTCCATCAATCCTGGGCATGACCATTGGAATGCGTTAGTCAGAGTTCTAAGGTACTTGAAATACACTTTAGACTATGGATTGCATTATACGAGGTATCCACATGTACTGAAAGGATTTAGTGATACTAATTAGTTTTCTAATAGCATAGAGACTAAATCAACTAGTGGATATATTTTCACCTTAGGTGGAGTAGCTGTATTATAGAAATCTTCAAAATAGATGTGTATAGTGAAGGGATTGAATCTCGCAATGGAAGCGTTTGTGTGAGAATGCCTTGCATCCAACGATTCAATTTTTCATAAACAAATTCATTATACTAAAACAAAATATAAACATGTAAATTAGCATGCTTTAAAGAAAAAAATTAGAACCATTCTTACTTTTGTAGATTCCCCAAGCTTCACGAACAACCCTTTTTAAGTTCCAACGAACGACTCTTCCAACGATCTTGATCACGAACGATTTCTTGATAACAGAGCAATAAATATGGCTTAAATTTTCACATCATTTCACCTCAAAATTGAATTAATGTAAGTTTTGTTTCTTTTGCACAAAAATTTAGAGCCTCGATATTTTCATCGACACCGATATTTCGAACCTTAGGTTGAACAAACCACTCAAACTCCTCCATTAGCAACTGGCCTCTCAACCTTTTTAGGCTGAAATACATGAAAAACAGGGTGAATGGTAGCTAAGGTGGAAATGACAAGTTGTATTCCACTAGACCAAATCTGTCCATAATTTGATAAGGTCTGTAGTATTTGTGGGAGAAGCATCTTTTAGTGAATCATTTCATTCCAACATTTGTTGTTCGAGCATAACATTTATGTTTTTAACTCTCCATACGACAATAACGTAACGTTGTGGTGCAGATGAAATTCTAATACAAAGTATTATACCAATACTCGACTCATAGTGGGCATTTAACCCATTGTTCGAGTCGTTCATTCCAAAAGTATTTTAGGTAAGATACGAAATATTATACCAATACTCGACTCATAGTAGATATTTAACCTATTTCTTGAGTCTCATTGCAAAAACATCTCAAGTAAGTCTCTACACACTTATGCACTATTTTCGTATATTTGTTTTTTCTCGAGGAACAGTTAGATTGCACTGAATCCCATATGGTAATTTTTTATAACAACTATCTGAGCTATACAAAGATAGGTACAACTCAAACAACATCTAAGTATTTCAATAGACCGCTTATGAATGCTACATTTTCGTTCAAAAGTAGACGATGAAAACCTTATCCATGTCGCTATGGATTGGGAAAACCCGTGGAGATTGAAGATTTTGTTGATAAAGAGAGTTGCCTCAAGTATATGGGGGACATACCTATTGGTGTTTTAAATACAGTCGGTATGCCCACAACGCATCATCAAGCTTTGTTGCCCAATCTCTTTGCAAAGGCCTTACTACCTTCTCGAGTATCAGCTTAATCTCCCGATTGGACACCTTGGTTTGACCATTTGTCTGTGGATGGTATGTGGTGGCCACTTTGTGGAGGACATTGTATTTGCACAACAACTCCTTGATATTATGGTTGACAAAGTGGGACCCTTCATCACTTATGATGGCATGGGGAGTGCCAAAACGAGTGAAAATATGTTTCTTCAGGAATTGGGAGACGACCGCCGCATCGCCTGCGGTGCATGCCATTGCCTCTACCCATTTGGATACATAATCGACGGCTAATAAAATATAATGTTTACCATTTGAGGGAGGGAATGGTCCCACGAAATCAATCCCCCATACCTCGAACAATTCAAGCTCCAAGATGGTGTTCATTGGCATTGAATGTTTCCATGAAATGTTACCTGTGCGTTGGCACCGATCGCACTTCATGGCGTAGTCAGCTGCATCCTTAAACAATGTGGGCCAAAAGAATCCACTTTGTAAAACTTTAGCAGCTGTGCGCTGTCCTCGAAAGTGCCCACCATATGGTGAGTCGTGACATTGCGATAATATGCATTGTTGAGCAGCATTTGGTACGCATAATCGCAAAATCTGGTCTGCCCCTCTTTTATACAGATTCGACTCATCCCAATAATAATGTCTGCATTCATGTTTGAGCTTCCTCTGTTGGTGGTAGGTGTAATCTTCAGGAAATTGCTCGCAAACCAAATAATTGACTATGTCTGCATACCAAGGCAATTCTTCAATATGGAATAGCTGCTCATCCGGAAACACCGCACTCACCTCAGACTCATTGCGGTCAACCTTAGGATTTTTCAGTCTAGACAAGTGATCCGCAACTTGATTCTCTATCCCCTTCCGGTCAATTATTTCTATATCAAATTCTTGAAGGAGGAGAACCGATCTGATCAACCTCGGCTTTGCATCCTTCTTTTTCATTAAGTATTTTATTGCCGAATGATCAGTATGGATGAGTACCTTTGTCCCCAGTAGATATGCTCGAAAATTTTCCAATGCAAAAATTACCGTAAGAAGCTCTTTCTCTTTGGTGGTATAATTTGTCTGAGCACGATTTAATGTTTTACTCGCATATGCGATGGGATGCAAGATTGTTTTTCTCTTCTGTGCCAAAGCTGATCCTATCGCATACTCGCTTGCATCGCACATTATTTCAAAAGGAAGTGTCCAGTCTGGTGCAATCAATACGGGTGTGGTAATTAGCGTATTCTTCAATACTCTGAATGCATTGAGGCAGTTGTTGTCAAAATCAAATTTTCTGTCAGCCTCTAACAACGCACTCAACGGTCACGCTATTTTGGAAAAATCTTTGACAAAGCGTCTGTAGAATCCAACGTGCCCCAAGAAGCTTCGTACAACCTTCACGCTTGTTGGATGTGGAAGTTTTTCAATTGCTTCGATTTTTTCTTTGTCCACCTCCAACCCATCCCGGGAAACCTTGTGCCCCAACACAATGCCCTCCTTTACGATGAAATGACATTTTTCCCAGTTAAGTACCAGATTCTTCTCTTCACATCTCTTCAGTATCTTCTCCAAGTTGACTAGACAGACTTCATAAGTGTTCCCATAAACAGAGAAGTCATCCATAAATATTTCGACAGAGTCCTCAAAATAGTCCGAAAAGATGGCCATCATGTACTTTTGGAACGTGTTTGGCGCATTGCAGAGGTCGAACAACATGAGGTGAAAAGTAAAGTCCCATATGGATAGGTGAATGTGGTATTGTCTTGGTTTTCTGGAGCTATCATAATCTTGTTGTACCCGATATAACCATCCAGAAAGCAATAAAAGTCATTTCCAGCTAGACGGTCTAACATTTGATCAATGAATGGTAGAGGGAAATGATCTTTCTTTGTGGCCGCGTTCAGCTTGCGGTAATCCATGCAAATGCGCCACCCAATGACGGTCCTTTGTAGTATTAATTCATTGTTTTCATTCGGGACTACCATCATGCTGCCCTTTTTCGGCACACACTGCACCGGGCTGACCCACGTGCTATTTTCTATAGGATAGATAATGCCCGCATCTAACCATTTAAGGATCTCCTTTTTGACGACCTCTTTCATCGCAAGTTTGAGTTTGCGTTGATGTTCGATCGTTGCTTTGTGATCTTCTTCAAGACGAATGCGGTGCATACAATACGCTGGGCTGATTCCTCTAATGTTAGCGAGCATCCAGCCAACTGCTCACACATGTTTCCTTAAAATGCTCATCAACGCATTCTTCTGGTCTTCGTTGAGCTCAGATGAAATGATAATTGGCAGGTTCTCGTTCTGCCCCAAAAACGCGTACTTTAAATGACTCGGCAGGGTCTTTAATTCCAGTGTTGGTGGTTCTACTAGGGATGGTTGCGTTGTTTGTCTTTCTTCTTTTTATGTTGGCTCTTCTTCTTGATTTGCAATCATCTCCTCTTCCTTGCTTGTTTTTGTCATGATCGTATTACAGGCAGCAACGGATGCGCTGGCATCCTCTTCTTCATTCTCTTCATCAAACTTTTCTTCTTCAATCGAATTCTGGTCATCATCCGAGTCATGCAGGTCTTCTTCATCCAGAAACTTCATGGCACGAATTATGTTAAACTTGAGCTTCTGTCCATTGATACTCAAAGTGATTTCCCCTTTATGCACATCAATATGAGCATGAACTATTGATAAAAATGGTCGTCCCAGAATGATGGGCACATCTTTGTTGGCCTCGTAGTCCAAAATGATGAAGTCGGCTGGTAGGATAAATTTGTCAATGGTTATCAGCACGTCCTTCACCTTTTCCTCTGGATGCACTAGAGATCTATCGGCCAGTTGGAGAGTCATCGTTGTGGGCACAAGTTTCCCCACATTCAGCTGCCTAAAGATCGATAGAGACATCAAATTTATGCTGGCTCCCAGGTCACACAAGGCTTGCCCGATGTACAGTCCTCCTATGGAGAAAGGAATAGTAAAGCTGCCAGGATCGCTCATCTTCGGTGGAATTATTGATTTTGAACTTTGTGTTAACGCCACCTTGGCAAACTTACCAGCTCCCCTCTTCTTGGTTACCATATCCTTCAGATACTTTGTGTAGGCAAGCATTTCCTTAATCGCTTCATTGAATGGAATATTAATATGTAATTGTTTTAACAAAGACAGAAAGCGTTGGTACTGTACCTCTTCGTTCTTTTTCTTCCTTATTCTCTATGGGAAATGGGGTAACTGCACTTTCACGGTTTCCATCTTAGTTGGCTTTGAGGTCGACGCAACCTCTAGTTCTACTGCTTCTTTTTCTCCTTCTTCTTCTTGCGTCACCGCAATTTCAGGTTCAGCCGCAATGGGAGCTGTCTGACTAAGCTTCTTCTTTTCTCCCTCCACAGTCTTCCCACTTCGCAATGTCACAACCTAATATTGTTCTTTACCTGATCCCCTTGGGTTGCGTGGGAGTTCTGTTGAACTCGGCAGAGCCTTTTGCGGTCTACTCTTCAGCTCACTCGCAATCTGGCCCATCTGTAACTCTAGGTTGCGGATGGATGTAGCCTGACTTTGAAACAAAATTTTGTTTTTCTCTATGTATTGCTTCAATAGGCTTTCCACGGAAGAGGATTGTAGTGGTTGTGAGCTACTTGCTTGATTGTTTGTCTGACCGTTGTTGTGTAGGAAGAATCTTGGTGGCCCTTCTTTCTACACCATAGATTGGAAATTCTGTTGCCGATTCTTCCAAGCAAAATTGGGGTGGTTTCTCCATCTGGGGTTGTAGGTATTCGAAAAGGGATTATTTTTCACAAAGTAAATGGATTGTGGTTTTTGCGGGCAGTCTTCCATTGCGTGCCCATCACCGCAAGTTGCACACCTTGCAGTGTTTTCACTAATTGCGTTGATTTGCCCATTTTGCGGTGTTGGGCTGTTGATCGCAATTCCCTGTATTAAGTTCATCATTGCGGTCATCTGATTTAGTAGTGAAGCAATATCATCATTACTTGTGTCATTGAATTTGATTCTCAATCTATGTTCACTCTCTCTCCAATCTTCGTGGTTCTTAGAGATGCGATCCAAGATATTCTTTGCCTTGTCATATGTTTTATCAAGCAGACCACCAGTGGCTGCAGCATTGGCAGCGGTCTGCGAAGCGGGATTCAAACCATGATAAAAAATTTTCATTTGAAGGCAATCTGGCAAATCATTGTGTGGACAATCCCTAACCAACCTTTTAAACCTCGCCCAGGCATCATTGAGCGATTCGTCCATGTCTTGTTCAAAATTTGTAATTAGTTTCCTTCGTCTGGCATTCTCAGTAGGTGGAAAGTATATCTTCATAAACTTCTCCACAACCTGTTCCCATGAAGTGATCTCTCCCAGTTCGAGAGAATATGCCCATTTCCTAGCCTGATCACAGAGAGAAAATGGGAACAAAGTTAGTCGAACTTCTTCGGCAGAGATGTTTGGGAACACAAAAGTATTGCAGATTTCAATAAAGCTTTGGAGGTGGGCGTGCGGGTCTTCGCCATGCCTTCCTCCGAATTGTCCTGCAGTCTGGATCATCTGCAGCATCACCGGCTTTATTTCGAATCGGCTTCCGTCGAGGGCAAGCCTCATGTTTCCTGGAGAGAAATCATAGAGGTTTGGCAATGAATTGTCCTTAATTGGTCTATTGCGATCGTTTACCAGTAGGATTGGATTCGCCATGACATTGTTATCATTTGGTGCTTCGTTTCCAGGCTGCTCCGCCATCTCTTCTTTATCTGATTGTGGTTGTTGTTGGTGGGCTCTAAGTCTCTGTCTAAATGTTCTCTCAATCTCCGAGTCGTAATTCGCCAGAGATTGAGAGTTTTCAAAAAAATTAGAAAAATTACCGTTAGCACACTATTTTGCCGAAGTCCCTAGCAAAAGTGCCAAAAACTTGATGTTTCCTTTTTGTGATGTGGAAATGTGGATGATATGCGATGGTAAAATTGCATTGAGCACTCAAGTTTCCTTAGCGGAATCCAAGTGTAAACTCCACTGAGTTTCCTGGTAAGTCTAGGGTCGAACTCAGGGACTTGTGAAAACAGGTTGCGTTGGTAATTTGTATGAAAAATTTGCGGTAACCGGATAAATAAATAAATTGTTGGGATTGTTGTTTGCGATGATAAAAAAAATAAATAGATGCGGCGAGTTTGAAAAGAGTAGATTAAACAGGAAATACTATGAGTATGCGGTGAACGAGTTGAGAAAATTTTCGGTTAATACTTCCTTGGATGCGTTCATGCAACATGCATACAACAGTAAACCACCTCTCGGTGCGAATGCCACGGCTTCTAAGGCTAGAACGCATGCGATATATGCGATAAGTCTATAGGACCTACACATAAGCCTCTATTCTTATTTATGCAATGACAAAATGACACACACACAAATAAGGCGACCACATAATATCATTCCCATCTCTAGGATGCATGCGATGCAGGTTGACAAACAGAGCTTATCTCTATGTCTCTATCTCTTGATTATGCAATTCTAATCTTGCTCTTTCGAGTCTAGATTCTAACCTAGCTCTCTCGAGTGTTAGGTTCTTTCTTCAGATTCTCTATCGAGTAGCTCTAAAGGGGTATTTGGCATAGCATACATAAGATAATCGTAAACAATGAACTCCTAGGTCATGTTAGCTTAGTTCTTCTCAAGCCATTCGACTAGTTTAGCTACTCATGCGTACTAGGAGAGTGAATAAATGTAGAATAAGAACTTCCATTGTATAAATGTAAAGATGAAGTACAAAACAACAATGCAAGAATAAAATAAAGAGCCTGGTAGCAATCTCTTGTTGCCCAGGCTTTTACACTGTTTTTCTACTCGTGTTCAAAAGATAATCTTACCCTTGCGAGAGTCGGCCCGCTCTCTGCTTCTATGCCCTAAGGTTCTCTCTTGAGTTGCCTTGAACGATCTCCGACGTCACCACTCCTCTTTTGCTCCGCCTTAAAATGAAAGGAAAACTATGAAAAAAAACGTGCGATCTGAACGTATGAATTTTTGAACTAGTGGAACGGTGAACCCCTTTTTTGAAGGATGCCCTTGGTATTTATAGAACATCTCGGGTGAACGGCGGCTTCTCTCTCATGATTACACAGATGGGACAACTTTAATTCCTTGACTGATGCACCGAATATTTGTCACCGAAAAGCTGAATGTACTCGTTATCGTTAGCGGCTGTCAACTTAATTTGGATTCGACTGTCATCAACTTTCTGTCCCATCGCGATTAATTAGCCTTTCACCCAGATGCGCCCACCATGTTGTGCCGACCAAGTTGCAGCAATCCTTCTTGAGCAAATGTTTGCGAACACAATCACCGCAAAACCTTGCGGTAATGCTGTGCTCGACCAATGATTTCCTATGATCGCAATTTCTTCCTTGCATCATCGCATATTCTGCACAAAAATACAAAAATCAACTGTTCTAATGCGATGAACGCATGCGACTGCAATATTATGAATCTGATGCTTTTTTAATGCAATTTAACATGTTTTATCAACGCAATCCAACATTGTTTAAGAATTTAGTACTATGATAATGTGCATTTCTGCCCGTTATCAGATGCTGAAGACATTGTGGCTGAAGGCTGACCGGCGTAACGGACTTGATCAAAGGGTAGTGGAGGCTTCAAACGCTAGGGTTTTATTTATTTATTTTTTTTTTTTCCTCGAAGAAGGATTTGAAGGAGATAGAAGAAGAGAGAAGATAGAAGGGTTGCGTTTTATAGGTCGGTGGGAGAGAGGATGGTGACGTCAGGCGGCGCCTGACATCTGCATTTATTAAGAAGACGAAAGGACGAGCCTAGGGTTTCTAGGCAATCGAGTGTTTTGTGTTTTCGAGATGCGTCCTTTCGGTTTGAGCCATGCATTGGCTTAAGTCCAATGCGTCTGTTTTATTCCCATCCTAAGCTTCTTCCGATTGTACACAATTTTATTTTTATTTTTTTTATTTAACTCAAAATTAAATAAGACTCTTAAATAAGAAAGAAATAACAATCATCAATCAACATAAAATGTAACGCAAAGACAAGCAAACAATCAAAGTAAACTCAAACGTAGTGATAAAATACACAATGCAAAAGAAATGAAGGTAAAAGAAGCGTCCCTAGAATATGTGTCGATGTGAACGCAGGGATGCTTCAACGTAAGCCTCAATTGGCTTCGCATAATACGAGGGATGACTTTTGTCGTTCTACACCATCTTCAAAGTAGGGCTTCACTCCTTGCTCATTTGCCTTGAACGTATTTGTGCCATCCTCCCGCATCAACTCTACTGCTCATTTGGTATTCCCTGGGGTTTCCGAGCTGCTGGGCAAGACTCTAAGCTGCTGATTCTTCAACTCACTTGCAATCTGCCCCACTTGTATCTCCAAACTGATGGAAGATGCCTGGCTTTTTAGCAATGCGTCGTTCTAGGCGATATACTCCTTTAAGAGGTTTTCAAGCATAGATGTTGAACTCGATGCATGACCTCCTCTATTGTTGGTGCGGCTACTGTGTTGGTTGGAATTCAGGCGGCGATCGTTGCCTCTGCTGCGGGTTTACTCCTGAGTGGTGTGGCTCCTGTTGATTACCTGGCCAAGAGAAATTTGGATGGTTCCTCCAGCCGGGATTATATGTGTTTGAGAATGGGTTATTTTTAATAAAGCATACCAATTGCGGATTTTGTGGGCAATCAGAGTAGGAATGGGGATCTCCACAGCCCACACAGCTAACCATGGGTTGTACGAATGTTTCTACCTGATTTACCTTTTGCGAGTTTGATGCGTTCCCTAATGACATATTCTGCAAAAGGTTTGTCATAGTAGCCACTTGTGCAGAGAGCGTGGCTATTGCATTAGAGTCAATAGAATTCACATTCTGAGGTCGCCTCTTTCTTTCTGCTTTTGCGTCGTAAGTGTCATCCACTTATTCCATATTATGCTTGGCTATGCGGTCCAATATTTCCTTAGCTTCAGTATAAGATTTGTCCATGATACCGCCAGTTGCAGCTGCGTCGGCTGCCATTTGAGATGCTCTGTTTAATCCGCCATAGAAAGTCTCCATTTGGATGGTTAACGGTAATTCATGATTGGGGAAATTCTTGACTAATCCTTTGAAGCGCTTCCATGCGGCACTCAAGGTTTCAAATTCTTCCTGCTCGAAGTTCATGATCTCTCTCCGCCTCCTTGCGTTGGTGGTGGGTGGGAAGTATTTCTGCATGAATTTCTCCACCAACTTTTCCCAGGTTGTGATCTCACCAGGCTCCAAAGAACTTACCCATTGTTTTGCATCGTCACACAGAGAATATGGGAATAAAGATAGCCTGATAGCTTATGGGGTGATTCCAGGAATCACAAATGAGTTGCACGTCTCCAGGAAACGTTTCATGTGGGCGTGAGGGCCTTCTCCCCGAGCACCCCCAAATTGTCCAGCTGTTTGGAGCATTTGTAACATCACAGATTTCATCTCAAATCTTGTCCCATCTGGCGTTGGGTATATGATCCTTGGTGAGAAATCATACAACCCAGGAGACGCATACTTCCGCATGGGACGCATACTACTGTTTGCCATTATGATAGGATTTTGCGCAGCGTGGGCTAGCTGTTGAGCTAAGTTTTGATTCGCTTGTTCGTCTGCCATTTGTTGTTACCTGGTTTGTTGTCTGAGCAGTTGTTGCCTTAACCTACGGCGACGATTAGATCGATTTCTTCGTCGGAAGGTCCTTTCAACTTCGGGGTCATATACAAGTTTAGGAGTGCTCTCCCTGCTCATAAACGTTTACAAGCTTCGGATTAGCTCGTAATACTCCCCCAGCTGATGTTTTCCTACAAAAGATACAAGCAAAATTTCTGGTTAGTTTTTTTGTTGAATCCCCGACAACGGTGCCAAAAAATTGTTCGTTGATTTTGTGATTCGAGCTTAGTAGTGTATCGTATAAAATAATTGGAAAAATAAGTGTAATTATGAATGATGCGTTGATGCGTTTATGATGCGTTAGTGATGTGCAACAGGACGCATGACGTTCCTGGTATGTCCAACTAGGTTCCTGGTATGTCCAGGGTCGAACTCAGGGATTCAGATTAAAGTTAACGCAGACCTTGCGTTGTAATTGTTGTAAAGATATCCTAAGTGTATGTAGAAATGAGTTATTTACACTAAGCTGTTGTGTGTGTGTGCAAGAAAATACAAAAGGGTCGAGTAGAGAATGATGAGTCGTGTGAAAATGGAGTTTAATGTAAATGATATGCGTCGATCTAAGTTGGATTACACAAACAAGAATGTGATGCGAATGAGATGACTTGTTTATCTCCGTTTATGCGTTAGACTCTATTCGACACTTCTCAATGCGAATATCATACAATACCTATCTCTAGGATGTATGTGTCAAACACAGGATGCAATAAAGCACCAGTGCGTCTATCTCTAGATGTACTAAGCGTTTCTAACTTGATGTTGGCTTACTTATTCTCTCGAATAGTTTAAGCTAAAGATGCTTTTACCATTTGATTTAGTTGGCTTAAGCATTCGAAATGGAATTTTGCATGAAGTTATAGACGCATCCAACATAAACAAGAAATGAACAGTGGCAAAGTATGATAGATCAAATATGAGAATTTATAAAGAAACTGATTGTCTTTAAAAAACCAATACTTAATCAAATGAGAAGATGAAAGCGATAAGTAAGATGAAATGAAAGGAGTCAAGCCGCAGAGTTGTCCTCTTTGGCTCAATTCTAGTCATGTACAACCACTTGTGGAAGAATTGGAAGAAATGTCTCTCTCGAGCTCAGCTTCCTCCACTCCTTAATCGACGATGGTGGTGGTTCTCTTCCCTCTTGTTCTTCTCGGCACCACAGCATAGCTTTAAAGATCTAAGATTCTAAACTAAGACTAAGCTTATGATCTGAGAACTAAATTCCAAACTCTTTCATCTGGTGGGATTTATTCTATTTATAGGCGTCGGTCTTCTCCAACTTGATGATGGGCAGCATTAAATTCCATACCCTGGTCAGCCACCTGACACTCAAATGCTTTTCAGACACCGCCCGCTGTAGGTGTCCATGCTTGCAAGTGGTGATTTGACACAAACAGCCTGAATCAATGAATCTTCCTTGCGTTGAATCCCTTCGACGCATGCCCCATGCGTTAAGACTTTGCCTGCGACACTTTTCTTAATCATGCGTTAGCCTTTTGTTGAGATTCTGCAATATCATGCGTTAGTGCCGCAATATTTTAGCAATAAACATTCTTTTGCATGAGTTTGATAGTGTTCGAGAAATTCCATGCGTTTTCTCTAAAAATGATGAGATTTTATCATTAAAGACCCTAATTGTTCCAACTTTTGAGCCACAATAACTTGTATTTCTACAAGTTATTACTTTCGTAGTATGCGTTCGTGTAGTATGCGCGTGTCACAAGTTTTCTTACGCTGGAACCAAGTATAATTCCAACGCAAGTTTCTCAGAGTGATCTGAGGTCAAACACGGGGATTGCGATGAGTAATGCGATACTGATGTGGTATATGCGACCGTAAACAAAAAGAATAATGAATTGGATTTAAAAAGTAAAATGCAATAATAAGTAAAATGCGATAATGAAATAAAATGCGATGATAAATAAAGTGCGATAATAAAATGCGGTGATAAGTAAATTGCGGTATCAAATAAATGAATAAACAATTAAATATATAAAGTGAGGACTGGCTGTGAAGATGTACAAAAGTATCTGATAAATGTGGTGGCAAGTCTTGTGAAGTGTGTCAGAAAGAGAATGGGTTGAGGGAAAGGACATCGTAAGTTCGTCAATCTTTGTTGAGGACGCAACTAAGGTTCTGCTTTCCCTTGGCTTACACCTTTCAGTGATCAGTCGCGTTCCCATATGTCTATGGTGAAACAGTGATGAACGTGGTGAACGCAAGGTTGTTTCCATCTCTGGAAATTCTTCTCGCTTTAGTTAACACATTCTTCCAACCTTCTTTCGAGAGGCGGAATGACATCTTCACTTCTGCTCTCACAGGTGAAGATGCCGTCGAGCATGCGTTAGCTAAACTTAGCTAATTTCTTCAACAAGGATTAACTTACTCGCTTAAACCTTCCCCTTTACCCCGGGGGATTAGTTACACATGGTGAAAGAAATGGATGATGAATGTATGGTGAAGAAAAAGAGATGATGATGAATATGATAATGACATTGAAATCTAAAGATAAGCGTTTGTTACAGACAATGAATGAAAGATTAGAGATGAACACAGTAGATGAATAGAAAATGAGAACAAATACGGAAAGAGTGTCAATGTCTTGACACGGATCCTGATCGGAGACGATTTGCTTGCCGGCGTGTGGTAGGAATGGAGTGGAGAACTTCCCTCTCAGGCTTGTTTTCCAGGTAGAAGTGACCTTTTGCACAGAGCTTCTTCTTCGGGAATGGGAATGAATTTCTTGCTCTAGAGACTTACCTTTCGGCCTTGTCTCGTCTTTCTCCCCAGATTTTCTCTAAGTTGTCTCTTCAGACCAGCCTCCTTTCTTTGAATTTGATGTAGCTATTTATAGACCTTGGCACCTTCTGCATCAGTGGTCCCACCCTGAAAAGCTTATTTTTCCTACCATGGCTTAGTGGAAACGTCCGCTTTGCTCTACATTTAATTCGTTAGAATCGTACAACAGAAAAGCTGTACAATTTTAGAAGCCATTGCGAATGCGTCGCTCTTTTCATCTATGATCGATCGCCACATACAGTGTAATTGTTTTGGTCTTTTATCGATTGCCGCATGCGGTGGAAATGCGTTGATCGTTTGAGTCCATGATCGATCAACGCATGCGCTGCAATTGCATTGTTCTTTTTCGTTCTTGATTGATTGTCGCATGCAGTGATAATGCGTTGTTCATTTTTATCCTCAAGCGACTATCGCATGCGGTGACCTGTTTCCTACAAAACAAAGACTTGGACATTCCATTTTGTCATCGCAATGGGGTTAGCGGGTGTGCTTACGACACTTTACAATTTTTGCGTTTCTAAGCCAATTTCTATACGGTCGACGCAACTTTTCCTTCTTTTTGCCGCATAATCTAAATAAAACGGTATAAATAACTTGTATTTCTACAAGTTATCACTATTAATCTCCCACTGAAGCATTCTTAAATTCCATTTTATTAGGATTTTGCACCAACACGTGTGCTGGGCATCTCCATATCCTGAAGTGATGTAAACTACCTTTACGTCCTCTCCAGAACTTGTAAGGTGTTTCAGAAACACTTTTCGAGGGAACCATGTTCAAAATATATACTGCAGTCTGAACTGCGTGACCCCAAAAAGAATTTGGCAACTGGGCATAACTCATCATAGAATAAACCATGTCTAACAAGGTTCTATTTATCCTTTCTACCACACTATTTTGTTGTGGTGTGCCAGGTGCTGTGAGTTATGATTGAATTCCATGTTCTATCAAATAGTCTTGGAATTTCAAGTCCATATACTTACCACCTCGATTTGATCGAAGTGTTTTAAACTTTTTACCTAAGTGGTTTTCAACCTCTACCTTATATTCCTTGAACTTTTCAAGTATATCGGACTTATGATGTATTAGGTAAATATGTCAATATCTAGAATAATCATCAACGAAACAGATGAAATATTCATACTCTCTTCTAGTTTTAACATTTATCGGACCACATAGGTCTGAATGTACCAGCTTTAAGGATTCTTTGGCTCTAAGACCTTTTCCAGAAAAAAAGATCTTTTAGTTATTTTAGTTCAAGTATTCAAATAATAGTCATGGATCTTAGTTTATTGGATGTAGACTTTATAAATGCAATTTATAGATTCAATAACAACTTTATTGATGTAATATTGGATAATATCTTTATTGAGAATAGAATATGTTTAACTTTACAAACTGCGAGGTTTAGGACATACAACCCAACAATGTATTTGTGGAATACTTGTGTTTTTTTTTTTTAACTATTTATGTAAGCCTTATTTTTTTTAGTAGGGATGACTTTAATGTTATGAAAAAACAATATTATGAACAATTATTGGTTGACTTCAATATAATGTCATGTCATTTTTTTGTGTTAAAATATTAGGTTTTGAGACCATAACTAAAATAATACAAAATAAAGAAAAAAATGGTAACCAAACTCCCGACGGAAAACAAACCGTCAAACAGATAGTAGATTTCTCGATGGATCTCTGGAAGGTCTATAGGGAAATTTATTTCTATTTTGAAATACAGATCTCTCGATGCTACAACAACCATTGGAAGATCCTATAGTTACCAACGAAGCATCGAGAGAGAACTCAAATCAAAAGTGGACGCCTTGGTGTTGGTATCTCCCCACGGTGTGGGTTTATTGTCGAGAGATACCTTATCCACCAACGATGTAGTATCATCACTGGGAGATAAGCATTCTCGATACCTTGTTAACCATTGGAGTTATCCCAACCAAACTCCCGACACCTTGTTAACCATTAGAAGAGCCTTTCCGACACATTTTGGAGTCTATGCCGACGATTTTTGGCATAAAAAAATGGTTAATTTCTTGAAGTAAAAAACGAGAACATTATCAAACGAGCTCTACACTTCTCATTTTCTACCAAACCCACCTAACCCATTAAGAATTAAGAAAACATTAAAAACAAATAAACACAATTGAGTTTTATTTTAAGCTTACTCTTCATAGATTTGGTGAATAAGAGCATACAACAAAAAAGTAAAGAAAATGAACATTTGGGTTTGATTTTAAGTTTATCTTTACAAGTCTGGAAAGAAAGAAATAAAATGAATAAAAGAGCTTATTTTTTGTTTACCCTCTAAAGAATAGAAACAATTGTAGAATAAGAAAGATTGGTTTTGAGTTTTACCCTATATAGGTTTGGCAAGGAAGAAAAGATAGCAATAATTTTCACCCCAAATCAAAGACTAATTAAGGATCAAGTTTTCATTGAGTAGAATAACTTGGGGCCTGTTTGGATTGACTACAGAATTTTTTTTTTAAAAAAAAGTTATTTTTATTTAAACTCTTTTGATAAAAATCGTTTAAAATACACTTTGAAAATGTTCCAAAATCTATTTCGAGTGGTTGCCACACATTTCTTTTTTTTTTTTTTTTTTAAAAATGACTTATTTTCAAAATTAAACACTTGAAAAGTTAAACCAAACCCACCCTTAAGCAACAACTAGGGATTTTGATTGGATATAAAAAAGGTAGGAGCAAGAAATTTTCATCAATCTGAAAGGCAGTCCAAAAAGATTAGAAACTGGGAAAAAGTGAAAAGCAAACATTTTGAGCAACAGGGTTAGATGTTGGTGTTTACCGCTCATTCGTGTTAGGAAAGCAAGTGAGCGAAAAATGATTACAATCACATAGAATAGTTCTTCTCGACTACTCTTAAAACATCATACCACTCACACAACTGATCTAGTATACCAAGCTTAAAGTGCTACAAATTGGGATGAGTTGAAACTAAAAGCATAGGCTCCTTGTATAGTGCTTGGAGCCCATCACTTTCTTGAACTTTTCCAACGCGGGACAGTTGCCCTTCTAATATTTTGTCCAAAGCTCAACAACTTGTGGTGGCAACATTTGTTGTCAAATCACATCCCACTCAATAGGATGTGGTGGTCTTGTATGGGTTTGCTGAAGCAAGTTGTTGCAGAATTGTATGGTGTTGTTGGTTGTCGTTGTTCTCGTGAAGCTATCGAAGGCCTTAGTTCAGCGAAGAACAAGACACTTGTCATCTGGGTAAGAAGACCATCACTACTGTAAATCTTACACCATTGGAGATAGCTTATTGTCCATACGAATCATAAATAGAAGAAAGGTGGAGAAAGCTTTTTGAATGAATTTTTGGGCAAATAGAATGAATAGGTAGAAGAAAGAGGAAATAGTGGAATTTGAGAGCACACATTTTTGTTTCCCACTCTAAAATATGCGATGGTACATAGTGAGCTGATAACTTATATAAATAAAATTTATTGTTGCTTCTTATTTAGAATAACTAGGAAAATTCAGTGAAAATGTGTGTTAATTTGAGAATATAATCATGCCAAAAAGATCGTCTTTGAGTTTAACACTTGTAAAACTATTTGTCCTTAAATGTTACAATTCTAAGCTCTATAAACGCGGGATTTGGATTACAATGGAATATAAACATGTCAAAGAAAGATGATGCTGACATAGTAAACACATAAGAAGACCGAACCAACATAATCATGTGCTGAAAGCGGAACCATGCGTTGAAAAGAAACATGCAATAAAAATATGAAAATGTATGGGCGATGATATGTCTAATCAAAGTGCAAGTTGGTAGTTGATGGGAAAGAGATGTAGTAGAGCCAATGAATTGATGACATGAGGAAAGCGGTGGAGCTGGGTATGAAATTTAATATAAAGTGTGTTTGAAAATCATTAGAGAGAGCTTTGAGGAACTATCAAGTGAAACTATAAATAGCTCAAGTCTTGCACACTTTAGAAGGCTTTGTGAGATTGCTCTTCTTCTTCCCAATTCTTTTGCCGAGTTGATTCTTTGCTCGATCTTTCTTCTTCTTTCAAGTTCTAGACGAGAAATTCTCGAGTTCTCGAAGAAAAAAGATACAGGGGAGAAATCCATCATTCATTTCCCAACACAAATGTAGTAGCTGATCACAATAGCCAATAGAAACAGAAGGTTATGACCGGCGACTTGACACTTCCATTTCTTTAATCAATCTCCTTTCACCCATTTTCTTGTTCTCTTTAGAATTTGTATTAAGACATTGACAACTTGTTTATACTTCATCCTTAATAGAAATCATAATCTTCATCATCTCTCATCCATCCATATGCTTACTTTTCTCTACTATGAGTAGTTAAGTTATTGATGGGCCAGGAAGAATAAATCAACATTCTAACGAGCTTTCCATAAGTAGAAGTTCATCTTGTTTAATGTGTACATAACTTCAATACTTGAATCTATCTGATCAATTGATTTAAAGAGAAATAGCTAACTATTGGAGAGAGTAAATGGTTGTGAAAATCATTAAACAGGAAAAGTTGTGGTTTTAGAAATAAAGACAACCTTTTGTTTATTTAACTTAAGCATGCATCTTAGAGATAAGTTTAATATGGCTTAAACACTGAGAAGTGGGTATCTTACTTTGTTAAGTTAAAGACATGAATGGATTCTTATGTACAAATTCGTGTGGATGTTGATGAATTTTCTCAACCCTACTTTACTCATCACTTTTTAGACATTTAACTCAAGCTTAATATACTTGTGTTGCATTTTTCCATCATTAACGCATACCAATTTCTATCGTCAACGCATACCTATCTTTCACCTTCAACGCATCTTTCATCTTGCCTTTCCTTGCATCAGTCATTAGATAGCCTTTTTACTTCATTAGTTTAAACATTCAACCAAAAATTGATTAACCATAGTTGTGAAAATCAATAGGACCAAATTTAATTAATTGCTATAAAAGTCCCTGAGTTCGACCTTGGTACTCACCAGGATGCTCCAATAAAGTTATATATGGGCTTGGTTAGAGAAAACATTTTTTTAATTAAAGATAACCTAAGCATTCAACAACAATAACAATAATCATTCTTTCATTATAGATTGAGAGCAACAAGTTTTTAGTGTCGTTGCAAGGATTTTTTCTAATTAATTTTTGTTATGGTTCTTTTTATTTTTATTTTTAGAGACATTCTCAATCAAAGGTGTATTGCAAGTTTAGCTTGAGCTTGCAAATGTTATATGAGCAACGAGGGTGTATCAGAGCTAATATACGACCTAGAGATTGAAAGAATTTTCCATCGAAGAGCAAGATCTAATAGGCATCAAAGACAAATGGAAAGGAACATGGCAGATCAAAATAACAACAATGAGAATCTGCCAGAAAACGCAGTCAATGCTAGCCTTGCAGTCAATGCCTTAGGAAATGCAGACGCATAACATGATCCCATCTTGTTGGCCAATGATCGAAATAGGTCCATAAAGGAATATGCATCGCCCAATCTCTATGATTTCTCCCTGGGCATTATGCCTCTAGTTTTCAAAAGAATAAGGTTTGAGATGAAACTTATAATGTTACAAATGCTCCAAGCCAGTTTGGAGGTACTGTTGGCGAAGATTGGCATGCACACTTGGAACGTTTAATAGAAATTTGCAATACATTTGTGATCCTTGGAATCACATCTAAAGGGATCTGTGTATCACTATTTCCTTTCTCACAACGAGATGAAGCTCGATAGTGGGCATACTCGTTCTGAATGAAGTCATTATGTGAGAACAAATGGTTGAGACATTTATGTAGAAATACTTTCCCCCAACAGTGAATGCAAGGTGTTGACACGACATTGTAACATTTGGACAAAAAGATACAAAGACTGTGAGCGAAGCTTGGGAAAAATTTAAAAGGTTTTCCTAAAATTTCCCACACAATGGCATACCGGACTGCATCCGGATGAAACTATTCTACAATGGGTTAAATCGTTCTTCATAATCAATAGTAGATGCCTTCACCGCAAGAGGATTAATGGACAAGACATACACAGAAGCCAAAGCAATTTTGGACAGGATCTCTAGAAATAATGAGTAGGAAGACAATGTTATGGAACCAAGTCAATGAAAAAATGGAAAACTGCTGGAAGAATTGCAATAAAAGCGGTCACTCAATAGTCAGCACAAATTGCAACTAGGACTAGCTTGTTGCAGACCATGGCCCTAAACAATGGAGCATTGGCCAACCAAGCTAACCAAGTCAATGCGTTGAATCAAGTAGCTGCAGTAAGTTGTGTAGCATACGGTGAGCTTCATGAGTACGTCATGTACCCCCACAATTCGTAATCAGTATTTTTGTAAGCAATGATCCCTATGGGAACAATTATAATTCGGGATGGAAAAACCACCTAAATTTTTTATGGGGAGGAAATCAATAGCAACAGATCACAGATGGTGAAGGTCATTAACAACAAACAAATAGAGGAATGCCTTTAGGGTTTCACCAAGGTAATAAGAACCACCAACAAACGCATCATAGGCATCAACAACAAGCTAGTTCATTTGAACCATCATCATTAAAAGTATTGATATAGGATTACATGAAAAAGAATGATGCATTGCTTTAGAGCCAAACATCATTGATATGAAACCTAGAAGTTCAAGTTGGATAGATTGTGGCCGAGTTGAAAAATAGCCTAATGGAGTGTTGCCTAGCAATACAGAAGTTCCTAAGCAACTTGGGAATAATGGAAAAGAGCAATGTCAAGCTGTGACATTGCGAAATGGCGAATCTTTGCCCAATCGTATAATGGAAAAAGAAAAAGCTAAGCCAAACGAAACAAATGAAAATAGTGCCAACAACAAACAAACTTCAGAAACATCCAATGGCCTGTAAAACTCATCTTCAACACAGGAAATCAAGGAACGCACTCAAACGCAAATTACACAGGCTAATGACAGTAAAGCATCTGCCTCTACCATAACTTCGGTTCTGAAAACTTTAGGAACCGATGTAACGCATGCCATGTGTCCAAAACCACCGTTTCCTTAACATTTGAAGAAAAAGAATGATAAAGGAAGTTTCAGGCTATTTTTGGATGTGCTAGCAATTGCACATTAACATCCTTCTTGTGGAAGCATTGAAGTAGATGCCCAGCTACGTCAAATTTTTGAACAATATTCTATCAAGGAAGATAAGGTTGGGAGAGTTTGAAACGATAGCATTAACGCAAGAATGCACTACACTATTTAAAGATAGCATGCCTAGAAAGATGAAGAACCCTGGTAGTTTCACCATTCCCTGTTCAATTGGAGAAATTGATGCCAGTCATGTGCTGTGTGACCTAGGCCAGTATCAATCTTATGCCCTTATCCGTTTTCAAGAAACTGGGTATAGGGGAAGCACGACTAACCACAATCACTCTACAACTAGTAGACAGATCCATCACGTATCTGGAAGGAAAAATAGAAGATGTGTTAGTCCAAGTGGGTAAATTCATCTTTCCTGCAAACTTTATCATCTTGGACTATGAAGCAGATCAAGAAGTCCTGATTATTTTGGGCAAACCCTTTCTATCTACAAGAAGAATCTTGATTGATGTTACGTGTCAATGATCAACAAGTCAAATTCATTATATTCAAGACATTAAAATACATTGATCAAATGGACACATGCTGTATATGTTGGTGTTGACAATCAACAAGTGGAAGCAATTTGGATCTTAAGCACTCCAATTCCATTAATTTTAGCATCAAGCTAGCATGTTCATATTAAGGAAAAAGTGTTTCTGAAATATACCTTCGATGAACTCTTCAAATCTTCAATCCAACTCGATTCTCCTCTGGAACACCTTGCAGACCACAACTTAATCTTCTCTACTATCTTCTAGGACCTTAGATTGGATGGTGGGATCCAAAATGAGAGTTAATTTTAAGGGAAGTTTTTGAGATGTTTAGATTTGTGACAAAGAAACTTGAGAGAACCTTTCCCTCGAGTCAAAATCAAGTTGCATGCATAAGTTTTTCTCAGTTGAATGAAAGTGATTTTTATTGAAAAACAACATGCAAACTAACTATCGCATAACTTCACACCAAGAAGTTCATAATGTAATGGAATTAGGAGGTGGATGAGAGAGTGGAAGTGAAGGAACTCTAATTACAGAGGACTTTTGAGCGTAAGCGGATCGTCCAAATCCCATTATGAATTAACTCATACATTTACAGTCATACAGAACAGATTATGCAACGAACTTAAATTACAGCATGCTTTGGAAACAAAAACTAAGGATAAGAGATTATACCTTTGAAGAACTGTTCTTTAAGTAAATCCCTTGATCAAACTCGCTCACGAACGCAGCGAACAACTCGATCTTCCTCGAATAAGTAGCAACTCGATCTTCGAACAAAATGGACACTACCACTAGATTATCTTGGTATTCTCGGTGTGAGAATCCATAAGTGGTAGGCTCTGGTTTATTTTGGTTTAAGGGAAGGTTTAGTGTGGAGGAGGAAGACGATCGAGTAAACGAACAATTCTATCGTGTAGATGAGAAAATCTATTGCATAGACTAGCTACTTGATCGTGTAGTCTCTCAAGTGATCGTATAGTAAGACTTTCTTACACGATTACTAATAATGTCAGTCGTGTGTGATTTCGAAATCCAATTTCATTTTATCCCAAATTTGCCATAAAACCATATAACTACCCACTAAGAGTGATTATGGAGAAAAAGAAATTTAATTATCAAATAATTAATAAACATAAATGAATATGATAACTAATTATCATATTATATTTATAACCTATAATTTTAATATTGCATCATATACAATATATAAACCATAGTTCTTTTTCTTTATTTATGGTATTTAATATAAATCATATTTATATTAAATTTAATAACTATGAATCTTATTCATAAAAAATATATTTGAATCATATTCAAATATTAGTTCTTCCAATTAAACATTAATGTATCAAATACATTATATTAATTATATTATATATAATTGAATTAATTTAATGATATCATATATAATCAAATTCTCTTTTATTAATTTGAACATTTTAAATTAACCCAAAAACTGATTCTCAACTTAAATCCATTGAGGTACCAAGGGGATCTTATGGACCTGTAGCTTGAAGCTCCAACTAGAAGTGGACAAAAAAACTGCTCAAACCGAACCGAATTGCAAAATCGAATCGAACCGAACCTATTTATAAGCAAAATTGAATTTTTCGGTTCGATGCGGTTCATTCGGTTGTTTAAATCAAATTTAAACGGTTCGGTTCAATTCAAATCTTGAAAACCGATTTCTAAACCGAACCAAACCGTTTAAATATAAATATATGAGATCGAATCGAACTTAATTGAACCAGTTCGGTTCGAACCGCATAAATGGTGCGGTTCAGTTTCATGTATAAACAAAAGTGATTTGGTTCGGTTTAACCATCAAACCAAACCGAACCGAACCGATTCCACCCTTAGCTCCAACGATACGTGAATAACTGATTAAACTCTTTAATCACATTATCCACCATCCGTTAACTGCCGGATACTCCACTAAAGATCGACAGCTACACTCTTCGCACTACAAATATATTTCTGTGTCCATTGGATATAACCAATCAACAATACGATGACCCTTCACAAATTTCTCGTAAGTACAGCTGGACCATTTTACCGTTTTCCCCTGTAGTTACATCTAACTTCTTCAATACCACTGATTCCTCTAATGAACAATAGATCATAGTCCCACTATGACTAAACCCCTCTTGGGTCAAGAGAGGGTGTGGTGCCACATTGTTCAAGACCCGAAATCAGCCCTTAAGGGAGCAATTTATCTACTTTCCCCTGCTTCGGGGAAGGAGTGAATTCCATCTTATGTAGCTGAGTTCCCAGCTCCTCAATCAGACGAATCTCTAAAATGGTAGGCTTGTTGAGTCGGCGATCTGGCCACTCTCACCCATGCAAATCAAAGGACCGGCCTCATAGGTAGAAGTTCACAACTCACTCAGGTTAAGGTCATGTTACCTATGGTTATCTTAGTGAAATGAAAGTCTCAATTATGAACAACGTTATATAAAGAGACTAAATATTTCGTTGTCCAGTCTTATACAAACTTCTTTGTATAGAATATCCTCGCTCGCATGTCTATTACATTTGTAACACCTACAAAGCGGGCCATACTCGTAGTGTCACCAGGATAAGGTATCCAACCTTATCCATATACTACAGACCATTTAGTTTATCACTTAAAACACGATCTACTTGTATGTCTTCACATTTTAAGTTACAACGATAACCATGGATCTTAGTTTATTGGCTTATGGTTAATGCAACTAAAATATCAAATATTTCATAGACAAGTGAATAAAATATCATATATTATAAATCACAGAATGTTTGTTCATACAAGTGTTTACAAACTATAGGACCCTACGAGATTTAGGGCATCAACCCCAACAGGAAGAAGTGGGAGAAACCCACTTTCATCCAAATTGGATTAAACTGAATTTTTTTTAATATAAAATCAATTCAAATTTTAAAAACAATTTTATTATTAAATATTAATTCAATAATTAATATTTAAATAAGTAATTTTAACCAAAATTAATTTTAAAATAAAATTATTTTTAATCAATTTAATTAATTAATTTATTATCAAATATTAAATTAACGATACACCAATTATAAACATGAATCCTTATTCATGAAATTAATATTTAAATCATATTTAAATATTCTCCAACTTTCCAATTTCGTTTAATTCGATAATTAAACGTTTAATTATATCATATATAATTAACAATTCCCTTAATTCAAATTTGAACATTTCAAATTCTCTCATCATGCTATTCTAGGGTTTATTCCATTTATAAGCTAGTAGAGGGACCAAACGGACCTACAGATCATGAGCTCCAACGATCCAAGATTAATTGGCTAAACTCTTTAAACCAAATTAATCAACATTCATTAATTATCGGGTCACTCCACTAAAGCCCAGAAGCTACACTTTTCTCACTATAGATATATTTCTATCTACTTGATTTAACCATGATCAGTAAGTTGATAATTCACAGGTCATTCGTAGTAATAACTGGGTTAAAATTATTGTTTTACTCCTATAATACTGATGGAACATAAGCGATGAAATCGACAACATTCTAATTGCAATAAAAACAAGAGTAAGCATGCAAAAGGGATAGAAAATATAACCTTTGAAGACTCCATTGCAACTTCCTCTCCCGTGCACGAACGACACCATCAACAGTAAATCCTCGCTATTCTCTAGTTGAAAAACACGGTGGTGGGACCGTTTTGTTAGTGAAAATAAGGGAATTTCACTATAGAAAGAAGGAGGGTAAAGGAGAGTTAAGGTGGAAGAGTTTAGGTCAAAATTTGTGGAAGCATTAGTCTTGCAAATTTAAAAAATAAAGCCATTTATAGAGAAAACAAATGCAAAATCCCATTTTACATGTCTTCTACCCCAAACTCTACTAGCATGTAATCTCTACGTGTCAAGCTTGGGAAGTGTCACTTCAAAGTCCACTTGATTAGTGGAAAAATTCAACAATTGAATTTTTCCACTAACTAAATTTTTATTAAAAAAATGAAATACAATTTTTCAAATTTAGAAATTATTTAATTAAAACAATTTCAATTAAATAAAATAAATAAATTTAATATAACATATTAAATTGTTTATGACACCTAGCTTTGATTAATCACATTAATCAAGTTTAAAAAACACTTTCATGATCAAGTATACTCTCAAAAAATAATTAATTAATAAATAAATTATTTAATTGTAAATTATGTCTCATATAAAATACAATTTTCCTTAAAATCCGAATTTGAACATTTCAAATTCTTACTTCACCTAGTTCTTCAATTTTGTCCATATTGAGCTAGTAAGGAGACCCGATGGACCTACAAATCATAGGCTCCAACGATCCAAGACTAAACGGTCAAACTCTTTAACCTAGTTAATCAACATTCGTTAACTAACGGGACTGTCCACTATAGCCTATAGGTGCATTCCCCTTACTGTAGATATATTATGTGTCCATTTGATATAACCATCATCAATAAGTTGATCATTCACAGGTTGTTCGTAACCTCAGCTAGGTCAAATACCGAAATACCCCTGAGTTACATCTTTTCTTCTTAAGTACCACTGTCCCTCTAATGAACAATTGGTTTAGGATCATAATCACTAAATCTATTCCCTCTCAGGCCAACGAGAGGATGTGGCCCCTTGTTCAAGACCCGAGATCAATCCTTAAGGGAACAACCTTTCTACTATCACTAAAAAAGGTAGGAGTGAATTCCATCTTGCAAATTCTATATCTCCAGCCATCTACCCGATCTTATCCCTGAAATATGAGGCACATTGAGCAACGATGTTGAGCTTACCCTCACCTATGTAGGTTAAGGGACAATCGCGAATAAACAGGAGTTCATAGACAACTCAGGATTCAGATCAAGTTATCATGGTCATTAAGAAGTGAAATTAATCAGCGTTAATAGTAAACAGTGTTAATACGTAATAGTGATTATTTTGTGGTCTGTCTTACACAATCTCATCGTGTAGAACACCCCTGCTCACATGTCTCTATATGAACAAACCGATCACATCGTTTATGACACTTTACAACATTTGTAACAATCATAAAGCGAGCTGTATTCAATAGTATCTCCAGAAATAAGTACCCAACCTAGTCCAAGTACTATAGACGATTTAGGCTATTTTACTCGACCTTGATCAAGTTTATGTCTCCACATTAAGTCTAAATATTCGTGACAATAGCCAATGGTTCGTAGTTTATTGGGTTTAGAGTTATTAAACAATCAACAACACTTGTTTGAATAAACTTCATATATGTTTACTGTTTACAAAACGACGAGTTTTAAGACATACAACCCGATAAACTCTCACTTGGACTAAAACTCCTAGTGGGTTACAACAAAGTTACGTGCTGTGAGAGAAAATTAAATACAATAAACGAGGGCATCCTATACCCACAATTTCTCCCACTTGCCCTATTTATTCTACCCGTACTCCTAAACTCTGTAGGTGACCCTTGAAAATATTAGCCGGGAGGGCCTTTGTAAACGAATCAGCAAGATTGTCCTCAGACGCTATTTGTCTCACAATAACGTCTCCTCTTAGCACAATCTCTCTGATGAGATGATATTTGTGCTTAATATGTTATCCGCGCTTATGGCTTCTAAGTTCTTTGGAGTTCGCTACTGTCCCACTGTTATTGCAATACAAAGTGATTGGCAAACGCATGTCTGGAACAACTTCTAGATCATTTAGGCACTTCCTAAGTCATACTACTTCCTTGGTTGCTTCACAAGAAGCAACATATTCTGCTTCCACTGTGGAGTCTGGAATGCAACTCTACTTAATACTTCTCCATACTATTGCTCCTCTATTTAGAGTGAACACCGATCCCGAAGTAGACCTTCTAAAGTTTATATTGGTCTGAAAATCGAAGTCAGTATATCCCGTAAGGATCAAATCCTTACTTCCATATATGAGCACGTAGTTCCTCGTTCTCCTAAGATACTTGAGGATATTTAATTAATTAAATTTTTTTAATTAATTAATTAAATTAAATTCATTTTAAAAGAAGAAATTAATTTTAGAAATTGAATTTAAATTAGATTTAAATTTTTTTTTAATTTGATAAAATGAATAAATTAGAATTTAAAAAGGGTTTTAAATTGTCAAAATGGATTTATCCCAAAAAATTAGCTTTTGAGTAGATTAATCCATATATTAACTCCTAGCCCACTTGGATAATGCTAATTGAAGTGTCATCAGCTGATACTTGTAGTGCTTGCATGAATCAAATGAATAAATACTTCAAATTTCTGAAATTTGGGGATCATGCAATCAGAATTTTGAAAAATTCTGCAAAAAGTTTTTTCTCTCAAACCCTCTCCAATCCATCTCCAATTCCCTTCTACTTTAGAGTCCCACCACTCAAATCCAAGGCTGAGAAGAGTAGATAAGATTCTCTTGGTGGTCTACTGAAGATTTAAAGATCAAATTCGTGGAATTAGCAAGGATTTAGAGGAATTCTACAAAGGTTATAAATTCTGAAACCTTCTTGATTCTGTTAGCTTCCGTTTTATGCATGTTTAACCAGTTGGAGGAGATCGACCAGTTGGAAGAAGTGAAAGACTAAAAAAGAGTTCTTCGAAGGTATTGTGTTCTTTTCTCATATCTGTTTAACCTAGAAAATTATAGTATGTGTGTTTGTTCTGTAATTTAGGTTTTCATATTCTGATTTTTTTTTTTTTTAATCTAAGGGAGAATCAAAGCAAACATGTTTTAGTTGGGATTCGATCCCCTTAGATAGTGGGGCTACTTACTGATATTTTTAAATTCACCCTTTAATGTAATATATTTTTAGGCAAAGGGATGGATTTATCAGCACATGACAGGAAGAATTAACAACCCAAATTTGTACACATACACTACAAGAAATTAAATGTCAAATGTTAACCAGGACGAAATTTTATTTAAAGGAGTGGTAAATGTATACTCTAACCTTAATTTAGAAAGTAGGAAAACAAATAAAATATATAATTAAGAATGAAAAATATATAAACTTAATAGGAAAATCGGATGGAAAGTTAGAATTGGAAAAAAAATAAGAAATTTATTACTTATCCAAAAATAATGAATAAGGGGGCAGAATCAGGGAGGATTAATTTAAAGTTGGACGTTAGCTAATTCAGGAGACAAAGGGCAGTAGATAACTTTTTGTTTGGGCACTGCTCATTGGAAGAATTGGAGGTGAATTAATTGCCCATATACTCTTAAAATTTGAAAGAGTTAAAAAGGGGAAGTGGAATCCACAAGCAGTGGCGGCAACCCACGCGTGAAAACTAGTGAGATTGGAGAGAAAATTGGAGAGAGCGAGAATGAAGAGGAAATTAGAGAGAGCGAGAGTGGAGAGAGTGAGATTTAAGAGAAAATTGAAGAGAGCGAGAGTGGAGAGAACGGGATTCTCAGTGAGACAACGAGAGTGAGAGCGAGAGCGACGAGAGCCAAGCCAGCGAGAGCGAGAATCACGAGAGCCAAACCAGCGAGAAAGCTCGAGAGAGTGAGATTCTGAGAACAGAAAGAGCGAGATTTAGACAGAAGCGTGGATTATGCGCTGAATTTGGCCACGATCTTATAGATTATACATGGAGAACCCTAAAATGGAATACAAACAAAGGTAGATGACGTAAGGGCAAACGTTAGCCAAAAGTAGGTGTCTTATTAAGAGAAATCTTAAACTTAAGTAATTTTAAAGAAGCCAGGTGTAGGATGAGTTGTCATACAGAGAAGAGCTGGAAACGACTATAAATAGGAGGCTTTAGGCTCGAAGTTAAACGGATTCTCAAACAAAACTCAGTAGTAAAAATCGTGTGAAAAGAGTGAAGTAATTCTGTTAGTTAGAAGGAGCAAACGCAAGGGAAGTGCTGCCCAAATTTCCTTCTAATTTAAGAGAGAAAGCTCTACTGATTAAACCATAAGGAATAATAAGGAATAACTAGGATCGCAGTCAAGGTAAGTAGTTTATCTCACCCTCTCTTTAAGTGTTTCATGGTAGAGTACTTTTAATATGTTGCATAATTATGCTATTGTTATGTTGCATTACATGTTTAAAATACGTTTATCGACAAGGGACCCCATGCATTATGTTTGTTCATAAGATTAAATTTGAATTAGATAAAGGTTATGCTTCTAGGGCTAGTAGGGCATGTATGGTTGCACCCCTCTAGACCCAATTCTATGTCAAGATTATGCTAGGGAGTAACAGGGTATGTATGGTTGCACCCCTCTAGTCCAATCTTACATTTATGTTAATGGTTGATGTTGGATGCGACTCTGGCCCTACTGACTTCATAACACGCTAATCATCAGATGGGTTAGTTTCCGCCTAAGTCCTCATCTTTCTATCAGGGCGGAGAAATTTACGTTAGAAGCATAACCGACCACCACATGTCATTATATGTTTTCGGTCCCAATCATATGTTTTCAGAACATGTTACATGTGATTGTGCATTTGGTCACTACCCTATGTGAGAACTACTTACTGGGTATATTATATACTCATCCTATTTTTACAAACTTTGTAGTAAGGACACAGCGTAGGTGGCAGAACTGGACGTCGCTCAAATGGCCAACCATCAAACTCATTATTATAGGCATATACATTTTTGTATCACTACGCTAATGTTTTATGGATCTTGGTGTTTTGTAAAATAAACTTTTTATATAGTTTTCTACCTAATTAATAAAATCTTAGATATGTTCTTTTGAGATTTTTGTCAAAACTCATCTCATGATAGAAATGTCTAAGTATGCATGTCGTAGCGGTCGGACCATAATATGTAAGGATCCGGTCGTTACAATAACAGTATCATGGGACTAGTTAAAAGCTTCTGCTCAGGTTTCATGATTTTTTTGCAAGTCTTGAAATGTTTGTGTTGGGGTTGATGCCCTAAAGTCTCGTGTTCTGTAGTTTGTAAACAGTTTGTACGAACGCTTGTGTTGTATAATATATGATATTTTACTTCACATCTTGTATTTTGCTTAGTTGCATGTTTTATTTGCTTTACCACAAACCAATAAACTTAAAATCCCTGGTTATCTATATGTAACTCAAGCATGTATGTGGTGACATACACGTGGATCATGTCTTGAGTGATAACTAAATTGGTCTGTAGTATATGGATATGGTGGGAAACCTTATCCTGGTAACGCTACAGATGCGGCTTGCTTTGTGGAATGGTCACAAGTGTTGTAACTTGTCACAGATGGTCTGATCCTGATCATTCGTGTTAGGGACATGTGAGCGGGGACGTCCTATACAAATAGTTTGTATAAGACTTAACCTCGAAGTGTTAACGTCTCGTTATATAACACTGTTCATGACAGAGACTTCACTTCACTAGGATGACCATAGGTAACATGACCTCAATCCTGAGTGAGTTGAGAACTCCTGCTATTGAGGTCGGTTCTTTGATTTGTATGGGTGCGAGGGACCAGGTCGCCGATTCAAACCTATCATTTTGGGGATTCTTCTGATTTGGGAGCTGGGAACTCAACTACACAAGATAGAATTCACTCCTTCCCCGAGGTAAGGGTAAGTAGATAGATAACTCCCTTAACGATTGATTCCGAAGCTTGAACAATGTGGCGCCACACACATTCTCTTGGCTCAAGAGGTGTTCAAACATAGTTGGACTATGTTGTATTGTTCATTAGAGGAATTAGTGGTACTTAAGGAGTGAGATGTAACTACAGGGACAAACAGCAATTTGGCCCAGTTGTACTTACGAGCACCTGTGAAGGGTCATCGTACTCATGATTGGTTATATCCGATGGACACAAAAATACATCTGTGGTAAGAAGAGTTCAGCTGTTGGTCTTAAGTGGAATGTCTGACAGTTAACGTATGGTGGATCTCGTGGCTAAAGAGTTTAGTCAGCTATTCACGGACTGTTGGAGCTTCGAGCCACAGGTCGATTAGGTCCCCTAGGTAGCTTGGATAAAGTCGAGAATCAATGTTTGGGTTAATTTAAAATGTTCAAATTGACAAGAGGAAATTCGATTATATATGATATAATTGGACTAGTTAATTATATATGATATAATTGGCTAAATGTATGAGATACATTATTTGAGAGAAAATTGGATATAAATATGATTTATATCAAGTAGAGGAGAAATTTCTATAGTAGATATGTGATATCAAACTATAGGGTAAAAATATAATATGATTATATTTATTAATAATTTAATTGGTTAATTATATGATAATTAACCCAAAATCTCGCTCGGATGTGCATTAGTGGGAACAACGTCGGTTATTGTAACCGATGAATAAAAATGAAATTTGTTTCATTTTGAAAAGATAAAAAAAAAGAAAAAAAAAGATCGAAGGTTGCATTGGTGTGAAAACGTAAATGATCGCTTGAGTAAATCGAGAGCATATACTATAGTCGCTCAGCGTCTAAACGATTGCATACCTTGCGCCTAAACGATCGCCTACCTAGCACCTAAACGATCGCACATTTAGTCCTAAATGATCGGTTAGCTTTCCCAAACGATCGTATAGTGTGTCGTGTTTGCTCAATGATCGCCTACTGTTTTCTAAACGATCGTTCAGTAAAATCTACACGATCGTGTAGTTTCTTCTAAGCGCTAAGCATTTTGCTATGCGATAGCTTCTTATTCTCTCCCACTTGCTTATCGCCTACAAGATCGGTTCTTCCTCTTACCTCTACCAAACTCACCAAAGGCCACACTTTGGGTGCTCACTCTGAGAATACCTGGGGCTCTTTTCTGGTAGTGTCGTCCCCGCTGCTGCTGTAATCGATGCATCTGCTGGGCATTGGTTGATCGGGTAGAGGTCTTCTGCTGTGTTGAGTTCCAAACTTTGAGGACCGTCTTCAACTGGTATGGGAACTCTGTCCCTTGTTATTTCTTGTTCAAAGCATGCCATTAATTACTGTTTGTTTGCATAACTGTGCGTTTGAATGTATATGGCGTATTTTGGTCACTGTGAAATTGGAGCGAAATCTCGAAATTCAGCTAGGAAAGATTGCGGGCGAACTAAAAAATAGACCGCAAGAAGCTTTACCGAGCTTAACTGAGCTCTCTCGCAATGTTGGGGGTACGGGGAAGGAACAATGCTTAGTAGTTTCCTTGCTAAGCGAAACAATGACCGCAGAAGGAAGGGAGGAACCCATCGCGACCAACTTGAATGCGATAACCACCAAGGACCCATTGACTCATAATTCAGAAGAGCCCGAGAAGATGAACCCAAAAGTTGCATCTACCTTTAAGCCTCTAGAACGCAAGATAGAAGAAGTTCAACTACCACCATTCTCGCAAAGATTGATAAAGAAACAAAATGATGAAGAAAAGATCGTGATAGTAGCAGTAACGCAAAATGATATGATCCCACAAAAAATGTGCGACCCAGGAATCTTTATGATACCATGCTCAATTTTAGGGGTTTGCAGTGGTCAAGCGCTATGCAATCTTGGGGCGAGTATAAACCTAATGTCGCTATCAATCTTCAAACGATTGAATATGGGTAAACTCACGCCCACAATGGAGACTCTCCTGCTTGCAGACAGATCCCGAATACATCCTGAAGGAGAGTTGAAAGATGTTGCAATCTCAATTGATAAATTCATCTTGTCGGCAGACTTCATCATTTTGGATTATAAAACGGACGAAGATTTGCCCATCATATTGGGACGACCATTCCTCTTGACTGGGCACACTTAAAATGATGTGCGCAAGGGGAAGATTGTGATGAACATTAACGGGAAAAGGCTCTGAATTAAGGTAGTCAAGATTTCGGAAGATTGAGAAAAGAAGAAAAAGCCACCACGGACGTAAAAAGTCCAGCCTAAAATAAGCAGTCCCTGCGTTACTAATGGAACTCAAACTTATCAGGGACGCATTCCTTTTGAAATATCCTTTTTATACCAATGCTTCATGAACTCTCATCACCTGTCTTTTAATTATTATCGTTTATCTGTCTTCATTTTACATCTTTATATCTAAGAAAAAAAAGATAAAAAAATAATAATGTGATCGTGTTGAACGATCATGGTAAATGATTTTGCTAACTCTATTTTTTTATGATTATTTGACCCTCTCAATGTTTTTCTTGCAACGATCGAGGTAAACGATTGTGGAGGCGCTACACAAAGACGCAACTACTTTATTTTGTCACCGCAATCCAATGAAAGTAGATCGCTGCAAAGCAGGATGTGTCAACAAATAATGCGGGCGACAGCGCAATTTGGGGGTTGTATCTTTCCTTGACTTTATTCCACATTTTGCATTATCGCATCACATTTTAATTTTAAAAATTTTATCACCGCATCCTCTTTGGTTACCGTAATCATTTAACATTAATCAATTTAGTAAGTCACCGTATGATTTCTCTTTGCCAATTATGATTTCAATGATGAAACGCATGCTTCTATTTTTTCATACACACTAGAGTCAACTTAATTTTAGGACAGTCACCACATGAAATATTTCTAGAAGTTAGTGGTCTGCTAGCTTTCTCTCAAATTGACCCTTTACGAAACTTCCTAAGAACATCACATGACTTCTTTCAATCTTTTAGCAATGAGGACATTGCCGCTTTTTAAATTTGGGGGTGCGGTATTTGATTTCGACCTTGCTATTTTTAGCCTTATAAAAAAAAATCATAACGCTGTGATCGAATCCTACTCGTAGTTGGATGTCCGCATGACACACGTGGGGGTAAGCCAAAATGAAGATAGGAATCGTGATCAACGCATAAATAAATGATCGCAACTCCGCTGCCAAATGGGCATAAGTTTAGTCTGAGAAAGAATGCCTTGCTCGTAGTTGGATGTTCGCATAACACACATAGGGGCAAGCCAAAAAGAAGGCGAGGCTCTTGAATCAGCGCAAGGTCAGAGAAAAAATAATGTCTAAAATACGCAAGGATAAAAAAAATCATTTAACACCCTAATGAAAAAGATTTTTTTTGAAATAAATCAAGCGATGTCCTGGAATCTAGTAAAGTATTTTTGAAGGTTAAGCTTGCGGTCCCTAAATTTTAGAAATATTTTAAGAAGAGACCTGGATAAGAATTAAGGAAATTTTGGTGTACAGATTTGAATAAGGCATCCTTGAGAAATCTAGGAAAAGAGAAGGCAGTATTTCTAAAGGAAGTCTTTAGCTTATGCTTGAGGACAAACATTATTTAAATTTGGGGGTGTGATAACGGGCAGAAATACACGTTATTACAGTGCTAAGTTATAAAAACAATGTAGGTTTGCGTTGATAAAAATATACAAGATTGCGTCCAAAAAGCATTAAGTTCACAATATTGCGGTCATATGCATCCAACGCGTTAAAACAACTTTGTGTATTTTTGTGCAGAATATGCGTTGATGCAAGGCAGAAAATGCGATCCAAAGAAATCAATGGTTGAGCGCATCAAGAGATTGCGTTACCGTAAGGCGATGCGATCATTTGCGCTTGTGAATATCTGCTCGAGAAGGTTGTCGCATAGAGCCGGTGCATCTTTGATGGCGCATCTGGGTGAAAAGCATAATAAATCATGATGGACAGAAAGCTGATGACGGTCGATTCTGAATTAAGTTGATAAGCCGTTAACGAACTACTGTAGCAAGTACACTCAACTTTTCGGTGACAAATATTCAGCGCATCAGACGGAGAATTAATGCCATCCCATCAGTGCAATCATAAGATAGAAGAAGCCTTTCACTCGGAAGCTCTATAAATACCAGAGGCCACCTTCAATGAAGGGGTTCAGTTTTTCAGTTCGACAGTTAGAGAAATTTCCCCTTAGTTAGAACTAGCCTGGTTCATAGTTTTCTTTTACTTAGAAGGTGGAAGCTAGGGAAGTGAGATTATACTGAGAGATCATTTTGGTGAACTTGGAAGAGTGCCGGAAGCGTCGAGATCAGAGAGAAGGCCAACTCTTGCAGAAGCAGGAACATCTTTTGAGCAGAATAGAGTTGATAGTGTAAAAGCCTTGGGAAGCAAGGAATTGCTACCAGGCTCTCTATCCTTATCTTCCATTGTCATTTTGTACGTTGAAGTTATCTACAGAAATGGAACTTACATCTTTATATCTGTTCACTCTCTGTACATTATGCATGAGTAGCTAAATCTGTCGAATGGGTTGCTAGCATAACTGGAGATCTTCATTCTATGCGATTATTTTGTATTATGTATGCGTCATTCGTCCATTAGAGATACTAGGGAGGGTAGTCTAAGGATGGACTCTAGGCTTAGAAAAGACAGGTTAGAATCTAGGCTCAGGAGAGTCAAATTAGAAACGTATAATCAAGAGATAGGAGCTTAGGAATAATCGCTGTTTGCTATTAACGCATCGCATGCATCCTAGAGAGAGGTTAAGATTGTATGCGGTCACCTTGTCCTTGTGTGCATCTTGCATCATCGCATAGGCAAGAAGTAGAGACTTAGGAATAAGCTCTATAGACATTATCACATTCATCACATGCGTCCTAGAATTAAGAGCTACCACATTGCATTGGAAAATGATTGCTGTCGCATGAGTGTAGCATGATTGCATAGTTTGAATGAATTCTTAGGAAACGCTAGCTAAAGACCTTCTCAACCCGTTCCTCCGCATACTCAGTGTATCTGTCGCATAATCAATCTTTTCTCAAATCCACCACATACTTTTTATACTTCAAACAACAAACCAACCAAACCATTAATTTATTTGTTACAGCAAAGTGATCTTAAAAATTATTACCGCATATTGTTTTCCTTAGTCCCTGAGTTTGACCCTGGACTTACCAGGAAACTCAGTAGGATATATACTTGGGTCTTGCTGAGAAAACTTGTTTGCACAATGCATTTTCCATCACCGCAACTTCTTTCATTATTTTACCGCATAAAATAACGCATCAGCGATCGCAGAGTATTAGGTCATGTAGATGATGGGATGCTCGCGTATCGTTTAATGCGCACGCGCACTAGACGATCGTTTAGGCCAGCAAGCTTCATCACTTAGTAACTAACTAAACGATTGCTTAGTAACGCAAGGTAAATCATTTACCTGTCGCCACGTTAAGCGACCGCATGGACGATCAGGCTTCACAACCTCATTGTCATCTAGGCGATCGTTTAATTTTGCTTCTATTGTCTAGTGTACACTGGACGATCATCTACCTATGACGTTTACTACACGATGGATTTCTCCTAGCGGTTCAAAACCCAGTTCACAACTGGTTTGCTCGATGAAAAATGCAATAGATAGGGTTGTTTCATTCCAATTTTTGTACAGGCTCATCCAGGTCCATTAATCCTTTATTTATTACATGTGATGTATGTTTTTTATATGTCATATGGTATGAACATATAGTAAATCCCACATTAGGTTATGCAATAGTCATGCATCATCTCTTTATTGTAGTTGTTATAACTTAGAGAAACATGATTTAGTTATGTAAGAGCATGCTCATGCATCATATAATATAAGAGTTATATTTATACATGCATATAAAGCATTGACATGCATCATCTTTATATTATAATTGTTATAGTATAAGGATGAATGATAGCATGTTTGCTTGGTTATTACGCGTTATATAAAAGTTATATATAGTAATGACCGGACATTGCATAAAGCATGACACATAGGTTACTTTATAAATGTTATAAACACCTCGTTGTGCGCAATGGTTTTAGTTGTTTCTTTTTAAAAGTTAAAGAGAAATTAGAACTAAAAGAAATAAGAAAGACGTGCATGCTTACTTAGGTTTAATTCATGGTTTTAAAGTGTATAAAACTTGGATCACATAGACCTAAGATCACGGTTCTAATACGATTAGCAACCCTAAGGCTTTAATCTTTTAATCAGTTTAATAGGATTAAATTGGCTAATAAAAGGTTAAAGTGTAGCAAATCTATCTATAAGGGACCTTTTTTCTAAGGTGAGTTCTATCTAGGCTGGGGTATTTAAGTTGACGAAAACGTAACACCCCTACCTGGGAACTTAATTGGAAAGGTAAATTAGATAGATTTGATACATGCATGCAAGTTAAGGACAGTCCATTAAAGTGTTTAAATGTGACTACTTGAACTTTTTTTTTTTTCATAGACAAATGTTGTTTATGAGCAAACTTTAAAAAAACGACTTAGACTAAAATCAGTAGCCAGATTGTCTAGGTTAATAAACCCTTAGGTAGAACATTCAATGGGAGGTACTTGGTGTATGAGATGCTTCACTTAAACCTTTCACTTTTCTCCTAAATAGTCCACACCGTGAGATCTACCCTCGGCCTCGCGGCACCTTTGGCGTGTCCCCCTAACGGATGGTGTTTGGGTAGGTCAATATCAAGGTGGATGGAGAGAGTGTTCATAGTAAGTAGGAGTGAAAAGTGAGACAGCATATCCTTCGGTCTCCCTCATTAGGTTGAATAAAGTTACTGTTCATCGCCTCGAGGCACCCTGGGAGTGTCCCCGGGTAATTTTACGTGTTTCTTTATTTGATCTTCTGTAAGAGGATAAGGTAAATTAGTCTCTAGTCCTAATCTGCTTCTTCCCTATGGTGGACTCATTAGGGTAGGACTCTGGCACCAAAAGCGAAGGGTCACACTTACACAGAATTGTTGAAGGTTAAAAGTTTTGGACCGAAAAATGGTGGTTATTAGGTTCAGTTCCAAGAGTTTGTTCTACCTAATGGTTGAGAATGTCTCATCCCAGCGAAGGGGCAACTGATCACCCCACTGGTGACGTTTGTCCTGAATCACTAGGGTATCATTACAAAATCGAAGTATATATCTTAGGGTACTTGAAACTGTTTTGCAAAACTGATTGGTTTTAAAAGTGATTTAGCAAAATCTAATAAAATTTTGTTCCTATTTTCAACAACTTTTTCAAAATGGCAACGGCCACGTTGGCATTGTTAAGCATTGAAAAACTTACTGGCAATAATTTCGCAATATAGAAACACATGATCACGACAATCCTGATCATCGAGGATCTCATGTTTGCTCTCACAGTGGCTTTTCCTCCTATTTCAACTCCTAATGCCGCTCGAAATGTTCGGGAGGCATATGAACGATGGACAAGGACGAATGAGAAGACCCGAGCCTACATCTTGGCAAGCCTTTCTAAAGTCTTGACCAAGAAACATGAGCCTATGGTCTCAGTGTGTAAGATCATGGAGTCCCTGCGAGGGATGTTTGGACAACCGTCTGAATAGCTTATGCATAAGACTCTTAAATATATATTCAACTCCAAAATTGAAGAAGGCACCTTTGTTCGTGAACATGTGCTTAACATGATGGTCCACTTTAATTTGGCAGAGTTGAATGGGTCTACCATTGATGAGGCAGCCAGGTTAGCATAATCCTGCATTCATTTCTAGAGAGCTTCCTGCACTTTGTTAGCAATGTGATTCTTAAGAAAGTGAAATATAACTTTACAACTCTCCTCAACGAGTTACAGATCTATCAATCTTTACTGAAAGGTAAGGAGAGGAAGAAGGGTGAAGAAAATGTTGCTTCATCCTCCAGGACGTTCCATAAAGATTTGACCTCAGGAACTAAGTCTGCACCTTCTACTTCTAACTCTGGAAAGGAGAAAAAGAAGAAGGGTGGTAAGGGAAAAGGGAAGGCACCTGCTAACCTACCACCTATCACCCCAAGGAGGCGTCCACCGGTTGCTAAGGGAAAGTGTTTCCACTGCCATCAAGATGGATATTGGAAGACAAACTGTCCTCGGTATCTGAAAGAGAAGAAAGCAACCAAGGCTAAGGCCAAGGTCGATAAAGGTAAATATGATTTACTCGTTCTTGAAACTTGTTTAGTGGAGAATGATGATTCAGCTTGGATAATTGATTTGGGCGCCACTAACCATGTTTATTCTTCCTTTCAGGGGATTAGATATTGGCGATAGTTGGAGGCTGGTGAGATGACGATGCGAGTAGGCATTGGGTACGTCATCTCAACTGTGGCAGTGGGAGGGCTCCAGTTAACTTTACATAATAGGTTTCTTACTTTGAATGATGTATATATTGTTTTCAAACTAAAAAGAAACCTCATTTCTATAAAGTGTTTGTTGTAGTGTAAACATACTGTCTCTTTTAATGTGAATAAAGCGTTTATTCATAAAGATGGTGTTTTTATTTGTACAACAAATTTGGAATCAAATTTATATGTGCTAAATCCATTAGCCATTAATTCCCTCCATAATACTAAATTGTTTAGAACTGTCGTAACTCAATCAAAACGTCGACAAATTTCTCCAAAATAAAATGACCAACTTTGGTATCTTCGTTTAAGGCACATCAATCTCAATAGGATTGAGAGATTGATGAAGAATAGACTTCTAAGTGAGTTAGAAGAAAATTCTTTACCAGTGTGCGAGTCTTGCCTTGAAGGTAAGATGACTAAACGACCTTTTACTGGAAAAGATTATAGAGCCAAGGAGCCTCTTAAGTTAGTACATTCTGACCTTTGTGGTCCTATGAATGTGCGAGCCCGAGGTGGCTATGAGTATTTTATCAGTTTTACTAATGATTACTCCAAGTATATGTATGTTTATCTTATGCAATGGAAGTTTGAATCCTTTGAAAAGTTCAAAGAGTTCAAGGTTGAAATTGAAAACGCATTGGATAGATGGATTAAAACACTTCGATCGGATCGAGGTGAAGAGTTTTTGGACTCGAAATTTCAAGACTATTTGATAGAACATGGAATCGTTTCCCAACTCTCATCACCGGGTACACCTCAGCAAAATAGTGTAGCAAAAAGGAGAAATAGAACCTTGTTAGACATGGTTCGCTCGATGATGAGTTACGCTTCCTTACCAGACTCATTTTGGGGTTTCGCAGTGGAGACTACTGTATACATACTCAACTGTGTTCCCTCCAAGAGTGTTGCAAGAACACCTCTAGAGTTGTGGAATGGGCGTAAAGTTAGTTTACGTCACTTCCGCATTTGGGGTTGCCCTGCACACGTGTTTTAGCTAATCCCAAGAAATTGGAACCACGGTTGAGGTTATTCCTCTCTGTAGACCACTTCAAAGGTACAGAAGGGGTTATTTTTATGATCCGACGGAAAATAGGGTGTTTGTTTCAACAAATGCTACTTTTTTGGAGGAGGATCAAATAAGGGCACATAGTCCACGAAGCAAAGTTGTATTGCGTGAGCCTTCCAATGAAACTACTGAAACTTCAACAATAGTTGTTGATGGGAGTTCATTTAGTAGGTCGGTTCCACTTCAAGAGTTGAGAGAACCTCGACGTAGTGGGAGGGTTGCGAACCCGCCCGTTCGCTATCTGGGTTTCTAAAAATCCTTGCTATGGTAACAGATCCATTGTCTTATCAGAAGGCAACAGAGGATGTTGACCGGGATGAATGGGTCAAGGCCATGGATCTCGAGATGGAGTCGATGTACTTCAACTCAGTATAGGATCTTGTAGATTAGCCTGATGGGGTAAGACCTATAGGTTATAAATGGATCTACAAGCGCAAACGGGGTACTGATGAGAAGGTACAGACCTTCAAGGCTCGACATGTGGACAAGAGTTATACCCAGGTAGATGGAGTCGACTATGAGGAGACTTTCTCGCCTTTTTCCATGTTAAAGTCGATCTGCATCCTCCTGTCCATTCTAACTTATTATAATTATGAGATCTGGAAAATGGACGTCAAGACGACCTTTCTGAATGGTAATCTTTAAGAGACTATTTACATGGTGCAACCCGAGGCATTCATAGCCCAAGGTTAAGAGCAAAAGGTTTGCAAACTGAATAGGTCTATTTATGGACTGAAACAGGTGTCTCGATCTTGAACATATGGTTTGATACTGTAATCAAGTCATATGGCTTTGACTAAAACGTTGATGAACCTTGTGACTACAAGAAAATCATTAACGCTTCAGTAGTCTTCTTAGTGTTGTACGTATACGATATCCTACTCATTGGGAATGATGTAGGTCTATT
Source organism: Benincasa hispida (assembly GCF_027475165.1). Classification (NCBI taxonomy): domain Eukaryota; kingdom Viridiplantae; phylum Streptophyta; class Magnoliopsida; order Cucurbitales; family Cucurbitaceae; genus Benincasa; species Benincasa hispida. The sequence continues at coordinate 3,633,405 of NC_143485.1, read as the reverse complement.
GACTGCAGTTAAGAACTGCCTAGCAACCCAATTCCAAATGAAAGATTTGGGAGAGGCTCAGTTTGTTCTAGGTATACAGATATTTCAGGATCGTAAGAACAAAGTGCTAGCATTGTCTCAAGCATCGTACATTGACAAGATGTTGCTCAAGTACTCGATGCAAGACTCTAAGAGGGGTCTACTTTCGTTTAGGTATGGAGTCACTTTGTCTAAGGACATGTGTCCTAAGACGCCTCAAGAGATTGAGGAGATGAGACGAGACGGAACCTATATGCGTCTGCCATTGGCAGTTTGATGTACCCAATGCTCTATACTCATCCAGACATTTGCTACGCTATGGGAATAGTCAATAGGTATCAGTCTAACCTAGGCCAGGGTCACTGGACCGCAGTGAAGAACATCCTCAAGTATCTTCGGAGAACAAGGGACTACATGCTCATGTATGGTTCTAGGGATTTGTTCCTTACTGGATACATTGATTCTGACTTTCAGACTGATAAGGACTCTGGCAAGTCCACATCAGGGTCAGCCTTTACTCTTAATGGAGGAACATCGCCGACTCCACTATGGAGGCGGAGTACGTGCAACTTGCGAAGCTGATAAGGAGGTTGTCTGGCTCAGGAAGTTCTTGACAGAATTGGAAGTTGTTCCAGATATGTCTAGGCCCATTACCCTCTATTGTAATAATAGTGGGGCAGTGGCTGATTCCAAGGAGTCGAGGAGTCACAGACGCGATAAACACATAGAGCGGAAGTATCACCTGATATGCGAGATAGTGCATCGAGAGGACATGATCATCACGAAGATAACTTTGGAGCACAATGTTGTTGACCCATTTACGAAGGCTCTCACAGCTACAGTGTTTGAGGGTCTCCTATGGAGCATGGGACTACAGGATCGCCCGCAGCTGGACTAGGGCAAATGGGAGATTTTCTTGTACTGGGCTTTTATGCCATAGTTTATTGTTTTGTACTAGTTTTTTTGTACACCCCACTTCGCTTTAGGACAAGTGGAAGATTGTTGGGGTTGATGCTCTAAATTCTCGTGTCCTGTAGTTTGTAAACAGTTTGTACGAAAGCTTGTGTTGTATAATATATGATATTTTACTTCACATCTTGTATTTTGCTTAGTTGCATGTTTTATTTGCTTTACCACAAACCAATAAACTTAAAATCCCTAGTTATTTGTATGTAACTCAAGCATGTATGTGGTGACATACAAGTGGATCATGTCTTGTGTGATAACCAAAATGGTATGTAGTATATGGATATAGAAGGGAAACCTTATCCTGGTAACGCTACGAATGTGACCCACTTTGTAGAATAGTCACAAGTATTGTGACTTGCCATAGATGGTATGATCCTGATCATTCGTGTTGGGGACATGCGAACGGGGGCGTCCTATACAAAGAGTTTGTATAAGACCTGACCACGAAGTGTTAACGTCTCGTTATATAACACCGTTCATGACAGAGACTTCACTTCACTAGGATGACCATAGGTAACATAACCTCAATCCTGTCTAAGTTGGGAACTCCTGCGATTAAGGGCAGTCCTTTGATTTGTATGGATGGGAGTGGCCAGGTCGCCAAATCAAACTTACCATTTTGGAGATTTGTCTGATTTGGGAGCTAGGAACTCAGCTACACAAGATGGAATTCACTCCTTCCCTGAAGCAGGGGTTTGAACGATGTGGCACCATACATCTTCTCTTGGCCCGAGAGGTGTTCACACATACTTAGACTATGTTGTATTGGTTATTAGAGGAATCAGTGGTACTTAAAAAGTGAGATGTAACTACAGGGGCAAACAGTAATTTGGCCCAGCTGTACTTATGAGCATCTATGAAGGGTCATCGTACTTATGATTGGTTATATTCGATGGACGCAGAAATATATCTGTGGTAAGAAGAGTTCAGTTGTTGGTCTTTAGTGGAATGTCTGACAGTTAACGAATGGTGGATCTCGTGGCTAAAGAGTTTAGTTAGCTATTCACGAACCGTTAGAGCTTCGAGCCACATGTCCATTAGGTCCCCTGGGTAGCTTGGATAAAGTTAAGAATCAGTGTTTGAGTTAATTTGAAATGTTCAAATTGACAAGAGGAAATTCGATTATATATGATATAATTGGACTAGTTAATTATATATGATATAATTGGTTAAATGTATGAGATACATTATTTTGGAGGAAATTGGATATAAATATGATTTATATCAAGTAGAGGAGACATTTCTATAGTAGATATGTGATATCAAACTATAGGGTAAAAATATAATATGATTAGATTTATTAATAATTAATTGGTTAATTATATGATAATTAACCCAAAATCTCGCTCGGATGTGCGTTAGTGGGAACAACGTCAGTTATTGTAACTGATGAATAAAAATGAAATTTGTTTCATTTTGAAAGGTAAAAAAAAAAAAGAAAAAAAATATCGAAGGTTGCGTTGGTGTGAAAACGTAAACGATCGCTTAAGTAAATTGAGAGCCTATACGATAGTCGCTCTGCGTCTAAATGATCGCATACCCTGCGCATAAACAATCGCCTACCTAGCACCTAAACGATCGCATACTTAGTCCTAAACGATCGGTTAGCTTTCCTAAACGATCGTGTAGTGTGTCGTGTTTGCTAAACGATTGTCTATTGTTTTATAAATGATCGTTCAGTAAAATCCACACGATCGTGTAGTTTCTTCTAAGTGATAAGCATTTTGCTATGCGATAGCTTCTTATTCTCTCCCACTTGCTTATCGCCTACACGATCGGTTCTTCCTCCTACCTCTACCAAACTCACCAAAGACCACGCTTTGGGTTCTCACTCCGAGAGTATCTGGGGCTCTTTTCTGATGGCATCGTCTCCGCTGCATTCGTCTGTTTGCAGTTATTCGTGCTGCTGTAGTCGATGCATCTGCTGGGCGTTGGTTGATCGGGTACAAGTCTTTCGCTGCGTTGAGTTCCAAAGTTTAAAGATCGTCTTCAACTGGTATGGGAACTCTGTCCCTTTTTATTTTTTGTTCAAAGCATGTCGTTAATTACTGTTTGTTTCATAATTGTGCGTTTGAATGTATATGGTGTATTTTGGTCACTGTGAAATTGGAGCGATCCGAACGAGCTCATAGAACTCTTCGGTAAGAGATCCTTCAGTTTGAACAAAGAACCTTTAGTAATTGCATTCTTAAAACTTTTAAATGTGTCTTTTTTTTAACTATTATTTTTATGGGACCTTGAAGGTTTTGCGTTATTTGGATATTTGTTTTGTTAATGGTATTTATTTTAGTAAACTTATTTTATTTCAGTAAAATTTTTCAAAGGGTTTCATTTTGAAATTAGCATGGATGAAGTAACAACCATATCAGAAATCTTAGAAAGTTTAGTTGTTACATGTCAAATTAGATTTAAGAGAGCTTTGGAGTTGGTGGTGGATCGATTCTACCTCAGAGATAGAGTTGGATTGTCGAATAATGCATCTCTTTCTCTTTTGTGTCTTTGATTTTTCTATATAATTTTATACTCTAATGTGATTTTGTATATGGAAGCTATGTTTGGTTGACTTTCTATTTGTTCTAAGGTTAGATGTTGTTATGAATTATTTCTAAATTCATTTACGGATCTTGGATTTCAATGAGCATCAACACTTTTTAGCATGGTTGTTTTTTCTGTTGTTGAATGCTTGTACAACACTTAGTTGATTTCATGATTTACTATGTTGCTCTAATGAGAGAGGTTTCTAACTAAATCTTGCATGTTAAACTGTTGTTTGTATATACTAGTGTAATTAGATAACAATAGAGATTGATGATGAAGGGTCTTTGCTTAATTGACTAGTTTCAAAAGATTTAGGAATTAGTAAGTAGGTAAGAGAAAAAGTTGACTTCGAAATAGCCAATTTAGATAAAAGACTTCGAGATCTAGGTCTTGTGTTAATTGGTTTAAGAGTTAAGCAATTGAATTTATTAGGTTCAACCATGAAATCAATACCATATGATGTCTCTCTTAGTTTAAATTCTTCATACTTAATTGCTTTATTTTCTTTCTTAGAATTCATTTAGTTTATTTTGCATCATAGTTTGGTCCCATAAATAAAACTGAAATGATCTCCAGGCAGATAAACAAATTATTAGCCCGATTCTTTGAGGATGATATTCGGTCTCATACTGTTTAACTATATAAGAATTTGACATGTGCATTTCCACGTATCACCAGTTTACAAACAATATCTAAACATATGTGCCAATCACTCAAACGAATATTTATCCCTAAAAAACTAAATTCATCGAATCAATATGTCGAGAATACGAAGAAAAGAGTAACCAACACATTTAAAGACTCTAAATTAATTAGAAATAAAAAAAGTTCTGATAAAACATACCGTTGTGAGATAGAGGAAGAGCTTCAACTAATAAAGACGAATATGAAACGAGAAGACTAAGACAAGTGTAGGCCTCATTTGGTAACCATTTTGTTTTTGAAAATTAAGCATATGAACACTACTTCCACCTCCAAATTTTTTATCTACTTTTTACCCATGTTTAAAAAACCAAGCCAAATTTTGAGAACTAAAAAAAAAAAAAACTTTCAAAAGTTGTTTTGATTTTTGGAATTTATCTAAGAATTCAAGCATTGTATTTAAGAAATATGCAAATCATTGTAAGAAATGTAGATGAAATAGATTTAATTTTTTTAAAAAAAAAAAACTCGAAATAATTACTAAATGGGTCTTAGTAATTCGAGATTTTCACTCATGTGACACTCATTAAAATAATGATTGAACTCAACCAAAAATTTATGCTCGGGATATAAGCGACCTTCATGATGTCATTGAACCTTCTTCATTGATGAGGGGTTGTGTGAATAATTAACCCACTTTTATTCCATTTGAAATTTAAGTCATCCTCCATGAAAACCCAAAATTACATATGGTTTATAGGTCTTCTTAAAAAAATAGGGCGTTTTTAAAAGGAGTATATTGGTCTATTTTATACCCCCAAGAGTTTGAAATAATGGATAAAAAGACCACTTTTCTAAGCCTAAAATGATTTTTGTCCTACCTTTTAAAACTTAATTTTTTTTTTTGACCTCTTGCTTACATTTACAAAATTAACTCCACTTTTTTTTTCTCTCTTCTTTCATCTTCCTTTTTCGTGTTCTTCCGACGAACAATGTTGTATATCTCATTTTTCTTCTTTGGTGAGTGATGCTACCCCCATTGACTAGATTTGGCGATGTTGCATACGTTGGAGATCGAGAAAGAAGAGAAGATGCAGGAGAGTGAGATCGTGAGAGAGGAGAGCAATGTTGTGAGAAGAGAAAAAGAGAGTAATATGTGGGAGAGGAAAAAGAGAGAGAGGACGAGAGAGAAGAGCAAGAGAGCCAATTTACATGTGTGAGGGTTTCATTTTGGTAATTTCATTTGAATTTGACGTCAGTAAATGTTAAAAATCGTATTTTTAAAATAGTAATAAACCTCATTTTTTCCCCGAATTTAAGTCATCCATACAAAAAACCTTTAAAATCTCTACTATCAACCTCAAAATTTGAGATTTGATTCCCCCCACACTTTAATTACAATACCTTTAAAAAAAAAAAAAAAAAATCTCTACTAGTCTTTAAAAATAAAAGCCATCTTAAACCCCTTGAATCGAGTATTTTGGCTGTCTTTTTTGCGTCACTGAACTGAACCTAACGCCAATTGCTCTGCCCTTACATTGTACTTGTAGATACAACCTTCAAAGTAGTTCAAACGTCTCCTCCCTGCAGACTCTCGATTGGTAGGTAATTCCTTTGAGACGAAACCCTAAATTTTTTCACTTTTTGATTTCATAATGCAGTATAATTAGGTTTATCCTAGAAACCTAATTTCGACTGAAACATTCTCCGGTGTTTCCATTTTAATCGGTGATAATTGGTAGATTTTTCAGCACTTAGTTATCCGTGGAACTTCGCGCAGTCGATTGAACCATCCTGTGCGTAATTGCAAGTTATTTTCCCTTTGTTCATTTGCAGGAGTTGGAGAAATGCCTAAAGTGAAGACCAGCAAGATCAAATACCCAAATGGGTGGGAATTGATTGAGCCAACCCTACGAGAGCTCGATGCTAAAATGAGAGAAGGTTTGATCATATAATTTCCTTTTGTGGGGGAGAACATAGCCTTACAATTGTGGGTTGAGATTTGAATGTTTTGAGTTGTAAGGAATGGTTTAGTTATGGATTGATGATATTGTTGTTTCTCAAGTTCCTTTGATTCTTTTGTGATGGTTTTTGGGTTATTTTTGTGTTGTTTTGCAGCTGAAAATGATCCACAAGATGGCAAGCGGAAGTGTGAAGCATTATGGCCTATTTTCAAGATTTCACATCAAAGGAGCCGATACATTTTTGACCTTTTCCACAAAAGGAGTGAAATATCCAGGGAGCTCTATGACTTTTGCTTGGAACAAGGCTATGCAGATGGCAATCTCATTGCTAAATGGAAAAAGGTATTCATACCCAAACCACTTCATTATAATAAATATAGGAGGCATTTATAGTCCGTAGTTATTATAATTAGTGGTTACAATAGTCGGTAGATTATAATAGTCTTTGTTTGGACTTTGAATGCAAACTATTTTAGTTTGGGTTATGATAGTCTATGTTTGGGATGTAGACTATTTTAGTCTTGTTAGATAGGAAATAGTAAACACTCTAACAAAGAGGGATTAGAAATAGTAATACTGTAGATAATTGTATGTTATAAATAGTTGTAAACGTCACTATTATATTTAAAACTTCAAACATAGAGTAGGCTATTATAACCACTCCACCAATTCAAGTTGTTGGGAGCCAAAAACCCCCATAGTTTCACTCAAGACTCGAAAGCCAAGTCCATTTTGTCATTACAAACAAATTTGTCTTTTTTACCCATCTGGAATCCAAGTGAACAAGACTAAAACAAGAAAATTTCCCTGAGTTTGCTTTTATCAATCCCCTGCTTTACAAAATGTGGTTGGTCTGTATCCTGATCATTAGACTCACAAGTTTTTGAATCTTGCAATGGTCTTGCATTGGTGATGTCTGATTTTTATGATAGTTTAGAATAGTATCTTAACAAACTCCTGTTCAAATTGCAGCCGGGATACGAACGTCTCTGTTGCCTTCGTTGCATACAGCCCCGTGACCATAACTTTGGCACGACGTGTGTCTGTCGAGTCCCAAAACACTTGAGAGAAGAGAAAGTCGTGGAGTGTGTGCATTGTGGATGCAGGGGATGTGCTAGTGGGGATTGATTTTGTTTCACATTACAGAAGCTTGGCTATATATGTTATGTAATGTCATCTTGGCAGCTAACTTGTACTGATATCAATCAAATGTTTCCAACAATTTAATCTATTATTCGAGGTAGATGTGATCTTATGAATCATGGATTCTTGTTGTTGGTTGTTGGAACTGATGGTTCTCTTTCCAACTTTTTGTACCTTCCATGTGTAACAGAATGGCAAGGTGGTTTTTTCACCTTGAACTTGTGTAAGTTTTACAATCTTTTACCTTAAGCTTGAACAAGTATTGTAATTTTTTCCTTTTATCAATTGTTGATTGAAAAAGGGTTAGAAAAACTATTTTTTAGTGAATTCAATGATTTATAGAGTATATATTTGATACAAAACTAATAGGTTTCAAAGGAAAACTGCGGTTGATATCCTATAAAAAAATTGAGACCTTTGGTAGAATTATTGAATAGTGGATTTTGTGTATTCTTCCAACATAATTTTGTGCAAAGCTTGATTTTCATCGTAATTAGTATGTTTCTGGAGCTTTTTGTATTGCTTTTTATTAAACTTATTTTGTATAGAATTAATGAAAAATATATTTATCGGGTTCAATTTGATATAATTAAAAGTTATCGATACATCTTCTCAGGTTTAAGATTAAAAATCAATTATTTTTCTTCCCAAATACATTAATAGTTTTTTTTATTAATTTTCTTTAGTCTCAATTTTTGAAAATTCACCCGAATTCTTGCAAGAAATAAAATTCCATGCCCAAGAGCCCTTTATGGCTGACAATATCGGTTGCATCTTTTGATCTCTAGGAAATTTGTATACATATATTAAGTGGCCTAATTTCAGTTGATGAAAAGATAAACCAGAATGCTTGTTTTGTACTAAATTCCAATTCTTTTTTCGGTTCAATCATTTTTGGAGAAGCTGCCACAATGTGTATAATTTTGTAGATAGAACAAAATAAACTATAAAATACTTCGAATTTGTACGGGTTGTTATTAGAGAACATGTAGAATCTAGAATCTAGATTCAATGGATGCAACCATATTATGACAGTCAAACTTAATCCACTGTGTTACATGTTTAGACGGGTAGATCATTTCGTGAAAAGAGATGATCTTTGTGCTTAAAACAATCCATTCTTGAACACTCGTATCACACTTATAGAACTCTTTTAATTTTCGAGTAGAGCGTTTGCAAAATCTCCAAGGATAAAATAAAAATTTATTACGTTTTAGAGAAGTAGATCTTCCTTTCTATCATCTCACATAAGAATATCCATGTTTTTTTAATCAAATAAGAAAAAAAAAAAAAAAAGGGCTACAATTGCTATCATGAGAATAAACATAATCAAAAATTTAATTTGAAATATGAGGTGAGACATGATTATCACTTTTGTGTCTTAAGGCTTCATTTTTCCAACCATTTGATTGACATTTTCTTCTTTTAGATAAGCCATTTTAATTTTATTATTATTATTATTAATTAATTAATTTTATCAAGTGAGAAAGACATAGCACACCAAACTTTGGATTGTTCTTGAAAATTGTAATGATAGAGCCCAAAAGTTTGTTAGGTTTTAGAGCAAATCTAACTGGTAGTTAAAACTCTACTTCTCCAATAGACTTCACCAAAAAAGAGAATGACAAAGTCTTGGGAATAGGCAATTTAATGTTGGAGAAAGCTTATATCACTTCTCATGATCAAGCATGTAAATTATAATATATCATTGTCAAAAAAGCATATAATATTTCAGTATTTCTTTTGCCTTTGCTTGACAGCAATTATGAGGAGGGGAATAAGACAATGATGGTAATTGGTGGGCATTATTATCTCATGTAAAAATGACATCAAATTGAGAAAGAGATATTCTAGGGTTTGATTGATTTTGAAAAATGTTAAAATCATTTTAGTAATGTTCAAAATTACTCTAAACATGTTTTTAATTTTTTTTAAAGTCGAATTTGGTTTTATAAAAATACCATGTAAAAATACAAAATCAAACTGCTATCCATTGATTTTGATGATATAGTTGTTGAATTATGTTGATTTTGAAGCTTGCAAGAGGATTTGAGAATTCACTCTGGAGCTCTCAAATGTACACACACAACATTCACTTTGGCATTTGAGGGCTCAACAGTGAATTCTTTCCACTTGTAAACTCTTCAAAGAGTTGGTCTTACTAATAGTGTCCTTTGTATGTGATTTTCATAACCTTTATTAAATAAAAGTGTTATTTCCACAGAGCGTGCTTCTTCTCCACCATTCTTTCATATGTGAGCTAGGCACAACCCCTTCTAGAGTGTATGTACGTAGGTAGATGTTGGGAAAAATCTGGATCCAAACTAGTAGGCTGGTCAAGTGTAATTTGACGCTACACGGGAAAGATTTTGAATCAAAGGCATAACCACGCTTCCGTGCCATGACACCTGGCATCACATCGGTATTTAATTTCTTTTGTTTTGCAAAGAACTTGTGTCATTTTGTCCCAAAGAAAATACAAATTCACTAGTTGGTATATTTTTGGGCATCGACACTTGTAAAAAAAGTGGTCATTTTGATCATTTAAACGGTAACAATTTTGATCCCACCATTTTCATTTTTATTTAATTTTCGAGGGACCAAAATGGTAACTTTTTTAAAGTACATGGCCCAAAATGAAGTAAAATTAAAAGTACCAAGGACCAAAATTTACATTTCAAAAATATATAAACCAAAATACACTAAAGTCAAAAGTATAGAAACTAAAATGAACCTTTTGAAAGCACAATCACCAAAATAAACTAAAATCAAATCAACATGTAAACCAAATATATATCTATTGGGAATACGATTTTAAAAAATAGAAAACTCTTCTGAAAACAGGAGGAATGCAAAGAAGGGTTTGGTGACAGATTCCTTACAAGGTGCTAACAAACAAAGGTCTTAATAAAAAAGGAAAAGGTGAGAGATCTCTCTTGCAAGTAAGCAAAGAAATAATAATAATAATAATAATAATAATGGGACAAAAAGAGAAGCAGGCTTTATGCTTATGCAGTTCTGTTGTAACCCATCTCTCCAACTCAGTCTTGGTTCTTAAGGCTTTTTCCCCTATATTCATTTCATACTCAGTGCAGGTAACACCTTACTCTCCACTCCATTACAAAACTTACATCCCAAGCACCTGCAATTCAATTCCTAGAAAACCCCCAAAAGTCATTCCCAAGATTCCACTTCTTTGACCCAAAGCAAAAGTGAACTCTCCATCACAATTTGGTAACTCAATTTCATTTTCAAATGACAGAGACAAAAGCAAGTACATACATGTATATAAATTTCCAAACACAAGATGTAAATTCAGGTCTAATCAATTAGGCGTTTGAGTAAAGATAAGTGCATTTTTGGTTCCAAAATTTCACAACAAAAGCAGAGCAGCAGAATCCACAGGTGAAATCTCTCTATTGGTAGACAATTACGTCAGATTCACGAAGGGAAAAGGATGTCTGTTGAGAAGTAATAAGGTTACATACATACCTTTAAAGCCATTGCGGCGCCTAGGGTTTGGCCACCTAACGGAGAAAGAGAATAATCATCATTTGTGAGAGAGATTGAGGATGACGACGCCGAAACAGAGCTGGGAAGCGCAACAATCGCAGCAAATGCAGAGAGTGAAGAACTCGGGGGTGATGATAAGCAGCAATGTGAATGCGATTGGGAGTCCGGTGAAGGAAGATCAAGAGGAGGAGATCTCGCGATCGGCGTTGGCTGTGTTTAGGGCTAAGGAAGAGGAAATCGAGAGGAAGAAGATGGAAATGAGGGAGAAGGTGGAAGCTCGGCTTGGAAGAGCTGAAGAAGCTACGAAGCGATTGGCGGAGATTCGTGAAGTAAGTGTTGAATCCGCCATTGATGACTGTAAGAATGGTTGGTATTTTGAGATTCTGTTGATCTAGGGTTTGTGAAATTGATAGGAACTTGAAGGAATGACGGATCCGATGAGGAAGGAAGTTTCGTTCATAAGGAAGAAGATTGATTTGGTGAACAAAGAGTTGAAGCCATTGGGACTCACTTGCCAAAAGAAGGTCACAATTTAAAAAATTAAGCTTATTTCTCCTCATTCTTTGTAAGGATAAATTCTTAACCAAATTCAATAAACGAAAATAAGTATTTTAAAAACAATTTTTTTTTTTTAGTTTTTGGATTTTAACTTGATTTTTTAAACGATCGGTAAAAAATAGATAACAAAGAAAATATTTTAAAAGTAGAAGTAATATTTATAAGCTTAATTTTAAAAAACAAAGATTCAAATGATTACCAAACAGACTTATTTTTTGTTTTTATTTTTGAAAATTAAGTTTGTTATCTACTTCGAACCAATGTTTCTAGAAACAAATCAAATTTTGGGAAAAAAAATAACTTTTGAAAACTTGTTTTTGTTTTTTGAAATTTGTCTAACAAGAATTTAACCCTCACACTTAAAACAATGTAAACCATGATAAATAAATGAGAGGAAATGATTTAATTTTCAAAAACAAAAAACAAAAAACGAAGGCCCATTGATAACCTCTGGTTTTTTTGTTTTTGTTTTCCAAAATTAAGTCTATAAACACTACTTTCACCGTCAAATTTCTTCTTTTGTAAATCTACTTTTTACCATTCAGACAAATTTTGAAAATTAAAAAAAAAAGTAGCTTTTAAAAACTTATTTTTGTTTTTGAAATTTGGCTATGAATTCAACCATTGTACTCAAGAAATATGCAAATCATTGCAAGAAATGACAAAAAAAATACGCTTAATTTTAAAAAACGAAATGGTTATCAAACAAGACCCAAACGGTTACTAAATGAGACCTTATTTTATTTTATTTTAGAAAAGTTATGCATGTTCTAATTTTATCATTTCGTCCTATATTAGTTCCTCCATCAAATTTTTCATTAATTACTAATGGAAATAAGAGTGTTTAGAAACTATCAAACTTTGAAAACATACATCTTTTCTTCCATTATAGAACTTTGCTCTCTATTTGGGTTCAAAAAAGTTTAAGAAACCATTTCCAATCCTATGATTTGAAACTCGATAAATGAATTTAAATTAATTACTTTGTTTGGAATGAAAAAGATTTGAAATAAATGTATTTAAAATTTTGTATTTAGATAGTAACTAAAAAAAGAAAAGAAAGTTTAGAATTTATTAATACAACTTTTAGCTATGATGTGTTAATTGAAGATTAGAATATGAGATCAAGTAATTTACTTTTAAATCCAAATATACTTTTTAAGTAAAATAAGATTTGAAATCACTTCGAAATTTAAAACCATTCTCCTTCGTATCGTAACAAACAACAATATTCATTTGAAATCTATTATGAATTAAAATTCCTCGTAAAGTCCCGAAGTTTCAAATAGACCTATAAAAATATGAAAATCCAAATCAATCACGGCTTAAAAAAGGATATATCTCAACCTTAAACTATATGCTATAATAACAAATTTTGAGTTATTATTATTTTTTAAACGCTAATAGTTTATGATTTTTTTTCCTTTGGTTGAAACTTGAAGGTAATGTTGCATAATTAATATTTTCTATGTATTTGGCCCCTACCAGGAGAGAGAATACAAGGAAGTCCTAGATTTATTTAACGAGAAGAACAAAGAGAAATCCCAATTGGTAGCCAAACTAATGGAGGTGACACCCTTTTTTTTCTCCCATAAGGGCTTATATTTTTCAAAGTTTAATTCATGTCTTTTAATCTTTAATTTCTAGATTATTATCAAAAAATAATTTTAATTATAAACTTCTATAGATAGTCTTTAAATGAGTCCTAATTTTCATTTATGTCCATAGTTATCATAATTTTCATAAACGTACCAGTATAGTTCATTATTTTAAGAAATTTTCACTGATAGAAAAATGTCAAATTATTTATAGAAATAGCAAAGAAAAAAAAAAGAATACGGATAGACGTTGTATGGACTTCTATCTTATAAAAAAAAAAATTAAATTTTTTATTTCATGTAAATAGTTTATCTTTTTTTATATATTTAAAAATCTTCCTATTATTAAATCATCTAAACTATCTTACAAAAATGATAATTATAATAAGATGAAGAAAACCCATATGAGGAAAATGGAATCGTTTTCAAAATTATTTCCAATTTGTCATTTCTGGAAAAGTTCATTATTGATTTAAATATTACTGTGTTATTGTATTTTTTTTATTTAGTTTATTTTAGTTGTTGTATTTTCAAAATATTCATCTTGATCCCTAAACTTTAATATTAGTTCACTTTGGTCTTTGTACTCTCATAATATTTATTGTGGTCTTTGTACTTTCAACTTTAATTCATTTTAATTCTTAAACTTTCAAGAAGTGACCATTTTGATCTTTTTAAAATGCAATAAAAATGAAAATAAATGGATTAAAAAGTCACTTTTTGAAAGTACAAGACCAAAATTAATATAGTCGAAGTATAGGAACTAAAATGAATATTTTAAAAATATGAAAACCAAAATGAACTAAAATCAAAAGTATGGGGACTAAAATAGTATTTAAATCTTCATTATTTTCTATTCAATTTAGTTAGAAAAGAAATCATTTATTGAAAGAAACGTTTGGTTTTCCAATTTTTTTCTATGGATATATTTAAGGAACTCTTTATAAGATGTGTTGCTATTAAATGCTCGAACAATATAACAGTATGCATATGTTGAAATATTTTTATTTTAATTGTAGTATGAAAAATATTTTCTTTATCTATATTTATTAAGGATAATCACTTTATAGTGTAACATTTATTTAAAAATTCTAGCATGGATGTGATGTAATTTTATTTTTATATATTTATTTATTTATTTTTAGAATGTACAAACATATTTTAACATATGTTATACAATTTATTTCATTTTTATTTTAAAATTTCGATTAAGTTTGTAAAACATTTTTTTTAAACATAAAAAGAATGGAATGAATTCAGTATTTCTTTTAGTAAAGAATAAATCCCAAACCATCGTGATTATTGACATGCATTCTCTCCGTCAAAGTCCAAGGTTTCTAACTATTTGAAAATTTTATATAACAAAGTTATTAATTTTTTTATTATTTAAATCTTAACAATTTAGTTTAATGGCATTATTTCCACATGTAAAACTGTTAAAAATATTTAAAAAGATATAGCACAATTTTAGAACTATCAAGGATAGATACAGATAGACTTCTATTAGTGTCTAGCGTATATCATTGATAGTTCTAAAATTTTGCTACATTTTATAAATATTTTAGTTTATTTTTCTATATTTAAAAACGGTCCTAAAAGAAAATGGTATGAGATCTTAGACTTGATTGCTAACATATTTGATTGTATATTTGAATAATTTGGTCAGTTGGTGAATGAGAGCGAAAAATTGAGGATGAAGAAACTGGAAGAGCTGAGCAAGAACATTGACATCCTTCATTAAGAAAAATGTTCTAAGTTCTAACTCAAATTAATCACCAACTTTGTTTGTATTTCCACATATTGTTTCTCCTTGATTCTCATTACATTTTTTTTCTTAAATTTCCCATGAGAAAGAAAAGAGAGGAAGGAGGAAAAAAAAAGGAAATTTAACTTTGCTTGTATTAATAAGTTTCACAACCATATGAGTGTAGTGTGATCCATGTTTGACAATGATTTTCTCATTTCATGTTGCAATTTCTTTTCTTTACTCAAAACTTTTCTGAATAATTGAAGAGAGGTAATTTACTTGTTAGCTTAAAGGAATTTTACATTAGTTCTACACATGATAATATTAAAAAACACGTTTAGTTTCTCAATTTTCATAGAAGTAACGATTTAGTCTATATCGTAAAAAATTTCATAAAAAATAATTGTCAATTTTTAATACATAACGGCTAAGCATTTCTCATTAAGTCTTAATAA
Organism: Benincasa hispida; assembly: GCF_027475165.1. NCBI lineage: Eukaryota > Viridiplantae > Streptophyta > Magnoliopsida > Cucurbitales > Cucurbitaceae > Benincasa > Benincasa hispida. The sequence continues at coordinate 3,618,260 of NC_143485.1, read as the reverse complement.
TATTTGGATGGTCGAAGGGGTGTCGAGACGCTCAATCAACTAATATTACTGAAAGCATGAAAGAAGAAGTCAAATCCTTCCTCGTTCGATAAAATAAAATTTATAATACCGATCAAAATCACTAATACTAAGTACTATTAGTAATAAGACCATATCGATCTACAGGAAAGTGCGGAGATTAGTTTTGAACCAATTATGTTTTTAGCTAAAGAGATAAATTGGAGGGGGAGGGGGTGGTTGGTGTTGAATGAGAATGTATGCGCAGAAAAATAAAAATGTGGTAATGTAAGTAGGCGTGTTCAAAAAACCCGTAACCCAACCAACCCGGACTACTCAACCCAAACCGCAAGGGTTGGGTTGGGTTAAAAATGTTAAAAAATATTAAATTCGGGTTAGGTCAAGGGTTACCACAAGGTCGGACCGACCCAACCCGACCCGACTCGAACCCGAATATATATATATATATAAAAGTAACTGAAAAGACAATCAAATTAAAAAAAAAAAAAAAAAAACAGAACCAGTGACCCAACCCGGAAATTTTGGGTTGGGTTGACTTGACCCTCCAAAAAAGAACTAATAGGTTCATTATTAGCCAACCCGAATTTTTGGGTTGGTCCACAAAAATCTTCCAACATGTCCAACCCGGACTATGTGCACCTCTAAATGTAAGTGCAGAAGGTAAAAGTGCGAGAAAATAAAATCGATCTAGCCTAAGAGATAGGATCCACTCAATTATTCAATTTATCATAGGATTTCTAATGATAATTTCTTATACACGTAAGTGTTTAGCCTACTTGTCGAGTAATGTCGTGACAAGTACCTGAATACATTAATTAAGCACTTAATTTAACTAAGTGCTCAATTGATTGAGTGTACAAACATGCTCCATAAATGTCTAACACTGGCATTACGATTAAGGGATTCACTAAGACGATTAGTTACTAGATAATGCCCAAGTTAGTAACCGATAATGTCATGCATGCCATACACCCAAGCTACGGTTTATTGTTACTTGACAATTAAACTTATAGCTAACATCATCGACAACAAGTTAATCTTTAGTTTAACAAAGTAAATATGCAACGATACTGAAGCTTAACATACAACTAAGCATAGAAATTCAAATAGAATTGGATCCACAAACATACAATCAAAAAATCCGAATATAAACCAAATCCTCACGATCAATACAAACGTGTTTCTTCTACGCCTAAGCTAACTTACCTTGGCCGCAAATGAGATCTAATGTTGAAAATACAATCCTTTGAAGGTCTCATTGCATGCTTAGTGGCAAATAATCATGTAAATCCCATCAGAAATGTACAAGTAGTCAAATCTAACGACGCAACATTATTTTATTAATAAAATATATGTGTTGTAGCATTTAATGGTTACACAGTGAAATTTGCAGTCTAGCAGGTAAATTGGGCGTCTTCACGTGATGGGATGTCTACAGCTTTGTAGGAAAGTGAGGATTGCTCGAAAAAGCTCTATGTGATTGAGAATCCATACTATAAGGATGTAGTGCATTGCGTCGCCTACTCTCATTTTCTCGTACATCTTTTTGACGAATGTCCCCTAGGCACATAAATGGTTCTCTGAAAAGCACTAAAAAGTACTTTCTCAGACTTAGAATTTGATTAGTTTATTACATAAATGTGTTCGTTGATGCTTTATTTGTCTAATTTGTAGGAACCAAAAATTTGGATTGGAATGGACTAATATGAGAGTAAAATGACGAAAATACACCCTAAGAAAGGTTAATATTTGACCTAAGGGCAAGAAAAGGGGTGAAATAGAACTGAAAAAGGCACAACGTCGTAACCCGAGAAGGTAAAATATGGTGCCGCCACGGCGCCACAATTATATATGTGCGAGCCATCTCGTTTAAACAACGATGCAGTGTTGTGACAGATTTTATAAATGTGTGTTTGATTGGCTTTTTGGAGGGGAGGTTAATTAGAGTTCAATCAGGACCTCCATGGAGATAATCATAAGCCAATTTCTGGATAGAGACAACGATTTAAAGCTTTAGAGAAGTTGATGATCAACGAGATCATGGAGAGTGATCCTAAGCTTGAAGACGTTAGTCAAGAGCGCCCGATTTGCTCTTCTTCACTCTAAGAATTGTAGGTATGTAGTTAGCATAAAATCAATCTAAATCTTAAACAATTAATTTGGTTAATCCATTAATGATGTCATTATCCTAGGACGTAGTTCTATTTAGTTTTGCCTCATATATTACTGTTTATTTTCTTTCAAGGATTAGATTAGTATAGAATGATCTCTGAATAGCTAAATAAATTGTAAACTAAATCTCTAATGATGAATATTTATTTGTTTCATCACTATCATTACACATATCTTTCCTCCAATTCTGACACAAGATACATACAAACATAAATATGAACTTTTCTATATAACAAGGTTGGTAACATTTATATAAAGAAACTATATACAAGGAAACTAGTAATCAAACTTTGGTAAGTTATTTACAAAGAAACTAGGGTAATTGTTTTAAATGATAAAATTGTTGGAAATATTTTTAAATATAACAAAATGTTATTTTATATCAGTCATAGACACTAATAGATACTGATAGACATTTATCAATGTCAGCGATAGACACCAACGTCAATAAATATATAATTGACTATGATAACAAAATATTTAATAAACAACTATAGTGTTGGTACTAGTAAAATGTTTTTTTGTATTCAAAAGATAGATGTTCTTCCCTCCACCAAAAACAAAATAGAAGTTTTAATTTGTTATATCACATTTATCATTTTAACTAAATTCTTTTCAATAGACTCATGAATGTTTTTGAGCAAGATTGATGTCTATTGTTTGTTATAATTTGATTTGTTTAGTTGTTATATCTTAAAAAAGTTTGAACAAGTTATCATACTCTTTATATGATTTTTATTCAAGTTTCAATGTTAAAGGTTCATGGGATTTACAAGTTATAATATTAATAGTTTTCTATAAAAAATTCTATTTCCCAGGTTAATTTATTATTTATGATTATACTTCAGGTTTATTTATTTACCATTGTTATTTATTTTATTAAAGCGAGGTTTTGATTGTTATAAGTGTATGCTAAGAAAGATTGTGAACATTAAGAAAATATACATATCCTACAAATATTATTATTATTATTGTTTATATTAATATATTGGATTGAATTATAAAATGAATATTGTTTGTTTAATAGGTCTTGCACAAATCTATTGAAGTGAGGAAACCACCATCAATCATATTCTATATGTTTTTTTTTTCTTTTTTCTGATATAGTGCCAAACCTTTTTTTTTTGCAACACTTATTGTATTTAGTTTCTTGGGCTGTTATCAAATATTAAAAAAAAAAAATTGAGCCAATTTACTTACAAATATAACAAAATGTCTCTATTTACTGTGATAGACATTAATAGATATAATAATTAAAAATGATTTAATATTTTTTTTAATTATTTACAATTATTTAAAATAGATATATAAAATATAATTTAATTTTAATTAATATATAAATATAAGAATTAATTATATTAAATATTGCATAAGCTTAGAATCTAAAAGCTACTCAATAACTTATCTAAACAATAGGTGAAATGAGCGTGTGATTTAGAAGTGATTTTAATGGATTTAAATATAATTTGTTTCCTAAAAAAAAAAAAAAAAAAAAAGATTAACACCAAATGTAGCAAATCTAGCTAAATCAATGTTAACAACTATTTGAAAAAGATTTTCATCATTATCAAAAGAACTTAAGCCTACCAAAATAAATTAATATCAACCAACATTTGAAAGAGTTTTTCATCATTAACAAAAGAACTTAAGTCTATCAAAATAAATCAATTCAAATAAACATGTAAGTTTGAGTTATACGATATGCCTACTAGACATAAAAAATACTCCCAATTCAAAAGAATAAAAACTTCTTCCTTGAACCTCCTTTTTCCATAGAACATTGCTTTCATAATTTTTAGATACAAACAACAAAAATATGTACATAGCAGAGCAAGAGTAAACAAGTACAAATAAAGAGTTTTAAAGAAATAATTAGAAATCTCAAACTATAATAAATTTAACTAAAAGCGAAGATGTTATTAAATTCTCACAATTATAAATTTAAAACTTAATCAGAAAGGTTATACTTGTACCGATAACTTAACGATTCACTAACAATGCATCATGCCTAGCATCATCCAAAATCGCTCTTGACACCATATTTGGTTCAGGATATTTTCATTTTTATGGTTTGTATTTGTATTAGTATTATTTTTGTTATTTTTATTCAAAAGTTTTCATGTTTTTTAATTTTACTTTTATTGTATTGTATTTTTTCTCTCTTTTTTCTTTTACATTCTTCTTTTTATTTTCCTTTTTCATTTTCATTTCTATTTCCATTTCCATTTGATTATTTATTTTCTCTCTATTTGATTATTATTATTATTATTATTATTTCCTTCTTCCCCATGTCTTCATTCTTCTCCTTCTCCAAATTCTTCCCCAAACTTCCCTTCCTCCATATTCTCTCTTCCACTCACTCACCCACTCACCCGTTTTTAGCCGCCCTCTTTAGTATAAATAGAGGTGCAAATGGAATAGGAAGGAGGAGGATAGGAATTCTTGAGTTTTGAGAAAATTTATGCCGAAACATACAAGTCCCCACACTACATCTGTTATCGCTATCACTTGCACACCATTCCAATGAGCCGGCGACTAATCCACGAGCTGTACCGAAGTGGCAGATCCGGCGAAGCCCATGAATAGAAGTTACAACACTCTGACATTCCTTCAAGGGTCACTGTCAAGCGATTTCAGCAACGACACTACTCCGACGACCTATAATTGTAGCAAATTTCAGATATTCACGGCGACGCCACACCCATCTAATGTCCAAGTGTTAGCCTTGCAAGTTGTAGAAGCTTGGTCCGGTGAAGAAGTGGAAGAAAATTTGACAAGGAAAAAGAGGGGTTCCAAGGAAGAAGAAAGCTAATATGAAGGGTAAGTAAGGTGGGCTTTTTTTCTTTTTTCTTTTTTCTTTATCATGCTATTTGATCTTGATAGGTGGGTCCTCCTTTTTCCTTTATCATGCAATATTCATCTTTTCTTTTAATTTTAGAAAAATTCTGTTTCATGTTTTTACAATTGAATGAGTTCTTCATTTCAATTTAGGTGTTCCAATTGCATTAATCTTTGTGTATACTTTAATTTTATTTTTTTTCTTCTTTCGTTACTTGATTTTAGTTTAGAGTTTTCTAAGTAAGGTTTCAATCCGAATAATCTTATTTTGTCTCTATATTAATTTCCATAATGAGTTTCATTCACTTTATCTAAGTACAATCTCTATATCAGGAATTCATTAATGATTTTGAAATAAAATTTGGCTATAAGAAAACCTTGTTCGACAATTCTATCTAGGCTGAGGTACTTAAGTTGACTATAGGAACATCTCTACTTGAGAATTGGCCATAAGGTTGAATTAGCCAAAAATTATTTTATGTCATTGAATTTTTAAGTTGTCGCGTTTTAAAATTGGATTTCTGAAATGAGAATCCTCCAATTTTTCAAAATTGAATTTCAACAATGAACCTTGAAATAAAACAAATTGTCATTTTCCAAAATTATTCTATGGACAATGAAATTTGAAATAAAATAAGTTGTCACCTTCAAAATTGGATTTCTGAAATAAGAACCCTCCAATTTTTCAATATTGCACTTTGACAATGAAATTTGAAATAAAATAAGATATCACATTTCAAAATTGGATTTTTGAAATAAGAACCCTCCAATTTCTCAAAATTGCATTTTGACAATGAAGTTTGAAATAAAACAAATTGTCATTTTTCAAAATTAGTCTATTGACAATGAAATTTGAAATAAAATACGTTGTCACCTTTAAAAATTGGATTTCTAATATAAGAATCCTCCAATTTTTCAAATTTGAACTTTGGCAATGAAATTTGAAATAAAATAAGTTGCCACCTTTCTAAAGTTGAATTTCTGAAATAAGAATCCTTTATTTTCACAAGTCTACGTTTTTAAGTTTTTTTCTAAATGAATTTCTAAATTTGGAGCAAAAGTAGTGTTCTCTTTTTGGATTTCATTAAAGTTCCAGAAATACATGAAAATTCTCATAACTGATTGTTTTAAACGAACATTTGTTTTAGGGAACTTAGTAGTGTTCTCTTTTTGGGATAATCATCCTAGAAATACAAGAAGTTTCCCTTAACAATTCGATGGTAGAATATTGGGAAATGTTGATTTTCTAATCTTTTTGAGTGAGGAAATTATCTTGAAATTCAAGGTAAGTTCCAAGATCTTCCGAATGGCCTCGAGCCATTCATAATTATTATTTCATATTTTGTTACAAAGTATGAATTAATAGCAATGGGACATTCAAAAGTAAAATTCGAAAACATTTTCTTTAAGACCAAAGAATAATAGGATAATTTTAAAATAAAATGTGATAATCGTTTTCAAAATAGGTATTATAGGGGTGCTAACATAACACCTTCCCTACACTCAACCACTCCCGAACGGCCTTAAATTTGGTTTTGCAGACCATTTTTTTTTATTTTAAAAGGGTGACCAATCACATCCCAAAGATGATTGGTGGCGACTCCAAACCTCTGACCTCAAAGAGACCCTTAGAGAAGGACATCGATCGCTTCGTGTCGCGATAACATTGCGACAATCACAATAACATAATCAATACAAAACTCTTTACAAAACAATAAAATTGGAGATATTGTAATTCATCAAGTAAAACAAGCAACATACTAACATAAAACAAACAAATTAAAATTCCACTTACCTGATGTTTTTTTTTTTGTTTTTTTTTGTTTTTTTGTTTTTTTTTGTTTTTGCTTTAATGACTGTTTTTCTCTCTCTTCACCAAATTTTCTAATATTCATGTGTCATGAAATGTCTATTTTATTGTAATGTTTATATCCATATAACCAATCAAACTTAAATAGTAACACATGATTTTTCGTACAAAATAGAGTATGAAATTACTCAAGGTAACAAAGAGTGAATATAAATCACTAGATTATATTAGGACTAATATAATCATTCATAACCAATTAGAGAGAACGGGAGTAAATGAAATGAATTAGCACAAATAACCTCCAACTAATTTGATGTTTTATACCGCATCAGAAGATGGGTGTAGTAGGTTTTCTCGCTTAGAGAGCAAAATAAATCAAGGATAATTTGATAAATGCTGTAAAATGTAAATGCACAAGGAGTCAAACAGTCAGATTTTTATGTAAAAGTTGTAACGACTATTATTCTCATCCAACCGCATGCTACATACCTTACCCAATATTTATGTCACAATATTAATTTCTAGCACATTTAATTACAGTTTTAAAACAAACAACATAGAAACTTTTGTAAGTCGCCTCTCTGCACAGTATTGAATAGAATTGTATAAGCTACAACTTCACACTATTTGTATTACACAATGTCCCTGAGGAATCGACCTTGGAAGACTCCAAATACTACTTACTAATGCATCGATCTACAATTGGATAAATGTAGTAGATGATTTATCTTGTGTTACCTTCAACTAATTTTTAGTATAATTTTCATCAAATACAAGCCATTTTCTCGTAGTTATATAAGATGTCATGCGACGCTATGATGTTTTTCTCTCACGTGACAGACATTAGATCCATCTTCTTGACAACGTCAAGATGCTATTTGATACATGGGGTCTTAATGAGCTTAAAAAGTGTCATCTACTGATTTTGGTGAACTTTGGCAGATGATTTTGGCCAGATTGAAGGTTTTTGTTCAATGTGGCTGCATTGCTAGATTCACTATGGTCGCATTAGTGAGCCCTAATTTTCCAGAATTTAACCCAGTTAATGGCGGTTGTGATTTTCACGTTCCAAGTAGTTGTCCAGCCCCGATTTCACCTGGTAAACCTTCAGAGCATAGATTTTGGCCCTCCTCAACCAATTTGGAGCCTACAAAAGGAGGAGAAGCTTTCCATTTCAGGAAACAACTTTTCACCTCCAATGTTACCACGATTTCTCCATAGTTTCTGTCATTTGTCAGTCCCCTTGGACATTTTCTCAACTTCTCAAGTCAGTAGCCTCAAGAACAAAAGTTCCTCTGAGGTGTAACGACTCTAGGTCATCTCATTCCGTGAAAGTGTGTAGTGAGAGATAATTCATCATTGAAAAAATGAAATCAACTTAGGGAAAGACTAGGAATTTGAGGATTCGTCCTAAGATCTCTTGAGTTGTAATTTCTAGTATTTATCATTCAATTATTTATTGTAGTTTTTTTATTTTCTATAATTTCTAGTATTTATCATTCAATTATTTATTGTAGTTTTTTTTTTTTAATTTTCTTTTCACTATCAAACTCTATTGTAGCTATAATTCATTATTCAATAAAGAACATTATCTTATCATTAGTCATGAGTTAAATCTTCCTAGGGGTTCGACAATGTGGATGCCCTAGAGTTGTTATGACTTAAGTAATGATGCATTTGTAATTCCCTGTTTTACACATTCACTTTGTCGAATTTAAAGATAAAATCGGTAAGTTAAATTGGCCACTTAATTAACGATCTAGTGGAACTCTAAAGCTGAGAAGGTTAGGGTGCAAACAGATGTTACAAAGGGATATGGGACTAAGAGCCTAGAAATAAAGATTGTCACGTCACTTTAAAAATAAGGGGCACCACAAGATAAAGAAATTGAACTTAAATTAATCTAAGATCCAACTAACCATGGAAACATTAGGCATTAGCTACTTAGACCTCTTAAAGAAATTTGATACAAGACCAAATAGGAGTGGATTTCTGTTCATGTGTAACTCACTGTCCTGGTATAATGTCGTCACATCACTTAAGGCATAACACCCGAAAGGTTTAAATACTGTTTGCCCCTGTTCGATTATCATTGCTTACTGTTTTTAAGCTTTTTCCTCACTTACCACAATATAAAATTTTCATTGGTTACCTTGGTTTTATTGGTCCATAGTCATAATAAATTTAAAATGGATTTAGTCTTATGTGATTCGACACTTGAAATACTCCAAGTTTATTACTTCGTCAATAATGTATGCTTGCACTGAGACCCCATCTCCCAATAACTTTTGTCTCTCATACATTTATTCGATCACTATTCATTTTGACAACCATTGGACTATGACGTCGAGCCTAGCACCGGACGTTAGGCTCTAGGGGTAAAATCGTCTTTTTCGCTTCTTTTTTACCTGATTGCTTAGTTAGGTTTCCAAATGATTCATTTTAGTTCATTTTTCATCCTATTGATTGATTCTACCTCTTAGGTACTCGAAACTACAAAATCATCAGACATTAAATCTAGAAATGAGCCTGAATTAAGCGGGGGCAATATAATACATTTTAGGTGTAGACACTGTATTTGGTCCGACTCGATTTTATTTATTTTTTTATAACTTTAACTTAATAATGAAAATTTAAAATTTAATGAATTTTTTAAAAGGGTCTAAAAAAAGGTAAAAGATATTTTTCTTCATTTTTTTAAAGACTAAAATTTTAAAACTTTTCCCCTCTTCCATTCTTCCCTCTTTCCCATTTCTCTCCTTTCTTTCCTCTTATTCCCCCCATTTTCTCACTTCCCCTTTCTTCAGTTCCCCATTTTCTCACACTTCATACTACTTTTGAGCTAATTTTAGGACACTTTTATCATTATAAATATGGAAACTGAGGACATAATATGGAAAAAAAAAAGAACACATGAAAAAGAGATTTAGGGGAAGAGAAGAGGATTAAGAAAAAAAATACACGAGGAAGGAGATTAGAGAGGAAGGAGATTAGAAAGAAAACAATAGTGAAAGGAAGAGGGCGGAAACATAGTGAGGAATCTGTGAAAGAGAGAGAAACTTCGACGAGCTTTCTATCAACACTGCAACAGCAATTCCGATGGCGACCATCTGTCTATAATCTTCAATAAGAAGAAGAAGATGTTATTGAAGAGGAAGGAAAAAAGAGGAAAAATCGTGGGAGGAATGGAGGAAGAAGAAGGAAAAAGAAAAGACAAAAATGGTGTTGAAATTGGTAAAGTAGCAAATGGTGGGTCCTATCTTTTCTTTTCTTTGTTTTTAGTTTTGCTAAAATTTTGATTGGGCTTAAAAGTAATTTCCTAATAGAAATTGTTTATATTTTCAATATGTCGAACTCTTCTATACAAATACTCTCTTAAGATAAGTTTAATGGTCATAATTATTCAACATAAAAATCGAATATCAACGCAATACTAGCAAATAATGGTTCAAAGTTTATTTTAACGGAGGAATGTCCTCTAACTCCCAGCTCAACCAAAATATTTGGAATGCTTATAACAGTTGGATTAAGACAAATTATAAGGCCCGAATCCATATCTTAGCAACCATATCCGATACACTAGCTAAGAAATTCGAGAACATGGTTTCCGCTAAAGAGATCATGGATTTGTTACAAACGTTGTTTGGTCAATCTGTCAGGAACGATATTCTCGATAATGTTTATGACTACAATATAAAGGATAAAACCTCTATTAGAAAACATGTTCTAGATATGTTGAAAGTAAATAATACTGACATAGATGAGAAAACTGAGAAAGCACAACAAAGCAAATATGATTTACTCGTTCTTGAAACATGTTTAATGAAAAATGATAAATTAACCTGGATATTAGATTCAGGGCCGCTAATCATATTTGCACTTTCGCTCAGGAAACTGGTTCCTGGAGACAACTTACAAAAGGTGAGACAACTTTAAAGTTGGGACCAGAGAGGTTGTCTTAGCTAAAACAGTGAGAGATATGAAGTTGTTTGTTGAAGATAGATTCATTTTACTTAAAAATGTATTGTACGTTCCTGCCATGAGGAGGAATTTAATATCAATCTTAAGTTTGCTAGAACAAAAATATAAAGTTTCTTTTGAAGTTAATGAAGTGTTCATTATTTCGAAAGATTATTAAAATGTGTTCTGCAAAACTAGAAAACAACCTATATGTGTGAAAACCAACTGAGGCAAAAACTGTTTTGAACATAAAGATGATTAAAATAGTTGAAACTTAAAATAAGAGGCGAAAAATTTCTCCTAATGCTTATCTTTGGCACTTAAGACTTGGCCACGTAAATCTCAATAGGATTGGGAGATTGGTTAAGAGTGGACTCCTAAATCAATTAGAAAACAACTCTTTACCTCCATGATTTACTATAACTTGGCGCATAAATAGTTTAACGCATAGATACTCCAGTGTTGTTTATGTCAATCGCATCTAAAAGCGCAACAGTACCTTATCCTGGAAACACTATAGATGCGGCGCATTTTGTATTTAAGACAAACGATGTGATCCTGAATTGTTCATTTAGAGACATGCGAGCGGGGGCATCCTATGCAAAAGATGTTTTCATGAGAACGAGTCGTGAAATAGTCACTTTTCTTTATGATGTCGTTTACTATTAAAATTGACAGTTTCATTTTAATGACCTAAGGTAACTCGATCTTAATCCTAAGCTAACTATGAACTCCTATTTATTCAGAATTATCCTTTGATCTACATGGGTGAGAGTGGCTCAACATCGCCGCTCAATAAGCCTCCCATTTTAAAGGTAAGACCGAGTAGATAGCTAGGAACATAGTTCTACAAGATTGAATTCACTCCTACCCAGTTTCATGGTTAGCAGATAAGTTGTTCTCAAGTACTGACTCCTAGTCTTGAATAAGAGGTCCCACACTCTTTATGACTAAGAGAGACTCGGTTTATTGGTAGGACCATAAACCAATTGTTCATTAGTGGATCAGTGGAGACTTAAGGTGTAAAGTGTATTACAAGAGAAAAATGGTAATTTTGACCCAACTGTAAATATGAACAACCTGTGAAGGATCAACTTACTGATCAGAGGAAAGTGCATCTACTGGGCTTTAGTGGAATGTCCCGGTATTTAACAAATATTGGTTAATTCGGTTAAAAGATTTTAGACTAAACTTTAGAACAGTGTGACGAGTGAGTTTGAAGTGTTCGTATTCGAATTAGGGAATAAGTATTAAATATATGCAATATATTTAATGTCGTATCATTCAATTCCCAATTGAATGATAAAGAGAGAGTTGGAGATATTTAAATAAGATTTAAATATCAAAACTATGAATAAGGATTCATCGGGATTAGGGTTAGATTTAATCATTGAATATTAAATTAAATTAATTAAATTGTTGAATGAATTATTTGATATTAATTTAATTTAAAATTAATTATTTGAATTAATTTTGAATCAAATGGAATTTATCAAAGTTGGTCAAAGTCAATTGTTGAATTCACTAAGTGGGAAATTCCAAAATTAGTTTTGAATTAATTTTGAATTAAAATTTGATTAGTCAAATGTTGACTTCACTTAGTGGAAAGATCCAAAAATAATTTTTAGTGAAAAAATCCAACTCTTAGTGAATTAGTGTATAATTCATTTGACAAAAGTATTGATTCCACAAAATGCTAGTTATCCCACTAAATTGAGTACATTTTAAAGTATCAAAATTTGGTTAATTCAATTTTGCATTAATTGCATGTATGGTGATTTTCAAGTTAATTGAAAAACAATTTCTTCTTGACAACTTAGAGATTCTAACAGAGTTTTAGAATTTAAGTCCTCAATTTCTATTATAAATTCATCACTAATTTAGTCACTCACCGAATCCCACCATCCTGTTCTAAGGCTAGAGATAGTCGGAAAGACCTTTGTGATAGTTCACAGGCGGTTCGTGAGAAGATTGGAGCGGAATTGATGGTCAATTTGGAGCTACAAAGGTTGTAATTCAAATCCTAATTTCAATATTTGCATGCATGTTTTATCTTTAAAATTAATAAAATTTAGAGTGCTTAAGATCCAAATTATTTCGGTATGCACGTTGTTTATTCTTACATATTCAACCTTTGCCGCCTGAGATTTAAACTATACGAATAAATAAGAAAGTGCAAGCCAATCCTTAGCTAAGACATACAACAATGGAGGGAGAGTCAATTCATACATAAACGTATATCTAAATAAATTGAGATAATTCACAAAGAAAGAAAATTAAAAAAAACATTGAGTCCAACCAAGAGAATTCTCACAAAATTACATTGAGTCTTTTGCTCAAGTTCCTACGAATATAAACATATAAATACATTAAACATGACAAGTAAGTGAGATTAGAGACGTAAAAGTAGCTTCTTTTAAAAACTAACCTTTTGTTTAATCAAAAGCATGCTAAGTTAATTGAATTGACAACTTAATTAAATTTGTTTTGTTCATTCTACTAAGTGCAAATTAAAATTCGTAATTGTTGTGATCTGTGCAGTTAAGTAGCAATTAGGTTGGTTTCTGTGGGTGTTTTTTATGTTTTTCCTAGATTTCATACCTTGAATGATAGGTCTTAAACTTAAAGGAATATATGAGATTAAGAAATTTCTACAAGTATATTTATAACCTTTTAGCTAAATTTTTTGAAGTTTCACTTCAATGTTAGATGTCTTAGGGAGGTCACCGATGGTCAAGAGTAATTCGATCTAATGGAACCTACCTAGTAAGCATTCATTTTGAAATGGAAATATTTTAGAAAAGAGAAGATCATTTCAAGTGTCTATCCACCGGTCGATAGTTAGTTTTTTGTAATCTGATTGTGAATACATAAACAAAAAAATTGTAATATATCAAAAGAGATCATGAGCGATGATCAATGTGACTAAATAACTCTAAACCACTTTATATGAACTTTACTCAAATTTTAGGTTTCTCTATATACCTAATCGTTATAAAATGACAAGCTCTCAGATATAAAACTATAACGGTCACACGACTTATTTTCTTGTATGAACTTTGATGCAAATGAAAGGGAATATGTTCCTTGTTTTTTAGAAAGGAGAGAAACCCAATAAAAATAAGAAGTTAGGTTTTATCCACCACATTATGTGCGACTAGGTGATGAAAGATTAATTGATACTACAAGAAATCTAACTTCTCCTGACATCACAATTCATCGGGAAAGAGTGGAAAATGCGTCGGGAGAGGCTCTCCCGACGAATAATGAGTTGTCGGGAGTTTGGTCGGGAAAAACCCATCGGGAGAGGAACTCTTGACGCATGAAAAAATGGTGTCAGGAGTTAGTCGAGAAACTCCCGACGCATGAAAAAAACGACGTCTGGAGTTAGTCGGGGAACTCCCAACGCCGTTTTCTATGTGTCGGGAGTTTCCTAACTCCCGACGGTTGTTTTATGCGCCTGGAGTTCCGGAACTCCCGATGGTTTATTTGATGCGTCGACGCAGTAATATATGCTTGGGGAGTTCCTTCATTAGTTGAAAATTGTCTATCAAATATTTTTAATTTATAGTTTGTAATTTTTTAAAATTTTATCTGAATAACCTGTAAAACATAATTAACCAAATAAAGATTCACATAATAAATAAAACAACGAAAATGACGTTCATACTATAACAAATAAATAAAAAAATTACAATATCCTAAAATAAATAAAAAATTTTACAATATCCTAAAATTACTAAGTCAAAAATTAAGTAAATTATAACATCCATATATAATCCAAAAAATTAGGTAAGTTGAAACATCCACAATCCATGACATAAATAAAAAAAACAATGCTAATTAAAAAAAAAATCCACAATAACATTCATACTCCAAAAAATTGCATAAATTGAAACATCCACAATCCACAACAACAATTCAATCTACAATAACATGTTATAAATTAATCCACAATCCACAAAAAATTGTATAAATTGAAACATCCACAATCCACAAAAACAACTCAATCCACAATAACATGCTATAAATTAATCCACAATCCACAAAAAATTGCATAAATTGAAACATCCACAATCCAATTAACAACTCAATCCATAAATTAATCCACAATCCACAATAACAACTCAATCCACAAAAAATTGCATAAATTGAAAAATAATGATTTAATTAATATACAAAATAAGAGAAAATAAAATGGGAAGATTACCAGCGGGTGTTTGAAGGAGGGAAGGCGGCGGGGGGATAGGGCTTCGGCGGCGGCGGGTTAGGGTTGAAAATGGGGAGAATGGAGAAAATGAAGAAGAAGGGATTTGGTTTTTACTAGATCCCATCTCCCGACGCCGCCCCACGGGCATCGGGAGATCCGTCGGTAGTTCCAAGGTTAAAGTATGGCGTACGAATAAAACAGGCATCGAAACTAACGACGGTTATTTACGGCGTCAGGAGACACCCTTTCTCCCGACAACCAAACTCCCAACGATCGATTTAGGCGTCGGGAGAACTCATTTTTCTTGTAGTGTGAGTAGGAATACATTTTCAAAGATCTAATTTAGATAAGTCATTTTCGAAGAAATTTGAGTGTTTGGCAACCATTCAAAATAACTTTTCAAGTGTATTTTAATAAATTTTTATCATAAATGTTTAAATAAAAATGAATTTTTTATTAATTTTCATGCTCATTATTAAGTTTAAGTATATAAAGACTATATTAGCCTAAAAAGCTAGAACTCAATATTGAATGGTGAGGATAATAAGGGAGGCCATAAAATCAATAAAGAAAAAGAGTCTAGAAGTATAACATTGACGCTAGACATAAGATGATTGACTATAGGATAATTAGAAACGGCTGTGAACTTAATTATCTTAGTCTAAATTAACTATAAAAATATAAGATCAATTGCTTAATCTCTTAAAAGTGTACTTTGATACAAAGGCAGAACATGAGTATAACACAATTCACTATACAAGATAAAATGGGTTGAAATTTAAGGGGGTGTTTGGCTCACCAACATGAGTTGAGTTGAGTTGGTATAATATACTAACTCATTGCTTGACCCACCAACTTTAAATATTGGTGGAGTTGAGTGGGTATATTTTACCAACTCAACCCAACTCTCCCTTCTTCCCATGTTTTCAATGGCTCTACTCATTGACCACTGTCACACTCCGAGAACTAACTCTGGGCTCCCACAACCACCTCTGATGAAAACTTTGACGACCAACTCCGGACTTCGACAACCACCTCCGATGACAATTCCGACGAAGAAATCCAGACTCCGACAACCACCTCCGATGACCCAACTCCGACAACCAATTGGCTCCGACAACAAAATCCGATGACCAACTCCAACTACAAACTCCGATGAAAATCACCTTCAATGATCACCTTTGAGAGAGCAACTCTGACAACCAACTCAGGGCTTTGACAACTACCTTCGATGACAAATTCCAACAACTAACTCTAATACCACCTTCATGTGACTAACTTTGGACTCCGACAGTTACCTCCAACTACAATCTCGAGCGAAAATCATCTTCGATGATCAACTTCAACTAATTTCATGCTCCAACAACCAACTCCGACTACAAACTTCAGAAAAAAATCATCTTTGATAATCAACTTCGACAACTACTTCCGAATACTATAAGGCTAATGACTGTTAAAGTATGTTGTAAGGTTGTTGGTTATATAAAAAATATTATTTTATCTACATTAAGTGCAATATTTATACGTAAAAATTTGTGAAAAAAAAATTATTTAATTGAATTCACATATCAAATGAGTGTTAAAATTATTTAGATGAAAAGTATTTATGTTGTTAAAAAGTATGTAACATATAACAAAAAAACCCATAAAATGAAAAAAAATTTCGTTGAACAATTTTCAACAAAAATTAGTGAAAAATATAGATTTGTTCTCTGATGATCCTCCAAATTTAGAGGAAATAAATGTGAAATTTTTGAAGAAATGTGGTGACATTCCATTGGTTGTTACGATGATGAGGAAAATTTAATTAAAAAAAATTCATGACATAGTAAAAATATAGAGCGACGGTAGGAAGAAGAAGAAAAAGAAGAAGATAATAATGAAATTCATGGAGAAAAAATAGCTAGAATCAAAATTTTTAATTTCGCTTTGGTTTCTCATTTTATTTAAACATATTTCTACAAGAAATGTAATAGGTTAATTATTGTTCATTACCCAAAAAAGAAAAGAAAAGAAAAGAAAGAAAGAAAAAATTTAAAATTTAAAAGAAAAAAATTGCAATCCATATTTTATTCAAACAAAGATGGGTAGAATTATTGAATAAAAAAGTTTTAAAACAAAAAAATTGTTGTAAACATAAAAGCATATTATTGAATAAAAAAGTTTCAAACAACTGTATTAGATACCCATTGCACCCCAAACACAGACATATGAACTCAGACCAAATAAGTCAGCACCTCAAACACATACATATGAACTCCACATATATATGAACTCCGCAGACATATAAACTTCAGATATCCTATCTCAACCCTTAGCCCCAAACAATCCTTTATAGTTGAATCTTCATGGCCATTACCATCTTTCTTTTTTTCCTTTTCACACAAAAAAAAAAAAAAAAAAAAAAGTCTTATATTTACAAAGGGTCTTTATAAGTCTAATACTTGAAATACTTCGTATATTACTTGTTGGTCGTGTATATTTTCCCTCTTAGTTAACTAGTCTTCTAAGGAATGTCTATCACCTTACATCTAGGCTGAGAGTACTCTCTATATTTGATTTTTTATGTTTAAAAAATAGAAAGCAAATAATTATTATACTAAGGCCACGTTTGGTAATTATTTAATTTTTTGTTTTTGTTTTCGAAAAACAAACCTATTTCATCCACATTTCTAATTGTGGTTTGCATCTTTATTAAGTACAATGGTTGAATTTTTAGCCAAATTCCAAAAATAAAAACAACTTTTTGAAAGCTACTTTTTTAGTTCTCAAAATTTGGCTTGGTTTTTAAACTATTGGTAAAAAGTAGATAACAAATGAAGAAATTTGGAAGTAGGAGTAGTGTCATAGAATTGATTTTTAAAAACAAAAAACAAAATGGTTACCAAACATGACCTAAACTATATAGTTTTTGTTTTAAGAAAAACAAACAAAATGAAATAGCTATTAAACCAACTTAAGTTGCTTGTTAGGTGACATTATTTAACTTAATTTACTTAAATTCATAGAATTAGTAAACTTAAGTAGTGAGATATAGATGCCTATCTACATATATTGAATATAAGGTAGGCTTTACAAAATCTTAAATCAAACTTCTTGCTTGTGAAAGCAAACTAGGCATGGTATGCTTTATGTTGAATGAATATATGCAATTATAGAGGCCTATGGCTCTATAAGAATGTCCCTTCATAAACCAAATTCCAATGGAAGAAGAAGTGTCATATTTATCTCATCATTGGTCATTATAAGTTTCCCACTACGCAACGCAATAACACTCGAATTTCAAGCAAACTTGAAGGCAAACATATCTTTGTATGTTGTCAGAGATGTATACTTCACTTGGTCATATTGGGCAGCTACAAACACAAAGCAAGCATATAAATAGTAATATGTTAGTTAATTGTTCTATCGTTATCGTATTTTTATATGATCTTGAACAATGATGATATTGTATTTGGATTGATTATATTTATGCAATTTTAATGCGAAAAAAATCAATTTTGGTCATAGATTTATTAGATCGTATCAGTTTCGACCCTAAACTTAAATAAGTGTTGAGTTCTTATCCTCGATTTAATTTGTACTAATTCACTTACTAATGTTAAAAATATATGTATAGAGAAATCTCTAGACTTATTAATTTCTTTTAAATAAAGTTTTCACAAAAATAAGTTTGACCATTATACACAAATTGATCATTTCAAAAATATTTTTAGCTAAAATGTTGTTTTTATCTTGAATTTTATCGTTTTCATACAGTACCTATGTTTAAATTCTAATTTATTGAGTGTATAAAATAAGTTTTCTAATGACATTTGGAACAAGACCAAATTAGAGGGTTAAAATTGAAACGCTTTTTAAAGTTTAGGGTTAAGATTGTTGCACCAAATCTAAATTTAATTAAATTAAATTAAAATTTTTGGATGTAATATTGATACAACTTGAAAAGTTTTGTTCATTAAAAAAAAATACCTCGACAAGTCAAGTTATAGCCACTCTTGCCCTATCTTTTATTCAAAATGAGTTGTAATGTCATTGAGAGTGGGAAATTGGCAAATATGACAATCTAACACAAAATAATAATAAATCTAACTTAATTTAAAACTATTTGCAAATATGACACAATTTAATTTATATTAGTATTATCACTAACTGAAGTCTATCACTGATAGCTATCGATGACTAAAAACCTACTATCTAATCGAGATCTATCATTAGCTAAGATCTAATGGTGATAGGTGTCTATCAATATCATTGCATGGTCATTTATTCTTATGTTTGTTATTGGTATATCAAAGTAATAAAAAACAATCATGGTATATAAGAATGCTATTATTTTATTTCATTTACTATTGGGTAATTTATTGCATGTTCTTTTTCTTTTATGTTTATACGAATATACATTATCAATAAACTATACATACTATATTATCAATATATCATACCAATAGATACAAAAGATGTATATTAAGAATATTTGTATTTTTATTCATCAATAATTATTTACATATTTCTCTAATATATCGTTAATAGATTTCGATAAAATAAAAAATGTATATAAGTAGTATTTCAACTAGTTTTCTACTAATTGTTGTTTGTATGCTTATTAGCTATTAGTCATTTTTTTTATATTTTTACCAATATGGGTAAATGGTGTATTAACAAAATCTAACTTTCATTTTCAATATGTGATGGTTGACATGGTTATTTACTATTGATTCTATCGTTTATATATCATATCAATATAATTAAAAAAAATGTATATCAACGATATTTGACCATCTTTTTATCTTTCTTTTAGTAGCAATTATTTTGTATGCTATTTTAGCCTATCATAAATATATTATATCAAAAAACTAAAAATAGTAAATCGGTGATAACTTAATATTAATAATAAAACAATTGGTAACAAATAAAAATAAATTACTAATAGTGTATATCAATTATAAACACAAAATTGTTCTCGATAAGTGATAGACATATAAATAGTCTATCCAAGCATGTAAAAATGGTTGTTAATAGATACAAAAATAGACATTAATAAAAAAATAAAAATAAAAAAAAGTCATCAACAATTGACATATTAATGATCTATCGAAACATACACATAAAAATTGTTCATCAACAATAGAAATAAAAATGATTGATGAGTGATAGATATCTATTAATGACAAACGTAAAATGGTCTATCAGTGATAGAAATAAAATTGTTCGTAAGTGATAGACGTCTATCACTAATAAACTATGTAAATGGTATATTAGTGATAAACCTAAAATTTTACAAAATTGTAGTATTTACAAATAATTTATTTGTGCGACATATTTACAAATAGAGATCTATTTTTATACCCATTCCAATTTCCATTAAGATTTGAATGGTACGCTTGTGTGGAATGGGAAGGAGGTAGGAAAGAAGTCCATAGGCCAAGATGAGAGAGAGCTCATAAAAGAGTTATCTTAGACTTGGTATGTGCTAGTTTAGGATATGAATGAGTTGAAATAGTTTATTTACAGGAAATTAAGCATAAGTATTATTTCAGAGTGTTTACAAAAAATCGGATTGGAAATTGAGAAAATTGGAGTTTATTCGAACAATCGGACTTGAAGAAGAAAAAAAAAATACCAAAATATCCTTGTCAAGACGTCTCAATGCTTTATTTGACGCTCTATGACGCTTGAAGACATAAGGCAAGTATTAGGATGTTATCCTGAAACATCGCAACTCTCTAAAGATGGAAAACCTGTAAAGCATCACTCAACGTTGCAACAAGCTTGAGATATTACTGCAAGTGTTGAGACACTTTCTTAGAGCCTCATGACGCTCTCATTAAATCTAATAACAATCTTTTGTTTTTGGTTAGGTGTGCAGAGTTTTATTGACAATTTAGTTTCGTCTTTGGTGTCTTGCTAGATTTGTGCACCAATTTAGAGGTTGGTCGAGCCTAAACTTGTGGTATTTGTTTTACTTTGATCCAAATACTGTATGTTTTTTAGTTGATGTTTTCTATTCATTGTTTGATCCATGAATGATTAGTATAAATTAATTTTAACAACTTCGCCGCTTAAATATTGATTTGTTGATGGTTGATATGCATATATTTAATATTTGTAATTTTCATGATTGAACCTTAGTGTGTATGATATGACTTAAAAATAGAAAAGCGATTAATTGAATTTGACCAGTTTAATCTATCGTCCTAAAAAATCCCTCAAGTGCAATTAATTAATTAAGGAGTATGAAATGTTAATCACAAGCTATTTAATTAATTTGAGAATTAATTTGACATTTAAACAAATTGATTTTTTTAGAGGGAGTTTGATCAACTTTTTCAGATTAATCCATTAGGCTGTTAACCAATAAATCATATTTCTATGACAAATCAATGAATGAAATTATTAAGTAGCTCTAGTAACTCTTAATTGGTTGGATAATCTCTTTAAACTATCTGTCCCTACACTTTCACTGCCTTTATTTTCATGTTCTTTTAACTTGAACTATCGATCAACCCCTCCTCTGTTTATTGCTTTAATTTACATTCAAGGAAAATTAAGTTTGATTATGTGTGGTTCGATCCTTTGCGCTAATTAAATACTAGAAGTTATTTAGTAACATGGATTTGTAAAATATATATTTCATGTGATTGAGGGCCTCGACAATCCTTCGATCAATAACAGATTCAAGTCAAATAAAATTTGAAAGTTTGATCCCTACCCTACAATTATACTAAAAAAAAAGGTTATTATTGTCGATGTCACGCATTAGCTTCAATAATTGAAATATATGGTTGATATATTGATATATATTTGGTGATATATATATTCACGAAATAGAGAGTTATATTAATAAATTAATCAATACTCTTTTAATATGTTTTTAATACATATATAAAACATAAACAATACAATTTTATCAATCGAATACTAATAACAACTCAATTTAAAGGTAAAAAAAGAAAAATTATTTTAAATGATAAAACTGCTAAAAATATTTATACATGATAGCAAAATATCACTGTCTGCCATAGATAGCGATAAACTACTATCTATATCTATCTATGATAGATACGAATAATAGTCTATCTATGTCTATTGCGATCTATCACTGATAGGTGGTGATATTTTGCTATCATTTGTAAATATTTTGACTTATTTTCTTAAATTTTTTTTTATAAAACTTAATTTTATTAATTCAAATTATCAAAATATCCTTATCTATGACGTTTTAATTAAACCCAAACTTTTAGTAGCAATTTCATTTTAACCATTGAAGTTTGAAGTTTCTTTCAAAACAACCTTTTTAGACTTTTGTCGTCGTTAATTTATTCATAGAGGAAACGATTTATAGTATTTACTTATTCAAACAAATCTAAATACATATAATGGAATATATATATATATATACAGACACAAAATGCATCTATGAATCATATCTCTTGTCGTCTTCCTCATTTCAATCCCCCGTCGCTATTTTTTCCACTAATCCTACCTCAAATTTACTTTTGGACCATTTTTATTACACTTAAACCTTTATACTCATTCCCCCAAATAGGTGGTATTTTGATTTCATCCAACCCACCCTTTATTTTTTGGTTCAATTTACACCATTTGCCCCTTTGATCTCTATCCTTCAAACATTTTCTAACTTTTATTATCTATAGTTTCTTTGGCTTTCGCTCTTGCTCTCATCTCGCTTTGGCTTTTGTTCTTGCTCTCTTCTCGATTTTAGTTTTTCCTCTTTCTCTCTCTCGCTCCCGTCTTATTTTACCTTTTGTCATTGATTGCCAAAAAAAAAATTAAAAGTTTTTAATATATATATATATATATATATTGTGTCTCATAACATAGAAACCATTGATGGCCCAATAAGATCTGTTTTTCTTTTCTTTTCTTTTTTTCAGGATTCAAATGCTTTAAAACTAGGTAAAGATACCAAAACTTTCCCCACCAAATTACTCTTGAAATTCCACAAAATAAAATTAAAGAAAAAACAAAAACTAAATAAGGAAGAAGAGGCTTGGTGAAACACTTAAAGACTGTTCTAGCCAACAAATACTTAAACCTCTTTTTTCTTGAAACTATAGATTTTTTTAATCTTCTTATCGTTAGCTTGTAAAGCGAGATTATTGTTATTTTGTTAAACTAAGGATAATATGTTATTTCATTATAGAGATTTGTATAATTATCTTTTTCCCCAACAAAAACATAATCTCAAAAAAAAATCTTTTTTTAGAAAGAAGTATTTTGAAAAAGTAAATCTACAAGTGAATTGAAATTTGAATTAGATTAATGAAATTTAAAATAGTTGCTATTTCTTTTTTCAAAATCCTACATTTTTTTTGTTTAGAAAAAAATTTAATTAGTAAATGAAATACAAAATAAGTAAAAATAAATAAATAGGACATTATAATTAGCATAAAATTAATTGAAATTATAAAAAAATTGCAAATTTAGTAATCATTCAGAGTTCATTCCATTGCAAATGGAAGTAAATACATAAAGGACATCATGATTCACCTCATTCTGATTATATGTTTGTAAAATATCATGAGAGATTATCTAATAACCATCCAGCTCATTTCCAGTATAATCCAATTACGGTTGCACTCCAAAACCCAAACGAAAAGATAAACGCACTCTAAGATTTGTTCACTTAAACAACGTACATAGGCAGACACAAATTTTTTAGTCTATGAATTTAACGACCTTGTTTTCAAAGAATGAGTTAGCGGGGGAAACTCACATGCACCATTGTCGTTGTCACTGGCCCTTAGTGAGCTATCCGTCGCCCGGCTTCTTTAGTCTAGTCCCATCTTCCAAATTGACTTGCATGAGATTACTAGCACTGTGTGGTGTCAAGTTGACCGCAACCACACTCTGATGCCTAAGTTAGAATAGGGAATGTATGTTCAGCTAAACCCAACGAATAAGGTTAGAGTTCTCTTTGGACTTAACTTACTTCCCCCCTCGAGAGTTGTCTATTGGGGTTATTTATAATACTCTTCCTCAGACACTCGTTTATGGTTAGGTACAACGCCGACAATGTTAAGGTGGTTGTGACCTTCGAGGTTGTAGATTGTCAGGGACGACGAACTTAACTTAATTATTTCTCAATTAGTATAATTCATCTGGCTCGGTTGGCTGGCCCAAAACCCGATGATCCAACTTTTCCTTTTTGGGATGCATGTTCCTCCATGTTGCCTCCCAATTCCATTTGTGCTTGGGCTTGCCCATGAGCTTTGGATCTTGTCTGGAACAACCTTCAATAAAATTGTTTAAAAGAAAAACCAAAACTTCAAGTGTAGTGAAACAAACCCCATAGTTCAAGTGTCTTTTTGATAGTTTAACTATATATCTTTATTTACACAAATATTTGTATCGATATTGATATTTTATCGATATATCTAACTATAGATATGAAATGGCCTTTAAATGTGTGTATGCAGCCAATGTGTGGTGGAAGTGGACATGACTCAAGTAGGGTGTTGTGCTGGTAGCTACCTAGCTTTAAACCCAAAACATCATAATTGAATATTTAGTCCTGTCAATGTTGTTGCTCCTAGCTTAGCTATATTAATGGCTGAGCTACATTCTATAGCATATATCAAATTACATGATCTTCCCATTCCCTAAATGTCTTGCAACACAAACCATCCTTGGCCTCAATTATTTAAACTCCAGCTATCCCATTTTCATATTTTCAAACAAACCTCATACAATCAAAATGTTTGCTAAAACTCTTATTTTCTTCTTTTGGCTCTTACTTTCTCTCCTCATTCTTCACTCAACATCATCATCCATTTCTTCACATGTATAATAATATTTCCTATTCTCCACCTCTTACGTCCCATTTTAATAACTATTTGGTTTTGATTTTTGAGTTTTGAAAATTAAGATTACAAATCCTACTGCTACAACGGTTTCTTTGCTTTTTGTTCTACTTTTTAGAAGTTCTTTTAAAAACCAAGCCAAGTAGCAAAAACTAGGGTCTCGCTTGGTAACTATTTAGTTTTTAATTCTTGAAAAGTAGTTCTTGAAAATTAAACTTTTTTAGTAGAAGAGTTGGATTCTTAGCTAAATTCTAAAAACAAAAGCAAGTTTTTAAAAACTAATTTTTTTAGTTTTAAAAAATTGGCTTCGTTTTTGAAATATTGGTAGAAAGTAGATAACTAAGCAAGAAACTTTACAGGCGAAAGGGGTGTTTATAGACTTAAATCTCAAAAACTAAAATTCTTTTTTTTTAAAAAAAAAAAATAATAATAATAAATGGTTATCAAACAAGGTGTAAAAAAGTATTTTTAAAAAAAAAAACAAAAAAAAAACATCCTTTTGTAATTTTCGAAAATTTTTTAATAATTCAAGTGTTTAATTAGAAAAGATGAAAACTAATCTAAAGAAGTCGTGAGAAAACAAACAAATTAATGTCCATATTTAATTTCTCCCCCTTCCCATTACCTAGCCCGATTACATTACATTTATATGTTTACTCTTGACTTTATAGGTGTATATAGTGTACTTAGGGCACAATGCTTTGAGTGATAATGATGCTACATTGACCTCCAAATACCATCTTCATCTACTCTCAAAAGTGTTTGCAAGGTTAATATTAATTCAACCCCCTTGATTAATTCCCCATACCCATAATGTAACATTCAATTATAAACTTACTTTATGCATATAAATGTTGAATTAACACACCTCTATGTGATCATTGAATCTAATTATGTGTTATTGCTGCATGCAGTGAAGAAGATAGTAAAAGAGCCATGTTGTATAGCTACAAGAAAGCTTTTTCGGGCTTCTCAGCTAAGCTTAATGCAAGCCAGGCAATAGCATTATCAAGTAATTAATTAAGGAATTATTAACTAACGAAAATTACTTGTTGATTAAGATTTTATTAAGAATGTGTTTTTGAGTTTATTATAATTATTATTGGCTTGCAGAGATGGAAGGAGTGATATCCGTATTCGAGAGTAAAACAATGCAACTCCACACGACAAGAAGTTGGGATTTCTTAGGACTTCCTATTCCTTCCTTTACTAATAATATGAGACCATTATTTCCACTTCCCAGCTATGGTGATCACGACATAGTTGTTGGCATCTTTGATTCAGGTCAATTTTTTAAATGGCTAAAATCACTTTTATTACGTTTTAAATTATTTTGAAACGTGATTCTTTTCCTTTTAAAATTACTTTCAAATATCTTATGTTGCTTGGTGCAATTGTTGAATTTGATAAATGAGTTTTATTATGTTTAAATACTATTTTGTCCTTATACTTACAGTTTTTTGTTAATTTGGTATTTGTATATTTTTATAATGTTCGATTTAATCCATGTATTTTTAAGTTTGATTTAATTGTTGGCCCATGTACTTTTGCATTTGGTTTAATTTGGTCTTATATTTCAAGATGTGCTCATTTATGTTCATGTACCTTAACTAATAATTTTAGTCCATTAATTTTCATGATATTGCAGCTCAGTTTTCATTTTCTAAAAAGAAAAATACTTCAGCGTATCTAGGTTCCACACATCTTTTTGGCTCGTCAGTTATCAAACTACAATTTGCCACGTGAGGGACTCTTTTTAATTTCTTTTTTAAAATTGTGAGTTTTTTTTGTTGTGTGGTTGAGGTAGGAAAAAATGATTAAGAAGATCTTACTCTTTTTTAAAAATGTTCAAAATTTGTAAATAATGACGTAATGATCATTTTTAAGTATAAAAATCAAAATAAAGTTTTTAAAAATATATGAACCAAATTGAACAAAATTTAAAAATAAAAAACGAAATTGAACATTTTAAAAGTATATATACTACATTAAGAAATCAAAATACTTAGATTCATCTTAAATCACAATCATCTTTGTGCAATCCACTAGTACTCTAATCACAATTTGTCACGTGGTAAACTTTTTTTTCTTTTAAATATATATATATATATATATTTTTATTAGAGACCGTTACAAAACTGGATTGTATCTAAACATTACTCCTAAATTAATATTTAAAGCTTGTTATTATTAGGTGTGTGGCCAGAATCCGAAAGTTTCAAGGAGAGTGAAGGGATAGGGAGAATTCCATGCAATTGGAAAGGGAAATGTGTGAAAGGATACAGATTCGATCCAGCATCAGCCTGCAACCGCAAGCTAATCGGCGCTCGCTATTACCTTAAAGGCTTCGAAGCCCAATACGGAGCACTCAACACCACCGCCGGCGAGTTCCGCTCCCCTCGAGACTTCTTAGGCCATGGAACTCACACTGCTTCCACGGCGGTGGGTGCGGTTGTGCACAATGTGGCCTTCACAGCATCTTCATCATTGGCGAAAGGAACTGCCCGTGGGGGCGCTCCCTGGGCCAGGCTGGCGGTGTATAAAGTGTGTTGGGGAAAAGACTACGAAGGCAAGTGCACCGATGCCGACGTCATGGCTGCTTTCGACGACGCTTTACACGACGGAGTGGATGTCATATCCGCCTCGTTCGGAGAGACGCCGCCGTTGGCTCCGTTGTTTGAGTCGGCTTCTGCTATTGGCTCATTCCATGCGATGCAGCGGGGAGTGAGTGTGGTGTTCTCTGCTGGAAATGATGGACCACACCCTTCGCTTGTTCAAAATGTGTCTCCTTGGAGTATTTGTGTTGCTGCTTCTACCATGGATCGAACTTTTCCCACTCCAATACTTCTCCCCAACCACTTCTCTATCATGGTTACTTTTCTTTATTTTTTCATTCTTATCTAAATATTTAAATGCATCTCATTTATTTTATAGTCCATTCATTTTTCAAATTAACAACACCCTTTTAGACCCAATGGGTTGTAAATTTCTTCAACCCAAATAACCCTTATTAAAAAATGAACCGAACCGAACTCAACCATTGAAATATTTTGATTGGATTGATTCGGGTTAATCGAGTCATTTATTTAAAATTTTGTTCTAAAAAGAAGTAAAACATATATTGAATTAAGATTAACAATTCAATTTCAATTTATATAGTGAAATTTTTCTTTCAAAAGTGTAAAGAAACTATTTTTACGAGTAGTTGAAGAATAAATTATTCAAAAAATATTTGAATTAAATAAAATTAAAATCAATATATGTATAAATAATTATGTTATAAGTAACATATATATATATATATATATATATATATATATATATATATATATATATATATATATATATATATATATTAAAGTTAATAATAAATTCGGGTTGGTTTGGGTTATATTAGGTGAACACATGAACCAACCCAACCCTAAAATTTTAATTTATTTGAACCCAATCCAACCTAAACCGCACGAGTGGATTGGGTTGATCGATTTTTTCGAGTCATCAGGTTTCTTGAAGACTCCTATTTCAAACTATGATTTTGATTTTTCAAGTGACAAAATCATTTTTGAGTGTTTTTTGTTGTGTGGTTAGAGTGGGATTGTAAAAAGATAGGTGCAACCCATATGCACTCAAGTATTGTTTGTTTGTAAATATCAATCATTGTTTAAACCTTTTTATAAGTTTGTACGATTTCAAACTTTTAACAAACTAATTTGAGTATGATTTCAAACTAAATAAGTATGGACATTAGGGTAAAATGGATTTAAAGACCAAAATGTTCGTTCTAAAAGTTTATAAACTAAAAATAGATATTTTATAAGTTCAAAAACTAAAATAAAATTTATAAAAGAGCAAAATAGAACCCATGTAAAAGTTCTATATGTGTATTATGACATATTTATATATCCATTACCTTTTTTAAAAAAGAAATTCATTGTCTAAATGTTGTGAATTACATTGCAAGAATAATATTTCCTTCTGGTTGTGTCCATTAGGGCGAGAGCTTGATCACAAGGAGTATAATAAACGTAAAGCTGGCAGATGCAATCAACTATTTCAGAGATGGGTGGGTACTTTTGGCCTTTTTCTTCCGCGCTTAATTAATTGATTTATCAGTTTAATTTAGTGATATTGATATACACTCCGATTCAAAAGGTTGAAAGTTCAATTCCCCACTTTATAAGGGTTGTATTAGAAAAAAAATAATTAGTTAATTACTTTGGTGTAACCGTAAAATAATGATGGTTATATTATTATTATTATGGGAAAAAAATACTTTTTTTTAGTTTAAAGCTAGTTTCCATTTGTTCACGTGGTATGAAAATATTACACTTTTTTACTTAGGTTTTGAGTTTGATTTTAATTTCATTATTATGTTTCAAAATGATTCAATTTGAATTCTTGAGATTTGAATTTTTTACAATTTAGTTCGTATATTTCAAGATTTAGACTTGTAGGGGTTATTTGGTTGGCAACCAAGATTCTATTTTATGTTTTTAAATATTTGACATTCAGAAAATTACAATTTTTAGATTATGTGATCACAAATTTTGAAAACACCATTTTTATGTTTTCAAAATAGAAAAATTATTTCAAATAGTAAAACTCTTGAAAATATTTACAAGATATAGTAAAATTTTATAACTATCAATGATAGACGTTGATAGACACTGATAGAAGTCTATCGATATCTATCAATATCACTGTCTATTAACATCTATCATTGATAGTTCTGGCTATATTTTGTAAATATTTTGGTTCATTTTTCTATATTTAAAAACAACCCTTCAAAATATCTAAATTTGAAAATGTATAAATATATGAATAAAGATAATAAAAAAAAAATGGTTGGAAAGACCATATGTCATGTTGGTTATTAATTATGTGATGTGTTATAAAGTATATAATATTACAAACTAACAATTATAAAAAAAATTAAAAAAAATAACATAAAACATGTTCTCATAAACTAATTAATAATAATCTATAGTTACCTTCATAAATTAACTAATAATAGTTTATAGTAAATTTAATATCTAATCGGTAATTACAACAATCATTCAAACAATTGTTATCGATTACCGAACAGATATGAATATAATCTTGTTTTCATCGTTTTTTTTATTTTCAAATTTATGTTTTTAGATTTTGTATAGGGAGAAACCATTTTAACTTTTCCATATTTCAGAATTTGCGAGATAGAAAATATAAGGAAAGGAGGGAAATCAGGTTTAAGAAAAGTTGTACTGTGTTTCTCAACAATTGGGCCAGTTTCCATAGGAGCTGCACAAGAAGCAGTGAAAGCCATCAATGGCTCTGCTTTAATATTTGCTTCACCCCCCGCCGTTGATCTCCCAGATCTAGATCTCATCCCCACCGTTCGTATTGACATCGCTCAAGCTACTCAAATTCGAAACTTTCTTGCTGAATTACCCAGGTCTATTCTAATTTTCATCTATCTATAAAAGAAGGAAAAAAAACTTTATATTATAACCCATATCCTGTCATATTATAAGATCTAAGCTTAATTCATGCTTTATATTTATTTATTATTTGTATTAAAGACTGCCAGCTGTCGAGATCGGAGTTGCCAGAAGTGTTATCGGAAAATCTGTAGCTCCAACTGTGGCTTACTTTTCATCTAGAGGACCAAGCTCTATTTTAGATGACATCCTCAAGGTATGAAAATTACATAAATTATTTGATGAGACCGCCACTAATTACGGTATGACTATATAATTAAAGTATTTTGAATTTAATTTTAAAGGTAAAATATATTTTTTATATTAGATTTCAAAATGTTACGTTTTTAAACTTCATTTAGAAACCATTTCATTTTTTGTGTTTAGTTTTCGGAAAATTAAGTCTATTACCTTCCTATTTTTTAGAATAGTGTCCTTCTTAACTATAATGGTTGAATTCTTAATTAAATTTCAAAAATAGAAGCTACTTTTTTAGTTTTCAAAATTTGGGTTGCTACTTCTTTAATTTTCAAAATTTGGGTTGGTTTTTTTAATCATTGGTCAAAAGTAGATAAAAAAAAGAAGAAATTTGTAGGTGAAAGTAATGTCTATAGACTTAATTTTTTTAAAAAAATAACAAAATGGTTACCAAAACGAAGCCTTAGTTTTTAAGTTTTGAGTTTGATTTCTAGTTGAGTCCCAAGGTTCGAAAATTTTACAATTTTAAGGTTCAAATTTTGTTTCAATTCGATATCTTCGTTCACACGTTTCACCTTGATTTTCACTAAATATTCACTTTTAGTGTTTAGTGACTAGTGTTAGTGTCTTTTAATTAATTAAAAAGAATTATAAGAATTATAGTTAATTAAATTTTACTACTTTTCAATCAATATTAAATTAGGATAATTTACAAATTTTGTCCCTCTAGTTTGGAGAAACTTATAATTTAATTCTTATGATTTATTAACTAGGATTAAGCCTTTATGACTTCACTTCAAATTAAATTTAAAATTTCACTTCATAATTATTTTTAATTAATTAATAAAAACAGACACCAAAACTAAAAGTGAGCATTGGTGAAAAAATCGATGTTAAAAGTATAAAACTGTAATTTTAGAAACCAAAATGAAGAGAAAAAAAAAAAAAAAAAAAAAACCTAAAAGAACTAAAAATATAACTTTTGAAACATAATTGGGGTTAAATTGAAATCAAACTCAAGATTTAGAGATTGAGATTGTTTAATCCACCAATTTAAGTTGGGGTAAACAATTCAACTCCAATAATAAATGCACATTTACGAGTAACACCATCTTCTCATATTAGAATTAGTTTTTTGATTGGTTAGTTGGTTATTTTATTGTTATTGCCAACTTTATGAACTTATCTTATAACTGTACGTCACAAATTTACTAACTTCAACATATTAATTCCAAACATAGGACCAAACACCCCTTTGAAATATAAAAATTTAAGGAGCAAATAAAAACTAAAGCCAAATTGGGGATGCAAAAAATAATATTTTTTGTCCATATTTTGAAATAGTTAGATTGTGGAAGATTGATGATGGTGGTAAATGTGAAAATGAGTGCAGCCGGACATAAGTGCCCCAGGAGTGAACATATTGGCGGCATGGCCTCCGGAAACAGCTCCGACGGTGAGGCCAAGTGGAAGTGCCGTTGAAGAAGAAGGTTTAAAATGGAATTTTCAGTCAGGAACTTCAATGTCATGCCCTCACATCTCCGGTGTAGTTGCCCTCATCAAATCTGTTCATCCCAGTTGGTCACCTGCAGCCATTAGATCTGCCATCATCACTACAGGTTTATTTTTATTTCTTTTCCACTCATTTTTCAAATATTGTTCAATTTTTAGTTTAATCAATTCAAGAAAATTATTCTTCCGTAAAAATTAACTTCGTGAGACTGAATTTTAGAATTATTGAAAATTCGAGGACTAAAGTTTCACATTTTGAAGTATAAAGACTAAAATTGAATAAATTTATAAGTATAGAGATCAAAATGGTAATTTAACCTTTTTGAAAACATTGGCGGAATGTTACGAACAAAACAAAGAAATTAAAGTTAGGGTAATTACCATGGATAACATTTTTAGGAATAATAACCAATCATTTAAAAAAATTGCAAATATAGATAAATCTATCAACGATATATGGTATATCACCGATAGACTCTCGTATATCACCGATAGACTCCTACCAATAATATAGTCTATCACTGATAGACTATTTAAATTTGGTCATATTTACAATTTTTTTACATTATGTTATATCTGCTAATACTTTGGGTTTAATGTTTATATTTGCAACTGTCACTTAAACTTAATATCAAAACCGTTTTGGGTTTTTGTTTTTGAAAATTAAACTTATAAACATTTCTTTCACCTCTAAATTTCTTGATTTGTTATAACTTTTTAACCATTTTTACATAGTTTTAAAAAGTATGTTTTTGTTTTTAAATTTTGACGAAGAAAACAACTCTTTTACTTAAAAAGAATGCAAACCATGGTAAGAAATTAAAAAATATATATTTATAATTTTCAAAAACCAAAAAGTAGAAAAGAAATAGTTACCAAAAAGATGATATTTGAAAATTGGAGGTTAACTACCTTAATTGATTAATTACAACAAATTACCTTTTATTATATCATTCAGCGACGAAGAGAGACTATAGTGGGAATAGCATCCTAGCAGGCGGATCCATGAAAGCATCAGACCCATTGGACGTTGGTGCAGGTCAAGTCAATCCCTTAAAGGCCATAAATCCAGGACTAATCTACGACATCACAACCAATGATTACATTACTTTCCTTTGCAATATTGGCTACACTGAACAACAAATCAACATGCTAATTCTCAACCCTACTCCTCACTTTTGTTGTCGTCAATCCACTGCTACCACTGCAAATCTTAATTATCCGTCGATTACTCTTGCAAATCTTCGCTCTACCCTCACACTCAAAAGAATTGTTCGCAATGTATCGCACAACAAAAACGCCATTTACTTTCTTAGGATTCGTCCTCCTAATGGAGTCCGAGTACAGGTCTGGCCAAGGATCCTCTTTTTCTCTTGCTTTAGGCAACAAATTTCATACTATATTACTATAACTCCGCTTAAGAAATCTCGGGGAAGATATGATTTTGGGGAGATTCAATGGTCCAATCGCTTCCATACTGTCACTAGTCCTCTTGTTGTACGTCTTGTCACTTCCACATGACAATCGACTTAATCTTGTAATGATGTTTATCATCATCTGTTATCTTAATATTACTGTGTCATATAATGATAATAATACTATTATTCCTCGTTATTCTCTACATTGGTCACGTCTATATCTACTTTGTAATGAAAATGGGTTGGAATGGGAAATGATATTTCTTTTGATGTTGTTTAGTAATGTACCATAAGAATGGGTTGAATCGTAATAGATTCATGTGTTGTTTATTTTCATCTGGAATTGTAATGAAATATATACCATTACCATGATGCCCTCAATGAGGAAAATATTATGTTATTGTCGACTACACAAATTAAATGGACAAAACTTCTTTCCATCCACTATAGTTTTCCTTGTCAACATGCATACATTATTTGTATCTCATTCACACTCACCTCAAGACACTACTGCTCTCCATGATTTCTTAGTAGTACTAAAACGACATTTCTTTGTTTCGTTATCTCTAGTAAGTTGATTAATGTGTTATACAAATAGTTTCCTTTGATTTTGATGGGTTATGTCATTAGTTTCATATATTGCTAGTTATAGGTTTTGTGTGAGTTGTTTGATATCTAATTTTACTCTTAAAACTATCTTAAAAGTGCCTAAGTATCACCTTAACTCTGAAAATCACTTAAAGAGTTTCAAGAAAATGTCTTTTTTCACTCTAATTCTCAATAACCTAAAAAATTCCTATAAGTTGCTTAAGGCATGTAATCCACCTCCTGAAACTACGAATATAGCCTAAACTTGCCTTAAAGCCCTTCGAGATTGAAAAGTAATTCAAAACAACCTAGAAATGGAAGTCCCTAAATCCACTACAAACGCATATTTGAAATGATATTAAGAAAATATTATCTAAAAAAATGTCCAAAGTACCACTTTGACTATCAAAATCACGTAAAAAGATCATAAAAAGTGTCTAAGTCGCACCTTTTATTTCTCTTGGATCTGCTACTCAATGTGTGTGTTGTCGTTACAACTTTGCCTAAAACTTTCATTGAAATCTTGTACCTGTAGACTTTGAAGCCAATTGATATCCTCCTTTTAAAACATAGCATCCGGCTCGGATTTGGATCTCAAAACAAATAAGGATGGCAAAATTTCCCGCAGGGTCGGGTCTTAGACCCGATCGGAGTGGGGAATCCCTGGTTTGACCGCGTACGGGGGTAAGAGAATCGAATTCCCGCGGAAGTATGAGATCGCTTTGCATTTCGAAATTCAATTTTATAGAAACAAAATACAATAGTTTAAATGTGAAGAATAGAGGATAAACATCATGATAAGCATGCTTTAGAAGGATAAGCAAAGGGATAAACGATCTTACCTTTGTTGAATCTCGATCTTCTTGATTTCCTCTCCATTTTCTCACGAATGCCTCTTCAACGAACAAGGACACCACTTTAAGTGTTACCTTGTTATTCTCTTGGATTTCAAGGGGTAGAAGTGTGGTCTCTAGTCACTTGGAAGAGGTAGAGAGAAATTGTTGAGAGAGTAATGTGTGGAGGCTAGGATTTTTCATCAAATGAAACTTTTAGCCCTAAATGGGCCATAAAGAGGTATTTGTACGGAGAAAGGTGAACCCCCTCTCCAAGATTTCCTTTTTCCACATTTAAAGCTAATTAATTAAATAATCATTATTTAATTAATTGACACACTAATTAAATAACTATATATTAAATCACATTTAATATAGAGTTAATTAATTAACATAAATATCACATATTTATACTAGTCTCCAATCTCCATCATTTCTTAATCAATTAATTAACCATTAATTCAGTTAAATAACTATATTAAATCATATTTAATAGAAAGTTAATTAATATATAAATATCACATATTTATATGTATACATCTTTTTATGAATCCAATTCATATAAATATAATATTTGAATCTCATTCAAACATATCTCTCTTATATTGTAATTCTATATGAATCCAACTCATATGAATTTAATATTTGAATCTCATTCAAATATTTTCCTTGCATAATTTGGATTATAGATCATATCTATAATTAATCATATTAATATAAATTAAATTCCTTCAAGTGATTTGAACAATTCAAATCATTCCTCATTACTTATCCTTTAGCAAGCTAACAAAGGAACCTTATAGACCTACAGATTAAAAGTTCCAATGATATGAGATTAATTAATTAAACTCTTTAATTAAATTAATCTTAATTAATCAACATTCATTAACTTGTTGGAGTTGATGTCCTAAATCTCATATGTCTTCTAGTTTGTAATAAAATAAAAAGGTATTTTATTAACGTTTAGACCGCATTAATTCAATCCAATAAACTAAGATCCAAGGTTATTTTATGAAACTTAAACATGTATGTGGAGACATATAGGTGGATCATGTTTAAGTGATAACCTAAATGGTCTGTAATAGATGGATAAGGTTGGGTACCTTATCTTGGTGACATTACGAATACAACCTGCATGAAATCAATCCAATAAATTAAAATCCAAGGTTATTTTATGAAACTTAAACATGTATGTGGAGACATACAGGTGGATCATATTTAAGTGATAACCTAAATGATCTGTAATGGATGGATAGAGTTGGGTACCTTATCCTGGTGACACTACGAATACAACTTGCTATGTAGATGTTACAATTATTGTAAAGTACTACAAATGATTAGATCTTGATCGTTCATGTGGAGACACGCGAGCGGGGATATTCTATACAAATAATTTGTATAAGATCAGACCACGAAATGAATAGCCTCTTGTTGCATTAGAAAATGGAGAGGAAAATAAATATGCTTATCTTATACGTTAATCTCCATGCGTCGATGGTCATGCGTTGGACTAGAAAATATATAATATGCGTTTAAGCACGTATGCGATGACCATGCGCTCCTACCACAAGTTTTCTTACTTTCTCGCCAAGTATAACGAGAATGCAAGTTTCTCGGGATGATCCGAGGTCGAACACAGGGATTTGTAACTCAATTATGTTTGTGAAGTAAAGCGTTTGAGGCGGTGAATAAAAGTAAAGAGACAGAAGTTAATGGAATATGTGCTACTTCTACTCCTAACTAAACAGATTGAGCAATGGAAGTTTAACTATGAGAATTGGTAGAAATGCAGTAGTTGTTAATGCAAAATAATATTCATTATGTTAGGTTGCCCGAGTAATCCTAGCTCACCATACTAACGCATCGCACACCTCTCGGTGGCCAGTCGTATGCCTATATCTCTATATTACATGGTTGCGTCGAGCATAAGATTGTGCCTATCTTTAGGAACAAAGCTTATTTTGCTTTAGCGTGTTCCACTACTCACCTTTTCAGGCAATTAGTTGCGGTTAAATAGCTCATAGACAAGTATTGCGACGGCTCATAGACAAGCATTACTACCGCCTCACACCAAAAGAAGAAGATTAACTCATTATACTCCTGCAACGCACACCTCTCGGTGGGTTGCTACATGCGTCCTATTTCTAGGCAACATGACTGAGTATGTGATTACCTTTGATAACTAAGCGATGAATGTAAACGATGATAAAGAAGAAGAAGATGAAGAATATGGAATTGAAGGAACTAAGAGATGCATTGATTACAAAATGTATTAATGTCTTAAGCCAAAGTGTAATACAATACAGAGATTAGAGGAGAGGTGGAAGGCTAGATGAAAACAATCTCTTATTTTTCATCTGAAATGCGTCAAGACTGTTGGTGGTGCCATGGATAGATGGTGGAGAAGTCTCTCTCAAGCTCTATCTCCGACGTAACTCCGGTCGTCACTCGGAAGGGGCTGTGGTGGTGGAGAATCCTCAAAGAGTGTTTGTTCATGCTCTTATCTGTGATCACAAGGATCTGCCTTAAGGTAGAAGCTCTGATGTTTTAAAGTGAAGCTCCAAGGTGCTATTTATAGAACTCAAACGCCGACAGCATTTATAAGATTGTGTTCTGACTCACTGCTACCTTTGTCGCAGTATGGGCAATGTCAACATCACCTTATCTTGTTGATACTCCCAAGGTATGCATTCGAGCTTATTTCTCCTAAGGTGTCAACGCATTCCATCTACCTTACAAGCAGTCTTCTATCACGTTTATCACTCTGTGGACGCAACATTCCATGCGGCAAACTAATCTTTATGACAATCAACTCATGTGGTCAACCTTACGGCAGTCTAGGACTGACGCATGCGATCAATTCCTGTAATATCTGCAAAAATACACTTGACGTGGAATAACGGATGGTATAGGATTGGTGAGGATTTTTTTTGCTGATTGACGCAAGCTCACTTTTCCTCATGAATTCTTGGCATTATTGACGCATATTCTACTTATTGGCTCTCATAATTCTAAGTAAAAGGCTACAATAGCTTGTATTTCTACAAGCTATCATCTCTCTATATAACACCGTTACTAGAAGAGACTTGTATTTTACTAGGATGACCATAGGTGACTTAACCTTAATTCTGAATGAATTGTGAGCTCCTATTTGTGAGGGCAATCCTTTAACTTGCATGGGTGAGAGTTGAAGGGAACCGATGAAGGTTCCTATGCAGAATTCACTTTTTCCCGTCCTTAGGAAAAATAGACAATTTGTTTCTTTAATAGTTTATTTTGGGTCTTAAACATTGAGGCCTCAACCTCTCACTGGCTCGAGAGGTATTAGTTTATAGTTGGACTATAATTTATTTGTTCATTAGAGAAATCAGTGGTACTTAAGGAGTTAAAGGTAACTATAGGGGTAAAACGGTAATTTGACCCAACTGTAGTTATGAGCGATTTGTGAGGGTTGACTTAAAGGGAACCGATAAAGGTCCATGTACGGAGCGAGGATCGTTTCCAATTTTTGTTTTCACATAATTGTAAATTATATAACAGAAATAAGATTATGCATTATAAACTAAAATTACAGCACGTTGAATTGGGAGAAATTGGGGGGGGGAAATGGCTTACCCTGAAGAACACCTTCTTCGCGTAATTCCCTCAATCCACGATCACGAACCCTTTGTACTGGATCTCAATCTCCAAAATACAGAATCCAAATGGGCACCACTACTTGTGAACCTTCTGTATTCTCTTAAGAATGAGAATATGTAGGAGTGGTGAGCTCTGCACAATTTTGGAAGAAAGAAAGAGGATGAGACGGAAGAGAATAAAATTTATTCTCTGTGTGATTGGGAGTAAAACCAGAGAGAGTTTTTTTTTTTCCAGTTCCACACAAAAAATGGATGAAGACGACTGATCATCTCAACAACTCCTCTTACACGTACTGCTTTGAGAGAGATTAGCAAAGGGAGTTGTAACTCCTTCCCATTAATTAAATCAAAATAAAATAACTTAATTTAATTTAATCAATAATATATATATATATATATATATAGTAACCACCTTATTATATATATATACACTATATGTTATATCAAATATAACACATAACCTATAGTTTTTATATTGTATCGAACACAATATAACATATAGTTTTATTTTCTCTCATCATTACATGACATTTAATATAAATCATATTTATACTAAATTCAG
This sequence comes from Benincasa hispida, assembly GCF_027475165.1. Taxonomy (NCBI): domain Eukaryota; kingdom Viridiplantae; phylum Streptophyta; class Magnoliopsida; order Cucurbitales; family Cucurbitaceae; genus Benincasa; species Benincasa hispida. The sequence goes on along the minus strand of NC_143485.1, from coordinate 3,579,217 downwards.
TTATCTGAATCTCATCCATATAACTAATATTAAAATCATATTCAAATATTTAATTCCTCTCAAAATAAATTTTTATTATAATGTATCAAATACATTATATTAATTATATCACATGTAATTAATTTAATTAATCATATCACATATAATTAATTCCCTCAATTAATTTGAACAATTCAAATTAATTCAAAATTTAGTTCTCAATAAATCCTTGTTGAGCTATAGAGGGGACCTTATGCACCTGTTGATTGAAGATCCAGTGGTACTTGGTTAATTAATTAAACTCTTAATTAAATTACTCAACATCTATTAACTGTTAGTCACTCCACTAAAGATCGACAGCTGCACTCCTCGGACTATAGATATGTTTCTGTATCTACCTTCACAAATTGCTCGTAAGTACAGCTGAACCAAAATTAGCGTTTTCCCCTATAGTTATATCTAACTTCTTAATGAACAATAAGTCATAGTCTCACTATGACCAAGTTCCTCTTGGGTCAGGAGAGGGTGTGGCCACATTGTTCAAGCTCCGAAATCAGCCCTTAAGGGAGCAATTTATCTACTTACCCCGACATCAGGGAAGGAGTGAATTCTGTCTTGTGTAGTTGTGTTTCCAATTCCCCAATCAGACGAAGCCCCAAAATGATAAGCATATTGAGTTTGCAATCTAGCTACTCTCACCCATATAAATCAAAGGACCACCTTCATAGGCAGGAGTTCACAACTCACTCAGGATTCAGGTCATGTCACCTATAGTCATCTTGGTGAAATGCAAGTCTTTAATATTAACGGTGTTATATAATAAGACTAATCATTTCGTTGTCCGGTCTTATACAAACTCTTTGTATAGAATACCCTCGCTCACATGTCTACACATGAATGATCATGATCAAATCATTTGTAATACTTTACAACACTTGTAACATCTACAAAACGGGTTGTATCCGTAGTGTCACCATGATAAAGTACTCAGCCTTATCCATCTACTACATAACGTTTAAGTTATCATTTAAATATGATCCACCCGTATGTCTCTACATACATGTTTAAATTACATAAAATAACCTAGGATCTTAGTTTATTAGATTGAGTGTATGCTCATAAAATAACAATTATTTTATTACTAACAATTTGTTTATACAATGTTTACAATCTACGAGAATACAAGAGATTTAGTACACCAATACCAACACGACTTGTTGTTGATTGGTTATATCCATGGACATAGAAATATATCTACAATGCGAAGAGTGCAACTATCGATCTTTAATGGAGTGACTGATAGCTAATGAAGATTGATTAATTTAATTAATGAGTTTAATTAATTAATCTCATATCATTGGAAGGTCCATAAGGCTAAAGAATAGATAAGAGGAATGATTTAAATTGTTCAAGTCAATTGATGGAATAACATATTAATGAGATTAATATGATACAGTTAATTATAAATGTGATCTATAAATTAAGACAGAAATATTTAAATCTATTCAAATATTAAATTCTTATGAATTAGATTCATGAAGAATTAATTAACTAATTTTAAGAGGTGAAGGTAAATATACATGTGATGTTTATTTATTAATTAATTAACTATATATATTAAATTAGATTTAATATATATGGTTATTTAATTGGTATGTTAATTATTTGAATAAACATTATTTAATTAATTGGGCTTAAGGGTAAATTGGGAAAGACTTCTTCTCCATAAATATCCCTTTATGGCGAATTTCGGGGATGGAATTTCATTGTGAAAAAACCTAGCCTCCAATCTAGATTTCCTCTCAAACTTTTCTCAACCATTCTCCATTCTTCTTCCTCTTCCAAGATGATCGAGACCACTCTTCTACCCTTGGATTCCCAGAGAATAACAAGGTTGCACTTATGATGGTGTCCCTTGTTCGTTGAAGAAACGTTCATGAGAAGACGAAGAGGAAAACGTGGACTTCGGGATTCAACAAAGGTTTGTTGCTTTATCCCTTTGCTTCTCCTCTTAAAGCATGCTTCCTATAATATTTATCCATCATTATTTCTGTTTTCTTTGCTATTTTTGTTTCCTTAAAAACTAAAAAACAAAATGTAAGGCGATCTCACGCTTCTGCGGGAATTCGATTCCCTTCATAACTATCGATCACTCCACTAAAGATTGATAGTTGCACTCTTCACATTTTAGATATATTTCTGTGTCCACGGATATAACCAATCAGTAGTGAGTCGACCCTTAACAAATTACTCATAATTACAACAGGTCAAATTGTCGTTTCAACCCTGTAATTATATCTAACTCCTTAAGTACCACTGATTCTTCTAATGAACAAACAATTTATAGTCCAATTATAAACTGAGGCCTCTCGAGTTAGTGAGAGGTTAAAGGCTCATTGTTCAAGACCCAGAATCAGCTATTAACAGAGCAATTTATCTAATTTCTCTAAGGTCGGGAAGAAGTAAATTTCTTCTTACGTAATAGTGTTCCCAGCTCCCTACTCAGACAAATCCCCAAAATGGTATGCTTGTTGAGTTGGCTAACATGGCCACTATCACCCATATAAATCGAATAATCGCCCTCATAAACAGGAGTTCATAACTCACTCAGAATTAAGGTCAAGTCACCTATGGTCATCTAGTGAAATGTAAGTTTCTCTCTAGCAATTGTGCCATATAGAGAGATTATTCATTTCGCAGTTCGGTCTTATACAAACTCTTTGTATAGAATACCCCACTCACATGTCTTCACATGAATGATCAGGATCAGATCATTTGTAGTACTTTACAATAATTGTAACAACTACAAAGCGGGTCGTATCCATAGTGTCACCAGGATATAGTACCCGAACTCATCCATCTATTGCAGACCATTTAGATTATTACTTAAACATGATCCACCTGTATGTCAATCACATACATGTTTTAAGTTTCATAAGATAACCTTGGATCTTAGTTTATTGAATTAAATTAATACAGTTTAAATGTTAATAAAATTCTTCTTATTTTTTAAAATATATAATTTTTTTTTACAAACTACAAGATATATAATATAAGCTTTAGGACACCAAAACAAATAGGGGTGGCAAAATTTCATGTGGAGTCGAGTCCCCGACTCGATCAGAGCAAGGAATCCCCGATTTGACCAGTTGTCCCGAATTTTTTTAATTGTTAATTTATATATATATATATAACAGTAGCTTTCAGCTATTATTCTAGTTAAATATTTTTTTTCTAATTTTAAATTTCTAACATAATAAATTTGATTTTTATTAAATTTATAAAAAAAACACTAAAATATTTTTATTTATTAATTTAAACAAATATATGTAATAAAAATATTACAATTCAATGTAAATACTAAATTTAATTAATTTTAAATAATAAAATAAAAAGCAGAAAATTTTCTCCATAGGGACCAAAGTCCCCGAATGGGAATTCCCGACCTCGACCTCAACCCCTCAAAACGAGGGATTAGACAAAATCCTCATGGAGATAGGGATGGTGTGTGCATCTCCACCCCGCTCCAACCCCGTTGCCATCCCTAAAAACAACATAAGAATTGCCTAAGTGTCACTTTGACTTTCAAACAAACCTATTTAAAAAGTTAAGTGTCAAGTGTAACTTTGACGATCAAAACCACCAAAAAAGTTCCTAAAAAGTAGCTAAGTGTCACTACTCTCAAAACAACATATTTAGTGTCTAAATGTCACTTTGACTCTCAAAAGTTAAAAAAAAAATGCATAAATGTCAACTTGAACTTTCAAAACTTCCTAACAAGTTGTTAAAAAGTGGTTAAATGTTATTATGAGCATGAAAATCATGGAAAAAGTTCTAAAAAGTGTCTTAGTCACACTTTAACTACTATCAAAATAACATAAAAAAAAGTAATATGTTTGATTAGTTACATAAACAATGTAAACAGTTTAATCATTTTATGTGTCAAAATGATTGTAGTTTCATGATAATTGATATGTACTTTTGTTATTTAAGTTGGAGGTTCAAAATACCTCACTTATTGTACTAAAAACCAATACATATATTTATGTAAATTTTAATCAAAACTTGACCACATTATACTTAGGTGCATCCGGGAAAGCATCTATCGTTGTGCATCCCATTAAATTATTTTATCATAATATGATATGTGGCAAACTATTTTTATTTATTTTTGTAATATTTTAATTATTTTTTGTATGAATGATAAGAGAAGAAAGCATAAGATGCACCCTAATATTATCCTCTTTTTTCTCCATTTCAACACTTTCAACACTTAACTCAACTGCTTCGAACATGCGTGATTGAAAACATAATTCTAAAAATTAATTATAGAGGGAGGAGATAATTTCTTTAATTTAAAATGTCAAATTATTTAAAATAACAAAAAAAAATTATAATTTTAGAGAGTTGAGATAATTTTCTAATTTAGAATGTCATAAAATTATTTAAAATAATAATAAAAAATTACTTCATGTGGCCTTTGAAACATATTCTTAAAAATTTGTGATTTACCAGTACTTTTTAAAATTAGAAGACTAAAAATGTAAATTTTCAAACAATTTTTTTATTTTAAAAATGAAACATGTTTTCTTATACAACAAAATGTTGTTTAATTTTGGAAAGAGTGGATTTGACCTTATGTATATAATGATAGAAGTTTTTTTTTTTAATTTATTTTTTATTTTAAAAAATACTATTCGTACTTAAACATTTAGTAAGATAATAATTTAGTCCTTAAACTATAATTTGTAATAATTTAGTCTCTAACTTTCAAATTTCTAACAATTTAATTCTTGTTATAAAAATTATTAGTATGATTTAATGAAATTTCTAACAAGTGTAGATTGATAAATTGATTGGAAATCAAAATTATTTATAAACTATAAAGACAAAATGGTTACATAATAAAAATTGACACTTACTTTTGATGAAAATTTTCATAATAAGAACTAAATCATTACGGTTGGTAAAGTACATGGACTAAATCATTACTAATTAAAATCTATCAACTAAATTGTTATTTTTATGAAAGTTCGTGATCAATAGTATTTTTAATTTTTTTTTAAGGGTGTTAAAAAATCATGTTTACCTTTTAATATGAGATAAAAATGCAGGAAATTAAGGCTCCATTTGATAACTAGTTGATTTTTTGTTATTGTTCTTTAAAATTAAGTTTATTTCATCCACATTTCTTATAATGATTTATATTTTTCTTAAATACAAATATTGAATTCTTAGTTAAATTCAAAAAACAAAAACAATTTTTTTTTAGTTTCCAAAATTTGAGTTGATTTTTTAAACTATGAAAAGTAGATAAAAAAAAAAAAAATTTAAAAACAGAAGTGAAGTAAATAAACTTACTTTTCAAAAACAAAAATAAAAAATAAAATGATTACGTTTAAATATACTATTTCTTCCGCTTTGTACTATACACCTACTTACTACTTCAATTTAATGCCATTCTGATTCATTTTCAGCCTATCTGTAATCTGTATATTCTTCCAAATCATCGCCATTGCTACAGAAAATTGTTCGTTCTTCGCATTTGGTTTTGTAATGGGTTCTTCCATTATTTCCGGAGCAGAATCATCGTCTTCTTCCCCAAATTTCAAGGACATTACTAATTACGATGTGTTTTTGAGTTTCAGGGGAGAAGATACTCGCTCCAATTTCACCGGTCATCTTGGATGGCTTTACATCAAAGGGGAATCAATTTCTTCATAGATGAAAAGCTAGATAGAGGTGAGCAAATTTCTGAGTCCCTTCTCAAATCCATTCAGGGATCTAAGATTTCGATTGTTATTTTCTCTCAAAATTATGCTTCTTCAACTTGGTGTTTGGATGAACTGGTGAAAATAGTTGTGTATGGGATCCAAGGGACAAATAGTTTTGCCTGTATTTTATAAAGTGGATCCGTCTGAGGTTCGAAAACAAACTGGTAGGTTTGGTGAAGCATTGGCTAAATATGAACCTAATAAGACTGAAAGATGGAAGGAAGCTTTGAGTACTGTTGCTGCTTTGTCTGGTTCGGATCTAGCAACTAGGTTTATTAGGCCTTTTCATAATGATTTAGTTTTTAGTTTTTTTATTTTGAAATTTATGCTTGTTTTGGTCTTGTGATCGATTTTTCAATTATGATTTTCACTTTTCTTAAAGAAAATACTTGAATTCTTAATCAAATTCTAAAAAACAAAACTAAGTTTTTGAAAACTATTTTTCTAGATTCTGTTTGATAACCATTTGGACTCTATTTGATAACTATTTTGTTTTTTGTTTTTGAAAATAAAGTACAAATACTACTTTTATCTATTGTTTTCTTTGTTTTGTTATTTATGTTTTAGGAGTATTTTGAAGAACCAAACCATGTTTTAAAAACTAAAAGAAAAAATTTTAAAAAAAAATTGTTTTTGTTTTTCACTAGGAATTCATGTATTTAGTTAGGAAAGATGAAAGCCATAGCAAAGAAGTTGTAAGAAACAAACATAATTTGCCAAAAAAAAAAAAAAAAATTAAATGGTTACCAAATGGGACCCAAATGATTATCAAAACAGACCGGGGTTTTTTTATTTTTGTTTTTACAAATTGGGTTTATTTGCTCATAATTTTTTAATTATGGTTCATTTTTTCCTAACTAAACATTTGAATTCTTAGCTAAATTTCAAAAGCAAAAACGAGTTCTTAAAATATACTTTTTTAGGCCTCGCTTGGTATCATTTTGTTTTTTATTTTTTAAAATTAAGCTTATTTTCTCTCAAATTCTTATGATGATTTGCATCTTTCTTAAATACAAGAGTTGAATACTTAATAAAATTCCAAAAAACAAAAACAAGTTTTAAAAACTACTTTTTTAGTTTTCAAAATTTAGCTTAGATTTTAAAAACATTGGTAAAAAGTAGATAATAAATCAAGAAATTTAGAGGTAAATGGCATGTTTATATGCTTAATTTTTAAAAACAAAAGAATCAAAAGTCAAATGGTTATCAAACAAAACGCAAGTTTTCAAATTTTGGCTTGTATTTTAAAAACATTCCTAAAATGTCGAGGACAAAATATCAAAACTAATAGGTGAAAGTTGTGTTTATATACTTAATTTTCAAAAAACCAAAAATCAACAACCAAATGATTGTCCAACTTTATTTTAGTTTTCAAAACTAGACTTGGTTTTTTTTAAGACATTAGTAGAAAGTGGATAATTAAGCATAGAAATTTACAGGTGGAAGTAGTATTTATAAGCTTAATTTTCAAGAATCAAAAACCAAAAGCTCAAATAATTATCAAATGGAGGCTTAATGTTTGAAGATTCAATGTCAAAATGCAATTTAACTTCATCTACTATTTCCTATGTTCGTTACCTTTTAATTATTTGTGTACTTAATGACAGGAAAGATGAGGCTAATCTTATTCAAGAAATTGTTAAACAAGTTTTGTCTATAGTAAATTGAACACAGCTACTACAAGTAGCCAAGCATCCGGTTGGAGTTGATTCTCAACTAAGAGCCATTGAGGAGTTGGCCTCAACATGTTGTGTCCGATGGTGTTAACATGGTGGGGATACATGGCATGGGTGGCATTGGTAAGACAACTTTGGCCAAAGCTTTATACAACAAAATTGCTTATCAATTTGATGGCCACAGCTTTCTTACCAATATTAGAGAAGCCTCAGAGATATTCAATGGTATAGTTCAACTACAGGAAAAGCTACTATATGAAATCTTAGTTGTTGATTTGAAGGTTGGCAATGTGGACAAAGGAATTAATATCGTAAGAGATAGACGGTGTTCAAAGAAAGTTCTTATAGTTCTTGATGACGTGGATAGGCTTGATCAATTAGAAGCATTGGTTGGTGGGCGTGATTGGTTCGGTCAAGGTAGTAAAATCATTGTGACAACAAGGAATAAGCATTTACTTGTAAACCATCCATTTGATCAACTATATCTTGTTCAAGAGTTGGATCTCAACAAGTCCCTTGAACTTTTTAGTTGGCATGCTTTTAAGAAAACTCATCCCTCAAGTGATTATTTTGATCTTTCAAAACTTGCTATATGCTATTGCAAAGGCCTTCCTTTAGCTCTTATTATTTTGGGTTCTCTCCTTTATCAGAGAGAACGAATAATATGGAAAAGTAAATTAGATGAACTTGAAAACTCCGTCGAACCAGGTATTGAAGCTGTTTTCCTAATAAGTTTTAGGGGGCTTCATGACAATGTAAAGGAAAATTTTCTTGATATTTTCTTGAAAAGTTTTAGTGGGAGATGATGTTAACTGCATTAAGGATAAGTTAAAGGCATGTGGTCTCAATCCAGAATATGGAATTACAGTTCTCATGGATCTTTCTCTTGTTACCATTGAAGATGGCAAGATACAAATGCATGACTTAATTCGACAAATGGGTCAAACAATTGTTCGTTGTGAATCTTTTGAGCCTGAAAAAAGGAGTAGGTTGTGGATGACAGAAGAAGTTATGAAGATGTTAAAGAGAATTCAGGGAGTAACCAAACCCCCCAAAGTAATTTTATTTACTTATTTCCAAGACGTTGTGATAGGAAAGGTTAGTTAAATTCATTGTCTATCAAATGAAGTTATTAAACTTTACTTGACAAGAAAAGTCAGCTCTTGAGCCATTTACTAACAATGATAAACAATTAATCAATGCCACTAATTGCTTATTGTTGACTTCATTGAAAAGTCATAAAACACCTTTTTGAAGTGCCATTGATACTCTTCCCTTGATGATCGATTCAATAGCTAAAGAAAAGAGTCAATAAATCTGTTTATGACATTTTTTTAGTCTCATAGGATCTCACATTTGTTGTAGTGAACGTTAATTTTTTGGATTTATTACTTTGTAGGCAACAGATGCAGTTCAAGCCATAAAGGTAGACAACTACTGGAAACCGATCATGAAGATTGATCCAAAAGCTTTCAGAAACATGAAAAATCTTAGATTGCTTATCCTTCGTAGAATAACATTTTCTGCAAATATACTTGAGTATTTACCTAACAATTTAAAGTTTATTGAGTGCTCTCAATTTGAAATTGGAATTTGGTCATCTTTGCACACAAGATCGTTTGTTAATGATCAGCTTGTGGGACTAGATTTGCATCATGGCTTCATCAAACATTTAGGGAAAAGATTCAAGGTAATTATACAGCTTTCTACTAGAGTACTGTCAAAATTTTCCAACTGTGTTTATTGATTTCTTTTCCATGTGTGTTATAGAATTGTGAAAGGTTGAAGCATGTTGATCTGAGTTACTGTGCGCTCTTAAAGAAAATTCCCGACTTCTCTTCAACATTGAACCTTGAGAAATTATATCTTAGAAGCTGCAAAAGTTTGAAAATGATTCACGAGTCTGTTGGTTCTCCAAGTAAGCTTATAACATTGGACCTTGAAGATTGTGTCAACCTAGAAAAGCTTCCAAGCTACCTCATGTTGAAGTCTCTTGAAGTCTTGAATCTAAGTAGATGCATAAAACTTGAAGAAATTCCTGATTTGTGCATATGATCAAATAGCCTTAAGAAACTGTATTTGGGAGGATGCATAAATCTGAGAATAATTCATGAGTCTGTTGATTGTTCTCTTGATAACCGTATTACCTTGGACCTCAATGGCTGTGATAAACTTGAAAAGCTTCCAAATTATGCCATGTCAGAGTGCCTTGAAGTTTTGAATCTTAGTTATAGTTACAATCTTGAGGAAATTAGTACTGAATTTTCTATGGCATCAAAACTTGAGGAATTGGATCCCAAGTTTTGCTACAATTTAAGAAGGATTCATGACTTTATCGGATGTCTTTATAAGCTTGTTACCTTAGAACTTGATTCGTGTTATAAACTTGAAAAGCTTCCTAGCTACCTGAGGTTAAAATCTCTTGTTTATTTGAGTCTCATCGGGTGCAGAAAGGTTGAGCAACTTCCAGAATTTGATGAAAACATGAAATGTTCAAGGGAGATGAATTTGGACCGTACGGCCATTGCGGAGTTACCTTCATCAATTGAATATCTTAGTGGACATGAGAATTTAAGCCTAAGAGGTTGTGAAAATCTCATACTTCTTCCAGATACAATTTATTTGTTAAAGAGTCTTAAAGAACTTCGACTTAGTAGATGTTCCAAACTCGAGATGTTTCCCCAAGTCAGATCAAGCTTAAATTTTCTCCAAGAAATTAGCTTATGTTCCAAGCTGAGTATATTGGATCTTGAAAAATGCAACATTTCAAATGCAGATTTCTTGGAAACTTTATCTAATGTCTATGGTACATCCTTGAATAAGCTAAATTTGTCCGGAAACAAATTCTCTTGTCTACCATCTCTCCCCAAATTTACGGCCTTACGGTTTCTTGAATTAAGGAATTGCAAGTTTCTTCAAAACATTGCAGAGCTTCCACAAGGTTTGGAAATGGTGGATGCCAATGGCTGTGAGTTGCTGGTAATAAGTCCCGACTACATTGCTGATATAATATTTGGATCAAAGCAGGTTCCTCTTTTTTTCATCTTATGTATTTCTATTTGTTCATAGGTTTAAACTTTGGTTGATGCTTGTACTTTTGACGTTGGTTAATTTTTATCTTTCTACTTTTAGTATGTTCATTTTGATACATTTACTTTCAACTTCGATTCATTTTAGTCCTTATACATTCAAAATGTTCATTGTGATTCATATACTTTTAACTATGGTTCAATTTGGTTTTTAAACTTTTAAAAAATGACCATTTTGATTCATAGAAAACATAATGAAAATGAAAATGAGGAACCAAAATGATCACTTTAAAATGTACTAGGACCAAAATGAACAAAAATTAAAAGTACAGAACCAAATCAACGGTTTCAAAATATAGGGATCAAAATGAACCAAATTGAGCCAATAGTATATGGATCAAAGTAATATTTAAGCCTTGTACCTATATCATATCACGGTCTAGGAACTTGAATTCAGTGACTCAACAAGAAAGTTGTTCATAATGAACAGTGAGATCCCGGAATACTTCACCAATCAAACAACAGAAAGTTCAATATGTTTTAGAATTCAACACAATCCAAATAAGAGCAAGATGTGGTTGTGTGTGTCGTTTTCAAAGTGGATGAATCAGATTCATGTGAAGCTGATGCTTTTATTCGTTACGATGTATTCATTGATGGAATATCAACGACTTCTCAAGCATGTTGTTGCTCCTCAAAATCAGAATATATGTGGTTAATAACAACTCCTCTAACAACATCTAGTTTCTTGGACAACAAAGATCGAGTACACGACATCATAGTCTTGTTTGATGGGAAACATTTTAATAATAATTCTAATGTAGTAACCATAAAAAGCCATGGCATCCTTATCATTGATGAACTTCATGCAAGACAAACTGTCACCGATGTCTATAGGTGGGAGGAGTTAAGCGACAATCGGTGAGCAATCCTACATTATTATAGCTTCTTATTTTATGTTTTAGGACAAAATACATTTTTGATTCCTAAGATTTAAGATTCATGTCCATTTGAACCCTAAAGTTTTAAAACTGACATTTTAGTCCCTCATGTTTGCAAAACGTTTCTAAATGATCTTTGATTTAACTTCAAGTTAACGACATGCTTACTAGACTATTATGTGTTGAAATGGATATTGATTATATTTGTTTACATGTAAAATGTATTGGATTAATTGGAAAATAAATTAAAACTTAGTTTTGTGTCTATATTATTTGCTTCCTTTCCTTTTGTTATTTCTTCTTTTGGACTCCAATTATAATCGAAGAATATAAGGTAGAGATAGAAAAAGAAGTGTAGGGATTAGAGTCTTACTTGGTTTCATGATTTGATTTAACAGAAAGTGGAGCATTTGGCGAGGTGAACTCCAAGGATCACATCAGAAAGTTGTAAATGAAGGATATCCGATTGCTTAATACATTTAAGGTTATTTTACGGCTAATACGGCTAATACTTGTCAATTCTAATTGGCGTAGTTCATATTTGTTTGGGAATTCGGTCCAATTATTATCTCATATTCTGTTGGGAAATTCTAGCTTCAGCCTCAAGCGAGAGTTGTAAATGTTACTATTTGAGGTCTCTTTGTTGTCGCCCCCGAAAGGCCTAGGAACTAGTTGCTTGGTTGATTGAGACAATGTTTAGTATGTATGCTTAGTTAAAACTAATTTTCCTTTTTATAAAACAACAATTATGTTCAAGTCTTCTAGCTCGTAGTTAGTTTCTTTCACCAGAAAGTGTTACTATGCCAAAACAAAGATAAGAATGATAGCTTACTTTAAATATGAATTTTTTCTAGAGCTGTGAGTTGAATCGCTCGGACATTTTATACTTTCTTTGTATTCTTGTGTTTATAATGTATATTTTAAAACTTTCAATCTAGTTTGATGAATTAAATTGTGGAGAGTTGGAAATCTTGAAGTTAGGAATAAGTTCTCCTTTCTTCTTAATCTTCGATCAATCTTCCAAGTCAAATCTATTTAACTTTCTTGAGGTTGTCTATCAATTTGTTAATGAGGGTTATTTTTATTATTGTTATGGAATTCACTTGGAATAATAGAAGTTCTCAAATGTAAGTGAGATAATTCCTTTTTATCATTTAGGCTTTCTGGTGTTTGGTGTTCTGATTCTCGAAATGGGTTGCCTCCCTAGCTGCCAATGATCTGTGTTTTAAAATCTTGAGGTTTAATAAAATATTCTTTCTCAAAAAAAAAAAAAGAAATTTGTACCAAATAATACGAACATGAAAATAATCTTAAAATATATTCCACTTTTAAAATATATGCTAGCTATGAATTTTTAAAAAATTCCAAATTTATCCTCAATTGGACACCTTGCTAACTTTTCTTTTTTACTTCTCTCTTTTCCTTCTTTTCGGGCTTTGGGTCTCCATTTCCTTCCATTTTCTTTCTTTTTCCGTTTCTTCCTCTTTGATTCAGTCTCCCTGTGCTATTACGGCCAATTTCCATTTTTCTTCCATTTGGTCTGCCCTGCGTCTCCTTTTTCTTTCCTTTTTTCGTTGCTTCTCCCTCTTCGATTTAGTATCTCCCTTGCATCTTTGATTTAGTTTCAAGATTTGCATCTTACGTCTCTTTAATTGTGAGTAACGAACACCGACGAATTTGGCCGAATCTTGTGGCCGTCGATCTCGAGGTTGGTCTCGTCAATGAGAATGAGGCAGAAGAGAGTGAGCGACTCCGATGGAGGATTTAGAGGTTCAAAATCGAACAAAGAATGCCTTGATCTTGAGGTGATCGTTTTCGAGAATCGATAATTTGTTGATTTGCACATTGAAATTTGGAGATTGGGATGAACTGAAGCTTTGATTTGATTGTGAAATGGAAAGTAAAAAATTGGAGAGATTATTAGGAAATTAGGGGAGGGAAATGGAGATGGCGGCGAGATGATTGATAGATAAATTTCGCTTGTTTTGGGTTCAACCCAGGGGTACAAGCACAGGGGTTCGATGATGACGTGTACAAATGCACAAATTTTGGTGGTGGAATTTTTGCATTTTTTTAACAACTCAAAGTTTGTTTACTCAGTGATAAAAGCTATCAATGATATTCACTAATGAGATCACTGATAGTTAATAGCACATTTCTCAAATTAAAAACTAATAGTAGCTATTAGTGATCTTCACGGATAGTAGCATCAGTGATAGCAGTTATTAATGATAGCAATTAAGAGCACATTTTTCAAATCAAAAGCTATCACCGATAGAGATGTCTAATTTTCCCTCCACGATTAGGCGGGGAATGGAGGAGGACGGGGACGGGACCCTGATTAACTTTTACATATTTATTTAGTATAGTTATCTAATGTTATGTTATTATTATGATTATATAAATATTACATTTAAATTTTAAATTTGATTATTTATTGAGAAAGATAATGAATATGTTTAAATTGAATGTTTAAATTTAGATTATATATGTGATAATTTGATTTATATTTATTTCTTTCTACTAAAAAAATTGATTAGCTTTTTTAGGCCAAAATTTGAGTAATTTATCTTTAAATTCAAATTGTCATATAAAACTAACCATAATAAACAATTATTTAAATTAATTGGCTTTTTACAAAAAAATAAAAATAAAAAATAACGGGAAAAAATTACCCGCGGGGAACCCGATCCCACGAATTCCCCGCGGGGATTCCCCGCCCCGATCCCCGTTGAAAATTTCACAGGGATGGGGAATGAAATGGAGAGCGGGGACGGGATGGGGAATGACATCCCCGGCCCCACCCCACCCCGTGGACATCTCTAATCACTGACAACAACTATAAATGATAGCAATTAATAGCACACTTATCAAATTGAAAGCTATCACCAACAGCAGCTATTAGTGATCGCCACTGATAGCAGCTATCAGTAATAGCAACTAATAGCAGCTCTCAGTGGCTATCATTGATAGCTGGTATCAGTAATAAATTTTAATTTGAGAAAAACGGGAAGAAATGCACAAAATGGTGGTTGGGCGTGGGCTTGTTAGTCTTTTACCATCTTTTGTTCTAGATATACAATTATTTTATCCTTATACTACATATTATTTTATTTTTTATTTTAATATATTCCATTTATGCAACTATCCCTAAAATTAAATAGGACACTTTTGAAAAGATTAAGGACAAAAATAAGACAAACTTAAATGTTTAAAGAATCGAAACGAACTTTCTAAAAGTTTAGGAATTAAAATAAATCATACTTGAAAGTTCAATCAGATCTAAACTTATTCATATCTTACCAAAAAAAAAACCCTTAAACTCCATTCCTCTAATCCAAATTTCATATAAGTTCCACTTTGCAATTAGATACTCACATGTTAAACACTTCCTAAATATAACTCCAACCACATTACAAACTTTTAAAACCCAAAATGATAATGAATGAAGTGTTCTTTTTTCTTTCCAATCCTAAAAAGTATCTTAAACAACCAAAAAGCATCCAATTTAATTAGCTACTCATCTTTTTTTTTTCTTTAACAAATTACTAAAGGGAAGAGGAATCAAAGGTACACCAAGACATCCCAACTAAGTTGGTATCTCCTTAGCACCCTCATCAATACCCTGAAGCCAATAATATATATTTTAATAAAAAAAGAAGAGTATGTACAAAGAGCTCGAGGATAGCTCAAACAAAAACAATGGAAAGAGTGGCAACGGGATTACAAGCTACCCATCTTATGTCAAGACATTTTCTCTAAACCCCCTCTTACATCATATATTTTTTGGGGTTGGCATTTTGTCTTCACTTCACCAATTATGTCAAAAGCCCATTCCCTTCTTTTTAACCTATTATTCCTCCATTTTCTATCCCTTTCAAACTCTCAACCTCCTGTCTTAAAGGGCATTTTTTTTCACAAGAATTATGAGGATGCGTTTCATACTCAAGACTTGAAAGTACTAAATTCATGAGTGACTTAATACCAACAAGTCAATCATCAAATTTGATTATTATAACCAATAATAAATATAAATAGAAAATGAAGTCTATCAGTGATAGCCACTAATATTTTCTATCATTGATAGCTTAATCTTTGATTATATTTTCATAGTTAATAGCCACTTATAGAAATCTATCATTGATAGCCAACTTAGTGAATTTAATTATTAAAGTTGAATTTCGAACTAAAATGTAACTGTCTAGAAGTTATCACTAATAGCATATTTATCAGTGATAGAAGTTATCATCGAAAAGAAAAAGGACTTATAAATGTTTGGGAAGGATAAGAAATGGGCAAAAAGGTGTTCAGTAGCTATAATTGATAAAAGCTACTACTGATCGCATGTCACTAGTGATAGAAGCTAATACTAATAACATGTTATCGATGATAGAAGCTACCCGATAGCACGTTATCGGTGATAGAAGCTACCACTGATAGCACGTTATCGATGATAGAGAACTATCACTGATAGCATGATATCAGTGAGATCATTGATAGCATCTTATCAGTGATGTTATTAGTGAAAGAAACTATCACTGATAACCACAATATGAGTGATGTTAGTGATATCGGTGATAGAACTTAGGTGATATCTATATATCGAGTTTCTTTCAAAGGTGATGGCTAGTTATAGAAGTCTATCATTGATAGTCTTAAGTGTTAATATTTTAAGGTTGATTCTAATTGATGAAAGTCTATCAGTGTAGCGACTGATAGCTGCTATCAGTGATGGCCAAGATAAAAGATTATTAGTGATAGTTATTGTGGTAATCAAAGTTGTTGTCTTCTTTCAAAGTTGATCACTATTTATAAATCTATCATTGAGAGCCACTGATAGCCTTAAGTATTGATATTTCAAGGTTGATTCCAATTGATGAAAGTGAATCAATGATAGCTACTGATAATTGATAGCAAATTAAAAGCTAATATTTTAAGATTATATTAATTTTTTTTCAAATTGAAAGCTATTGCTGATAGCAACTATCATTGATAACAATTGATAGAAGTTATCAGCAATAGTAACTGATAGCAGCTATCAGTGGCTAACTGCTATGAATGATAGCTTTCAATTTGAGAAAACTAGGAAGAATCGAGCAAAATGGTGGCTAGGCATGGGTTTTTTAGTCTTTTATAATTTTTTGATCTATACATGCAATTATTTTATCCTTGTACTACATATTCTATTATTTTGGGCTTGAATTCTACTTATGCAACTAGCCCAAAAAGAAATCTATGATTTAAGAAGATGGAAATAATTATATATTGTAATTATAAATTAAAGAAATGAAAAAAAAATACTTTTTGGTTCCTAAGTTTTAAAGAATAAGTACATTTATTCTCTTATATTTTAAATTAACCATTTTGGTCCATGAGTTTTAAAGAATAGGTTTAAAAGGTAGTTCTCTAAGAAAATCTTTAAATTTAATATGAAAAATATAAATGCTGAAGTGGCAAAATGACATGAAAAAAAATATTTTTTTAATCTTTTCCTTTCTTACTCCCTCCTCTCTCTTGTTCTCTCTCGTTATCTCTCCTCGTCTCCATGACCCAACTCTTTTCAATTTTGTGTTCAAAACAATCTCAATGGAAAATTCCAAGGGATTCTTTTACACTTCAATTTCTCCCTCTTTCTCTCTCACTTACTCCTCCGCGGCCGTGAACGCCTAATTTTAACTCGAATTTGATAAAATGGAATATTGTGAAAGGATAATAACGAAGAAAATGAGTGCAAGAACACTAACGCCTCTGCATCTCCATTTCCCGAGTGTTTTTCTGGTACCATCTTGCAGCAAACTCACACCTTTTTTTGGTTGTTTTTGTGTTGTGTCCAATTTAAATTTGCTCTCATTCACACACCCTTTGTCCAATTTCGGAATTTATCAATGTTACAATCTTGTGAAAAACAGAGCTCGAAATTGGACACTAATCAAACTATCGCAGAGTAAGAAACTTCCACACTGGAGATGGCAGCCAAGGAGTAAGTGAGAGAGAAAGAGGGAGAATTTGGGGTGTAAAAGAGAGTGAGGCGACTCTTTAGGGACATTTAGGGCAAGGATTATCTTAAAACTATGATAAAATGGTGGTCATTCAAACCGTAAAAATCGAACTGTTTCTAAAAACCGAACCGAACCGAACCGAGAACTCAGTAAAACTGAAAAATGCGATTCGATCCCGTTTGAAGAAATTTTGAAACCGAATTAATTCGGTTCGGTTCGGTTTCACTTTCGAAAACCGAATTTGAAACCGAACCGAACCGTTTTTAACTAATATATATTTATTTATTTATATATTTAAAGAAAGAGTAAAACCGAATTTAAAACCGAACCGCTTTTAATTTAAAGAACAAAACTGAATTTAAAACCGAACCGAGCCGAACCGTTTTAAATTAAAAAAGAATATAACATGAATTTTTTAAAAATGTCAAAATCGAATTTGAAACCGAACTGAACCGTATGTGGTTCGGTTCAAACCAATAAATCGGTTCGGTTCGATTTCACATTTTAAAAAATTCGGTTCAGTTCGGTTTGACTACCGAACCGAACCGTTTCCACCCCTTATGATAATTATCTCTTACTACAGTAAATACTATTTCAAAATCCCCAAGTAACAGTCAACACTACAATATTTACTATTTTTTGCCGCTTCTACTATTTTATATTTATCATTTTCTTATTCTTTGCTACAGTGTTTAATATTTCCTTCTCAAACTAAAATAGTTTACACCTCAAACTAAAATAATCCATGCCCTAAACTCAAACTATCATAATCCAACTATGATAACCTAATATTATACATTTAAAATATCAAACATTAAATGCACCTATTCTTCAAAGCTTAGGGATCAAAAAAACTATTTCTTTTCTTAAAAAAGATGAACCAAACTGAATTACTAGCACTACTATCCTTGTTATCATTTTACTATTTCAAGAAGGGTTTTTTTTTTTTGCTAACCTAAAAAAAAGGGTTTTTATTCTTTAATAAAACACAAGAATTGTAGAGTAGAACAGCGATGCTCGAGTGACCCAAGATGGGACCCACTTACACCATTCTTATGTACTTCAAACCTCGTCCACGTATAAACACTCTAAATGGCAAATGGGTTTGATTCATCTTGATCCGCCAACCATGAACAACGATAATTGTACTTAGCCGTCAATCCAGTAGCAAAGTGGCTTCACCTTAGCCACATCAATTACAATAAAGATGAATAAGACTGTAAAGATGAACAATGTGATTCATATAGGTCATCTCCTCCATCGTTGGCTAGTTAGCTTGTTAGAAAACATGTAGAATTGTTTGATATGTTATTACCACTGTCACATTTGACACCACTAGAATAGCAATTTGCACATCTATTAAAAATAAATTCGATGAAATACTTGAGGATGAGGATGACAAGGCTTAAAAAAAAAAGAAAAAATATCTATTAAATACTTAAAATAAAAAAGAATTGATAAACAAAATCTATATAAAGATGCTATTTTAACCACATAAAAGATTACGCAACATCAAGTTTGTGGAAAGCTAGAGTGGAAAAACCAAATTTAATAGTGAGATCTGAAATAATCAAATGGCCATATTCCAATAATCTCAAAAAATGGCCAAAAATCAAAACGGAAGTTTAATATTGACCATCTACCACAATTTCTCTCTTTTTTTTTTAATGTATATAAAGGGTAATATTGGACCCATCTCGATTTTGCATTGTAAATTCTCTTTAGCTTTTGGGTTGTTTTTGTCTTTTAATTCTAAAGACTGCTATTTTTCATGAGTATTTATTTTATTCAAATTTGACTTTTCATAAAACCTTTTCAAATCTTCTACGATTTCTATTAGAAAAGATTACAAAAGAGGATCTATGTTACTTTTCTTTCAATCAATTTTACGTCCAAAATCTAAATGCCAATGAATATTTTCCGGCGAGAAAGAAAAAATTGAATAAACTAGAAATAAATATATAGCATAGAAGCTTTGCCTGTAATCCACATGAACATAGACTTAATTACTAAAAACCTACACAACATTTTGCTGAAAAAAAGGGGGAAAAGGACAACTACGTTAGTATCAAATGAATTTCACTCAGCATCTGATGCTTCGTCTTCATCTTCCTCTAGGATGTAGACCAAAGCACGCTTTCTTGCAGCAAAAACACAAGCCACTCCTCTAGATGCTGTAACAAGAATACCAAGAGCTTCTGTTTATAACGTTCGGGCTACATATAAAATATACAGAGAAATATTACGATGATAAACACTTACCACTAACAGCCAAAGGACGAACGACAGGGTGAGGAATGTTGCGAACTTTCTCATTCTCCATTTGCAATGGGACAACATAGTCCTAGAGAACACAGAGCATTAATCCAAGGTTATGAGCAAAAATACACTTTGAGGGAAGAAACCCACAACATTTAAAATTTTTTAGATTTTGGGGAAGTGCTCCGATCTCCAGAATATTTAAAATATGTTTTAATTATTTTTTATTTTTTTTTATTTTTTTTAAATATATGAGCCACTAAAAGATGTGATTCTATTTAACAACAGAGCTAGCCCTGCATTAGAGGACATGGCCATTCGCCGAAGTCAGTTTATGAAACATGGGGAGTATTCTTTCTGCAATTGACTTTAGAAATAGTTATGTGAAAAAGAAAAACTATACATTCATGATGAATCTTATCAGTGAGATTTAAGCAAAATAAAACCTTGAGTTGAAGGACCTTCCAATTGTCCAGACAGTGAGATCTTGGCATAGATACAAACGGAAGGTCATCTGGTTCCACGACCATCATACAGGAACCAACAGAGCATTCAGAAGTAGAAATAGTTTCATTTAATAACAAAACAGTTTGTCCATCCTGTTTACAACCAAATAGGATCACTAATTAATCACACAGGATCCCATCAATCTTCTACTTTCCTTTGTCTACAATTAGTGATGGAGAACAAAAACTTGCTAGACTTGAACTGTTACCTTGTATAAAGAAAGATCAACACACTGAAAACCAACTGGAATAGATATTAAGACTGCTTCAAATGAAGAGTAATCCTTGTTTGAGCCACTTTGGTCATGAATAAATCCCCTGATTATGCCTACACAATTTGCATTATCTGCAAAAGAATCATCTGGGACTTTGAAAGATATATAATCTATGAACTTCTGCTGACAACTCAGATCGGCAGGGACAGGTTCACAGGAATCCTACAAGGGGTTTAAAAGCAAATTGAAAAGTTAACAAACTTTCTTAAATAGTGTACATTGGTGGACATCATGCTTTTAGAAACTCCAGTCAGTCATGGTAATGAAAAATAGACTTATATTTAACAATTAACTTTGCTGATAAATTGGACAATCTAATCGTTATGAGAATGACGGACAAATCTCAGTAAATAAGTAAACAAGAGACTAAGCAATACCCTCTAGCAAAATAAATACCTCATAGTATGAAACTGAGAGAGGAACACAGGAAGATGGGCAACTTGACGAGGATAGAAATGAGAATAGGGACAACATATCTTCACAAAGTATTTTCTTTGAGATTGTACTAAAGGGCATAAGAAAAGCTTCCTTGAAACTGTGGAAGTAAATTTATCAGTTAGATATCAATATAATAATATACAAAGTACATATGAGTAAACAGAGAATTTCAAACAAGATATCCAAATTCTTAACTATCTTGATCTTTGAGAAGCTTATAAATGAATATAAGTGTGAAATGATCACCAGTTTATTATGGATATGTGGACTGGCCATAGGAGTGATTAAGTCATTGGATATATAAATAATAATAATAATAATAATTAAAAAAGAAAAAGAAAAAAAGGGGCAAGTCTCATATGTATTCTAAGGCAAAAAATGGTTAACATAGAGGGCTTTTCTTATCCACCTCCCTTTTGGCAGGGTGACATCTTGCCACAACGACTTTTAATCATAAACATTGAACAGTTTCTCTTTAAAGTGGTGCTTACCTTTTCTCTTAACCTGCTTGTGAATGAACGCCCAACATATTAAACGCACTCCTTTTCTTTCAATCCATCTCTCGTGTTTATATTTCCCTTGGTCTAAAAATAGAAATAATCTCATACTTGGTTGACTTTTAAACGGAGCTTTTGTAACCAATTTGAATTTATAATTCTATAGACCTACAATTTGTTTAGAAGAAAAATCAACAAGAAGATGAATTTGAGAAAGTTATTTAACTTGAGGATTTTTGTTCTCATTGTACCAAGAGTAGACAATATAAAACTTCAATGTCTGCTATGATTCCCAGGTTTCCATCAAAATCATATATTCACTATTTTCATTCTTTTAAGGTATCAAACCAATGCAGATTCATGCTGCCACAATCAACTATAATCTATTGTCACACAGACATATGCACGCCAAAAGAATGCAATGTTTGCTCGTTCATTTGCAGTTTCTACATCCAAAGACCTGGTTTGAAACAACGGAAGATGGAACTTGCACAAAAACTTGCTACAAACAGGCCAGAGCATATCTAATATCTTCCCCATTCTCATACAGCAAGTACTCCAAGAAGGAGAAAGAGGATGCTTTCCTTCTTGTTGGGGACCCGCTACGCCAAAAGTGAGAGAAACAAGCACCTCCTAGAGTCCTCTTCTAGGATGGGCTGAAAATTCTCCATTAGGAGTAATCTACCTCACTCCTCTGCCTCTCTATCACTCATATTAAGTTATGGGAAAATGCGTGGAGTGGAAATTGACCACCAAATTGCACCCCCCCCATAAGCTTATTTATTAAAGTATACTATCGTGTTTGCAATTTTATGGCTGGCCAGGGTGTGCGCAATTTTGTGGGCTTTATTGGGGAGCAAAATAGTAGGGACCCTAGTGAGATGTCCCTTGTTTGCTTTCATGTTTCTCTTTGGACTTCAATTTTCAAGACCTATCGAAATTATTGTATAGGCGATATTTTGCATGGTTAGAGTCCCTTTCTGTAGAGGGAGTTCCATTTTTGTGGGCTTCATTTTTTATGTGACCTTGTATTCTTTCATTTTTTCTAACTGAAAGTTGTTTCTAAAAAAATAAAAAAATAATAATAAATAAAAGGAACATAGATTAAAAAAAAATGTCAAATTTTTTACAGAAATAGCAAAGAAAAACACCGATAGACGTTGATAGACTTCTTTTAATGCCTATCAGTGATAGACTTCTATCCATTTCTATCACTGATAGACATCGAGTAGACTTCTATCAGCATCTATTAGCCTCTATCAAAGAAGATTAAAATTTTGCTATTTTGTGTAAATAGCTTCCCTTATTTTTCTATTTTTGAAATTTCCCCTAAATAAAAAGTGAACGTATAGCAGGGCTATCATTGATAGTGAGGACTAATGTAATTGTTAAATCACAAAATGAAAATTATGGAGGAACAGTTTAAATGTGTACAAACCAAAAGAAAATTTAGTCGACAGAGTTTAAAGACCAAAGCAATATACCAGCCAACGAAAAATAACCCCCTTTAATCTATTAGTTGATAATTCCGACACTTCATGTTTTATCGTGATTCTATGTTGAAATGAAAATTAATTACATCACAAGCTGGATCCAATAAAATCAAAGTCCAGTACTTAAAGTTCTTTCATGGTTCCATATTGTCAGAACTTTTCAATATAAGAAATGGTCAATCATTGCAAAACTACTCCCAGACCGAGTAGAAGAAAGGAAATACCTAGATTCCATCTGCTGAAATTCCAGACAAAGTGTCCTCCTTAAAAATTCACAATCTGAGAATCCCCCAAAGAGAGCCAATTCTCTAACTCTTTCAACAAGTTCCCTACAGAAAATGGTAGAAGATCAAGTTGGTAATGGAAATAAAAGAATATACTGGTGCTTCCCACTCGAAAGGAGAAATAATAATTATTATGCAAACGTCTATGATCTTCAATCATTAAATAAATGCACAACATTAAACGAAGACTCCGTAGAGATCAGAGAGAGCTAACTAAGAGAATGCAGATTAGATGGACGAAATTTAATTGTTTAAACTACCAAAATAAGAATTTTTGAAACATTGTTTCCTTCTTTTCCATCCCTGGGCAGGTGGGGAGAGGTTAGGAAAGAAGAAATTTGATGATAAGGGGAGGGGATATGGTAGGAACAGCTCACGGCAACTCAGGACTTTAGGCAAAAAATTTTACTTAGCCTTTTGATATTTTTTAAACAAAATTAAATTTAGTAGGCCTCATTTGATGACCATTGAGCTTTTGTTTTTTAAAATTTTGCTTATAAACACTACTTCCATCATGGGTTTGTTTGTTTTGTTATCTAGTTTTTATAGATGATTTCAAAATCCAAGTTGGGCCTTGAAAACTAAAAAAAAATAGTTTTTAAAATATTGTTTTCGTTTTTGGAATTGGTAAAAATTCGAATGTTTATAAGCACAATATTCAAAAATAAAAAATCAATTATCAAACAAAACCATAGTTAATGTGGGTTGGTCATTAAATTTTTTAATACCAACTTTGGGTTCCTTGTTGAACTGTCATCAATTTTTATTGTGTGCTTCCTTGTAACAGAGATATTATCAGGGTTTTTTTTATTCTTCTTTTTTGTTTTAATAAACATTTTGTAAGACATAGTTAATGTGGGTTGGTCATTAAATTTTTTAATACCAACTTTGGGTTCCTTGTTGAACTGTCATCAATTTTTATTGTGTGCTTCCTTGTAACAGAGATATTATCAGGGTTTTTTTTATTCTTCTTTTTTGTTTTAATAAACATTTTGTAAGAAACTGGGTTTTCTTTGAGAGAAATGAAAGAATTCTTGTTTTATTACGTTGGTTTTTTTGTTCTTCATTTTAATGATTACATTCTTCCTCTTATGAATGTATTTAAGTTCAAAATGACAAGAGTTACAAACAAGTATCTAATAAGACCATAAATTGATTACTAAAATTATATGAGGGTAGTTGGAAAGTTTTTGTATATGGACAGGGCTACGGAGAAGAGGAAACATTTGTCTTTCGCTTGTATCTATTTAGAGGTGGGTGTTGATAATCCTCTCCTAGATTATGTGAAGGTCATGTTTATGGTGTGTTTTCTTTTCTTTATAAGAAACAAATTTCATCGTGTGAATTCTGATAAGAGTAACCTTCATAATCAGAATGTCGAGTAAAATTTAAAGGATTTCTTTATATAATTAGTTGAGTTGACATTTGTAACATTAGTTGAAAGTTAAATTTCATTTAAATATTTAAGTCACTGTTGTTCTGGTTTATTCTTAAAACATCACTTCTTGATTTCCTTAACCACTTGACAAACAAAAATTGAGCCCTCTTATTGACCCCTCTTAAAGACAAAATAGCCGTTGGGTCAACATTAAATTTGAAAAGGCACTTCTTTAAATTTAGTGATTTGCTATGCCGTTAAGAAATGCACATCAATTATATGTTTACATTATTTGTGAGGTTAGAAGAATAAGACTCACGAGTCAATCTCTATATTGTTGTCGTTTTCAGACGCTTCAAGCAGCTTCTTAACAGGGTCTTGATTGTATAAAAACTTCAAGAAGATGACGACAAGCTCACTGCAGTGGCCAAAAAGTGTAACTAGATCAGGCAAAGAGGGTTCACAAATAACCCCAGTGTCATTAGATAAGGGCGAGAGAGAACTACCTACTATATGGTAGAAGTTGATCACTCGGCTCTGACATAAGCAGTTTTATACATCGTATAAGCCAGTTAAAGAAGTTTGAGAACTGTACCAAAAACAGAAACTTTATATAATATAATAAAATATAAAAGCGAGAAGAATTATCCACTAATACACATTAGTAAGAACAGTCTTGGTTGTATTCACTTCATCGTACTTGATTTGTTTCACTGGACTTTGAGCATTAGTCTCTTTTCATTCCTTTAAGAAAAAGTCTTGTTTCCTTTTTTAAAAAAAATACACGTTAGTAAGAACCCATTTTTTTATAATAGGTTTGGCTCTTACACATTAAAAGAGATAAGAATAGTGCGGTTGGTTCCAGCTTAGAAGGGACTAGGGGTTGGGCTTGTTATTTAAACTTCTTTTGATTCTGTTTGAGAGAGGTTGGTTACATAAGTATACCACTGTGAGTAGTCCATTTAAGTACCACAGTAGAATGTCATTGTGTTACCAATAAACACTATTGGAAAAAGGAAAAAGGAGACGAACTATAACCGGAGTTGGGAAGCTCGAATCATGACTGAAGCCTTCAAAAGCTTATGCCAAACTTGAAAAAAGGACCTTTAAAGAATAAATTCTCCATGGTCTCTCCATTATATTTGCATAAACACCAGTTAGGGATAGATTTGATCTGGAATCAAAGCTACCCCACAGTGTTTAATTTTCCAATTTTCACGATCATTTGGATACTCGTCCCAACAAACATCCAGGGAAAAAACTGGCAATCCCACACTAAACCCTCTTAGCATACTTCTCACAATGCACGGTTCAAATAAACTAGGGGAAGTTAATTCTAAATACTAAAGAGCCGTAGTTGATCCAAACAAAATCTTAAGGAACAAACATGGTCCACCACAAACCAAGATTCTTCGAACTGGATGCTTCTGAGCCCACATTATAGCAATTTAAAGGCTCTTAAAGATTACTACTCTGATATGCACATGACCCCATCACCAATGCGAGTAAGAGACACCATATTTACCCAACACTACTCCAACCCATGAATAATCTTGCTCCTCCATGAATCTACAAAACCATTTAGGAAAGAGAGACAGTGTTGTTACAAGTAACCAATGCACAATTGACCAAGAAACTTTATTCCAGTTGTCTAAGTTTTAAGAGAAACTGAATGAAACTGCAAAACGAAGTAAGGCCTCCAAGGCTATTTTCCCCGCCAAGGCCACTTAAAAAGATTTTCTAAAATTAAGCAAACTAGAATTTTTTAGTGGTTAGCTGAAAAGATTATTAGGGAATCACTAATAAATGAGGGTGATTTACGGAGAAATAACCTATACCCTATGAAGCACAGATACAGATACGGTTACACGATATGGATACGACGATTCGTCAATTTCTAAAAAACTAAGATACGGATATGTCTAAGGATATGTCATTTTTTTATATATATTTTTAATATGTATATTTCTAAAAAAATGAGGATACTGATACATTGAAGATACATTTTCTTTTTCTTAAAAAAATCTAGAATATTGATAAATTTAGCATATAAGTTAATAACAATAGCACAAAATAGAATGCAAACACTGAAATACAATACAAAAAAAGCAACATCTAAGATGAAGTACAATAGTCAATAAAATGCAATAGAAAAGTGACTCATATTACGAAGAAGAATAAGATTAAAGGGAGAAGTATGAAGATAAACGAAGAACTTCTCCATTGAATTGTTGAAGATATCCAAATGGTTTATATTTTGGTGGATTTTGTGGGGACTCAAATGTGAAGATGAAGATTAGATGATTCTAGGGTTTGGTCTTTTATTTATTTTTTTCCTTTTAGTTTTGGACTCGAGTAGTGAGCTTTTTAAATAGATTGCCTAGTTTTAGATTGGGAAAGATTAGATGAGTTGTTTGTCTTTTTTTCTTTAAAAAAAGGTACGCGTAGAAATAAATACATCAAATCACGTGTCAAATACGTATTTGGAAAGTATCTGGAAGTATCGGTATCAGAAAGGCGGTTTTTAGCTGTGATAGGAATAAATCCCTAGGCTCGGATGGCTTTACCAAGGCTTTCTTCCAGGACAACTGGAATTTTGTTAAGGGTGATTTGGAGGGGGTCTTTAAAGAATTCTTCGAAAGAGGTATTTTGAATCGGTCTATGGTGAAGACTTATGTGTGTCTAATTCTTAAGGAGAATGCTAATAAGGTGAAGGAGTTTAGACCTATTAGTCTTACAACCAGTGTTTATAAGATCATGGCTAAGGTTTTTGCTAATCGGTTAAGGAAAGTGATGCCCTCTACCATCTCTGAGGCATAAAGAGCTTTCCTGGTTGGAAGATAGATCTTGGATCAGGCTCTTATAGCCAACGAGGCCATCGAGGACGCTCGCATGAAAAAGGAGGGAGTGGTGCTTAAACTTGACTTTGAGAAAGCCTATGATCATGTTGACTGGGATTTCTTGGACAAGGTAATGATGAAGAAAGGTTTTAGGTTTAGATGAAGGATGTGGATGTGGATTTGCATTAGAAATGTGCAGTGCTGTATCCTAATCAATGGAACCCCAAAATTGTCGATTCAAGCTTCTAGAGGTTTAAGGCAAGGGGACCCCTTGTCCCCTTTCTTGTTCTTGCTTGTCGTGGATGTCCTAAGCCGGCTTATTTTTAAGAGAGTGGAAGGAAACATCATTGAGCCTTTTAGGGTTGGTTCAAATGAGGTGGCCTTATCGCACCTCTAGTTTATTGATGATACGATTTTGTTTTGCTCGAGAAAAGAGGAGTCATTCTTGATCCTTAATCACATGGTTGAGTTTTTTGAAGCCATGTCTGGTCTTAAAATTAACAAGAGCAAGTGTCAAATTGTAGAGATTAACAGTGACCAAGAGAAGATCGAGAGATGGGTGGGAGATGTTTGGATGTGAGGTTAGTTCTTTCCCTTCTTCTTACCTTGGGCTCCCCTTGGGAGGTAACCAAGGGCTACGACGTTTTGGGACCCCATTTTTGAGAAGATTCGCAAGAGGCTTGCTATATGGAAGAAAAGTTTTTTCTCTAAAGCAAGTAGGTTAACTCTGATCAGATCGGTGCTAAGTGGCATTCCTGTGTATTACTTTTCCCTTTCTCGGGTTCCTAGCTCAGTCTGTAAGAGTTTAGAAAATTCATGAGGGACTTTCCTTGGGAAGGTGTGGATGAAGGGAATGGTTCTCATTTGGTCAGTTGGGAAGCGGTTAGGCGGCCTGTGAATCAAGGGGGTTGGAGATTGGTAACTTAAGAACTCGCAACAGAGCTTTGTTGGCTAAGTGGCTTTGGCGCTACGCCCTTGAGCTCGAGACTTTATGGCATAGGATCATCGTGAGTAGGCATGGCAAACATCCCTTTGAATGGGGGATGAAAGGGGTTAAAGGCACACATTAGAACCCATGGAAAGATATTTTGTTTGAGCTTCCTACTGTTTCGCATTTTGTTCGGTGTGTTGTGGGGGATGTTAGGGATACGTATTTTTGGGAGGATCAGTGGGTGGGGGATAGTGCTCTTTCTTCTGCCTTTCACATCTTTATCACTTATCTTCTTTTAAAAATCAACTAGTCTCGATTTTTTGAGTTGGTCTGAGAATTCCATGTCTTTTTCCTTTGGATTCCATTGCCATTTGTCCAATAGGGAAACAACGGAGGTTGCCTCTCTTCTTGTTTTATTGGAGGGGTGCATCTTTGGGGAGGGGAGAAAGGATGTTCTCATTTGGAGTCCAAATTCTAGTGAAGGATTTTCTTGTAAATCCTTTTTCAGATTGTTGTTGGATCCCTCTCCCCATGGGGAATCTTTGTTTGATGTAATTTGGAGGATTAAGATTCCTAAAAAAGTTAGGTTTTTATTTGACAAGTCTTGCTTGGTCGTGTGAATACACTCTTGATAGGCTTGTGAGGAGAAGAACCTCGCTTGTTGGACATTTTTGCTGTATTCTTTGTCAGAAGGTGGAGGAAGACTTGGATCATCTCTTTTGGGACTGCCAGTATGCGAAGACTATCTAGAGATTCTTCTTGCAGGAGTTCAATGTTAGCATAGCGGGCAAAGAGATGTCCGTGTGGAAATCGAGGAGTTCCTCCTCTGTCCGCCTTTCAATAAAAAAGGTTGTCTTTTGTGGCTCGCTAGGGTGTGTGCAGTTGTTTGGGATATTTGGGGGAAGAAGAATGATAGGGTGTTTAGTGGTAGGGAAAGGGCCCTTGTGAGATTTGGTCCTCGGTAAGATTTCATGTTTCTCTTTGGGCTTCTGTTTCGAAGCTTTTTTGTAACTGTTCTATAGGTAACATTTTATTAAGTTGGAACCATTTCCTTTAGATGGAGTGTTTTTGGTGGGTTTTTTTTTTTATACCTTTGTATTTTTTTCATTTTTCTCAATGAAAGCAGTCGTTTCAATTAAAAAAAAAAAATCATGGTCAACAGATGGCATTTACCTAAAGCATGTTCTCTTAGCTTCAGACTTGGTCGTTTTCATTCAAGAGCCAATTTGTTCCATTATGGTTTGTATTTGTTTGTAATTGCTTTTCTTTTCTGGCTTCATGTAGTTTTGGACTTCTTCTATTTGTATCTTCACCATTGTGCTTATCTTGTTTCTTTGTATTTTGAGTGTTGGTCACTTTTCATTTCATCAATTAAAAGCCATGTTTCCTCCTTGAAAAAAAAAAAAAAAAGTGGGGGAAAAAAACATCCTTGTAAGTTGTAAGTAACCTTGGTAATGATGGAAAGGGAAGGTTAGTTGACTCTTTAACAAGAGAGAAGAACTTCCATCCCTTCTTATCTTTTTCCACAAGGATGATGATTATGTTTAGGCCTCCGTTTATACTGAGCCTTAACAACTTCAACACAATGACCTTTACGACTGGTGGTCTTTTCAACCCATAGATCATATTTGTCAAGATGGCATTTCCGGAAGAACTTTTGGTTGAGGGGGGCATCAATCAATACATTGAAACAAGAAGAAAGCCAAGAACAAGATTCCTTCTTCAAATCTAGAGTGAAAGATCTATCTTTCCATGCCTCGTTGATGTGAAAGCCACAGTCGAGCTCACCAGTGTAGGTCTTGTTGTCAATGGTGAAGGATGGAAGGGGGGAGGAAGACCGGCAAGACATGCCGTTGAACAAAAAAGGGTCAAAGATGGTGAAAGGAGGAGGGGGGATGGAGAGGTTTCCATCGGGGAAAAAGCGTTTTGTATCATATAGTCCATGTCCCCCGAAGGCTTACCCATTTAGTGATTTATGTTAAATTTACATATATCCTAGATAAATTATTTTTAAAAAAAATTAAAAATATTCTCAACGTATTTGTATCCTAGGTTTTTAGATATTAATATATTGTCATATCCTATCATATTTGTATCCATGTCTATGCCTTGTAGCTCAAAAGCATAGGGCATAGTGGAAATACTAAATAAATAACGTATTTAGTAAACTTATGTAAGAAGTATAATGAAGTGAAGTTGACAATTGCGTAAAGATTTGCTTATGGTAGGTTAGTTTCAATAATTTCAGAAGAATTTAATCCTAGTATTTTAATCAGGAGTAGCAATAAACCTCACACAAGATGCGTCCTAAGATTCATCTCCTCCATTTAACCTAAAATCCTGAGCCTTTAGGACAACATGAAGAAAGGATGAATGATCTGTGTCATTAGCTTTTTCAATTTCCGATTTATACACAATTATCCACCACCTCATTAGCCACAAGAATGTAATTGACTTGCTTCTTGTAAAACTCTTAAGATTTGAGAAATAACCAGAATTCTTTATTCATTCACCAAAGATATGAATATATACAAGTGTACAAAGCATAGAAAAAAAAATATCACAAAATATTTACAAGAATGGAAAATCCTAATTATAGAATAACACTCCCCCTCAAGTTGAAGCATATATGTTAATCATGCCCAACTTGTTACATAGATAATCTATACGTCTTCCATCCAATGCTTTCGTGAAGATATCTCCTAATTTTTCTCCAGTCTTCACATATCCTGTAGATACCCACCCTTGTTGAATTTTCTCACATACAAAATGGCAATCAACTTCAATATGTTTAGTCCTTTCATGAAATACTAGATTAGACGCAATATGAAGTGCTGCTTGATTATCACACCACAACTTTGTCGGTGTGGTGATTTCAAATCCCAACTCAACAAGAAGTTCATATATCCAAATCAATTCACACACAGATTGTGTCATTGCTCTATAATCTGATTCTGCACTTGAACGTGACACCACATTTTGCTTCTTACTCTTCCAAGAAATCAAATTACCACCAACAAAAACACAATACCCTGAGGTTGATCTTCTGTCTTCTTTAGATCCTGCCCAATTAACGTCTAAGAAACATTCAATATTCGTATGACCATAATCCTTATATAATAAACCACGCCCGGGAGCAGCCTTCAAATAACAAAGAATCTGTTCCAATGTAGCCCAATGATCAACGGTAGGGCATGACATGTACTAACTCACAATACTTACTGAATAGGCTATGTCGGGTCGAGTCACTGTAAGGTAATTAAGTTTTCCGACAAACCTCCTATATCTTTCAGGATCTTTTAGCAATTCTCCATCTTTTGTGAGCTATAAGTTGGGCATCATTGGGGTACTACATGGCTTAGCCCCTAGCTTTCCTGTTTCAGTCAACAAGTCAAGTACATATTTTCTCTGTGATAATAGAATTCCTTTCTTGCATCTTATTATCTCAATTCCTAAGAAGTATTTCAACATGCCCAAATATTTTGTATAGAATTGACTATGAAGAAAGGTCTTTAGAGACTGGATACCTAAAGCATCATCACCAGTAATCACAATATCATCCACATATACAACTAACAAGATGACACCACCCTCAGATCTCTTAAAAAAGACTGAATGATCTGACCTACTCTTCCACATTCCAAAGCTTTCAATCACCTGACTAAATTTACCAAACCAAGCTCGTGGGCTCTGCTTTAATCCATACAAAGATTTACGAAGGCGACACACCGTTCCATTCTCCCCCTGAGCAACAAACCCTGGTGGTTGTTCCATATACACCTCTTCTTGAAGATCACCATGAAGAAATGCATTTTTTAATATCAAGCTGATGTAAAGGCCAATGATTGATTGAAGCTAATGAAATAAACAACCTCACAGATGCCATTTTTGCTACAGGAGAAAAAGTATCAGCATAGTCAACGCCATAAGTTTGTGCGTAGCCTTTCGCTACGAGGCGCGCTTTTAACCAAGCAACAGAACCATCAGGATTGACTTTAACTGCAAACACCCATTTGCAACCGATAGCCTACTTTCCTGCAGGGAGAGAAACTAAATTCCAAGTACAATTATCATCTAAGGCAGTCATCTCCTCCACCATTGCGGCACACCAACCAGGATGAGACAAAGCCTCATGAACAATTTTCGGGATGGATACAGACTCTAAAGATGCAATGAATGAACATGTGGAAGGTGACAAATGGTTATATGAAACAAAAGAGGAAATAGGATAAGCACAAGTACGTTTACCTTTACGAAGAGCAATAGGAAGATCATCACTCGTTTCTGGATCCAATGACGAAGAAGACTCTGGTACAGGACATGGAACTGGAGGAGGTTTTCGTCGAGTATAGACCTTAACGATGGGAGGAATAGATGAATCAGGAAGAGTAGAGGTAGCCACAGGAAGAGATGAATCAGGAAGAGGATCGAAAGGAGAAATAACTGTGTAGACAAGGAAATCATCCTCTAATTCCTTATGCTCCACCTGACTCTTATTCGAAGAGAAAGATGGTGATGAGAAAAATGGGGTATGTTCAAAAAACGTGACATCAGGAAAGAGTAAATATTTATTAAGACTAGGACAATAACATCAATACCCCTTTTGGACATGGGAATAACCAAAGAAAATACATTTTAAGGACTTTGGATCTAGCTTGGTATGCTGAGGCCGAACATCCCGAACAAAGCAAGAACAACCAAATATTCTGGGTTGAATGGGAAACAAATGTTGCTTGGGGCATAAAGTACGAAAAGGTATCTCATCCTTAAGAATGGAAGAGGGCATGCGATTTATTAAGAAACAAGCTGTGGAAACAGCATTAGCCCAAAAGGATTTTGGAACATGCATCTGAAACATCAAAGCTTTGGCTGTCTCAAGGAGATGACGATTCTTTCGTTTTGCAACCCCATTTTGAGATGGAGTATCAACACAAGAAGATTGATGAAGAATGCCATGGACATCTAAATAAGACTTGAGTGTATGAGAGAAATATTCCTTAGCATTATCACTCTATAGGATTTTAAGAATACCACTAAACTGAGTTTGAATTTCGGTATGGACGTTACGAAAATGAGAAAGAAACTTAGAATGACTTTTCATTAAATATAAGCACGTAACACGAGAATAGTCATCGACAAATGTAACAAAATACTTAAACCCTCCTTTGGACTCAACAGGACAAGAACCCCAAACATCAGAATGGACTAATTCAAAAGGAGCACTAGCTCGTTTATTGACTCGAGGATACGAACTCAAACGATGAAATTTAGCAAACTGACATGACTCACAATCGAAAGAAAACAAATGTTGAAGTTGTGGACAAAGACTCTTCAACACAGAGATAGACGGATGACCCAAACAATAATGCTCTTCAAAGGGAGACGACACGCTAGAGCATGTGATGGCCATAGGTGTTTGTGGTTCAAAGATGTAAAGACCTCCAACTTCCCGCCCTTTACCAATAGTCTGTTTTATCGTAAGATCCTGAAATAAGCAATAACAAGGAAAAAAGAGACACAACAATGAAGATCACGAGTAAGTTTACTGATCGAAATCAAATTAAATGAGAAATTTGGTAAATTTAAAACTGATGACAAAGAAATTGATTCAGTGAAATGGACAATTCCTGATCCTAAAACAGGAGTGGAGGTTCCATCAGCTATAGTGGCATTAGGTGACGAGGTAGATGTACAAAGGGTAGAGAATAAACTGGGGTT
This sequence comes from Benincasa hispida, assembly GCF_027475165.1. NCBI lineage: Eukaryota > Viridiplantae > Streptophyta > Magnoliopsida > Cucurbitales > Cucurbitaceae > Benincasa > Benincasa hispida. The sequence continues at coordinate 3,545,200 of NC_143485.1, read as the reverse complement.
ACCTGACATATGGTCTGTAGCACTAGAGTCAATGACCCATTTTGACGTGGAGGAAAGAAGGCATTTAGAAATGTTACCTGTCTCTGCGATGGTCGTAATGGGAGTAGAAGATGATGCCCTCAATGACTCTTGATACTGCTGAAATTTAGCAAACTCCCCTGCAGAAAAATCGTAATTGACTTGTCAAGATTATCAGGAGTAGAGGCAACATGTGTAGAGGGTGATGGCATCCTCTGACCCTTATTCAGCAATCTTCTGCATTCACGTTTCGTATGGTCAGGTTTATGACAATAATAGCAAACAACACCTCCTGGATTTGATCTCCATGAATAGTAGTTGGATCCATTCAACTTGTGTTCAGTTGCTTTTGACACCATAGGAACAATCTCAGACATTACTGGTTTCTTATCAGCCATTACCTCAAAAAGTAGACACTAGACAGCAAAGAATCAACCCTAATTTACCGAAGAGATGTCTACACAAGCAATGGGTATATCTATATATCCCAAACAAACACACCACCAAGAAGAGCCAACAATACTGAGGAACCCCCACTGAAGATGGATGAAAAACGGCAGCGCCGGCGCGTGGACGGATAGCAGGCTGGAACAGGCGGCGCATGAGCCTCACGCGCTGGTCAGATGGCAACCGGACTTTGGGGATTTTGTAGATCGGCGGCTGGGCTTCTCTTTGGAATGGGCGGTGTCGAAAAAACAGCCCTTTTTTTTTTCCCCGGCGGCGGCGACTAACGACGGTGACTGTAAGTAAACTCACCTCTCCACAAAACCCTAAACGTATCACAAATAGGTTCTAAATTCTCAAACCCTAAGGTTCACAAAAAACCCTATGTTTATTTAGAGAGCTCTGATACCATGTAAAACTCTTAGGTTTGAGAAAGAATCAGAATTCTTTATTCATTCACCAAAGATATGAATATATACAAGTGTACAAAGCATAGAAAAGGAAAATATCACAAAAGGAAAATATCACAAAATATTTACAAGAATGGAAAATCCTAATTATAGAATAACACTTCTCAACCAGAAATGAAGAAAATTTTAATGATAAATTAAGGATTAACAAGTCGTTTTTAATCTATGACTCAGTTTGCTTCTTAATTGAAAAATAAAATAGGTTTAAATCCTATTTTGGTCCTTGAACTTTGAAATAATGTTCTATTTTGGTCCCTAAACTTTTAAAAATATTCTTTTGTCCCTAGCTTTGAATATTGTTTTATTTTGGTCCCCAAATTTTTAAGAATATTCATTTGAGTCCCTGAATTCTTAAAAAGTGCTTATTTTCGTCCTTGATATATTAAGATTTTGTTAACTCTTTATCAAAATGGTGATCAAGTTACTTGTATTTTTTTATGACTAGGCTACCAAATAAGTTAGCTACGCTAAAAAATCTAAAGTTCCAATTTTGAAGGTAACAAAGTGTGAGAATTTAAAAGACATTTTTAGTTCAAAATTTTGGTCATTCAGTATTTTGGCGTGTTGGTTGCCATTTTACTTTACCACAAGCTCCTTCACATTTCTGTTGAAGAGTTAACATAATTTTAATAGTAGGGACTAAAATAAATACTTTTTAAAAGTTGAAGGATTAAAATGAAAAAAAATTTAAGTTTAAGGACCAAAATAGAACAAAATTCAAAATTCATGGACTAAAATAGGATTTAAACCAATAAAATAATACCAATCTTTGTGGGTCTGCTGGGGAGGAAGGTTTGGTTCATAGCAAAATTTAAATTCAAATTTTCTTAAAAAAAAAATTACATTCAAATGAAAATCATAACAAAAATTCATCTTCCATATGGCATACCTGCTGCAACACTGTTGAAAGCACCCTCATAAATCGTTCAACTTGCACAAGTAATGTACCGACCTTTTCCGTAGCATTGTGCATAAGCTTCTCATCCAAACCAACATCCTGAAAACGTGCACGCCATCTTGAAATGCCTAGTAGTTCACCCATCCGGAATCCAATGATTTCTGCAGCAGGCTGCAAAGGAAATTTAGCATTCAAGTTCTACTAGTATATCACTATATGATTTCAATTTGATATCATGTCAATTTTTTTTCTAAACTATAAAAGAAAGAAATTAAAATCATGGTGTGAGCTTTCACCTGGAGATGATCTAGGATAATAAGTTGGAGTTCACTTCCAGCCCCAGAAACAGCCTTAGACACACGCTTTGCACCCTATTCAACAAATCCGAATGAACAACAAAATGATCATTAATTTTTTAAATGATCAAAGAGAAGACTGTACGTACCACTTCACCAAGAGAATTAACTAAAAATTGGTGAACTGGAGGACTAGTTCGTGCACCACCTAAAATGCTAAGAAACTCCTCTTGGGGAGATGAGTCAAGTCCTACATGTAAACAAAAAAATGACATGAGTAGGGGTAAAAGGAGTAGCATAGCACATGAATATCTATAATAGTAATTTCTACCATGGTTAACAATCAGCGTGGATAAAGAGTGAAACTTCTCTTGGAAAGTGTGCATGGCATCAGACCACTGCTTATTCATTACTGATAATGAAGCCCTGATTACCTCAGTCAATTCCCCAATATTAGAAGCTTGTTGAGCTACTTGATGCAGCTCACTTTTCCTAATAATGAGAGGCAGAAAATGAGTTTTTTATTTCTTTTTACGGGAGCACAAAGGTTAGAAAGGAAATGATGGAAAGACACTAAATAAGATACAATTCAGTAAGACTCAACCGCCTTGCAAACATCAGATAAGTTAAAAAGAAGCATGATGAGAATCCGATGGTAACCAGAACCGGATTCTAGAAATCAAGAAACAAAAATGCATGGAAAATATTGTAATTCCAAAGTTCAAAGGAACGAACACTGAGCACTCCTCCTACCCCCAAATCCTACATATGACCATTCAACTACAACAATTAACCATATAATCACTAATATGCCCTTAACAATATCTACAATCACCCTTTGGCTCCTACCACATTCCTATCCGAATTAAAGAGAAAGAAGTAGAACACCAGAAAA